>NW_027362764.1:234454978-235177571 GCF_046119375.1 Phyllobates terribilis
TCAGTTTTGTAATGTCAGCTGACATCAAGTCCACAGGTTAGTAATGGAGAGGTGTCTGTAAGACGCCCCCCTTACTAACACTATAGTCAGATTGTAATAAAGGCACAACAAGAATAACACCTGACACTTTTATTAGAAATAAATCTCCCCACCCTGTTTTACCCATTTAATCACAAAAAATAAAAATAAAAAAAGCAAACTTATACTCACCTGTCCGATGATAAGATAATCCACTGAAGCCCATGTCCTCTGTAAAGGCAAAATATAATAAACCACCATATTGTTCACCTGTCCGAAGAGAAGATAATCCATATCTGTCCTACGATGATCCAGATGATTCGGATAGCGGTCACATCAGTGATGCGACCGCTATCCACGCCAGCCAGTTCACACAGAGACAGGAGCGTAATTATGCTCCTGCAGTGTGTACCGCTGAGCTGCCATCTGAAAGATCACCGGAATTCATAGCTGATGACCAGTGACCTTTCTCTCTGCAGTGCTACATGCTGCAAGAGCGTGATTACAATAGTAACACGAATTTCCTGGAGAAGTCCGTGTTCAGAGTCCGTGCACAGACACTAGGTGTTTGGTACGGACCCCGAACTTTACCATTTGGGTTCGCTCATCCCCACTCAGATCTAAACCCTTTTTTCAGCACCATTAAAAAGTTGACAGGAAGTAAAAAGCTTGAATTTGTTACAATATTTTTCTATAATTGCTAAGATAATGAAATGTTTGAAGAGATTCCAATTATGTATATATGATTTCATTTTAGTCCATTGCCCTATTAATTAAAGATTTTGGTAACATCTAAAGTCTAAAGCTATCTTATCTAATTCTACCAGAATACTAAGCCCTATAAGGTAGAGACTCAATAATATATTATTTTTA
Organism: Phyllobates terribilis; assembly: GCF_046119375.1. Taxonomy (NCBI): domain Eukaryota; kingdom Metazoa; phylum Chordata; class Amphibia; order Anura; family Dendrobatidae; genus Phyllobates; species Phyllobates terribilis. The sequence goes on from NW_027362764.1 coordinate 234,455,870, forward strand.
TTATGTGCCATATGTTTTATCTGGAGAAGAATGTATTTTACTTTACCCTGAATCATTTCACTGCCTTCCTTTGCTCACATTCAGAACCATCATGGGATGTAGGCAATAAAATATTGAACCACATAGAAGCCTCATTTATCATGTGGAAATGTCATAATAATTGCTCTCACTGCCTCATCTTTGTGGATGTGAGAAAAAATATGTTAGTGTTGTATATACTTCTGTTTCTCGTAAAATTTGCAGGATTTTTTCTTTTTTTTTTTAATGTGTTGAGTGCAGTAGATAAAAACATATTTATTATATTTTATATATGTATTGTGTTCTTTTTTTTATTAATAATGAAGTAGTCTGCTTTGGACAATAACTTATCAATTCAAGGCTCCCTCTTAGTTAACCACTTCGCGCCAGAGCCTGTTTTTGCCTTCGTGACTGGGCCAATTTTTTCAATTCTGACCACTGTCACTTTATGAGGTAATTATTCTGGAACGCTTCAACGTATTCCCCTGATTCTGAGACTGTTTTTTCATGACATATTGTACTTCATGATAGTGGTAAAATTTCTTCGATATAACTTGCGTTTATTTGTGAAAAAATCAGAAATTTGGCGAAAATTTTTAAAATTTTGCAATTTTCAAACTTTGAATTTTCATGCCCTTAAATCAGAGAGATATGTCACACAAAACAGTTAATAAATAACATTTCCCACATGTCTACTTTACATCAGCACAATTTTGGAACCAAAATTTTTTTTTGTTAGGGAGCTATAAGGGTTAAAAGTTGACCAGCGATTTCTCATTTTTCCATCAAAATTTACAAAAACATTTTTTTAGGGACCACATCATATTTGAAGTCACTTTGAGGGGTCTTTATGACAGAAAATACCCAAAAGTGACACAATTCTAAAAACTGCACCCCTCAAGGTGCTCAAAACCACATTCAAGATTTTTATTAACCCTTCAGGTGCGTCACAGGAATTTTTGGAATGTGGAAGAAAAAAATTAACATTTAACTTTTTTCACAAAAATGTTACTTTAGACCCAATTTTTTTTATTTTCACAGGGGTAACAGGAAAAAATGGACCCCAAATTTTTTTGTGCAATTTCTCTTGAGCGTGCTGATACCTTATATGTGAGGGAAAACCACTGTTTGGGCGCACTGCAGGGTTCAGAAGGGAAGGAGCGCCATTTGACTTTTTGAATGTAAAATTTGTCTGAATAATTAGCAGACGCCATGTTGCGTTTGGAGAGCTCCTGATGTGCCTAAACAGTGGAAACCCCCCACAAGTGACACCATTTTGGAAACTAGACCGCTTAGGGAACTTATCTAGATGTGTGGTGAGCACCTTGAACCCCAAGGTGCTTCACAGAAGTTTATAATATTGAGCTGTAAAAATAAAATTTTCTCATTTTTCCCACAAAACCGTTTTTCATCCCTTAATTTTGCATTATCATAAGGGTAATAGGATAAATTGCACCATGAAATTTGTTGTGCAATTTCTCCTGAACACGCTGATGCCCCATATGTGGAGGCAAATTACTGTTTGGGCGCATGGCAGGGTTTGAAAGGGAAGGAGCGCCATTTGACTTTTTGAATGTAAAATTTGTTTGAATAATTAGCAGACGCCATGTCGCATTTTGGGAGCCCCTAATGTGCCTAAACAGTGGAAACCCCCCACAAGTGCCACCATTTTGGAAACTAGACCCCTTAGGGAACTTATCTAGATGTGTGGTGAGCACCTTGCACCCCCCAGCTGCTTCACAGAAGTTTATAATATTGAGGTGTAAAAATTAAATTTTCACATTTTTCCCACAAAAAATGTTTTTCATTCCCTAATTTTGTATTATCATAAGGGTAACAGGATAAATTGCACCATGAAATTTGTTGTGCAATTTCTCCTGAACACGCCGATACCCCATATGTGGAGGCAAATTACTGTTTGGGCACATGGCAGGGTTTGAAAGGGAAGGAGCGCCATTTGACTTTTTGAATGTAAAATTTGTTTGAATAATTAGCGGACGCCATGTCACATTTGGGGAGCCCCTAATGTGCCTAAACAGTGGAAACACCCCACAAGTGCCACCATTTTGGAAACTAGACCCCTTAGGGAACTTATCTAGATGTGTGGTGAGCACCTTGCACCCCCAGCTGTTTCACAGAAGTTTATAATATTGAGCCGTGAAAATAAAATTTTCACATTTTTCCCATAAAAAATGTTTTTCATCCCCTAATTTTGCATTATCATAAGGATAACCGGAGAAATTGCACCATGAAATTTGTTGTACAATTTCTCCTGAGTACACCGATACCCCATATGTGGGGGAAAACCACTGCTTTGGTGTACGGCAGGGTTCGGAAGAGAAAGGAGCGCTATGTTGGCTGGGATAGGCAGCAGACACCATGTCACATTTGAAGAGTCGCTAACATGCCAAAACAGCAGAAACCCCCACAAGTGACCCCATTTTGTAAACTACACCTCTCAAGGAATTCATCTAGGGAAGTAGTGAGTATTTTTTAATTTTTAAATTTATACCATTGGGCAGTGAAAAAAGCATAATTATATTTTTACCACAAAAAAATGTTTTACCCTCAGATTTTACATTTTCACACAGGGCAATGGGTAAAAATGGTGCCGAAATGTGTCACACAATTTCTTCTAAAAGTGTCAATACCCCATATGTGGCTGTATCGTACCGCTTAGCCATACGGTGAGATCTGGGGGGGACGGAGTGCTATTTGACAATTGGAGAACAAATTATTGTAGACTAGGCATTTGGATTTGGGAGCACAAAATTTTCTGAATTTCTTTTGGGGGGCAAGGGTCATTTTGCTTTTCCAGAGCCTTTCTGCTACCAGTAACTTGGAAGTCCCTTATATTTTTAACAGATGACGGACCTGAGTGGGGACTAGCTTTTTTTGAGGACTGAGTTGAAGCTTTTATTGGGAACATTTTACGTAACATTTATCCGGCGCTCTAGGCTGAGCACTTACATCGGGGTTTCCATCTAAATTTCCAAGTGATGTAATTCAGATGAAACCCCTGCAGTATCCATTCACTGTAATGAGGCAGCAGAGTTACTCTGGACACCGTCTGGCCTCTGTTTAGCGGTGTCCTTTTTTTCAGAAGTGCACAAAACTGTGGCCAACCGCACTTTTATGCACGCCTAAAACAAATGACACCGTGGGATCCCAGGCTAGACGGCGTCCACAGTGGCCTATATCTGTCTCATTACAGGGAATCTTCCGTCATGGGTTCCAGCTGAATCATCTATTTCAGAGATTTACACGGAAACTCTGGTGTAAGTGCTCAGCGCAGAGCACAGGATAAATGTGGGCAGAGCCTTACTGGGATCTTTGGGGACATAATAAACAAATCAGTAGTAGGTGAAGAATTGGTTTTATTTATTTTTTACGCCGTTCCTAGTGTGATATAACTGATTAGATTACATTATTCTTCGGGTCGGTGCGATTACAGAGATACCAGATTTATATCGGGTTTTTATGACTGACAGCTGTCACACACTAAAAGACGCTTTTTTTGCAAAATCTAGTTTTTGCATCACCATATTTTGAGAGCTATAATTTTTCCATATTTCGGCCAACAGAGTCATGTGACAGCTTGTTTTTTGCGGGACGAGTTGACATTTTTATTGGTACCATTTTTGGGTACGTGACATTTTTTGATCGCTTTCTATTCCGTTTTTTGGGAGATAAAATTAACAAAAACAAACAATTCAGGAATTGTTTTTTGAGGGTTTTTTTTATGCCGTTCTGCGTGTGGTAAAAGTGATCAGGCAGCGTTATTCTTCGGGTCAGTACGTTTACAGCGATACTACACTTACTGTATTTTTTTTATGTTTTGGCGCTTTTACACAATAAAACAATTTTATAGAAAAAAATATTTTTTTTGCGTTGCTTTATTCTGAGCGCTATAACTTTTTTATTTTTCGGCTGATGGAGCTGTATGGTGGCTTCTTTTTTGCGTAAAAAGATGACGTTTTCAGTGGTACCATTTTTATTTCTATTTTGTTTTTTGATCGCATTTTTTTCCACTTTTTGTTTGGCGATATGATGAAAAAGCATATTTTTTTGCTCCGTTTTTTATTTATTTTTAATACGGTGTGCACAGAATGAGTTAATTAGTGTGACAGTTTTATAGCTCAGGTTGTTTCGGATGCGGTGATACCAAATATGTGTACTTTTTTTGGTTTTGTAAAAATATACGGATTTATTGGCTTAATATTTTATTTATTTATTTTTATTTATTTTGTGATTTTTTTTTTTAATAGTTTAAAAACTTTTTTTTTACTTTTTTTTACATTTTTTCTTAGTCCCTGTATGGGACATTAATTTTTATTTTTCTGATCACTGATCTCATGTAATGTAATAGACATGTATTACATTACATTACATGAGATCTTCCCTGACTGTTTCAGTCAGAGTCTCCTGTCTGGCTACAGCTGCAGCTGAGCCAGACAGGACACTATATATGGCAGAGCTGGAGGCGGTCATGTGACCTCCAGCTGCCATAGCAACCCCAGGTCCTGGAAGGACTCGGAGGTCTTCGGAGAGGTAAGTTGACGGCCCCCTCTCCTCCTGCTGTCTCCTATATGCCGCGATCACTATAGATCGCAGCATATAGAAGACAGCTAAGGGTTAACATCACTGGGACCTGATCTAATCAGGTCCCGATGATGTTCCCTGTCAGAGCTAACGCTCTGCACCGGAATCGCAGCGCTTGCAGGACCCTGGGGGTCCTGAGCGCTGCGAGACCACCCACCGTTTTTAAACGTCGGCACTGCACAGAGCCCAGCAAGCGCCGACGTTTATCTACAGTGGGCGGTCGGGAACCGGTTAAACTGATTATAAAACCCCCAGTGAACAGCTGTAATCTGTGGGGAAATCTCAATGTTTAATTAAGAATTTCATTTTTCATAAAGAGCTTCATTTTTTCTAATTGAAATTACTAGGCAGTCCATATAAATATGACGTATATAATATGTTATATGTTATATTTATGGTATATATACAGTATACAGTTGCGTGAAAAACTGTTTGGCCCCTTCCTGATTTCTTATTCTTTTGCATGTTTGTCACACTTAAATGTTTCAGATCACAAAAAAAATTAAATATTAGACAAAGATAACACAACTAAACATAAAATGCAGTTTTTAAATGAAGGTCTTTATTATTAAAGGAAAAAGAAATCCAAACCTACAGGGCCCTGTGTGAAAAAGTGATTGCCCCCTAAACCTAATAACTGGTTGGGCCACGCTTAGCAGCAACAATTGCAATCAAGCGTTTGCAATAACTGGCAGTGAGTCTTTTACAACGCTCTGGAGAATTTTTGGCCCACTCACCTTTGCAAAATTGTTGTACTTGAGACACACTAGAGGGTTTCTGAGCATGAACCGCCTTTTTAAACGTCATGGCACAGCATCTCAATCAGATTAAGGTCAGGACTTTGACTAGGCTACTTCAAAGTCTTAATTTTGTTTTTCTTAAGCCATTCAGAGGTGGACTTGCTGGTGTGTTTTGGATCATTGTCCTGCTGCATAACCCAAGTGCACTTCAGCTTGAGGTCACAAACAGATGGTCCGATATTCTCTTGCAGGAGTTTTTGGTAGACAGCAGAATTCATGTTTCCATTTACTACAGCAAGTCTTCCAGGTTCTAAAGCAGCAAAACAGCCTAGACTATCACACTATGACAGACATATTTTATTGTTGGTATGATGTTCTTTTTCTGAAAAGCTGTGTTACTTCTAAGCCAAATGTAATGGGACATACACCTTCTAAAAAGTTACATTTTTGTCTCGTCAGTCCACGAGTATTCTCCCAAAAGTTTTGGCAATCATCAAGATGTTTTCTGGCAAAACTGAGATGAGCCTTTATGTTCTTTTTGGCTCAGCAGTGGTTTTTGTCTTGGAACTCTTCCATGCATGCCATTTTTGCCCAGTCTCTTTCTTATGGTGGAGTCATGAACACTGTCAAACAATCCTGTGATGAACATAGCCACCCACGCAGGCTTGCACCGGCCCAAAGTGGAACAGAAGAATCCGCCGGTAGGCCCCTGTGCAAGAGTCAGCCACCACCCTATTAAATGAACAGTGCTTGGCACAATATACTTGAATCACTATGTATAGAAAAAGGTAGTATTTCATTTATTTAACAATCTACCCAGTTCATTATTATATAAATTTGCGATTGAGGATAATGTCACATTTTCATGTAGCTGAAAAGTGGGGTCCTGGAGTTGGTTACTGGTGGGCCCTTGGAACCCAGTCTGACACTGCACCCACACCATCTTGAAAGAGGCAAGAAGCGCAATGCTCATGTCCGCACAAGCTCATAAATACGTTTAGATGTCATCAAACAAAAAAGGGTCCCCGCATGCCCAAAGGCCAGTAGAGCAGAATGTGCCATATTGGAAAGGAGAAAATTCAGCAACAAGGGACCGCCATGATGGAATCATTACTATATAGCTAGTATCTGAGAGTCACTAGAATAGGATAGTTAGTGAGAAATCGGATCATTATCATTTCAGGTTATGACATAAATTCAAGGAAAAAGGCTATCCCTTACCTCTATTAAAAAAGTAAGAGAAAAAAGCTATGAGCATTGACTGTACTATTCCTCTTAATGCTAAACGTGTATTCCATTTATTTCTACTTATAGTGAAGAAAGTAAAGACATTGCTGAAACTGATAGGCAACATTGGCTGATGTTAAAGAGATGTCTGCCGATATTGATGAATTTAAAGTCCATCTATCTTTTCATATAGTCGGACTAGAAACATCAGAGCTAGACTGTTCGGCATATAATCTTTTGAGACGTTTATTCAATCCACTCTAAGGCTATGTGCCCACGATGCAGAAATGCTCTGGATTTTTCCTGAGCGTTTCTGCATCTCCCCTGGCAGAAAAAATGCTTGCGGATTGTACATGCGGATTGTACATGCGTTTTTCTGCCAGGGACATGCGGAAGTGAAGCGTTCCTCACTTGCATTTCTGCATGCGGGTTGACAAGCGCTTTCTAAGCGATTTTAGCATCACTTGGAAAGTGCTTGTCAACTTGGTCACACTATATAAATCCATGCAGACTGCATGGATTTATATAGTGTGACGCGAGAGAATGTAAAAGAATAAAAAATAAATCTATACTTACTGTACCTTCCGATGGCCCCCGCAGTCTTGCTTCGCTCGGTGCTGACTGCCGGCAGATCGCGGTACACTGCACTGAAGGACCTGCCGACGTCAGTGTCGCGTGACCCGTCACATGACTATGACATCAGTGCAGGTCCTTCAGTCCATCATGATTTGCCGGCAAGGGAGAAGGAGCGCACCGCGAGCCGTCAGAAGGTAAGTATCATATTTATTTTTTATTTTATTCTTTTTTTTACAGTTCTATGGTACCCAGGTCCGGAGGAGAGTCTCCTCTCCTCTATACCTGGGTACCATCCGCACATTGGAATGCGTGGAATGCGCATCTACATATGCAGTGATGCGTAATCCATGCGTTCTAATGCAAGTCAATGGCGGAGAAAATGCAGCACTTCCGCAAAATAATTGGTAGTGCTGCGTTTTTTTCCGCAATGATAATCCGCACAGCACATGCGGATTATCATTGGGGAACATGGCAGGCCTTCTACCATGCGTTTTTTAAGCATTTCTACAGAGTTCTTGCCGCTGTGGAAACGCTTAAAAAATGCATCGTGGGCACACAGCCTAACAGGTACACTGAACAGAGGCTGTTTTCCTTGTTTAAAGGGAATCTGTGAGCAGGTTTTTGCTATGTAATCTGAAGACAGCATGCTGTAGGGTTTAAAACACAGATTTCAGCGATGTCTCTGTTATCAAGCTCCTTGATTTTGTTTACCTGTAATCATTGTTTTAGCACCGGTACATTTTCCATTTTAAGACATGATCAGATATCAAAATCAAACATCAGAATGATGTCAGTTTGAGGCTAAATACCCTGTGTGAGAACTGATTTTGATAATTGACTTTGACAAGTGACTTTGATAAATGACTTTGATATGTGACTTTGACAAGTGACTTTGATAAGTGACTTTGATAAATGACTTTGACAAATGACTTTGACAAGTGAGTTTGAGAAGTGACTTTAGTCCCATCAGCGAACAGTGACTTTTTTTTATTATTATTACAGCTGTAAAAGTCCCTTCTCAAAGTCACTTGTCAAAGTCACTTCTCAAAATCGCTTATCAAAATCAGTTCTCAGACAGGGCATTTAGCCTCAAACTGACATCATTCTGATGTTTGATTTTAATATCTGATCATGTCCTAAAATGGACACTGTATGTTCCCTGATGGGACTAAAGTCACACCTTTTCCTACCCCTCTATTCATTAGGTTTGTTTGACATGTGTAGCGGACTAATTATAATGCTGAATAAAGTGGTTTACATAGAATCATAAAATGGAGGGGACCTCCAGGGTCATCGTCTCCAACCTCATGCTCAATGCAGGATTCACTAAGCCATCTCAGACAGATGTCTGTCCAGCTTCTGTTTGAAGACTTCCACTGAAGGAGAACTCACCACCTCTTGTGGCAGTCTGTTCCACTGATTCATCACCTTCACTGTCAAAAAGTTTTTTCTAATATCTAATCTGTATCTTCTTCCTTTCAGTTTCATTCCATTGCTTCTCATGTTTCTGTGTGCAAATGAAGATATGGATGATCCCTCTACAGTGTGACAGGCCTTCAGATATTTGTAGATAGCTATTAAGTTTCCTTTTGCCCTTCTTTTTTTGAAAACTAAACATTCCCAGATCCTTTAACCGTTCCTCATAGGACATACTTTGCAGTCCGCTCACCATCCTGGTAGCTCTTCTCTGAACTTGCTACAGTTTTTCGATGTCTTTTTTAAAATGTGGTGCCCAGAACTGGACACGGTATTCCATATGGGGTCTGACCAAAGAGCAGTAGAGGGGGATAATTACTTGATGTGATATAGACTCTATGCTTTTCTTAATACATCCCAGAAATGTTTGCCTTTTTTGGCTGCTGCATCACACTGTTGACTCATGTGCAGTGTGTGATCTATTAGTATACCCAAGTGTTTTTCAAACATGCTGTTGCTTAGTTCTATTCATCCCTTTCTGCAGATGTAATTATTATTATACAGTTTTAATTATGAAAAAATATAATTATTTGATCTAAAATTTTTCCTCTTATATGATAGGGTGAGCCATCTATTTCTCATATGTAAACATTATATTCATACTAGCAATTAATGAGCAATTAAGCACTATGCACTTTTTACTATACACTGATATTTTTTTCACTTCTGGTTGCAGCTATTGTGATAAGTATATATATATATGGACATATTATTGAAGGTTTTCGTACTATGCTGGCACATGTACTGTATATGTAATTTATTAATGATGTATAATTATTCTCATGATTACTACACCTTTAAATACATGGCATTACCACTTTGTTAACTGCTTGAAAAAGATTCACACTTCTGAACCGAAATGTTGCCATAATGAGCCACTAAAAAAAACACTATTTACACTATTTTTTGGTGTGCTGCCACCAGTTGTTTTATCTATCGAACCAATCTATTCATGCATCCATCAGTCAGTACCAATGTCCTGTACATGAGATTATGCTGGGGCTGTGAGTGACTTTGAGGGAGGAGTGGGGGGGTTAATACAAAGGTACCAGGGGTGCTCTTACTGCTGTCTAGCAGTCCAGCACAAAGAATCATGGGAAAAATAGTAAGAAGGGAGCAGAAGATTCTGAAGAGTAAGTGATGTCTGTGACAACAAAGCTAGTGCCAGGGCACAGGAAGCGAAGAAGAAAGGTATAAAATAACATGAAACTTGGCAGAAAAGATGTATGAGGATCTTTAGGGGCATTACATTTGTGGCAAAACAAGTAACTGGGTTAGGGTAGTGGAGAACTTCTTTATGTAGGTCTAAAATCCATGAGTAGGAATGCCTCCAGGATAGAGATGAGCGTTGTTCGACTCGAACTGTTCGCCAATCTCAAATTCGAGCTGTTTTGGGCGGTGTTCGAGCCGTTCGGCGAACACGAACGATTTGAGAAAAATTCGGCTGTTCGAGGTTATGTTCGATAACTGTTCGTGCACCAAAATCATAACTGGATTTTTTCTCAGTAATGATGAAAATTAATGTTAATACGCAGTTTGAGTGTACAGCGGGGTGGGGGGAGGGGCAGGGGATGGATCTCTGCAGGAATAATGAAGATCTCCATTTTTTTTTCTCTTTCCCGCATTTACAGTGGGGAGGTGCAATCTGTCAGCCTATCAGCAGCGCACACACGGAGCGAAGTGCTTTTTTTCACACAAGCAAGGGCATGTGTCATTGGCAGTGTATGTCACATGTCCATGCCCTATAAGACCCAGCCATTTTCCCCGTCGCCACCATTTTCTCACTGCTGCAGCTGCGTGTTAGACGGCACCGCTGTTGCTGTGTGCGCTATACCTTGTTAATTTCAAGCCAATTTTCGCACAAATCTACAGATAGCTTGGGAGTAGGGAATAGTTGTGATTGCAGTCCTTTTAAGGACTAGGTTACAGCATTTCCTACGACTTTTATCAGGCAGGTCTGTGCTCTTAAATAGATAGGTTGGGAATAAAGACTAATTGTAATTGCAGTCCTTTTCAGGACTAAGTTACATCAGTTCCTATCAGTTTTTGCCAGGCAGGTCTGTGCCAGTGCTGTGCAAGTTTTTTTCACAGCATTTGGCTAAATCTAGCAAAGCTAATACTTTTTGGCCTATTGCAGAGTGTGTTAATCAGTGGAGTAGCCTATCTGTGTTGCAAGCTACACCACCTGTGTATAGAATACCAATTTTTTTACTGCACCTAGTGAAGTAAAACCTTTTGGGCATAGCATCATTCTATTAGTCCATCTATACTGACCTCCATCAGGTTGCAAATTGAATATAATTTTTTTCTACATCTAGCTCTGAAAAAATATTTGGGCTTCTAGCAGTGTGTGGGACTTGTTCTATTAGTCCATCTATACTGACATCCACCAGGTTGCAAATTGAATATAATTTTTTTCTGCATCTAGCTCTGAAAAAAATATTTGGGCTTCTAGCAGTGTGTGGGACTTGGTCTATTAGTCCATCTATACAGACCTCCATCAGGTTGCAAATTCAATATAATTTTTTTCTGCATCTAGCTCTGAAAAAATATTTGGACTTCAGCAGTGTGTGGGACTTGTTCTATTAGTCCATCTATACTGACCTCCATCAGGTTGCAAATTAAAAATAATTTTTATCTGCATCTAGCTCTGAAAAAATATTTGGGCTTCTAGCAGTGTGTGGGACTTGGTCTATTAGTCCATCTATACTGACCTCCATCAGGTTGCAAATTAAAAATAATTTTCATCTACATCTAGCTCTGAAAAAATATTTGGGCTTCTAGCAGTGTGTGGGACTTGTTCTATTAGTCCATCTATACTGACCTCCACCAGGTTGCAAATTCAATATAATTTTTTTCTGCATCTAGCTCTGAAAAAATATTTGGGCTTCTAGCAGTGTGTGGGACTTGGTCTATTAGTCCATCTATACTGACCTCCATCAGGTTGCAAATTAAAAATAATTTTTATCTGCATCTAGCTCTGAAAAAATATTTGGGCTTCTAGCAGTGTGTGGGACTTGGTCTATTAGTCCATCTATACTGACCTCCATCAGGTTGCAAATTAAAATAATTTTTATCTGCATCTAGCTCTGAAAAAATATTTGGGCTTCTAGAAGTGTGTGGGACTTGGCCTATTAGTCCATCTATACTGACCTCCATCAGGTTGCAAATTAAAAATAATTTTTATCTGCATCTAGCTCTGAAAAAATATTTGGGCTTCTAGCAGTGTGTGGGACTTGGTCTATTAGTCCATCTATACTGACCTCCATCAGGTTGCATATTGAATATAATTTTTTTCTGCATCTAGCTCTGAAAAAATATTTGGGCTTCTAGCAGTGTGTGGGACTTGGTCTATTAGTCCATCTATACTGACCTCCATCAGGTTGCAAATTAAAAATAATTTTTATCTGCATCTAGCTCTGAAAAAATATTTGGGCTTCTAGCAGTGTGTGGGACTTGTTCTATTAGTCCATCTATACTGACCTGCACCAGGTTGCAAATTCAATATAATTTTTTTCTGCATCTACCTCTGAAAAAATATTTGGGCTTCTAGCAGTGTGTGGGACTTAGTCTATTAGTCCATCTATACTGACCTCCATCAGGTTGCAAATTCAATATAATTTTTTCCTGCATCTAGCTCTGAAAAAGTATTTCGGCTTCTAGCAGTGTGTGGGACTTGGTCTATTAGTCCATCTATACTGACCTCCATCAGGTTGCAAATTAAAAATAATTTTTATCTGCATCTAGCTCTGAAAAAATATTTGGGCTTCTAGCAGTGTGTAGGACTTGTTCTATTAGTCCATCTATACTGACCTCCATCAGGTTGCAAATTAAAAATAATTTTTATCTGCATCTAGCTCTGAAAAAATATTTGGGCTTCTAGCAGTGTGTGGGACTTGGTCTGTTAGTCCATCTATACTGACCTCCATCAGGTTGCAAATTGAATATAATTTTTTTCTGCATCTAGCTCTGAAAAAATATTTGGGCTTCTAGCTGTGTGTGGGACTTGTTCTATTAGTCCATCTATACTGACCTCCATCAGGTTGCAAATTAAAAATAATTTTTATTCTGCATCTAGCTCTGAAAAAATATTTGGGCTTCTAGCAGTGTGTAGGACTTGTTCTATTAGTCCATCTATACTGACCTCCATCAGGTTGCAAATTAAAAATAATTTTTATCTGCATCTAGCTCTGAAAAAATATTTGGGCTTCTAGCAGTGTGTGGGACTTGGTCTGTTAGTCCATCTATACTGACCTCCATCAGGTTGCAAATTGAATATAATTTTTTTCTGCATCTAGCTCTGAAAAAATATTTGGGCTTCTAGCTGTGTGTGGGACTTGTTCTATTAGTCCATCTATACTGACCTCCATCAGGTTGCAAATTAAAAATAATTTTTATTCTGCATCTAGCTCTGAAAAAATATTTGGGCTTCTAGCAGTGTGTGGGACTTGTTCTATTAGTCCATCTATACTGACCTCCATCAGGTTGCAAATTGAATATAATTTTTTTCTGCATCTAACCCAGCCAATAGTTTTGGCCTAATACCACAGTTTGGCCACTCAGCTCTGCTCGGTTCCCATCCATTGTTTTTTTGTGCAAACAACTCCAGAGTTGTGAATTAGTTAACCACCAAAATGAGTGGAAAAAGGCCTGCTGCTGGTGGAAAGGGGAATAGGCGTGTTGGGAAGGGGAAAAAAGGTTGTGTCTGTGGGGTAGGTGTTAAAGCAACAGTAACATCTGCAGAAGAAAGACCATCTTCCAGCCAAACTAAAATGTCTACTTCTTTTAGCGGACAATGTGATAAGATCCCTTTCTTACGGCCACGCCAATCGCTACAAATTCCAGATGAGGCACAAAAACAGCAGGTGCTTCAACGGACATCAAGTGCTCCTTTAAGTGGGCTCTCCTCCACATCAACTTCAACATCACAAATACTCCAGTCCTCAGAGGTGTCACCCCAATCGCACTTGCTTCCTCACAGCTCCCAAATCTCCAGCTGCCCGTCTGAGTATGAGGTAGAACAGATGGTTGAGTCTGCAGAGCTGTTTACTCATACTATAGCCTGGGAATCAGAGGTCGGCTCCAGTGCTTCTGTGAATCCAGACGAGGAAATGATCTGCACTGATGCCCAGAATCTTTATGAGTCGGATCCAGGACCAGACGCAGAAGGTTCTGACTAGAGATGAGCATTGTTCTACTCGAACTGTTCGCCAATCTCAAATTCGAGCTGTTTTGGGCGGTGTTCGAGCCGTTCGGCGAACACAAACGATTTGAGAAAAATTCGGCTGTTCGAGGTTATGTTCGATAACTGTTCGTGCACCAAAATCATAACTGGATTTTTTCTCAGTAATGATGAAAATTAATGTTAATACGCAGTTTGAGTGTACAGCGGGGTGGGGGGAGGGGCAGGGGATGGATCTCTGCAGGAATAATGAAGATCTCCATTTTTTTTTCTCTTTCCCGCATTTACAGTGGGGAGGTGCAATCTGTCAGCCTATCAGCAGCGCACACACGGAGCGAAGTGCTTTTTTTCACACAAGCAAGGGCATGTGTCATTGGCAGTGTATGTCACATGTCCTTGCCCTATAAGACCAAGCCATTTTCCCCGTCGCCACCATTTTCTCACTGCTGCAGCTGCGTGTTAGACGGCACCGCTGTTGCTGTGTGCGCTATACCTTGTTAATTTCAAGCCAATTTTCGCACAAATCTACAGATAGCTTGGGAGTAGGGAATAGTTGTGATTGCAGTCCTTTTAAGGACTAGGTTACAGCATTTCCTACGACTTTTATCAGGCAGGTCTGTGCTCTTAAATAGATAGGTTGTGGGAGTAAAGACTAATTGTAATTGGAGTCCTTTTCAGGACTAGGTTACATCAGTTCCTATCTGTTTTGCCAGGCAGGTCTGTGCCAGTGTTGTGCAAGTTTTTTTCACAGCATTTGGCTGAATCTAGCAAAGCTAATCCTTTTTGACCTATTTCAGAGTGTGTTAGTCAGTGGAGTAGCCTATCTGTGTTGCAAGATATACCACCTGTGTATAGAATACCAATTTTTTTACTGCACCTAGTGAAGTAAAATCTTTTGGGCTTAGCATCATTCTATTAGTCCATCTATACTGACCTCCATCAGGCTGCAAATTGAATATAATTTTTTTCTGCATCTAGCTCTGAAAAAATATTTGGCCTTCTAGCAGTGTGTGGGACTTTCTCTATTAGTCCATCTATACTGACCTCCATCAGGTTGCAAACTGAATATATTTTTTTCTGCATCTACCTCTGAAAAAATATTGGGCTTGTAGCTGTGTGTGGGACTTGTTCTATTAATCCATCTATACAGACCTCCATCAGGTTGCAAACTGAATATAATTTTTTTCTGCATCTACCTCTGAAAAAATATTTGGGCTTCTAGCTGTGTGTGGGACTTGTTCTATTACTCCATCTATACTGACCTCCATCAGGTTGCAAATTGAATATAATTTTTTCTGCATCTAGCTCTGAAAAAATATTTGGCTTCTAGCTGTGTGTGGGACTTGTTGTATTAGTCCATCTATACTGATCTCCATCAGGTTGCAAATTGAATATATTTTTTTCTGCATCTACCTCTGAAAAAATATTGGGCTTCTAGCTGTGTGTCGGACTTGTTCTATTAATCCATCTATACAGACCTCCATTAGGTTGCAAACTGAATATAATTTTTTTCTGCATCTAGCTCTGAAAAAATATATGGCTTTCTAGCAGTGTGTGGGACTTTCCCTATTAGTCCATCTATACTGACCTCCATCAGGTTGCAAATTAAAAATAATTTTTATCTGCATCTAGCTCTGAAAAAATATTTGGGCTTCTAGCTGTGTGTGGGACTTGTTCTATTACTCCATCTATACTGACCTCCATCAGGTTGCAAATTGAATATAATTTTTTTCTGCATCTAGCTCTGAAAAAATATTGGGCTTCTAGCTGTGTGTGGGACTTGTTGTATTAGTCCATCTATACTGACCTCCATCAGGTTGCAAACTGAATATATTTTTTTCTGCATCTACCTCTGAAAAAATATTGGGCTTCTAGCTGTGTGTGGGACTTGTTCTATTAATCCATCTATACAGACCTCCATCAGGTTGCAAACTGAATATAATTTTTTTCTGCATCTAGCTCTGAAAAAATATTTGGCCTTCTAGCAGTGTGTGGGACTTTCTCTATTAATCCATCTATACTGACCTCCATCAGGTTGCAAACTGAATATAATTTTTTTCTGCATCTAGCTCTGAAAAAATATTTGGCCTTCTAGCAGTGTGTGGGGCTTTCTCTATTAGTCCATCTATACTGACCTCCATCAGGTTGCAAACTGAATATAATTTTTTTCTGCATCTAGCTCTGAAATATATTTGGCCTTCTAGCAGTGTGTGGGACTTTCTCTATTAGTCCATCTATACTGACCTCCATCAGGTTGCAAATTAAAAATAATTTTTATCTGCATCTAGCTCTGAAAAAATATTTGGGCTTCTAGCTGTGTGTGGGACTTGTTCTATTACTCCATCTATACTGACCTCCATCAGGTTGCAAATTGAATATAATTTTTTTCTGCATCTAGCTCTGAAAAAATATTGGGCTTCTAGCTGTGTGTGGGACTTGTTGTATTAGTCCATCTATACTGACCTCCATCAGGTTGCAAACTGAATATATTTTTTTCTGCATCTACCTCTGAAAAAATATTGGGCTTCTAGCTGTGTGTGGGACTTGTTCTATTAATCCATCTATACAGAACTCCATCAGGTTGCAAACTGAATATAATTTTTTTCTGCATCTAGCTCTGAAAAAATATTTGGCCTTCTAGCAGTGTGTGGGACTTTCTCTATTAGTCCATCTATACTGACCTCCATCAGGTTGCAAATTAAAAATAATTTTTATCTGCATCTACCTCTGAAAAATATTTGGGCTTCTAGCTGTGTGTGGGACTTGTTCTATTACTCCATCTATACTGACCTCCATCAGGTTGCAAATTGAATATAATTTTTTTCTGCATCTAGCTCTGAAAAAATATTGGGCTTCTAGCTGTGTGTGGGACTTGTTGTATTAGTCCATCTATACTGACCTCCATCAGGTTGCAAACTGAATATATTTTTTTCTGCATCTACCTCTGAAAAAATATTTGGCCTTCTAGCAGTGTGTGCGACTTGTTCTATTAGTCCACCTATACTGACCTCCATCAGGTTGCAAATTCAAAATTATTTTTTGTCTGCATCTAGCTCTGAAAAAATATTTGGCCTTCTAGCAGTGTGTGGGACTTTCTCTATTAGTCCATCTATACTGACCTCCATCAGGTTGCAAACTGAATATTTTTTTTTCTGCATCTACCTCTGAAAAAATATTTGGGCTTCTAGCTGTGTGTGGGACTTGTTCTATTAGTCCATCTATACTGACCTCCATCAGGTTGCAAATTGAATATAATTTTTTTCTGCATCTAACCCAGCCAATAGTTTTGGCCTAATACCACAGTTTGGCCACTCAGCTCTGCTCGGTTCCCATCCATTGTTTTTTTGTGCAAACAACTCCAGAGTTGTGAATTAGTTAACCACCAAAATGAGTGGAAAAAGGCCTGCTGCTGGTGGAAATGGGAATAGGTGTGTTGGGAAGGGGAAAAAAGGTTGTGTCCGTGGGGTAGGTGTTAAAGCAACAGTAACATCTGCAGAAGAAAGACCATCTTCCAGCCAAACTAAAATGTCTACTTCTTTTAGCGGACAATGTGATAAGATCCCTTTCTTACGGCCACGCCAATCACTACAAATTCCAGATGAGGCACAAAAACAGCAGGTGCTTCAATGGATATCAAGTGCTCCTTTAAGTGGGCTCTCCTCCACATCAACTTGAACATCACAAATACTCCAGTCCTCAAAGGTGTCACCCCAATCGCACTTGCTTCCTCACAGCTCCCAAATCTCCAGCTGCCTGTCTGAGTATGAGGTAGAACAGATGGTTGAGTCTGCAGAACTGTTTACTCATACTATAGCCTGGGAATCAGAGGTCGACTCCAGCGCTTCTGTGAATCCAGACGAGGAAATGATCTGCACTGATGCCCAGAATCTTTATGAGTCGGATCCAGGACCAGACGCAGAAGGTTCTGACCATAATGTAGACCCTCATTCCCAAACTGTAACTCCTGTTGGTGGAGACAATGAGGAAGACGATGATGAGACTCAAATACCTGATTGGAGCGACAACTTTAGTTTTTTGTCAGGGCAGGAACAGGTTGGCTCTGAGGACGACGGGTGTGATAACGCACAGGGTGATGATGATGAGGTTGGAGATCCCACTTACTGTCAACCCACAGTCAGCCAAGAGATGAGGTCAGCAGAGGAGGTGGAGGAAGATGCTAGTGACGACGAGGTCAGGTTGCGCCTTCCTGGACAGAGACGTAGTACTGGAAGCACGTCAACAACTGCATCCTCAAACACAACTCTGCCTCTCACCACAAGTCGTGGTGGCTCTTCAGGTCGCATGGGTGCTAAGCCTTGCATAGCCTGGGCATTTTTTCAGATCGATAAAGATGACCCAATTCGTGTTATCTGTAACATTTGTCAGGAAAAGCTAAGTAGAGGCCAAAAAATACATAGTTTGAGTACTTCATGCATGAACCGGCACATGGACATGAAGCATAAGTTGCAGTGGGAAGCTCAGTGTGCTACAATGCGGCCTAGCCGGCCGGGCCAACCACCGTCTGCCATATCTTGTGCATCCGCGGCCTCTTCATCCTCTGTGACTGGGGGGACAGCAGTCACACCTGTTTTGGGGCGC
Organism: Phyllobates terribilis; assembly: GCF_046119375.1. Lineage (NCBI taxonomy): Eukaryota > Metazoa > Chordata > Amphibia > Anura > Dendrobatidae > Phyllobates > Phyllobates terribilis. The sequence continues at coordinate 234,474,290 of NW_027362764.1, forward strand.
AGACCTGCCACCTCTTTACCCGCAACAGCCAGCGTGATTGGCAGGTCATCATTTTCTTTGGAGCTGGTAACACCAGCTGGTGTTGAGCGCTGTCCGACATCGATAGCACCACCTTTGGATCAAGGCAACCTAACATGTCCACCTGCATCTTCCTCACAGACCGGCAGTTTGCTGGGGACACCCTTATCAACCCCGTCTAAGCACAACAGCCAGCCCTCGGTCCCTTAGATGTGGACAAGTAAAAGACCATTTCCTCCTAGCCATGAGAAAGCTAAGAGGTTGAATTTCACCATCTGCAAGCTCTTGGCTACAGAAATGCTGCCTTTCCGCCTGGTGGACACAGAGGATTTTCGAGACCTTATGTCCGTCGCAGTGCCCCAGTACTAGGTGCCCAGTCGGCACTACTTCTCAAAGAAAGGTGTGCCTGCGCTCCACCAGCATGTCGCACACAACATCACCGCTTCTTTGAGAAACTCTGTGTGTGACAGGGTGCATTTCACCACAGACACTTGGACGAGTAGGCATGGACAGGGGCGTTACATGTCGCTGACTGGGCACTGGGTAACTATGGTGACAGCAGGACAAGGGGCTGCTGTCCAAGTCTTGCCGTCCCCACGAGTTGTGCGTCAATCCTCTTTATGTCAAAGTTCCTCCACTGCTTCTGCCTCCTCAACCTCCTCTCGGTCTTCCACCTGCACCAAAAGCCTGTCTGGTCATGCCACAAGCTTTCTAACTGCGCAGAAGGGATCCTGCACACCTCCTTACTATGCTGGCAGTAGGGCTCAACGTCATCAGGCGGTTTTTACTTTGAAATGTCTGGGAAATGTGAGTCACACAGCTGAGGAGTTGTGGTCAGCTCTGGAGAACCAATTTCATGAATGGTTGTCTCCACTGGACCTGAAACCAGGGAAGGCCGTGTGCGACAATGCTGCAAACCTGGGTGCGGCCCTTCGCCGGGGCAATGTCACACACGTGCCTTGTATGGCTCACGTGTTGAACCTGGTTGTCCAGCAATTTTTAGCCCACTATCCCAGACTAGATGGCCTTCTGCAGAGGGCACGGTCGCTGTGTGCTCACTTCCGCCATTCGCATCCCGCAGCTCAGCGACTTACATCTCTACAGAAGTCGTTGGGCCTGCCACTTCACTGGCTAAAATGCGATGTGCCTACCCGGTGCCAACGAGATCCAGACGTGGGGCAAATCACGCTGGAGGATTGGTCTCAGATCAGGGACCTATGCACCCTTCTGCACAGTTTTGAAATGGCGACGAAGATGTTTAGTGCTGACGATGCCATTATCAGCATGACTATTCCAGTGATTTCCATGCTGGAGCACATGTTAAACAGAATTCGGAGTCAGGTGGTGGCACAAGAGGAGGTGGAGGAAGTAGAGGAGGAGGAGTTGTATGCGGAAGGGCTAACATCTGCAGGGTCCAGACGGTCGGCAACACCAAGGCGGCAGGCATAGTAGGGTGGGGGAGATGGTTTTACCAGGGCCCATGGTAGCAGCCAAACTAGTGAGGAAGGTGCAGGAGCCCAGGAAGAAGTGGAGGACGAACTGATGGAAGACTCATCAGATGAGGGAGACCTTGATCACATTTCTGTTGTGCGAGGTTGGGGGGAGAGGACAGAGGAAGGAAGCATGATTGTAACCTCGCCACCAACACAACAGGGACTTGGTGCTCCTGGATGCGCAACACACATGAGTGCCTTCTTGCTGCACTACCTGCAACATGACCCTCGAATTGGGAGAATTAGAAATAATCCTGACTACTGGGTTGCCACACTGTTAGATCCCCGGTACAAAAGTAAATTTGCAGAAATTATTCCTGCCATAGAAAGGGATGCACGCATGCAGGAGTATCAGCAGAGACTGTTGCAGAATCTTACATGTGCTTTTCCACAAAACACCAGTGGTGCACGTAGTGAATCTCACAGTTCCAACTTGCCAACCGTGGGACCGTCAAGTGTTCAGCACTCAAACCATAACAGAACCACAGTATCTGCTGGTAACATCAATTTTGCGCAATCATTTCACCACTTTTTTAGCCCATCCTTTGCAAGGCCACAGGAGACAAGAAGTCTGACACATAGTCAACGCCTAGAGACGATGGTACAGGAGTATCTCCAAGTAAACATTGAAGCCATGACTGTGTCACTGGACCCTTGCTCTTTTTGGGCTTCCAATCTGGATAAATGGCCGGAGCTAGCCACTTACGCCTTGGAGATCTTGTCATGCCCCACAGCCAGCGTTCTGTCTGAACGTGTGTTCAGCGCTGCTGGTGGTGTGCTGACAGATAAGCGCACGCGGCTCTCCACTGATAATGTAGACAGACTCACGTTCATAAAGATGAACAAATCATGGATCCGAAACGACTTTTCTACCCCTGTGTCATCCTGGGGAGAGTAAAAGATGGATGATTGGTTAAAATCACCCTACCAACCATTTTAAGCTTTCAAATTACTAATCATGTTTATCTGTATCTTGGCTGGAAAATAATTTGGGCTTTGTAGCAGTGTGCAGCACTGATTCTATTAGGCCATCTATAATAAGCTCCACCAGATTTAAAATTACTAATCATGTTTATCTGTATCTTGGCTGGAAAATAATTTGGGCTTTGTAGCCGTGTGCAGCACTGATCCTATTAGGCCATCTATACTAAGCTCCACCAGATTTAAAATTAATAATAATTTTTAGCTGCATCTAGCCCGGAAAATAATTTTGGGGCTCCGAGATGCGCAAGACACATAAGTGCCTTCTTGCTGCACTACCTGCAACATGACCCTCATATTGTCAGAATTCGAAGTAATCATGACTACTGGGTTGCCACACTCTTAGATCCGCCAAACTTTTCGATCAACCTTTTCATTTTAATAAAGACCAAAAAAATGGTCATTTTTGAAATTATAAGCATTAGCAGGTTATTAGAAACTGAAATCAAACAGTTTTCAACTCAAAACTTTATTCTAGGTGATGTTACATTTTCACATAGGACCCCTTGTTCGAAAGGAGCTTCTGAACTCTCTCGTCCATTGAATTTGTCAGGTTTTGGATGGTTTCTGCTTCAATTGTTTTGCATGAGGACAGAATACCCTCCCAGAGCTGTTGCTTAGATGTGAACTGCCTCCCGCCATCATAGACACTCCTTTTGATGATGCTCCAGAGGTTCTGAATGGGGTAGAGGTCAGGGGAGCATGGGGGTCACACCATAAGTTTGTCCCCTTTTATGCCCATATCAGCCAGAGATGCAGATGTTTTATGTGCAGCATGAGATGGTGCATTATCATGCAAACAAATGATTTTGCTGTGAAATACACGGTTCTTCTTCTTGAACCATGGCAGGAAGTGCTGTTTGAGAAAATCCACATACATTATGGAGTTCATCTTTAGCGCCTTCAGGGATCCTAAAGGGGCCGACAATCTCTCTCCCCATGATTCCAGCCCAAAACATTACTCCACCTCCTCCTTGTTGGCGCTGTAGCCGTGTTTGTGTGGGGTGTCCATCAACCAGCCATCCTCCACTCCATCCATCTGGACCATCGAGCGCTGCACGGCACTCATCCATGAACAAAACAGTTTTGAAATCAGTCTTCATGTAATGTTTGGCCCACTGGAGCCGTTTCTGCTTGTGTGAAGTGGATAGAGGAGGTCGACAGGATGGCGTATGCACAGCTGCAAACCTCTGAAGGACCCTGCATCTTGTTCGGGGGATGTTGGAGGCACCAGCAGCTTCAAAAACTTGTCTGCTGCTATGACAAGGCTTTTTTGCCGCTGCTCTTTTAACCTGACGTAATTGCTTGTAGGAAAGAGTCCTCAATTTGCCCTTATCAGCACGCACACGTGTGTACTGTGAATCAGCTACATACTTCTTGATTGCCAAGACACTTCATCCTGATCATCGCACAATGTTGATTGTAGTCATGCCTTGACCTAAACACTCCACAATTTGTTGCTTCTCAGCAGCCGACACATCTTTTTTCTTTCCCATTTTGGCAGAAAATGTAGGCTGCTTAATAATGTGAGACAGCCTTCTTAAGTAGTCTTGCCTTTCATTGGACACACCTGCCAAACTAATTAGCACAGGTGTCTGCAATTGCTTACAGTGATATAAAGAGCCCTGACACACATCACCATCAATGAGTTTAACTGACAAACAAACAAATTCTTCCCTTATCACTCCTAAACACTTTTTGCATAATAATTTGGAACACAGTGTACATGTGCTTTTCCACAAAACACCAGTGGTTCACGTAGTGAATCTTACAGTTCTAACTTGCCAACCGTGGTCTGTATGGAGTTGTTCAATAAAGGGCCCAAAATTAAGATAACATAGATGGGAGAGGTCTCTATGAATAGGAATTCCTAAGTATTTGATACCCTGTGAGGGCCAGGCAAAGGGAAAGTTGGACTGGATGGAATCCTATATGGATTTGGGGAGGGAGACATCGAGGGCCTCAGACTTCGCTGCATTGATTTTAAAATTTGACCATGTAACAAAGTGATCTATTTCAGCCATAACAGCATGGATGGATATATGTGATTGAGTGATATATACTAGGACATCATCAGCAAATAGAGAGCACTTGTACTCGGTGCCTCCCACCTCAATCCACCTAATATTGGGGTTATGGCGAATTGATGACAGCAGGTGCTCCGTCACTAGGATGTATAAGAGAGGGGACAGAGAACATCCCTGCCTTGTCCCATTGGTGATTGTGAAAGGTGATGAAAATGTTCTGATGCGCCCCCTGGGCCTTGGGACACCCGGAGCCGGACCCTTTTTGGTGGATGCTGATGGTTGTAGTCTCCGTGGCGGCGACCCGGTTCCGTGGCTCAGGGCGGTCAAACCAGTGGCGGAACTATTTATGTGGTTTTGATGTTTAAATGTCCGACTACGCCACCCGTGGATTGCGGTCAGAGTGAACCGCCGCTCCAGGGCAGACCGCTGAGGCTGGTGTTGTGGGTGCAGCAGAGCGTAGCATAACTCCCCACGGGAGGAGTATAGCCTCAGGGCAGTGTATGCGGAGGATGGGGGTGATGGTGCAGGGCAGCAGCAGTAACGACACGGAGTCAGTGATGCAGTCCAGGGCCTTTACTCACAGTTCTTATTATCCAGACCACGTCTGCAGGTAACGGCTGCCCACGTCGTACTGTGCTCACCAGGTGAGGGGCTCAGACAACTCCCAGATAACTTTGGAGCGCTTCACAGGACCCCCTTTGTGTGTCCTTTGTCTGGCCTTTCTTACCAACCCTTCTGTCCGGCTGCCTCGGGCCTCCTCTTGGTAAACTTGGCGCCAGTTTCCCTGACCCTATGTGGTGCCTTCCTAGCGGGTGTAGCGAGGGGCAGCGCCACATAAAATGTCACAGCCTCCGGTTTCTAGCTGAGGGTCGTTTCCTGCCTCCACTAGTTTCGGGGACCGGTCTCCCTCTTTGGCCTGACCCCTCCACGCAGGTGGATTCGGGCGTGCGGTGGCGACTCGCCCGTCCGCACCCCTGGGATCCCTTCGTTCCTCGTTCCTGGAGCCTTCTCCGCTCCTCTTCCTTCCTTCTCCCTCTTCCAGGCCTGGGCCTCTGTTACTAGGCCCGCCTCCGGAGCAGAGCTCATGCAGAGCCCCTGCTCCCTGCCACTTCTGCTCAGACTTCTCTGCACTGAACTAAGATGGTGCCCACCTTTTATACTCCCTTCTCAATGCACCCAGGAACTGCTTCCTCCCTGCTCCTGCACTACAGGGTTCCCCTTCCTCAGTGTTCCCTCCCCCCACTCCAGCCAGGGACAGGGACTGTCGTGCCCATCTCAGGGGCATATTGGTCGCCCTGCCCCACGGCAATGTGGTGTAATGCATGCAGGTGTCGGGTCCTGATCCACACTCCATCCTTACCTGAGAGTGAGATATCACACCTCTGGGTGAGGTGCAATACCTCTGTAGCAACCGAGCCCTCAGGGTAATACAGTTCCATTTATCTTCAGCCTAGGTGACGTATTGCGATACAGGGCCGTGATTTTGGCTATAAAAGGGTCCCCTAGACCCCTACCCCAAGCTTTTTAAGAGAATCATATATGGCGTGCCAGGAGACTCTATGGAATGCTTTCTCAGCATCCAACGAGAGTATCTAATTACAAATTTTTAACTGCATCTAGCCCAGGAAATACTTTGTGCCTAGTAGCAGTGTCTGCTAGTCAGCGGATTATCCCGGCTGTTAAGCAAGCTACACCACCTGTAGTTTTGACACTTAATTTTTTCAAAGGAAATGCTTCGGGACCACGGGATACTCAGTGAAGAGCATCAGGAGGCACCCCAAGGCATAGGGGCTGGGACTGGCAGTAGGATGCCTTGCGGTGGACAGCCGAGCTCGATCCTTATAAAAGCTTTTTAACTGCAGCAGCTTTAGTGGACGCTACTGTAGCTGGAATTACGCGGCTGCTGGCATGAGACTTGCCCTCCAATAGATCCTTGTAAATGGATTTAAAGTGTATTCATTCAAATTAGAGAGACAATTTAAATTAAAAAGCTTAGAGCTGCCTCCACCACAGGGGGGCTCGCTCGACCCACCAGCGGACAGGCACCAGTATTGGGAGAGGGGGGCTGGCCGTCAGGGTTCACCGCGGCTCTGGCACAAACCCGGCGACACGGAGGTGGCACGGGCAGGAGCGGACTGAACGTGTCGGCTTCTCACTTTTTGGATTTTAGAAGGGCATGACATGCCTATATCTGTGTCTCCCCCTCCTTTTACTCCTCTACCTCTTTTCTTTTCGCATGACTATATGTACTTGTCACTTTTCCATGTGTTAGTTGTGTCTTCAGAGCAGTTTGTCAGCTTTTGGACACCTTTGAAGGTGTTTTCTATGTGTTTCTATGTGTTTTTGTTTGCCTGCCATTGGTTTTAACGGTGTTCGAAGGTGTTCGACGAACAGTTCGACGAACAGTTCGGCGAACACACGGGTGTTCGACGAACCGAACTCGAACACTACGGGGGTGGCTCAACACTAGTTCTGACCATAATGTAGACCCTCATTCCCAAACTGTAACTCCTGTTGGTGGAGACAATGAGGAAGACGATGATGAGACTCAAATACCTGATTGGAGCGACAACTTTAGTTTTTTGTCAGGGCAGGAACAGGTTGGCTCTGAGGACGACGGGTGTGATAACACACAGGGTGATGATGATGAGGTTGGAGATCCCACTTACTGTCAACCCACAGTCAGCCAGTCGATGAGGTCAGCAGAGGAGGTGGAGGAAGATGCTAGTGACGACGAGGTCAGGTTGTGCCTTCCTGGACAGAGACGTAGTACTGGAAGCACGTCAACAACTGCATCCTCAAACACAACTCTGCCTCTCACCACAAGTTGTGGTGGCTCTTCAGGTCGCATGGGTGCTAAGCCTTGCATAGCCTGGGCATTTTTTCAGATCGATAAAGATGACCCAACTCGTGTTATCTGTAACATTTGTCAGCAAAAGCTAAGTAGAGGCCAAAAAATACATAAGGTAAATAAACAAAAAAGACAGCCTCACCGTGTCTTCTTAGTATAGCTCAGTCCGTTTTGCAATGCTGTGGGTCTCCAACCAATAGCCGTGACTTAAGGCTTCACATAAGAAAAATAAATTTGGTGAGTCCCAAGAATAATTAAAATCCTCAATTTATTAGAAAATAATTAAAAGATCATACAGGTTGGGGATACATCTCAACGCGTTTCTGGCAAAAGCCCTTATTCACTGAGATACAGATTCCTTATGATACATGGTATAAAAACAAATGGTGACCAACCATTGATCAATAAACACATATGTTAGCAATCAATCACATTTGAGAATAATCAGCATAATCACAAGGCTAAATCCAAGAAAGCCAGAGAAAAAGAAAGAGAGAAAAAAAAAAAAAAAACGACATTCAATTCTCTGAGATCTAATATAGATAAAGGGTATCATTCCTATAGTTCATGCCATTGGGGTATTTTGTATCCAGTTTAATAATCCAAAATAACTCTCTTAGGAGGAGTTTTTTCCTCCAATCCCCTCCTCTAATAGGAATATCCACTTTTTCTAACCCATAGAAAGAAAAATTATTTAATTCCCCTTTATGTCTCTCTACAAAATGTTTGCAAGCTCCTGAATAGGATGTATTTTTATTTTTGATGTTGGTGACATGTTCTGCCATCCTTTTCTTTAATTTGCGAATTGTGCAGCCAATGTATTTCATTTTACATTCTTTGCAAAATATGCAATACACAACATAGTTAGTATTGCAATTAATAAATCTTTTTATATCAATGGCTGCATCAATTTTTTGAGTTTGCAATGTATATTGGCATATCGTACATTTGGAACACGCACATTTAAAAAAACCTTTACAACTGAGCCAGATTTTTTTATCACTTTTTGGTGGCATGTATAGACTTGGGGAAAGAGTAGCACCTATCGATCTCCCTTTTCTCGGCACACATACTAATCCATTTTCCAGGATTTTGTTTAAATCTCGATCCTGAAATAATATAGGGACATATCTGTTTACAATATTTTTTATTTCCTGAAATTGGCAGCTATATGGGGTACTGAAGATGTTTTTTTTTGTCCATATTATTTGTTTTTTTTGTTATTAGTTTCTGGCTGTTATTAATACCATCATCTCTGTTATTTAAATGAGTGTTTCTTGCAAGAACTTTTTTTAATGCTGAATCAATATGTTATTTCTTATACCCCCTTTCCATTAATCTAGATGTTGCTACCTTTGCTTGTTCATTAAATAGTGTGATATCAGAGCTATTTCTATAAATTCTATTTAATTCCCCCATAGGGGATTGAATTCACAGTATGGGCGGGGTGGCAGCTGTCTGCTCTAAGTGTAGTGTTCCCACTGACAGGTTTTCTATAGTTGCGATATTTAACCCTTTGTTGTTTTACATCCCCCATGAGATACAAATCCAAAAAGCTAATTTTATCCTGCGTTCAGTATAAGTAAATTTTAGATTTACATCATTAGCATTGATATAAGATAAAAAGTATGGAATTTTTTCCACTTCACCTACCCATATTAGCAAAACATCATCCAAATATCTAACATACAGTTCAATGTCATTTTTGAAAGGATTTGTATCTGTAAAAATAGTACTTTCTTCCCACCATGATACAAAAAGTATGGTTAAGGATAGGGAGAAACATGAGCCCATTGGGCAACCTTTGATTTTAGAAAAAGTGGATATTCCTATTAGAGGAGGGGATTGGAGGAAAAAACTCCTCCTAAGAGAGTTATTTTGGATTATTAAACTGGATACAAAATACCCCAATGGCATGAACTATAGGAATGATACCCTTTATCTATATTTATCTATATTAGATCTCAGAGAATTGAATGTCGTTTTTTTTTTTTTTTTCTCTCTTTCTTTTTCTCTGGCTTTCTTGGATTTAGCCTTGTGATTATGCTGATTATTCTCAAATGTGATTGATTGCTAACATATGTGTTTATTGATCAATGGTTGGTCACCATTTGTTTTTATACCAAAAAATACATAGTTTGAGTACTTCATGCATGAACCGGCACATGCACATGAAGCATAAGTTGCAGTGGGAAGCTCAGTGTGCTACAATGCGGCCTAGCCGGCCGGGCCAACCACCATCTGCCACATCTTGTGCATCCGCGGCCTCTTCATCCTCTGTGACTGGGGGGACAGCAGTCACATCTGTTTTGGGACGCAGACCTGCCACCTCTTTACCCGCAACAGCCAGCGTGATTGGCAGGTCATCATTTTCTTTGGAGGTGGTAACACCAGCTGGTGTTGAGCGCTGTCCAACATCGATAGCACCACCTTTGGATCAAGGCAACCTAACATGTCCGCCTGCATCTTCCTCACAGACTGGCAGTTTGCCAGGGACACCCTTATCAACCCCGTCTAAGCACAACAGCCAGCCCTCGGTCCCTCAGATGTGGACAAGTAAAAGACCATTTCCTCCTAGCCATGAGAAAGCTAAGAGGTTGAATTTCACCCTCTGCAAGCTCTTGGCTACAGAAATGCTGCCTTTCCGCCTGGTGGACACAGAGGATTTTCGAGACCTTATGTCCGTTGCAGTGCCCCAGTACCAGATGCCCAGTCGGCACTAGTTCTCAAAGAAAGGTGTGACTGCGCTCCACCAGCATGTCGCACACAACATCACCGCTTCTTTGAGAAACTCTGTGTGTGACAGGGTGCATTTCACCACAGACACTTGGACGAGTAGGCATGGACAGGGGCGTTACATGTCGCTGACTGGGCACTGGGTAACTATGGTGACAGCAGGACAAGGGGCTGCTGTCCAAGTCTTGCCGTCCCCACGAGTTGTGCGTCAATCCTCTTTATCTCAAAGTTCCTCCACTGCTTCTGCCTCCTCAAACTCCTCTCGGTCCTCCACCTGCACCCAAAGCCTGTCTGGTCATGCCACAAGCTTTCTAACTGCGCAGAAGAGATCCTGCACACCTCCTTACTATGCTGGCAGCAGGGCTCAACGTCATCAGGCGGTTTTTACTTTGAAATGTCTGGGAAATGTGAGTCACACAGCTGAGGAGTTGTGGTCAGCTCTGGAGAACCAAATACATGAATGGTTGTCTCCACTGGACCTGAAACCAGGGAAGCCCGTGTGCGACAATGCTGCAAACCTGGGTGCGGCCCTTCGCCGGGGCAATGTCACACATGTGCCTTGTATGGCTCACGTGTTGAACCTGGTTGTCCAGCAATTTTTAGCCCACTATCCCGGACTAGATGGCCTTCTGCAGAGGGCACGGTCGCTGTGTGCTCACTTCCGCCGTTTGCATCCCACAGCTCAGTGACTTAAATCTCTACAGAAGTCGTTGGGCCTGCCACTTCACCGGCTAAAATGCGATGTGCCTACCCGGTGGAATTCAACTCTGCACATGTTGCAGCGACTGTGGCAGCACCGACAAGCCCTGGTGCAATACGTTCTGACGTATAGCCTGGGCCAACGAGATCCAGAGGTGGGGCAAATCACTATGGAGGAGTGGTCTCACATCAGGGACCTATGCACCCTTCTGTACAGTTTTGAAATGGCAACAAAGATGTTTAGTGCTGACGATGTCATTATCAGCATGACTATTCCGGTGATTTACATGCTGGAGCACATGTTAAACAGAATTCGGAGTCAGGTGGTGGCACAAGAGGAGGTGGAGGAAGTAGAGGAGGAGGAGTTGTATGCGGAAGGGCTAACATCTGCAAGGTCCAGACGGTCGGCAGCACCAAGGCGGCAGGCATGTGAGGGTGGGGGAGATGGTTTTACCAGGGCTCATGGTAGCAGCCAAACTAGTGAGGAAGGTGCTGGAGCTCAGGAAGAAGTGGAGGACGAACTGATGGAAGACTCATCAGATGAGGGAGACCTTGATCATATTTCTGTTGTGCGAGGTTGGGGGGAGAGGACAGAGGAAGGAAGCATGATTATTACCTCGCCACCAACACAACAGGGACTTGGTGCTCCTGGATGCGCAAGACACATGAGTGCCTTCTTGCTGCACTACCTGCAACATGACCCTCGAATTGTGAGAATTAGAAATAATCCTGACTACTGGTTTGCCACACTGTTAGATCCCCGGTACAAAAGTAAATTTGCAGAAATTATTCCTGTCATAGAAAGGGATGCACGCATGCAGGAGTATCAGCAGAGACTGTTGCAGAATCTTACTTGTGCTTTTCCACAAAACACCAGTGGTGCACGTAGTGAATCTCACAGTTCCAACTTGCCAACTGTGGGACCGTCGAGTGTTCAGCACTCAAACCGTAACAGAAACACAATATCTGCTGGTAACATCAATTTTGCGGAATCATTTCACCACTTTTTTAGCCCATCCTTTGCAAGGCCACAGGAGACAAGAAGTCAGACACATAGTCAACGCCTAGAGACGATGGTACAGGAGTATCTCCAAGTAAACATTGAAGCCATGACTGTGTCACTGGACCCTTGCTCTTTTTGGGCTTCCAATCTGGATAAATGTCCGGAGCTAGCCACTTACGCCTTGGAGATCTTGTCATGCCCCGCAGCCAGCGTTCAGTCTGAACGTGTGTTCAGCGCTGCTAGTGGTGTGCTGACAGATAAGCGCACGCGGCTCTCCACTGATAATGTAGACAGACTCACGTTCATAAAGATGAACAAATCATGGATCCGAAATGACTTTTCTACCCCTGTGTCATCCTGGGGAGAGTAAAAGCTTGATGATTGGTTAAAATCACCTCACCAACCGTTTTAAGCTTTCAAATTACTAATCATGTTTATCTTGGCTGGAAAATAATTTGGGCTTTGTAGCAGTGTGCAGTACTGATTCTATTAGGCCATCTATAATAAGCTCCACCAGATTTAAAATTACTAATCATGTTTATCTGTATCTTGGCTGGAAAATAATTTGGGCTTTGTAGCAGTGTGCAGTACTGATTCTATTAGGCCATCTATACTAAGCTCCACCAGATTTAAAATTGCTAATCATGTTTATCTGTATCTTGGCTGGAAAATAATTTGGGTTTTGTAGCAGTGTGCAGCACTGATTCTATTAGGCCATCTATACTAAGCTCCACCAGATTTAAAATTACTAATCATGTTTATCTGTATCTTGGCTGGAAAATAATTTGGGCTTTGTAGCAGTGTGCAGTACTGATTCTATTAGGCCATCTATACTAAGCTCCACCAGATTTAAAATTAATAATAATTTTTAGCTGCATCTAGCCCGTAAAATAATTTTGGGGCTCCGAGATGTGCAAGACACATAAGTGCCTTCTTGCTGCACTACCTGCAACATGACCCTCAGATTGTCAGAATGCGAAGTAATCCTGACTACTGGGTTGCCACACTCTTAGATCCCCCACACTCTTCGATCAACCTTTTCATTTTAATAAAGACCAAAAAAATGGTCCATGGCAGGAAGTGCTGTTTGAGAAACTCCACATACATTATGGAGTTCATCTTTACCCCTTCAGGGATCCTAAAGGGGCCGACAATCTCTCTCCTCATGATTCCAGCCCAAAACATTACTCCACCTCCTCCTTGTTGGTGCTGTAGCCGTGTTTGCGTGGGGTGTCCATCAACCAGCCATCCTCTACTCCATCCATCTGGACCATCGAGCGTTGCATGCCACTCATCCGTGAACCAAACAGTTTTAAAATCAGTCTTCATGTATTGTTTGGCCCACTGGAGCCGTTTCTGCTTGTGTGCAGTGGATAGAGGAGGTCGACAGGATGGCGTACGCACAGCTGCAAACCTCTGAAGGACCCTGCATCTTGTTGTTTGGGGGACGTTGGAGGCACCAGCAGCTTCAAAAACTTGTCTGCTGCTATGACAAGGCTTTTTTGCCGCTGCTCTTTTAACCTGACGTAATTGCCTGTAGGAAACAGTCCTCAATTTGCCCTTATCAGCACGCACACATGTGTACTGTGAATCAGCTACATACTTCTTGATTGCCAAGACACTTCATCCTGATCATCGCACAATGTTGATTGTAGTCATGCCTTGACCTAAACACTCCACAATTTATTGCTTCTCAGCAGCCGACACATCCTTTTTCTTTCCCATTTTGGCAGAAAATGTAGGCTGCTTAATAATGTGGGACAGCCTTCTTAAGTAGTCTTGCATTTCATTGGACACACCTGCCAAACTAATTAGCACAGGTGTCTGCAATTGCTTACAGTGATATAAAGAGCCCTGACACACATCACCATCAGTGAGTTTAACTGACAAAAAACAAACAAATTCTTCCCTTATCACTCCTAAACACTTTTTGCATAATAATTTGGAACACAGTGTACATGTGCTTTTCCACAAAACACCAGTGGTTCACGTAGTGAATCTTACAGTTCTAACTTGCCAACCGTGGTCTGTATGGAATTGTTCAATAAAGGGCCCAAAATTAAGATAACATAGATGGGAGAGGTCTCTATGAATAGGAATTCCTAAGTATTTGATACCCTGTGAGGGCCAGGCAAAGGGAAAGTTGGACTGGATGGAATCCTGTATGGATTTGGGGAGGGAGACATCGAGGGCCTCAGACTTCGCTGCATTGATTTTAAAATTTGACCATGTAACAAAGTGATCTATTTCAGCCATAACAGCAGGGATGGATATATGTGATTGAGTGATATATACTAGGACATCATCAACAAATAGAGAGCACTTGTACTCGGTGCCTCCCACCTCAATCCACCTAATTTTGGGGTTATGGCGAATTGATGAGAGCAGGTGCTCCGTCACTAGGATGTATAAGAGAGGGGACAGAGGACATCCCTGCCTTGTCCCATTGGTAATTATGAAAGGTGATGAAAATGTTCTGACGCGCCCCCTGGGCCTTGGGACACCCGGAGCCGGACCCTTTTTGGTGGATGCTGGTGGTTGTAGTCTCCGTGGCAGCGACCCGGTTCCGTGGCTCAGGGCGGTCAAACCAGTGGCGGAACTATTTATGTGGTTTTGATGTTTAAACGTCCGACTACGCCACCCGTGGATTGCGGTCAGAGTGAACCGCCGCTGCAGGGCAGACCGCTGAGGCTGGTGTTGTGGGTGCAGCAGAGCGTAGCATAACTCCCCACGGGAGGAGTATAGCCTCAGGGCAGTGTATGTGGAGGATGGGGGTGATGGTGCAGGGCAGCAGCAGTAACGACACGGAGTCAGTGATGCAGTCCAGGGCCTTTACTCACAGTTCTTATTATCCAGACCACTTCTGCAGGTAACGGCTGCCCACGTCGTACTGTGCTCACCAGGTGAGGGGCTCAGACAACTCCCAGATAACTTCGGAGCGCTTCACAGGACCCCCTTTGTGTGTCCTTTGTCTGGCCTTTCTTACCAACCCTTCTGTCCGGCTGCCTCGGGCCTCCTCTTGGTAAACTTGGCGCCAGTTTCCCTGACCCTATGTGGTGCCTTCCTAGCGGGTGTAGCAAGGGGCAGCGCCACATAAAATGTCACAGCCTCCGGTTTCTAGCTGAGGGTCGTTTCCCGCCTCCACTAGTTTCGGGGACCGGTTTCCCCCTTTGGCTTGACCCCTCCATGCAGGTGGATTCGGGCGTGCGGTGGCGACTCGCCCGTCCGCATCCCTGGGATCCCTTTGTTCCTCGTTCCTGGAGCCTTCTCCGCTCCTCTTCCTTCCTTCTCCCTCTTCCAGGCCTGGGCCTCTGTTACTAGGCCCGCCTCCGGAGCAGAGCTCATGCAGAGCCCCTGCTCCCTGTCACTTCTGCTCAGACTTCTCTGCACTGAACTAAGATGGTGCCCACCTTTTATACTCCCTTCTCAATGCACCCAGGAACTGCTTCCTCCCTGCTCCTGCACTACAGGGTTCCCCTTCCTCAGTGTTCCCTCCCCCCACTCCAGCCAGGGACAGGGACTGTCGTGCCCATCTCAGGGGCATATTGGTCGCCCTGCCCCACGGCAATGTGGTGTAATGCATGTAGGTGTCGGGTCCTGATCCACACTCCATCCTTACCTGAGAGTGAGATATCACACCTCTGGGTTAGGTGCAATACCTCTGTAGCAACCGAGCCCTCAGGGTGCTACAGTTCCATTTATCTTCAGCCTAGGTGACGTATTGCGATACAGGGCCGTGATTTTGGCTATAAAAGGGTCCCCTAGACCCCTACCCTAAGCTTTTTAAGAGAATCATATATGGCATGCCAGGAGACTCTATGGAATGCTTTCTCAGCATCCAACGAGAGTATCTAATTACAAATTTTTAACTGCATCTAGCCCAGGAAATACTTTGTGCCTAGTAGCAGTGTCTGCTAGTCAGCGGATTATCCCGGCTGTTAAGCAAGCTACACCACCTGTAGTTTGGACACTTAATTTTTTCAAAGGAAATACTTCGGGACCACGGGATACTCAGTGAAGAGCATCAGGAGGCACCCCAAGGCATAGGGGCTGGGACTGGGAGTAGGATGCCTTGCGGTGGACAGCCGAGCTCGATCCTTATAAAAGCTTTTTAACTGCAGCAGCTTTAGTGGACGCTACTGGAGCTGGAATTACGCGGCTGCTGGCATGAGACTTGCCCTCCAATAGATCCTTGTAAAAGGATTTAAAGTGTATTCATTCAAATTAGAGAGACAATTTAAATTAAAAAGCTTAGAGCTGCCTCCACCACAGGGGGGCTCGCTCGACCCACCAGCGGACAGGCACCAGTATTGGGAGAGGGGGGCTGGCCGTCAGGGTCCACCGCGGCTCTGGCACAAACCCGGCGACACGGAGGTGGCACGGGCAGGAACGGACTGGCCGTGTCGGCTTCTCACTTTTTGGATTTTAGAAGGGCATGACATGCCTATATCTGTGTCTCCCCTGTTATGTTCTGCTACCAAAGCTAAGGAAAGAGAGGAGATCTGTCCCTACTATAAGACTCAGCTGAATCCCTACGATGTAACAGGGAACCTGATCCTGCGATCAGACCTGCTAAAGTCCTAATCTAGTCTGTACGGAGACCTATAGATTTGGGGAGGGAATCCCTACAAGTACTAAGGACTGGGAGGAATATGGGACACCTCCTAACAGAAATAGTAGCAGACAGACGAACAAACAAAATAGATAGAACCTAGAGGTCCGTAGACCAAGCAAACTAACAGAGTTAGATACAGAGCACAGGCTAGCTAGAAAGTAGTTATACAATGAAGTCCAGCAAAGCCAGAAGGGCGGAGCAGGATTAAATAGGCCAACAAGGTCATGTGACCAGCAAAGGAAAAAAAACCTAACAGCAAGGTTCTAACAGTACCCCCCCTTCTAAGAGGATCCTCCGGATCCCCTAGGACCAGGCTTATCAGGAAATCTCCTGTGAAACGCTCTGATAAGTCTGGACGCGGAAACATCATCTGACCTCACCCAAGAGTTATCCTCGGGTCCGAAACCTTTCCAGGCCACAAGATACTGCAAACTACCTCTATACCGTCTAGAGTCAAGGATGCGAGAAATTTCATATTCCCCATCCTCCACCACCGGAGGAACAGAGGCAGAGGCGTCACCATCCGACACAACAGCTTTTTTTAACAGAGAGACATGAAAGACCGGATTAATTCTCCAGGAGGTAGGAACCTCCAACCTAACAGCAGATTGGTTGACAACCTGAAGCACCTTAAAGGGCCCTACAAACTTGGGACCCAATTTCTTAGAAGGAATCCTCAACCGCAGATTCCTAGAGGACAACCAAACCATGTCACCAACAGCGAACAAAACCTCCTGTCGTTTCCTATCAAAGTAGTCTTTAGATTTTCTGTTGGCCTCCTGAAGATTACCACGCACATCCGTCCAAACTCTTTCCAAATCACCGGAAAAATTCTCCTCCTCAGGCACGGCAGATCCCAACTTGGAGAACGACCCAAACGACGGATGTCTCCCAGAACAACAAAAAAAAGGCGAACAACCAGCAGAAGAAGATGTATGATTGTTCAGAGCAAATTCGGCAAGTGGCAGAAACTCAGACCACCCCTCTTGATTGTCTGCCACAAAACAACGCAAGAACTGCTCAACATCCTGGTTTTTCCTTTCTGTCTGGCCATTAGATTCAGGATGATATCCGGACGAAAACGACAAATGAATTCCCAACCTGTCACAAAAGGCACGCCAAAAACGAGCCACGAACTGAGGACCCCTATCAGAAACAATGTCAGTAGGAACGCCATGAAGTCTGACAATTTCCTTGACAAAGGCCTTAGCGAGAGTTTTAGCGCAGGGCAGTTTGACGAAGGGAATCAAGTGACACATCTTGCTAAAACGGTCCACGACCACCCAGATGACAGTAAAACCCTCAGAGGGGGGAAGGTCAGTTATAAAGTCCATAGCCAAATGTGTCCAAGGAGCACTGGGGACCTCCAAAGAACAAAGCAACCCCGCAGCAGGAGTATGTGAGGACTTAGATCTAGCACATATAGTACCTTGGCGCACCCACTTAATGACTTCCTTCTGCCATCCAGGCCACCAAAAACTGCGACCCACCAGTCTCTTGGTCTCAGAGATTCCGGGATGACCTGCCAACCGAGATTCGTGACACTCAACAAACAAATCTCTCCTAAAGGTCCCAGGCACAAACAACCTCCCATGAGGAGTGTTAGATGGGGCATTCTCCTGAGCTTTAAGAATCTCATCTTCCAAAACGGAGTCTAAAGCAGCTATCACAACACCTTCTTGTAAAATGTTTTCCTCTTTCTCAGCACCGACTATGGGAGAAAAACTGCGAGACAAGGCATCCGCCTTAACATTCTTAGTACCAGGGATGTAAGTAACGGAGAAATTAAACCGCGAGAAAAACAGTGCCCACCTAGCCTGACGGGCATTCAGGCGCTTGGCAGCGTCAAGATATATCAGATTTTTATGATCCGTAAGAACCTGAACGGGAAATTCCGCACCTTCCAAGAAGTGGCGCCAGTGTTCAAATGCGAGTTTAATAGCCAATAATTCCCGATTACCAATATCGTAATTCAATTCAGTCTCCGAAAATTTTTTTGAAAAAAATGCACAGGGATGTAATCCATCCCCGTTATCCTGAGACAATACTGCGCCAACCCCCACAGAGGAAGCATCAACCTCAACCAAAAACGGCCTAGTAACATCAGGCTGCATAAGGATGGGAGCAGAGGTGAACCTCTCCTTGAGATACACAAAAGCTTCAATGGCCTCAGAAGACCACTGAACCGCATCAGCACCTTTCCTGGTGAGATCAGTCAGAGGTTTGACAATACTAGAAAAATTTTTTATGAATTTTCTATAGTAATTGGCGAAACCCAAAAACCTCTGTATTGATTTCAAACCAATAGGCCTAGGCCATTCCTGCACAGCCTGAACCTTAACCGGATCCATCTCAAAACCTTTGCTGGAGATAATGTAGCCCAAAAAACTAATTCTCTGTACAGCGAACTCACATTTCTCCAGCTTAGCAAAAAGCGAATTGTCCATTAATAACTGTAATACCTTACGCACGCTCCGCCAATGAGACTCCAGATCTGGCGAATAAATCAAAATGTCATCCAAATACACAACCACATTTTTACCGGTCAAAGGTCTAAGGATGTCATTAATCAGATTCTGAAAAAATGCAGGAGCATTAGTAAGACCAAAAGGCATAACCAGATTCTCAAAATGACCCACAGGAGTGTTAAAAGCAGTCTTCCATTCATCACCCTCCTTCATGCGCAACAGATTGTATGCCCCCTTAAGGTCAATTTTAGAGAACCACTTGGCCCCCAATAACTGGTTAAACAGATCAGGAATCAATGGCAGTGGGTAAGGATTGCGTACCGTAATTTTGTTAATCTCACGAAAATCCAGACAAGGACGTAAACCGCCGTCCTTTTTTTTTACAAAAAAAAATCCAACCGCCACAGGAGACTTAGAGGGCCTAATGTGACCGGCGGCCAAACTTGTCTGTATGTATTCCTCCAAAGCCTTCCTCTCAGGAATAGTAAGGTTAAATAAACGACTTTTAGGAAGAGTCGCTCCAGGGACAAATTCAATAGAACAATCATAGTCTCTATGGGGAGGCAAAACCTGCGATTCCTTCTCAGAAAAAACTCTCCAAAAATCCTGAATAGGAACAGGCAATTCTCCCCTATCCAAAGCTGCAATACGCCCGTTACAACACTTGTCATAACATTTATGGCTCCAGGATTTAATTTCACTGGTAGACCAATCCAGTACAGGATTGTGAAATTTTAACCAGGGCAAACCCAATATTACTGGAGAAGGCAAGTTATTCAACACTACCAAATCCAATTTCTCATGGTGAACACCATTAATAGTGAGAGGAAATTCACTGACCTTGAGAGTAATATTCTTCAAAGGGGAGCCATCCACAGAAACCACAGCAATGGGGGATGATAAAGGTTCAGGTTTTAAATTGAGTTTTTCCACGAATCCCCCATCAATAACATTCAGTGTAGACCCGCAATCAACAAACACCCGAAATTCCATTAATTTTTCCTGAGCAATCGTGGAAGCAGCTAAAAATATACCCTTGGAATTTAAACAGGCAATACGGGCGTGACTGACCATTTTTTTTTCTTTCTTCATACGAAGCTCACAGCCTTTAATCAAATGACCAGATTTCCCGCAATAGAAACACAAGCCTTCTGAAAAACGACGGTGTTTTTCTTGAGAGCGAGGTGCCACCGATCCAATCTCCATCGGTTCACCACTGTTAGTACACACATTATCATAACCAGAAACTGACATAGCAGAGGATTTGCTCTCATTAACCCTAGCACGCAGTCTTCTGTCCACCCGTATAGCTAATTGCATAGCCTGTTGCAAATCCTCAGGTGTAGGATAAGCAATTAGCAGGTCTTTAACCTTTTCACTGAGCCCAGCAAGAAATAGACTTTTCAGAGCAGAATCGTTCCACCCTGTTTGAGTGGACCAACGACGAAAATGTGTACAATATTTTTCCATATTACCTGATCCTTGTTTTAAACGTCTCAACTCAGTCTCAGCTGATGCCACACGGTCAGGATCATCATATAATAGTCCTAAAGCAGAAAAAAAACTATCCACTGATCTGAAGCATGTATCACTAGGTTGCAAAGAAAAGGCCCACTCCTGAGGCTCTTTGCGCAAAAGTGACATTATGAACCCTACGCGCTGGGATTCATCCCCAGAGGACTTGGGTCTCAAACGAAAATACAATAAGCAAGCATTTTTAAATGAAAAAAATTCTCGATGTTCACCAAAAAATAAATCCGGCAAACATACCTTAGGCTCCAAGAAATATGCTCCAGGACAGTTACTCACGTGCTGACGGAGCTCGGCCACTTCCAGAGAGAGTCCCTGCAGGTGTTTAGCCAAATCCTGAACCGACACCATGATGGAACAAAAAAAAATCTTTCCTTAGAGAATTTACAGGCTGGACTTACTGTTATGTTCTGCTACCAAAGCTAAGGAAAGAGAGGAGATCTGTCCCTACTATAAGACTCAGCTGAATCCCTACGATGTAACAGGGAACCTGATCCTGCGATCAGACCTGCTAAAGTCCTAATCTAGTCTGTACGGAGACCTATAGATTTGGGGAGGGAATCCCTACAAGTACTAAGGACTGGGAGGAATATGGGACACCTCCTAACAGAAATAGTAGCAGACAGACGAACAAACAAAATAGATAGAACCTAGAGGTCCGTAGACCAAGCAAACTAACAGAGTTAGATACAGAGCACAGGCTAGCTAGAAAGTAGTTATACAATGAAGTCCAGCAAAGCCAGAAGGGCGGAGCAGGATTAAATAGGCCAACAAGGTCATGTGACCAGCAAAGGAAAAAAAACCTAACAGCAAGGTTCTAACATCCCCCTCCTTTTACTCCTCCACCTCTTTTCTTTTCGCATGACTATATGTACTTGTCACTTTTCCATGTGTTAGTTATGTCTTCTGAGCAGTTTGTCAGCTTTTGGACACCTTTGAAGGTGTTTTCTATGTGTTTCTATGTGTTTTTGTTTGCCTGCCATTGGTTTTAACGGTGTTCGAAGGTGTTCGACGAACAGTTCGACGAACAGTTCGGCGAACCCACGGGTGTTCGATGAACCGAACCGAACTCGAACACTACGGGGGTGGCTCAACACTACTCCAGGATTCTTCTTTACCTCCTCACTGCAGCAAATAGTTTAATAGCGCTTCTTTGGATGTAGACTTCCCTACCTCCTCCACTGATTTGATATATAAAATCAAGGATATAAACAATATGGAATACCTTTATGTTAGACTTAAAGAGAACCTGTCATCAGGATTTTATACCCCAATCTAAAGGTAAGTATTAAAGGATAAGTATTTAAAAGTGCTTTACTGCTGATTACATCCTTTTTTTCTTGTAAAAATCCATTTTGTTATTTTAGGGAAATCCATAGTTGAAATTGTATGCTAATGAGATACAAGTGCAGTAAGTTGGACAATGCACTTACAGCTCTCCTGCCTCTCTCCTTACTCTCTGCCCACTGCCTGCCTCCTGTCTCTGATAGATCATTGAAACATGAGTGACCTGTCAGTCAGAGTCAGGAGGCAGGCAGTGGGCAAGAAATAGGGGGAGAGGCAGGAGAGCAGTAAGTGCAATTTCCACCCCGTCGCATTTGCAACTCATTAGCATAAATATCAACTATGGATTTCTCTAAAACAGCTAAATGGATTTCTACAAGAAAGGAAAGGATTTAATCAGCATTAAAGCACCTTTACATACATGCCTTTAGATTGGGGTATAAAATCCTAATGATAGGTTCTCTTTAACAACACCCCAGATTGCTTTCAGACTGTCTGGTCCTTTTGGTATACCTACAAAGCTGCCCAAATATAACTCCTGATTCCCGAATTGCTTCAGGCTCTCTTCCCCCTCACAGCATATTCTTTCTTTCTATCTCACCATCATTTCACTTTTCTCTCTTGTTCTTTTCTTTCTCACATTTCTTTATTATATACTTATGCTCGTTCTTTATACAGGATAAATTAAATCTCCTAAATACAACAATAATACACATTTTTGGAAGCTATGTGAACAAAGAGACCATGACAACAACTGCCTGTTTACATTTTTATTGGTTTGAATAATAGTTTACTTATTTATGTAGGGGAAGAAACCCTGATTGCAATGATGTATCACTTACTGGGCTGTATGCTGCCATTTTTGAAAAAAATCAAAGTTTTATGTGCTTCAAATCTACCAGCTGTCTAAATGCTGAGCTCTGTATAACCCCACTTAGATCACTGATTGGTAGCTTTTTGTGTACACTGTGCATAGGCAGAAAGCTGGCAATCAGTGGTGTCGGAAGGGTTATACAGAGCTCACGAATATGAAGGACTACATAGCAGCAGCTTTACTTGTCCTCTAGTGATAAAAACACTGATTTATCAGTAGAAGACTACCACACCTGCTCAAAGCAGCCCAGTAAGTGACACATCACTGGAATCAGGGTCTCTGTCTCTACATTATGCTGCTCTCAGATTATTTGCTAGACAGCAGTTAATGTGAGAACCTAAAACATAACTTTTAATGTTTATCAAATAAGAACAAGGAACGAAAATGCCACCCAAAAAAGAGGTAGGTCTCTAAGCTAGAGTGATTATTGCCAAGAACATAGCTGAGAGACCGTCTCTATATAAATGTAAAGAAATATGTACAAAGATTGTAGTCTATCTTCAGGTATGAAGACCAAGCTCATGGATAGTGTAATAGATAAGGTCATGATGAATGTGGTACCTTATGTACAAAAAGAACCACCTCCCCCTCTTTCCCATCCAACCACTTTACAGTAGAGAAGAATATTGAGTTACAATGCATTAATTGTGTGGTGCCCAGGACCAAGTGATGTATATTTGCTGCACGTTTATGCCCGGAATTCTCTGGACAGCATAGGAGCGTCCCACCACCAGGATACGACGCAATGACCGCGCCGGAAATGACGTAAACAGAATGCGGCGGTGGGATGCAGAACATGAGTTCCAACTGCCGAAAGTGACGTGATATATAGACCGCGAGATGCGGTGGAGGAATGCGAAACATGCGCTCCAAACACCGGAAATGATGCGGTACACAAATCGCGAGACCGGAAGTGGGGGATCTAATTGCATTGCAGGCAAACAGGAAAGCATGCGCACGTGCGGGTCACACAACGGACGAGGCAATAAGCGGCACATGGTGTGAGTGACTTGGGAAAACAATGTGCTCATGAGGGGGTGTAGTCAGGTGAGGTTACATGATTTAACTAATTACAGCTGTATACCTTAGGGTATTTATACTAACCCTGCCTAACATTCCACTCTCTGCAGACCAGGAAAGAGAGTGGAGGGACCCATATTTATTATCCACATAGCACTTTAGTACCTAACTTTTGGACACAAGATAGTCCCCTGAAGATTTCACTTGGATGAAACGCGTAGGGACACTCAAAAGGGAAAGTGCAGGGTCTCCATACAGGGCTAGCTGTGGACTGCCCTTGTCAGGGCGGGAGTTTTGTGGGGATAGATTAAAGCCCCCGTCTCACATAGCGATATCGCTAGCGATATCGCTGCTGAGTCACGGTTTTGGTGACTCACCAGCGACCTCACCAGCGATGTCGCTGTGTGTGACACTTTGCAACGATCAGGCCCCTGCTGTGAGGTCGCTGATCGCTGCAAAGTGTCCTGGACCATTTTTTGGTCGTTGGCCTCCCGCTGGCCAGCACACATCGCTGTGTGTGACCAGCGGGACCAACGATCTGGCTGGTAACTATGGTAAACATCGGGTTACTAGGGGCACGCGCGCACTTAGTAACCCGCTGTTTACCATGGATACCACTCTGCTACCGTAAGCGGAGGCTCCCGCGCACCGTAGCAGAGTGGTATCCATGGTAAACAGCGGGTTACTAGGGGCACACGCGCACATAGTAACGCGATGTTTACCATAGTTACCAGCCTGCTCCTGCTTCAGCAGCAGGCTGGTAACGGGAGCAGGACATCGTGGAACGATTCTTTCCACGATGCCGCTGCTCCCCTGATCGTTGGTGAGCCTGCCTGTTTGACAGCTCACCAGCGATGTATTAGCGATGCAGCAACGATCCCTGACAGGTCGTATCGTTGTCGGGATCGCTGCTGCATCGCTTAGTGTGACGGGGCCCTAAGCTTGAGCCAAAAGGGACTAATAGGGCCAGCTTATATCTCTACCTGGCTCAGAAGGAACTCCCTGGACAGCAACCTCCATCCCTGAGAGGAAAGAATGGGTGAGAGCATTCCATTTTTTTGATCTAATCATGTATGAACTATGATAGATATGTAGGATCTGCACTCAGACCTCATATCACATTCTAAGAAGTCTATGTTTCTCTTCTAAGTACTTTGATTCCTGGACAAGAAAGTATATTATTAATCCATGGAATAAAATGAAAAATAGAGATTTCCCTCCATTTTAATTGATGTATATCTAGATCTATATAATAGGGAGTTGGTGTTTGAGGGAGGGCTGCTATCCGGTTCTTCTTCACTCACCCTCTTCCATCTATAGACTCTATCCAGAGCTTGGTCTTCTTATCTGAAGATAGACCACAAGCTTTTTACATATTTCTTTACATTTATATAGCTATGTTCTTGGCAATAATCACTCTAGCTTAGAGACCTACCTCTTTTTTGGGTGGCATTTTCGTTCCTTGTTCTTATTTGATAAACATTAAAAGTTAGGTTTTAGATTCTCACATTAACTGCTGTCTAGCATCTGATATATAGTGAGAACATATCTCTTTATTGGAGGGTGTTACTCTTACTTTCTGCTTGTTTCTCAGATTATGTGGCAAAAACCTGTTGACAGATTCCCTTTATCAGCTCTCCACCTGTGCAAATCTACATCCTTTGGTAACTAGAGCAATAGCCACGAATTTAAATATGAAAAAAGCTGTCACTGCATCTTCATTATAAAAAAGTAAAACTCGTTTGAGAATTAAACTTATTCCCTGTTATAAATAAGGAAGTATAATTCTGAAATACATCAGATGTCTGTATGTCTGATTTTTTTTAATGAATTTTCGGTAGAAATAAATTGGTCATTTTTTATGAAGAAGACAGAGAGGCAGGTTTTTATATTTCTCCAAATGGGTTTTCTTTAAATAATAGCCAGAAGTCTGATCTGAGGGAGTCACATACGCAGTCTTAAGCAGTTATACATTGGAACACACTATAAAGCCTAATCAATTTACTATGTCAATAGCCTAACTGAGTCAGTCATGAAATCAGCACAGGTGCCTTCCAGATTGAGCTCGGTTTTCTTGTAGCAACTTGTCAATAGTGCTGTCGATGAATCTCACGCTGGCTTCGACCAGTGGTTTCTGATTGAAGGACCCCCATGGATCTGAATGTGATGTGATCTGCTTACCAATGCTTATCGGCTGTTCTTGGGTGTGCTGCAAGTAACCCAGGAGGGCAGTTTCACCAATCCACTGGTCTAATTCTGTCTCTGAAGCCTTTTGCTACCCAACCCTCTTGTCTCTTTCCCTGGGAACCACTTTTTTTTACCCTCTATGCAGTGGTGTAACTTGAAGCTCCAACAAGGCCCCCAACTTTGAACGCTCTTTAATAGTAGTGGCCTTCTCATATAGGTCAAAGGGGCATTTTAGGCCCTTCAGCTCTAAGGCTTAGGTTTAGCTGCAACCCTTGCACCCACTATAGTTATTCCCCTGATTCTGTCTTCTGTAATAAGTTACACAGTTACTGAACTACCCCTGCTGATTAGCAAAAGCACATGAAAATGCTATATAAAATCCATTGTTTTAAAACAACAGTAACATATACAATTTCCAATATTTCATCTTTCCAATGTATCTAAAGGTCTCCCTTTTGATTTGATACTTTCATTCAAGATTTCCTTTTATATCAATGCAGTTATTCCCTCTATCACTATAACCATAGCTCCAACTGTCCAGCAGGATGGTTCTGACCTTTTTACTGTCACCTCCTAGAGGCCATGTTAAAATCCTATTTATGCTATGATAGACTTGTGTTGTTTTTGTATGTTTTGTATGTTTTGTATACAATCTGAGTGGTTTGACAAGAGGAATTAATTCCTGAGACACATTAGACTGAGATCAATAAATTGATTGACAGTTCTCTGACCACTTTTACCAATGTCATCTATGGAAAGCAATGTCCAGGTGCTTTTTCCTCTTCATTTGGGCTACTGCCTCTTTGTCGAAGTGTGTTCTGATGATACTTTAAATGGGGTCCAAGGCTTATCTACTGATGACCATACTGAGCCATACTGTCCTGTCACTGTAACGTGTGTACGTCTGGCCACTCCAGGAGCTCCAGTCATTTGATCAGTGGGTGTGTTGCGTGTTGGACTCCCACTGATCTCTTTTATCTTAATAATAGGTCATCAAGAAACCTTGAAGACAGTGGCATACATCCTGACATGCCTTGGCGCAAACTAAGCATCCAAGCTAATGTTCTCAGGTATAAATCATGACTTTTTTATACATATTACCCTACAAAGCTCTCCTCTTCTATTTTCCATCTCTCTAATGCACTGCACATGTCAGTGTTTTTATGAATGTATAATGTGGTGGTGCGCATTATTCCTGCTGATAGTTACCAAATTTCTATCAAATGTAGAAAAGTTCTACAAAATGTTAAAAAGTTGCAATTGGCTATTTGCTTGCTGGGAAATATTCAAGTATGTGAGTTAATATAATAATAAATTAGTTGGATTAAAAGCATTGATGCATTGTGCAGAAATGGGTATAATCTGTAAGCATATATAATGTACTTTTTACATAATATAATGAATACATGTCTGTTGAGATTTACTTGACGTACCCTCTTTAAGAAATGAAATGTATTAGAAAGTATCAAATAATTTAAAAGAACGACTTGGACAATCCCTTCCTGAATGCCCGAGTTCACAGAGTGAAATAAGAAAAACTTATACTCACCTCTGGCACTCTGTTTTCCAGGGACTCACATGACATTATTATGTCATGTGAGCACTGCAGCCAATCAGCAGTGATTGACTGTCTGCAGTGTTCATGGGACATAATATCTCGAGACATTGCTGGAATGGTACCAGCATCAACATCACTGGAGCACTACTGGTGGGGGAGGAGAGTATAAGCTTCTGTTATTTTTACTCAGGTGACTTGGGCATTAAATAAGGGGTTGTTCAAGTAAAACATTTAAATAAGGATTTTATTAAAACATATTATTTCGCCACTAGAGCAGCCACAATAGACTGCAACTTCCATTTTATTTTGTTTTTTTGTAGCTCATTTATCAGTTTCAAGGTGTAGACTGGGACAGAGTCTGCAGAGGGCAAAGGAGGCCTAAATAAGGTAATATATTCATACTTCAAACACGTAATGCTCTGTACGCATCTCTCTGCCATAGTTTAGTCTCTGGGAGTAGCTGCATCCCTTATAGATGTCAATAGGCTTTAATTTATATTTTCTGCCTATTTACTCCTATTCACTGCAGCGGCACTATAAATGCAGCATCCAGGTCAGAAGGGTCTCCAAATTGGTCAACCCCAGTAAAGATTAAAAAAAAAGCTGCAATATTTAAAAAGTTACAGATTTTCTTTTCTACGGACATAAATGTAGTTAATTAAGCCTTTTACATTTTTGCTTTCAATTTCTTTCTGTACATTGTATATCAGGTCTGATCCTTTATATTTTCTCACAATATATGATATATAGTGCAGCTTTCTTAATACATGTTATTAAAACGTGTCCAGCGTTCATTGTTATACAAATATAGCAGAGCTGAATTTGTCACTTGGCACTGTTGCATTGTCATGGGTTAAATGTAAATTTACAAAGGACAAAAAATAGGATGCACAATGACAAATTTATTTTTTCATGAGATTCACGCACCTTGTATCGCAACAACAGCTAATCTATTCTTTAGTGAAGTCAGCCATCCTTCTATTTAGAAAAGTGAACATGGGGTTGTCACATCATCGTGACCCTGGATAGTAAACCACTGAAAAGCAATATTCTTAGAAATGATGATACAGGTGCAGCTGTCATAATGAAGATACACACTATACATAATTCTTCTCATGCTACAGTTTTTGAAGTGTCAGTTCCTAGGAATGGGAAATTGGTTCTGTCATTATGGAATTTTCAGGTCAAAGGAAGTGGGAAAAATGTTATTGTAGATTGTATCAGCCATCAAAAAAGGACCTTTTATAAGGACAAAAGCCCTTTATGGTGTAAGGTGACAAAATACAATAGTGTTCTTGTCCAAGTCTACATGTGGTCCTATTTAAATAAAATGTTACAATATATCTTTCTGCTTTGTATTTACAAAATATATATATATCATATGGAGAAACACAAGAGGTTACCATTTCCTGGAAAGTAAAAGTATCCTGTCTGGCTGGCTACGATGGTGCTGATAGAATTAGTTTTTCAATGTTCTGATGGCTGAGCCGAAAGATCTGATAGTAATGTATAATAATACTTGCAATCAGTGCACAGAACAGCAGGTTCTTCTCAAAAAGTGAGAGCTCAGAAATAAAAGAACATCTGTTTTACAACTGCGATAGCATCACATACGTGCAAACTGCTCTCATTTCAAAATATATTCTGTAGGCCTACAACTCGGATCACTAAAAGTCTTTTGGTCTTATGTTCATTTCTTACATTCCAAATTGTCTTGGAATAGCTTTCCTCCGACACACCAAATGGGACCGGTTAATTGGGTTAGCAGGAGGGAACGTGCACCAGCTGCTTATTTCAGCCACAAAATTACATTATAGCATTTGGGGGGGATAGAGATTGATATCATAAAAGTTAAAAAATAAATAAATAAATAAATAAGTGAATTTGTTGAAACAGGAAACTTTTTGAAAAATCATTATTGCTTGGACTCGGGAAGGAAGCAGTTAAGAAAATCTGCAGATATTTTTTTCTTTTCCAGAGCTTTGTGCATTTCAAATTAAATAAAACCTAAACAGCAGGTGCTGGTATAGATATGTAGAGGGAAAAAAAATGCCGCATGCAACTCTGGGCTTTAAAAATCGAATGAAAAACACACTGAGTTACCAGAAGCTTCTTTCTAGTCAGGCCCCCTGCTGAGATAAAAGGTCAGAAAAGAGAGAGTGGGGATGGGAGGAGGCAGAGAAAGAGGAGAGAGGTAAGGTATTTTGCAGGCAAGATAAATTTAATACGAGTCGGTGCCCAAGCCGATAGTCGGGAGTGATTATTTTCTTTGAATGCCAGATGTTAGCATCCTTCATAAAGAAAAATAAGATATAATCCATTTAAAAACAAATACAGACAGTCATATTTCCCCTGCTGCAGTGACGTCTGCAGCAAGAAACTCTTATTTTCTGGCTAATCATTTTCAGGCCCATATAGATGGTTTTTCAACAGTCCCCTACTGCCTCCTTCAGGTGAAATTGTGAATTGATGAGTACCGGGAGAAATATGAAAAGCTCAATACAAAATATATCATAAAATGAACTGCTGACGGGAAAGTAGCATTCTCTCTATAAACTAGGCTGATATATATGGCCAAAAGTAAGTCTATACTTTTCATTTTAAACTGATTTTGCCTCTATTTAGAGCACATATCATTTTGGTATAAAGGCACAACATGTGGACGTCACACCGATAATATAATATAGCATTTATTATTTCTAGATGGGTGTATATGTAACGATGCAAGGTACAAATTCAAAATATGGACGGTTAAAAAGTAGGTTGCTCATGCCGGATATATACAGCTGTAAGCCAGATAGATTTAAAGAGGACTTTTCAATGCATTTTTTTTTCAGTTTAAATTGAGTACTTCTTACAATTCCTGCAGATCCACTGATTCTGGAACAGTTTTTCTTTTTCTTCTGTGCTCCTCCGTTCCAAAGTTATCCCTCCAATAATAATGGTGTAAATTTTCCATTGAACCAACTGGGCGTGTCCAAGAAAATACTATGGGCACGGCTGTATTTTCATTAGCCAGCATCAGAGGTGAAAGATAGAATGCCCACAAAGAAGTTCTATGGTATACACCAAGCTGGTTAAGAAAATTTGTATCTTACTTACCAAGGGACATAACTTTGGAATGGAGAGGCACAGAAACAAAAAAGAAAAACTGCTCCAGAATCAGTGGAGCAGCACTAATTAGAGGAGGTATTCAGATTAAATTAAAAAAATCCAGTGAAAGGACTCTTCAAGGACGTTGTGATCAGGCTTGTCATAAAAGAAAAATATTTTCCTGATATTAGCTGATTTATCTTTACAAATGCTCATTTAATAACTACTGTATTTAGCAGCATGTGAACCTCTATTGAGAATTAAAAATATACAGTAAAGCATTGAGTTCCAACAGGAAACTTAATTTTTAGAAATGTGTAAATTTTCTCCTGAAACACTACCCAGAATTTAGCTTAGGGTTCTTTCACATGTCTGATTTTCGTGTATGAGTGCTATCCATGATTTTCACTGATCGCACTCGTGCCTGTGATAGCCTATATGGAGATTCACATGTCCGCGGAAAATTATGGAGACATGTCCGATTTTGATCTGAGGGTCGGATCAAAATCGGCAATGCAAGTCTATTGGTCGATGAAAAAAATTGGATCACACTCAAATGATATCTTTGTGCGGTTTGATTTTCACAGATGGTCAGATTGGAAAAGGTGGAGAAAATTTTATTTTAAATGTTTCCACGTACGAGAAAATAAGATGACACTCATACCACACTCTAATCAAACTCTTGTCAGAATAATTGGTCAGTTTTTCTCATATGTGGAAAAATTGGATGTGTAAATGAGCTTTTAAAATAAGTAAGTAGATATTTTAAAGTATATAGTCTTTTTAACTAAATTGGCCCATAAGTTTTCCCATTTAGCTTGTATAGTGTATTTTCTTATAATATAAGTTATCCGAAATGTGAACACTTTTAGTAAGAAAAAATGTTGCTGTAGTCATTATAGTGATAGAAAATATGTGTTCTTTAGTTTTTTTTAACAAACAATGAACAAAGTAGATCAAAGGGGATTGGGATATTTATCAAGGGCTGAGCACCACTGATGTAGCAAATGAAAGTCGCTAATGTTGGGACGCGCAAAGTATAATGTTGGCATAAATTCTAACACAAATATCAGACAAATGGATTCTGGAGGCACTCCCGTGGAAGAAAGAGTAACCAAAAAATTGTTGAATCTTCCAAATGTGGTGCATTAATATTTGTAGGTTTATTAAAAAATCATAAAACCATGAATGCACATAAGGGACATGGAGGTACAAATAAGGGAGTCTTTAAAAAGGATCACACAATGCAATTCTGCTCATAGAGTCTTCATCAAGTGTGTACACATATTAATCCCTTGTGGAATATCCTCCATGTGATTGCACCACATTTGGAAGATTCAACAATTTTTTGGCTACTCTTTCTTCCATGGGAGAGCCTCCAGAATCCATTTGTCTCAATTTGTTCACGTGGTGGCTGTCTGTCGGGTAGGACAAATATACCACCACCGTCTATGGAAGAGCTGCAAACCATGGTCTGAGAACCTTAATAACGGACAAATTCCTCAAATAGAGTTGTGCCTATTAGCACAACTTGCTCAAGTGAGCATAAAAGATGTTATATGCTTTTAAAATTTGTAGTCTCTACTTACTACGCTCAGGTAGCGCTCTCTTTCCCTTTTTCCTCCACATCTTTCTACCCAGGAACAATCAACATAAATATCAGTAAATGAATGGAGCAGGAGGGTGCACATGTGATGGAAGTCCCAGCAGTTGAGCCACACTGATCTAGCAATCATCACCTACCTATGGAGGAAAAAGGTAGCTACAACTTCTTAAAAATCAACCGGAAGTTCCAGCACATACAAAAAAACATACCAGCAACTCACTAGATTGCAGAGATTTTAAAATATTTTAAAACTACTCAATGCTTTATGGATAACAATGTAACTTGAAGACAAAATAGAAGCGCTCCATGGTGAAGTCCTGGTGATAAGAAACAGGGAAGAGAAGATGGTATCAGGTCAGGTACATCTCTGATGAGAGTACAACCCCTGGCAAAAATTATGGAATCACCGGGCTCAGAGGATGTTCATTCAGTTGTTTAAAGTTGTTGAAAAAAAGCAGAGCACAGACATGGCACAAAACTAAAGTCATTTCAAATGGCAACTTTAGGGCTTTAAGAAACACTAAAAGAAATCAAGATAAAAAATGTGGCACTCAGTAAGGGTAATTTTTTTCAGACCAAGCAGAGGGAAAAAATTATGGAATCACCCAGTAAATTTTCATTTCCAAAACTAACACCTGCATCAAGTTAGATCTGCTCGTTAGTCTGCATCTAAAAAGGAGTGATCACACCTTGGAGAGCTGTTGCACCAAGTGGACTGACATGAATCATGGCTCCAACACGAGAGATGTCAATTGAAACAAAGGAGAGGATTATCAAACTCTTCAAAGAAGGTAAATCATCACGCAATGTTGCAAAAGATGTTGGTTGTTCACAGTCAGCTGTGTCTAAAATCTGGGCCAAATACAAACAACATGGGAAGGTTGTTAAAGGTAGACCAAGGAAGACATCAAAGTGTCAAGACGGGAAACTTAAAGCAATATGTCTCCAAAACAGGAAATGCACAATAAAACAAATGAGGAACGAATGGGAGGAAACTGGAGTCAATGTCTGTGACCGAACTGTAAGAAACCGCCTAAAGGAAATGGGATTTACATACAGAAAAGCTAAACAAAAGCCATCATTAACACCTAAGCAGAAAAAAACGAGGTTACAGTGGGCTAAGGAAAAGCAATCGTGGACTGCGGATGACTGGATGAAAGTCATATTCAGTGATGAATCGTGAATCTGCATTGGGCAAGGTGATGATGCTGGAACTTTTGTTTGGTGCAGTTCCAATGAGATTTATAAAGATGACTGCATGAAGCGAACATGCAAATTTTCACAGTCATTGATGATATGGGGCTGCATGTTAGGTAAAGGCACTGGGGAGATGGTTGTCATTACATCTTCAATAAATGCCCAAGTTTACATTGATATTTTGGACAGTTTTCTTATCTAATCAATTGAAAGGATGTTTGGAGATGATGACATCATTTTTCAAGATGATAATGCATCCTGCCATAGAGCAAAAACTGTGAAAACATTCCTTGAAAAAAGACACATAAGGTCAATGTCATGGCCTGCAAATAGTCCGGATCTCAATCCAATTGAAAATCTTCGGTGGAAGTTGAAGAAAATGGTCCATGACAAGGCTCCAACCTGCAAAGCTGATCTGGCAACAGCAATCAGAGAAAGTTGGAGCCAGATTGAGGAAGAGTACTGTTTGTCACTCATTAAGGCCATTCCTCAGAGACTGCAAGCTGTTATTAAAGCCAGAGGTGGTGAAACAAAATACTAGTGATGTAGTGGAGTGTTCTTTTGTGTGTTTGTTTTTCATGATACCATAATTTTTTCCTCAGAATTGAGTGATTCCATAATTTTTTCCCTCTGCTTGGTCTGAAAAAAATTACCCTTACTGAGTACCACATTTTTAATCTTGAGTTCTTTTCGTGTTTCTTAAAGCCATAAAGTTGCCATTTG
Source organism: Phyllobates terribilis (assembly GCF_046119375.1). Taxonomy (NCBI): domain Eukaryota; kingdom Metazoa; phylum Chordata; class Amphibia; order Anura; family Dendrobatidae; genus Phyllobates; species Phyllobates terribilis. The sequence continues at coordinate 234,508,253 of NW_027362764.1, forward strand.
AAATTACTTTAGTTTTGTGCCATGTCTGTGATCTGCTTTTTTTCAACAACATTAAACAACTGAATGAACATCCTCCGAGCCTGGTGATTCCATAATTTTTGAAAGGGGTTGTAGTAGTAAAGTAGTGTTCCTCATATAGACTGAGAGTCCTCAGTGGATGATACCTTTTAGTGACTAACTGAAAAGCAGGTAACAAATTGCAAGCTTTCAAGACTACTCAGGTCTCTTCATCAGGCATAGAATAACACAAAATCTGAAGAGCCACATATCTATACACAACAGGACATAGAATAGTGCAGGTGATGTGAAGCAGAATTATCAATATGGGAAGGGGACAAAGAGTAAATATTGGAGGAGCTGGCAGGTACTGCAGTACAGCTCCTATTGAAGAGGATAGGAGCATTTCCCAGCTGCGGCTTATACACATAGAATAGAGCTGCTCCATTCTATGTCTTTACATCTGGCCACCGAAGCCGCTTTCAAATGATTGGTGGGGTGCTAGGTGTCGGACCCCCACCGATCTCATATTGATGGACCATCCTACGGATAGGTCATCAATATGGAACAGACAAACCCTTTAATACATCAGTTCTTTGCATCCCTTCCAATCACAAGCTATTTTGAGAAGCATAACCAAACCCTACGAAAGAATCATTTACACTCTGCGTTTCATTTCATCTTGGGCACTTTAATAGGGCTACTCAGACAATGAGGGTAATTCCCTGTGTCCACAGTGTTAAGTGTCCTTAACAACAGGTCTTTTTAGGCAGACATCATCTCTCTAATGTAACTTTTCCCACTTCTCCACTCATTTCTCATCCTGGTCCCTTTCATCACTTCCACACACATTCTATGCACTCAGTAGCACTTATCTGCACATCAATAACTGGCTGGAGACCACATTCAGCTTTACATGAAAACTTATAATACTTATTATAAAAGATATTTGGACCATACAATACAACTTTTTGTGTCATCCTTTCTTCATTATAGATTGAATTGGTGAATTATGTGTTGCTTTGTAATGTCTGATATTGTTTGTGCACGTCCCCTCTGAGCTCTAAATTGCTGCAAAATATGCTGGGTCTATATAACAAAACTGCTGTTATTATATTATTTGTTTAGAAAAATAGTTACATTTTCAGTTTGACTATGGAGGATATTATGTATTTGGATCTAGAGAACATGCTTAGATTCAACATCTCAAGATAGATGATTGTAATAGAATTTTCCATAGCATCTTATAAAGTGGTACCTTATATTGGTTTAATAATACCACATCATGTTTTTGGTATTGATATAACCATTTGTTGTATTCTACACAGTGTTAGTCGCAAACAAGTATTCTTGTCATCAGTTCTCTAACAATGCCTGCAAAAAAGATCAATAACTATCAGCAACTCACTGATAATCCACCCTTTCATAAGAATTGGTTGACTGGTGCATGATCCATAAAAATTGATCTGTGCATGTATTCCTTATGTTAATTACATGGCAGATGAAAAAAAAAGGTTTACTTGGCTTGTGCCTATTGTTGTGAGGTCATAACATGTGTGTTAACCATATCTTTCCCTTCATAACAAGAGTCATGGTTACACTGTGGTGTGTATGCCTATATGTGTATATATGTATCTGTATATGTGTGCATGTATATATATATATATATATATATATATATATATATATATATATGTACAGTACAGACCAAAAGATTGGACACACCTTCTCATTTAAAGATTTTTCTGAATTTTCATGACTATGAAAATTGTACATTCACACTGAAGGCATCAAAACTATGAATTAACACATGTGGAATTATATACTTAACAAAAAAGTGTGAAACAACTGAAAATATGTCTTATATTCTAGGTTCTTCAAAGTAGCCACCTTTTGCTTTGATGACTGCTTTGCACACTCTTGGCATTCTCTTGATGAGCTTCAAGAGGTAGTCACCGGAAATGGTCTTCCAACAATCTTGAAGGAGTTCCCAGAGATACTTAGCACTTGTTGGCCCTTTTGCCTTCACTCTGCGGTCCAGCTCACCCCAAACCATCTCGATTGGGTTCAGTCTGGTGACTGTGGAAGCCAGGTCATCTGGCGTAGCACCCCATCACTCTCCTTCTTGGTCAAATAGCCCTTACACAGCCTGGAGGTGTGTTTGGGGTCATTGTCCTGTTGAAAAATAAATGATGGTCCAACTAAACGCAAACCGGATGGAATAGCATGCCGCTGCAAGATGCTGTGGTAGCCATGCTGGTTCAGTATGCCTTCAATTTTGAATAAATCCCCAACAGTGCCACCAGCAAAGCATCTCCACACCATCAAACCTCCTCCTCCATGCTTCATGGTGGGAACCAGGCATGTAGAGTCCATCCGTTCACCTTTTCTGCTTCGTACAAAGTCACGGTGGTTGGAACCAAAGATCTCAAATTTGGACTCATCAGACCAAAGCACAGATTTCCACTGGTCTAATGTCCATTCCTTGTGTTCTTTAGCCCAAACAAGTCTCTTCTGCTTGTTGCCTGTCCTTAGCAGTGGTTTCCTAGCAGCTATTTTACCATGAAGGCCTGCTGCACAAAGTCTCCTCTTAACAGTTGTTGAACAGATGTGTCTGCTGCTAGAACTCTGTGTGGCATTGACCTGGTCTCTAATCTGAGCTGCTGTTAACCTGCGATTTCTGAGGCTGGTGACTCGGATAAACTTATCCTCAGAAGCAGAGGTGACTCTTGGTCTTCCTTTCCTGGGGCGGTCCTCATATGAACCAGTATCTTTGTAGCGCTTGATGGTTTTTGCAAATGCACTTGGGGACACTTTTCAGCACATTTTTTGTTTTATCCGGTGGTGGATAACGGAGGGGGGTTGCGGCAGCGGACTGACTGACCTTCATTTCTTAAAGTTATGATGGCCACTCATTTTTCTTTGCTTAGCTGCTTTTTTCTTGCCATAATACAAATTCTAACAGTCTATTCAGTAGGACTATCAGCTGTGTATCCACCAGACTTCTGCACAACACAAGTGATGGTCCCAACCCCATTTATAAGGCAAGAAATCCCACTTATTAAACCTGACAGGGCACACCTGTGACGTGAAAGCCATTTCCGGTGACTACCACTTGAAGGTCATCAAGAGAATGCCAAGAGTGTGCAAAGCAGTCATCAAAGCAAAAGGTGGCTACTTTGAAGAACCTAGAATATAAGACATATTTTCAGTTGTTTCACACTTTTTTTGTTAAGTATATAATTCTACATGTGTTAATTCATAGTTTTGATGCCTTCAGTGTGAATGTACAATTTTCATAGTCATGAAAATACAGAAAAATCTTTAAATGAGAGGGTGTGTCCAAACTTTTGGTCTGTACTATATACAGTTATATGAAAAAGTTTGGGCACCCCTATTAATCTTAAGCTTAATGTTTTATAAAAATTGGTGTTCTTGCAACAGCTATTTCAGTTTGATATATGTAATAACTGTTGGACACAGTAATGTTTCTGCCTTGAAATGAGGTTTATTGTACTAACAGAAAATGTGCAATCTGCATTCAAGCAAAATTTAACAGATGCATAAGTATGGGCACCTCACCAGAAAAGTGATATTAATATTTAGTAGATCCTCCTTTTGCAAAAATAACAGCCTCTAGTCGCTTCCTGTAGCTTTTAATGAGTTCCTGGATCCTGGATGAAGGTATTTTTGACCATTGCTCTTTACAAAACAATTCCAGTTCAGTTAAGTTTGATGGTCGCCGAGCATGGACAGCCCTCTTCAAATGATCCCACAGATGTTCAATGATATTCAGGTCTGGGGACTGGGATGGCCATTCCAGAATATTGTAATTGTTCCTCTGCATGAATGCCTGAGTAGATTTGGAGCGGTGTTTTGGATCATTGTCTTGCTGAAAGATCCATCCCCTGCGTAACTTCAACTTTGTCACTGATCCTTGAACATTATTGTCAAGAATCTGCTGATACTGAGTGGAATCCATGCGTCCCTCAACTTTAACATGATTCCCGGTGCCGGCATTGGCCACACAGCCCCAAAGCATGATGGAACCTCCACCAAATTTTACTGTGGGTAGCAAGTGTTTTTCTTGGAATGCTGTGTTTTTTTTGCCGCCATGCATAACGCCTTTTTGTATGACCAAACAACTCATTCTTGGTTTCATCAGTCCACAGTACCTTCTTCCAAAAAGATATTGGCTTCTCCAAATGTGCTTTTACATACCTCAGCCGACTCTGTTTGTGGCGTGCTTGCAGAAACGGCTTCTTTCGCATCACTCTCCCATACAGCTTCTCCTTGTGCAAAGTGCGTTGTATAGTTGACTGATTCACAGTGATAACATCTGCAGCAAGTTGATGCTGCAGCTCTCTAGAGGTGGTCTGAGGATTGCCCTTGACTGATCTCACCATTCTTCTTCTCTGCCTTTCTGATGTTTTTCTTGGCCTGCCACTTCTGGCCTTAACAAGAACTGTCCCTGTGTTCTTCCATTTCCTAACTATGTTCCTCACAGTGGAAACTGACAGGTGAAATCTCTGAGACAGCTTTTTGTATCCTTCCCCTGAACAACTATGTTGAATAATCTTTGTTTTCAGATCATTTGACAGTTGTTTTGAGGAGCCCATGATGCCACTCTTCAGAGGAGATTCAAACAGGAGAACAACTTGCAAGTGGCCACTTTAAGTAGCTTTTCTCATGATTGCATACACCTGGCTATGAAGTTCAAAGCTCAATGAGGTTACAAAGCCAAAAAAAGTGCTTTAGTAAGTCAGTAAAAAGTAGGTAGGAGTATTTAAATCAAGAAAATGATAAGGGTGCCCATACTTATGCACCTGTCAAATTTTGTTTGAATGAAGATTGCACATTTTCTGTTCGTACAATAAACCTCATTTCAAGGCAGAAACATTACTGTGTCCAACAGTTACTAAATATATCAAACTGAAATAGCTGTTGCAAAAACACCAATTTTTATAAAACATTTAGCTTAAGATTAATAGGGGTGCCCAAACTTTTTCATATAACTGTATATATATATATATATATATATATATATATATATATATATATATATATATATATACACACACACACGGGATGAAATAAGTATTGAACACGTCATCAATAAGTACCTTATATACTCGAGTATAAGCCGACCCGAGTATAAGCCGAGGCACCTAATTTTACCACAAAAAACTGGGAAAACTTTTTGACTCGAGTATAAGCCTAGAGTGGGAAATGCTGCAGCTACTGGTAAATTTCCCCATCCTGGTAAATATTGCCCACTCTTCCCTAATCCTGGTATGCATGGCCCCCTCATCCCCAATCCTGGTATGTATGGCCCCCTCATCCCCAATCCTGGTATGCATGACCCCCTCATCCCCAGTCCTGGTATGTATGGCCCCCTCATCCCAATCCTGGTATGCATGGCCCCCTCATCCCCAGTCCTGGTGTGCATGGCCCCCTCATCCCCAATCCTGGTATGCATGGCTAACTCATCCCCAGTCATGGTATGTATGGCCCCCTCATCTCCAATCTGGGAATGTATGGCACACTCATCCCCAATCCTGGTATGTATTTCCACCCTCATCTCCCAATCCTGGTGTGCATGGCCCCCTCATCCCCAATCCTGGTATGCATGCCCCCTCATCTCCAAAACTGGTATGCATGGCCCACTCATCCCCAATCCTGGTATGTATGGCACCCCTCATCCCCAATCCTGGTATGCATGGCCTCCTCATCCCCCAATCCTGGTATGCATGGCCTCCTCATCCCCCTATCCTTTATGTAAGGCCCCATCACTGCACACATATAAAAAATAAACACTTATACTCACCTTCATTCCACACCTCTGCTCCCACACTGCATCCTGTTCTGCTGCAGCAGCTCATGTCAGCATCTGAGCAGCGCATGGCATCACAGCCATGTGCTCTCAGATGCTGCTGTGAGCTGCCGGCATATTCACTCCTCTCCACGCTGAGACTATGTGCGTGGAGAGGAATGAATATGCATCCTCTTTAGTAGCGGGCACTGTCAGCCGGTGCTGCGGCTCAGTGCTCCTCCATGCCCGCTACTAAAAAGAATGAATATTCATTCTTCTCCATGCCCATGGGAGTAGAGACGAGGGAATATTCATTTCCCTTTAGCAGCAAGCACATGTGGTAGGTGCAGCAGCGGCTACTGCTTGTGCCCCGCTCCTCCGCCGCCGCAACCCCCCCTTCGCTGCCACAACTCCCCCCCCTCCGACGCCGCAACCCTACCTCCACTGCCACAAACCCCTCCGTTATGCACCACCAGATAAAACAAAAAATGTGCTGAAAAACTCGGCTTATACTCGAGTATATACGGTAAATATATTTCTAATGGTGCTATTGAAATGAAAATAAATCTCACCAGGTGTTGGTATCAACCCATCCAATCCACACAGGCAAATAAATCAAACTATGGATGTCCATAAATTATGTGTAATAATGAGAAATCTCACAGGGAAAAAGTATTGAACACGCTTACTGAAATGTAATTAATACTTCGTACAAAAGTCTTTGTTGGTGATGTCAGCCTCAAGACGCCTCCTATATGGAGAAACTAGTCGCATACATTGCTCAGGTGTGATTTTGGCCCATTCTTCCACACAAATAATCTTCAAATCCTGAAGGTTCCATGGGCTTCTTCTAGGTACTCTGAACTTTAGTTCCTTCCATAAAGCTTCTATTGGATTCAGGTCTGGTGATTGGCTGGGCCATTTTAGCAGCTTTATTTTCTTTCTCTGAAACCAATTGAGAGTTTCCTTGACTGTGTGTTTGGGATCATTGTCTTGCTGAAATGTCCACCCTCATTTTAGTTTCATCATTCTGGTAGATGGCAGCAGATTTTTATCAAGAATGTCTCTGTACATTTGTCCATTCATCCTTCCTTCAGTTATATGAAGTTTGCCAGTGCCATATATTGAAAAACAGCCCCACATCATGATGTTCCCACCTCCAAACTTCACTGTTGGTATGGTGTTTTTGGGCTGATATGCAGTGGCTTTTGGCCACCATACATGGTGTGTATTATGGCATCCAAAGAGTTCAATTTTGGTCTCATTTGACCAGACTATATTCTCCCAGTATTTCACAGGCTTGTCTAAATGTTGTTGAGCAAACTTTAAAGTGATTGAACATGCTTTTTGTTCTGCAGTGGAGTCTTGCGTGGTGAGCGTGCATACAGGCCATGGAGGTTGAGTGCATGACTTATAGTTTTCTTTGAAACAATTGTACCTGCTGATTCCAGGTCTTTCTGTAGCTATCCAAAGGTGAACTTTGGCTCTTGGACAACTCTTCTGATAATTCTTTTCCCTCCTCTGTCTGAATTCTAGCGTGGAGCACCTGGTCATGGCCAGTTTATAGTGAAATTATGTTCTTTCCACTTCCGGATTATGGCCCCAAAAGAGCTCACTGGAACCTTCAGTAATTTAGAAATTTTTCTGGAACCAATGACATCAGGATGTTTTGCAACAATAAGGTTGCGAAGATCATGAAACAGCTCACTGGTTTTAACCATCATGAGATGTTTGTTGTGTGGCACCTTGGTAATGAGACACCTTTTTATAACCCATCAGTTGAACCACCTGATCTTATTTTCCACTAAGTGGCAGGATTGCTTTCTAATTGCTGATAGATTTCAACTGGTGTCATGACTTTCCATGGCACCTCTCTTTATTCATGTGTTCAATACGTTTTCTGTGTCATTTCTCATTATTAACAGTCAAGTTGCAATTATTTTATTATTCAGTGTAGGCGCTAGTGATGAGCGAGCATATTCGCAAGTACTTGGTACTCGCCCGAGCATCTCAGCACTCGAGATGCTCGGAGCTCGCCAAGTACTTGCGAGATGCTCGGGCGGATGCGCAGGTCCCCTCCCTGCATGTTTGGCGTTCATTACAGAGCCAATGAACATAAAGAAGGAGTGCAAAGCACCAAACAACGATAGTAGCCCAATGGTTAGAAAAATAGAAAAAACTTTATTAAATATCAAACAACAGAGAGTTTGGGGAGACTAAATAGATACATGTACAAACACATATAGCAACGAAAATCGATGTACAGTAGCATAAAAAGATATTAAAAAACAAGCAAACACATGACACGGAGTGTGACTAAAACATGGAAAGTGTCCGTGGTTGAAAATAAAGTAAGGTGGACAAGATGCTGCGCTATATAGATCAGGTGTGTATGTAAACATTATTTGATCAGACAGAAGAGCAGCATAATCACCATGGGCAAATGGTCACATGTCCTCTCCCTACTATGTATCCATAACAGTGTAAGTCAGAGATCATTTTTACCTCTATGAGGGGGAGAGAAGAAAACAAGACACACTCCGTGTGTATATCCCCGATGCGCGTTTCGGCGCTGCGTGCCTTCCTCAAGGGGACTACTCAGGTATCACCACTGGTCATTTAAATAGTAATTATGTGAATCACAGGGGGCTGGTACTGCTAGTTACGTGGCCGGTCACCATGCGAACTAAGACACTACCCAGAATACCTACAGATATACACTGCCTATAGTTATAAACATTTCTAACCATTGGGCTACTATCGTTGTTTGGTGCTTTGCACTCCTTCTTTTTGTTATATGTCAACGATGGCCCCTATATAATCCGACTAGTAGAATGCTATAACATTGCTATACTATATATTACTTAGTGGCATTCTTAAGTCTGATTCTAATTTCTCTTTTTTCAGAGCCAAAGAACATGCAGGGATTGCCTGCCACTCACTGTAATGCCGCAGCCAGGTTGGTTGTGGCATTACATTGATTGGCTGGCCGCACAGCATCATCAGGTCTATATCAGACCTGGTGCCGCCGTACTCATCAGTCTGCTCCGCAATCAGACAGTGTAGGGAGAGGTGCATGCTTAGCTAGGGAGAGATTTGCTTGTTTATTAGGTAGTGTAGGTAGAACAGAAGTATATTACACATATCCATCTCAACAAACAGTCCTTCTGAGGACTAATCCATCTGCAGAGATATCAGGCAGGCAGTGTATATTGGCAGGCAAGCAGTGTATATAGCAGACTGCAGTGCATATAGCACAAGAGGTTCCATTCCAGTTCTGTCTGCTGCTGCTGTAAGACATTTCTAGACATAGGCCCAGGTCTCAGGTGCCAGGAATAAATTTTTTTGGGATCTTAATCCTCATTATCTGCTTAAAAAGCAATCCAGAGAACACAGTTTTTCTGCGCCATTTGCTTGTTGGCACTGCAGAATACAGCCAGGTCCTTTCCATATTACAGCGCTAAAAATCCAGCTATTTAAAACTGTGGTTTCTCCGTCACACGGATCACATATAACTTCGCTCCAAATTCAGCCATTTGTAGTGAGAGTGGAAGATATTGTCCTCCATTTAAAATGGGCAAGGCACATGGCAAGGGACAGGGAACTGGACGTGATGGTGATGGTGCATGCAGAGGCCAAGGCCGTGGGCAAGCTGAAATTGTGCCACAACAAACACCCACATCTTCTCGCCCGACCTTCCTGTCCCTATTCCTAGGGGACGGCAGCACACCACTATTGAACCCAGAGCAGTGTCAAAAGGTTGTTGGTTGGATAGCGGATAATGCTTACAGTCACTTTGCCACCACCACCACCCTGTCTTCCACACAGTCAAGTCTCAGTAGTCGGGAGTCTGTACTGCATATTTCTCACTCTGATCCTCCTTCCTCCCACCATGCCGAGTGCTCGGAGACAACTGATCCCACACTTGGACACTCCGAAGAGCTGTTCACTTGTCTATTTATAGATTCGGGCCTCTCGCCCGGTCCACTTGAAGTGGGGCAAGAGGTGATCTCATGTAGCAATGCCTAAATATTTGAGCAGCCATGGTCACACAAAGGCGACGGTGGGAAAGTGTCACGTCACAAGAGGTGGACGATAATGAGACACAATTGCCAGAAAGTCAGGAGGAGGACCAGGGTGCGGAAGTGGAAGGCGAGGTGGTGTATGATATATTAACTGACCCAACCTTGCAGGAGGACATGCAGAGTGAGGACAGCAGCACACAGGGGAAGGGAGGCAGAGCACCCCAACAGGTAGGAAGAAGCAGGGTGGTGGCCGCAGACAGAAGGCAGGCAACCGTTCCCCATAACACCAACATGAAGGAAGTTGCCAGTACAACTGTTAGGTCTTACCGAGTCTGGTTGTTTTTTAAAGACTCTGCCGATAACCCCAAAAAGGCAATTTGCACCACCTGCCAGGCCAGCATAAGCAGGGGTGGCAAAACTACCAGCCTGACCACCACCAGCATGAACAGGCACATGGCAGCAAAGCACCCGACTTTGTGGGGTCGAACCTCAGGGTCCAGGAACAGTGTCTGCGGGTGGCACCACTGCTTCTTCCACTGTTGTGCATGCAAGCCAATCCCCTGTCCATGGTGCATGCAAAGATTCCTCCTGCCCTGCACCTGTCATTGCACACTCTCAAGTAGCAGTATCAGGAAGCAAGTCCACGTCCTTGTCCCAGTGCAGTGTTCAGTTGTCCATACCCCAGTCCTTGGAATGCAAGGGAAATTCCCACATTTCGCGACTGCTTGCACTCGAAATGTTGCCTTTTAGGCTCGTGGAGACAGAAGCATTCCGCAACCTGATGACGGCTGCAACCTGAAGGCGGCGGACGTCCCTCGGTACTCGATCCCCAGCCGTCACTATTTCTCCCAGTGTGCCATCCCCGCATTACACAAGCACGTGTCCCAAAACATTAGCCGTGCTCTCAACAACGCAGTTTCCGGGAAAGTCCACCTAACAATGGACACGTGGACAAGTGCTGTGGTCAGGGACGGTACATCTCGCTAGCGGCACACTAGGTTAACATAGTGGAAGCCGGGACCCAGTCGGACCTTGGGATGGAACACGTCCTCCTGACGCCAAGGATTGCGGGCCCTAGGTCAATCAGGGTTGCCCCCCACAGTCTACAGCTCCTGCACCTCATCCTCCTCCTCCGCCTCCATCTCCGAAATGACCACATCAGTGGCTCACACCGCTGAACCTACAGCCAGGCATGGTCATATGTGACAATGGCCGGAACCTGGTAGCGGCTTTGAGGCGAGGCGAGCTCACACACGTACTGTAACGGGTCTGGGAGGTGGAACCTCTGAGCAACTTATACAAGGGGGCAGTCCTTGTAAGGAAGTGGGTGGCGACCAGGGAAGACAGGCAGGCAGTCACAGCAGGTGACCGGGACAGTCTCTGGGCAAACGGGCAGGAGGTCACAGCAAGTGACCGGGACAGTCTCTGGGTAAACGGGCAGGAGGTCACGGCAAGTGACCGGGGCAGTCTCTGGGTAAACGGGCAGGAAGTCACAGTAAGTGACCGGGACAGTCTCTGGGTAAACGGGCAGGAGGTCACAGCAAGTGACCGGGGCAGTCTCTGGGTAAACGGGCAGGAGGTCACGGCAAGTGACCGGGGCAGTCTCTGGGTAAACGGGCAGGTACGACCTGTGACGGCTGAGCCTCCAGGTAGGCTAGCAGGCAGATGGCAGATGAGTGCTCCCAGGTGAGCAGGCGAGAGTCTCAGGATAAGCAGGTGGTCACAGCATGTGACGGCGGAGCCTCCAGGTAGGCTAACAGGCAGGTAGGAGATGAGCGCTCCCAGGTGAGCGGGCAAGAGTCTCTGGACTGGCAGGTGGTCACAGCACGTGACGGCGGAGCCTCTAGGTAGGCTAACAGGCAGGTAGCAGAAGAGCGCTCCCAGGTGAGCGGGCAAGAGTCTCTGGACTGGCAGGTGGTCACAGCACGTGACGGAAGCAGGTGGTCACAGCATGTGACGGCGGAGCCTCCAGGTAGGCTAACAGGCAGGTAGCAGATGAGCGCTCCCAGGTGAGCGGGCAAGAGTCTCTGGACTGGCAGGTGGTCACAGCACGTGACGGCGGAGCCTCCAGGTAGGCTAGCAGACAGGTAGCAGGTGAGCGCTACCAGGTGAGCGGGCAAGCTGGTCCATAGACAGACTGACAGGTGTCGGAAGGCAGACCGTCGGACCTCAGGCTAGCAAGCAGGAAAGCGGATGACAGGCAGGAATCAGGCAGCAAACTGGCAGGAAACTAGCAGGCAACTGGCAGGTAACAGGCAGGTAACAGGCAGGTAACAGGCAATGGGACCTGAGGGCTGAAGCAGAGTAGTGAACAGTGCAACAACATTGCTCGGGCACTTCCATTTTGGAGGAGGTACCTTATATATGGAGGGATCCTCCGGCCATTGGCCGGGGACTCCTTAGGGCGACGCGCGCGGCCCCTTTAAGAGAGGGGGAGCGCGCGCGCGCGCCCTAAGCACAGTGACCGGGGGAGAGTGGGCGCTGCAAGCAGAGCGGGAGGAAGCCGCCGGGCACGGAGCAGAGAGGTGAGGGGAACAGCGTCCCTGCCTAGCAGGAGGCAGGGATGCCGACGCTACAGTACCCCCCCCTTTAGGCCCCCCCTTTTTTAGGCCAGACAGAAATTTAGCAAGGATGAGAGGGGCATGGATGTTCTCTCGGGGCTCCCACGTTCTCTCCTCAGGACCAAACCCCTTCCAATCTACCAGAAAAAAGGTTTTTCCTCTTACCCTTTTGGTGGCCAGAATGTTCTCTACCTCAAACTCGTCTTCAGCAGAAACCGGAGCAGGAGGCGTACCTGTAGACTTGGAAAAGGAGTTAAGTACCACGGGTTTGAGAAGAGATACATGGAAGGAGTTAGGGATCCGTAAGTTGGCCGGGAGTTTCAATTTATAGGCCACCGGGTTGATCTGTTTGATAACCTCTAGTGGGCCGATGAACCGAGGCCCTAACTTATAGGAAGGAATCCTGAGCCGGACATATTTGGATGAGAGCCAGACTTTATCTCCGGGACGGAATTGTGGAGGATCCAGGCGTTTTTTGTCGGCGTGTCTCTTCATCCGCTCGGACGACTGAAGGAGTGCGGATCTGGTACTCTCCCAAATGGAGGAAAATTTGCTAACGAGAGATTCCGCGGCCGGGTTGTCCACAGAGGTGGAGACAGGAAAAGGGATCCGAGGATGCTGACCGAAGACTACAAAAAACGGGGATTTAGAAGAAGATTCACTCTCGTGATTGTTGTAAGAGAACTCGGCCCATGGTAGGAGAACCACCCAGTCTGAATGGTGGGCATTAACGAAGTGCCGGAGGTAACTGGTCAAATTCTGATTGATCCGCTCCACTTGACCATTGGACTGTGGGTGGTAAGCGGAGGAGAAGTCCAGGGTGACGTCGAGCAGTTTACATGTGGCTCTCCAGAAGCGTGAGGTGAACTGAACCCCACGATCCGACACGATGTGGAGAGGCAGACCATGGAGACGGAAGATGTGGCGGATAAAGTCTTTAGCTAGCTCGGGAGCAGACGGGAGGCCTGGCAGGGGAATAAAATGGGCCATTTTGGAAAAGCGGTCAGCGACCACCCAAATGACCGTACAACCGGCAGAGACGGGGAGATCTGTTATGAAGTCCATAGCTATATGTTGCCACGGGGCAGCAGGCACAGGCAGAGGAAGAAGGCGGCCGGCAGGCAGGTGTCTCGGAACTTTGTTGCGGGCGCAGGACACACAAGCAGAAACAAAGTCAATTACATCCTTGTGCAGGGTAGGCCACCAGTAGTGCCGGGTAATAAGCTGAAGGGTCTTTTTCTGACCGGCGTGCCCAGCTAGCTTAGACGAGTGACCCCAGTGTAGAATCTTCTCCCGATCGGACTCCGTTACGAACGTCTTACCGGGAGGGAGACGATTTAGGCCCACGGGGGCTACCTGCATTACTCTGGCGGGATCGATGATGTGTTTAGGCTCCTCCTCAAGATCAGACACCAGAAAGGATCGGGACAGGGCGTCAGCTTTGATGTTTTTGTCAGCCGGACGGAAATGAAGAATGAAATCAAAGCGGGCAAAAAACAAAGACCACCGGGCTTGGCACGGGTTAAGTCTCTGGGCGCTCTGGAGATATGCCAAGTTCTTGTGGTCAGTGTAAATTATTACCGGGTGGAGAGCCCCCTCGAGCAGGTAACGCCACTCCTCCAGTGCCATCTTAATGGCCAACAATTCTCGGTCTCCTATAGAATAATTGCGCTCAGAAGAGGAGAAAAGTTTGGAGAAAAAGCCGCAGGTTACCTTTCTTCCGGAAGAAGATTTTTGGGTAAGTACCGCCCCAGCTCTGGAGGAGGAGGAATCAACTTCTAGGAAGAATTGTTTGTTGCCGTCCGGACGATGCAGCACCGAGGCGGAGAGGAAGGCCTGTTTTAAGGAAAGAAATGCCTCCTCTGCTTCGGGCGGCCATTCTCAGGGGTTCGTACCTTTACGGGTGAGAGCAGAGATAGGGGCGGTCCGGGAAGAGAAGTGCGGTATGAACAGGCGGTAATAGTTGGCGAAGCCCAGGAACCGCTGAATAGCCTTCAACCCCTCTGGTCGGGGCCACTTCTGGATGGCAGACAGTTTCTCTGGATCCATTTGTAGACCTGTCTGAGACATTATGTAGCCCAGAAATGGAAGAGAGGTCTGCTCAAAGAGGCACTTCTCATTTTTAGCGTAGAGGTGGTTTTGCCTGAGCCTGAGCAGGACCTGACGAACGTCCCTCCGGTGAGTAGGAAGATCCGGAGAGTAGACCAAGATATCGTCCAGGTACACCACCACGCAGGAGTAGAGAAGATCACGGAAGATGTCATTGACCAACTCTTGAAAGACGGCAGGAGCGTTACAGAGACCGAAGGGCATCACAAGGTACTCATAGTGGCCGTCCCGGGTATTGAATGCCGTCTTCCACTCATCCCCCTGACGGATACGGACCAGGTTATACGCCCCACGGAGATCCAGTTTGGTGAAGATTCTAGCCCCCCTCAGATGGTCAAATAATTCAGGAATAAGCGGAAGGGGGTATTTATTCTTCACAGTAATCTGGTTTAGGCCTCTATAGTCTATACATGGACGGAGTGAGCCGTCCTTCTATTTGACAAAGAAGAAGCCTGCTCCCGCTGGGGAGGTAGATTTCCGGATAAATCCCCGGGCCAGGTTCTCCTCAATATATTCAGACATGGACCGGGTTTCAGCAGCGGACAAAGGGTAGATTCGCCCACGGGAAGGAGTAGAGCCGGGCATCAGGTCGATTGGGCAGTCGTATGGTCTATGAGGAGGTAAAGTCTCTGCCTCTTTTTTATTGAAGACATTCGCATAAGACCAATAGGGAACCGGAAGACCGGGCAGATTGGCTGGGGTAGGAGAAGGACGGGCAGGACGAACGGGAACTAGACAGGTCTTATGGCAGTCCTGTCCCCAGCGAAGGACCTCTCCGGTCTGCCAGTCAAGCACGGGTGCATGTCTCTGGAGCCAAGGCAGGCCAAGCAAGAGGGCGTGAGAGAGTCCAGGCAGAACATGAAAGGAGATGCTCTCAGAATGCAGCATTCCCACCTGTAGAGTCAGAGATTCGGTGATGAGTTGGATGGGATGTGGTAAGAGGCCCCCATCCACGGCGACGACAGATAAAGGTACGGCCAGAGGTTTGGTGGGAATGTGGTATTTTTCTACCAGGGATTGAGAGATGAGATTTCCAGCAGCTCCAGAGTCAAGTTGAGCCAGTTCAAAATAGCGGTTCTCTCCGCAGAAGATAGAAACAGACAGCATCAGGGATGGAGAGGGTTTACTTTTGTCTAGGGCGACCTCTCCGAGCGATCCTAGACACAGGCGTTTCCTGACCTCTCAGGGCAGGAACGGATCCGGTGCTCCTTACTGCCACAGTAGAAACAGCTCCCCTCGGCACGACGTAAGTCTTGACGGGTCTTGACCATCTTGGTCTGGTCGACCTGTATAGGCTCAGGTGAATGTGCCTGGAGAGTGACGGGTCTCTGGAAGGTAGGGACTAGACGTGGAATCCTCCTCTCACGGGTGACCTCCCTAGCGCGCTCCTGGAACCGGATGTCAATCCGGGTGGCAAGTGTAATCAAGTCGTCGAGAGTGGTAGGAATGTCCCGACCGGCGAATTCATCTTTAATACGGCCGGACAGACCCTCCCAGAAGACGGACACCAGGGCGTCGTTATCCCAGGTCAGCTCCGAAGCAAGGGTACGGAACCGTATGGCATATTGGCCCACGGTGAGACTCCCTTGACGGAGGCGTAGCAGAGATGAGGCGGATGAGGTCCTCCGTCCGGGTTCGTCGAAGACCTTCCGGAAAGACGTGAGAAAGGCTGGCAGGTCGGACACCAGAGGGTTTCCTCTCTCCCATAGAGGATTTAGCCAAGCCAGTGCCTCTCCTGTGAGATGGGACATGATGAAGGCTACTTTGGCCCGGTCGGAATTAAACTGGTGGGACTGGTGTTCAAAGTGCAGGGTGCACTGGTTAATGAAGCCCCGAGCTTGAGCGGAGTCGCCTCCGAAGCGAGGAGGTGCAGAAAGCCGGATTCCAGAGCAGGATACTATGGAATTGGTGGTTGCTGGTGGGGCACTCAAAGTGTCCAGGCGAGTATTGAAATTCCGCAGGTGACCCAGGATGGACTCCTGTTGGGACCTCTGTCGGGACAGTTCATGACAAAGGTCCGAGAGCGAGGGAGCTTGGGTGCCACCGGGTTCCATGGCCCGAGCAAACTGTAACGGGTCTGGGAGGCGGAACCTCTGAGCAACTTATACAAGGGGGCAGTCCTTGTAAGGAAGCGGGTGGCGACCAGGGAAGACAGGCAGGCAGTCACAGCAGGTGACCGGGACAGTCTCTGGGCAAACGGGCAGGAGGTAACGGCAAGTGACCGGGACAGTCTCTGGGTAAACGGGCAGTAGGTCACGGCAAGTGACCGGGACAGTCTCTGGGTAAACGGGCAGGAGGTCACGGCAAGTGACCGGGGCAGTCTCTGGGAAAACGGGCAGGAGGTCACGGCAAGTGACCGGGGCAGTCTCTGGGTAAACGGGCAGGTACGACCTGTGACGGCTGAGCCTCCAGGTAGGCTAGCAGGCAGATGGCAGATGAGTGCTCCCAGGTGAGCAGGCGAGAGTCTCAGGATAAGCAGGTGGTCACAGCATGTGACGGCGGAGCCTCCAGGTAGGCTAACAGGCAGGTAGCAGATGAGCGCTCCCAGGTGAGCGGGCAAGAGTCTCTGGACTGGCAGGTGGTCACAGCACGTGACGGCGGAGCCTCTAGGTAGGCTAACAGGCAGGTAGCAGAAGAGCGCTCCCAGGTGAGCGGGCAAGAGTCTCTGGACTGGCAGGTGGTCACAGCACGTGACGGAAGCAGGTGGTCACAGCATGTGACGGCGGAGCCTCCAGGTAGGCTAACAGGCAGGTAGCAGATGAGCGCTCCCAGGTGAGCGGGCAAGAGTCTCTGGACTGGCAGGTGGTCACAGCACGTGACGGCGGAGCCTCCAAGTAGGCTAGCAGACAGGTAGCAGGTGAGCACTCCCAGGTGAGCGGGCAAGCTGGTCCATAGACAGACTGACAGGTGTCGGAAGGCAGACCGTCGGACCTCAGGCTAGCAAGCAGGAAAGCGGATGACAGGCAGGAATCAGGCAGCAAACTGGCAGGAAACTGGCAGGCAACTGGCAGGTAACAGGCAGGTAACAGGCAACGGGACCTGAGGGCTGAAGCAGAGTAGTGAACAGTGCAACAACATTGCTCGGGCACCTCCATTTTGGAGGAGGTGCCTTATATATGGAGGGATCCTCCGGCCATTGGCCGGGGACTCCTTAGGGCAACGCGCGCGGCCCCTTTAAGAGAGGGGGAGCGCGCACGCGCGCGCCCTAAGCACAGTGACCGGGGGAGAGCGGGCGCTGCAAGCAGAGCGGGAGGAAGCCGCCGGGCACGGAGCAGAGAGGTGAGGGGAACAGCGTCCCTGCCTAGCAGGAGGCAGGGACGCCGACGCTACACGTACCATGCCTGGCCCATGTGCTTAACCTCGTGGTTCAGCGGTTTCTCAAATCCTACCCGGAGCTGCCGGATCTGCTTGTTAAAGTACGCCACCTGTGTGCCCATTTTAGAAATTCAGCTACAGCTTCCGCCGCCCTTGCCGTGTTTCAGCAGCGTTTGCAGCTTCCGGCTCACAGACTGGTGTGTGATGTCCCCACGCGTTGGAACTCTACACTGCAGATATTGGGAAGGATTTGTGAGCAGAAGAGGGCAGTTGTTGAGTACCAGCATCAACAAGGCCATCGGTATTCAGTTCAGACTCCACACCTCAGGAGTGGACATAGATGTCAGACATATGTAACATCCTCCAAAACTTTGAGGACTCCACCAAGATGGTGAGCGGCGATAACGCCATAATTAGCGTCACCATCCCGCTTCTCTGTCTTCTGAAATGCTCTCTGCTAAGAATCAAAGAGGATGCAATGCAGGTGGAGCACGATGAGATGGAGCAAGGAACCATACAGGGTGATTACAAACAGCCCAGCCTCATCTCATCCCAACGTGGATTGGGTGACAATGAGGAAGAGGAGGAGGCGGTGGAGGAAGAACAGGAGCTAGTTTCATGTGCTATAGACTGTACTACCTACACAACTGTCATACCGTATCTTCAGTGTGGATGGCCTGCTGCAATAAACAGAGAGGAGGAGGAGGAGAGCATGGTCTGTCGTCCTCTTGGTGAAGACACAGAAGTCTTGCCTGTTAGCAGTCTGGCACGCACGGCTGAGTTTATGTTACGCTGCCTTTCCCGTGACCCTTGCGCTCTCAAAATTTTGGGTGACAGTCATTACTGGTTGGGTTGGTGACATTTCTAGACCCACGCAACAAGGAGAACTTTCTATCTCTTATTCCTGAGGCGGACAGGTCTACAAAAATGAGGCAGTACCAGAAGGCCCTTGTTGCGGAACTAGTAAAAAATTCCCATATGAAAACGCTGGCGGCAGAGCTCACAGTTTGTTGGACAACCAAGGAGTAAAGGCGAGAGAGACACAACTCCAATCCAGCAGAGGCAGGGGAACACTGTCAAAGTTCAGGGAGAATTTTCTCAGACCCTCCCATCGCACAGGCCCTGAACTATGGGGTACTCTCACAAGGAGTGCAAAGTTTGGGAAGATGCTGAGTGAGGACCTTGCCGACCGTACCAACATCCTCTGTGATTCCTCTGTGCCTTATAATTATTGGGTATCCAAGCTGGACACGTGGAATGAACTGGCTCTCTACGCCTTGGAGGTCCTGGCCTGCCCTGCAGCTAGCGTTTTATCAGAGCGGGTTTTTAGTGCTGCTGGTGGAATTATAACCGATAGGCGCATCCGCCTGTCAACTGAAAATGCTGACAGGCTGACTCTTATAAAAATGAACAAGGGCTGGATTGGGCCAGACTTCTCAACACCACTGAATGATAGCAGCATAACATAAACTCAGCGGCACGGTGGCGCAGTGGTTAGCACTGCAGTCTTGCAGCACTGGGGTCCTGGGTTCAAATCCCACCAAGGACAACATCTGCAAGGAGTTTGTATGTTCTCCCCATGTTTTTGTGGGTTTCCTCTGGTTTCCTCCCACACTCCAAAGACATACTGATAGGTAAACTAGATTGTGAGCCCCGATGGGGACAGTGACGATAATGTATGTAAAGAGCTGCGGAATATGTTAGCGCTATATAAAAATAAAGATTATTATTAACTCAAATCCAGTGTCTTTTTTTGGGAGGTGTATTCCCATGCACCTTTTAACACCCACACATGGATATACGCTTCCTGATTTTGGCTATTTGCTCTTGTCCTCCTCCTTCTCCTCATCCTCATCCTTCACCACCATATCACCAGAGTGACCGTGGTCGGTGATGCAACACCCGCATAATTTTTTAAAGGGTGTTTATGATACCAGTAAAAAAAAATTTTATACAGTATGTTCATGTATACCCCCCAGGGGTAAATGTTTGTCAGCCCATACACTTAGTGCATGGGCATTACAAGTATAGGAGACCCGCTCCTTTCTAATGGGAACATTTTATTATGAGGCCCTCACCACGTCTCTTCCAAGGGGCATTGGAGTGCCTCCCAATTTTTGGCAGCCCTTGCATTCACTGCATAGGTCAACACAATGGGAGACCCACTTCCTAATAATGGGAACATTTTTTCATTAAGCCCTCTATGTCTCTTCCAAGGGGCATTGGAGTGCCTCCCAATTTTTGGCAACCCTTGCATTCACTGCATAGGCAAACACAATGGGAGACCCAATTCCTAATAATGGAAACATTGTTTTCAGGAGGCCCTCTGACCTCCACGTCTCTTCCAAGGGGCATTGGGGTGCCTCCAAATTTTTGGCAACCTTGCATTCGCTCCATAGGCAAACACAATGGGAGACCCACTTTCTAATAATGGGAACATTTTTTCATGAGGCTCTCTACGTCTCTTCCAAGGGGCATTGGAGTGCCTCCAAATTTTTGGCAACCCTTGCATTCACTGCATAGAAAAACACAATGGGAGACCCACTTCCTAATAATGGGAACATTGTTTTCAGGAGGCCCTCTTCTAAGTCTCTTCAAAGGGGTATTGGGGTGCGTCCAAATTTTCAAAGGGGTATTGGGTTGCGTCCAAATTTTGGGCAGCCCTGCCACTCACTGCATACGCAATATCAGTATAGGAGACCCACTCTTTAGTAATGGGAATAACAAAGCTTAGCGGGCTGATGGCTCTCTAAGAATAGTGAGGGCCGACTAATGGCCCTATAAAAATAGGCTTTGTGACTTTCAGAGTCCCTCCTTCATAAATGAGACAGGATGTGTCTGATCATGTCTCACACACCACATGGCCAGATAAGGTTGTAAAATGTTAAAATGACATTTCCCGGTGAATGTATTTGTCACAGTTGAAAGCAATTCAAAAGTGCAAAAACGCATCAAAAACGCTATGTGTGAACATAGCCTATGGTGTGGAGGAGTATTTTTGTTTATTTATTTTGCCTTATATACAAATCATTACCCTGGAAAGGATGTTCCTTAACATATTTCCCAGGAAAATCCATTTTGGTTTCGTTTTTGTATGTTTTATTGTGAGTCCGTAAAAGTGGCGTAATACCTCTGACAACGTTGTTGACAGCATTGACCTGGGAGTCAGAAATGCTTCCAGGGGTCTTCTTCATGCTGTTCCCATGCCATTTGAGCACTGTTCCCATCGATTTGGGCAATTTTTAGGCTCTCTGCAGACCGCCGGGGGGGACCGCTTGAAAAATGCTCGCTTTTCCCAGAGACTTGCATTGGGCTCGTTGCTCGGGTCGAGCACCCGAGTATTCCAATGTGCTCGACCCGAGCAAAGAGTACCCGAGCATTTTAGTGCTCGCCCATCACTAGTAGGCACACATGGATGCAAAAAATATTAGAAGGTGAAGGAGCGACAAAATAAAGGGACATTTTGATCCCTCCAGGATCTTTGTCATAAGGTCGCTAAAACTAAAAAGGGGGTAAAAATATCAGGGAAGTGCTATACAGTATAGTATCAAAAAATACAAAATATACAATATATACAGGAAATATAGTACATAAGTAGAGTTCATCAATAAAACAGCAGTAACAATGTACAACAGTTCATATACCTATGCAATATAGTAATGTTTTGCAGATGACTCAGAGTTATTATGCTGATCAGAATATACGTGTCAACTGATAAGGTCATAATTTTCAATGAATAGAGAGATATATTCCAAAATAAAAGCGCCTGCGATACCACTTCAGAAAGACTTATTGGACACAGGTGTGATAGCCCAGAGTTGGGTATTACTATAACTCTGTGTACTGTTATTTATATCATTGAAGTTTAGTATTATTTCACATAGGGATTTGTATTATTGTCACTGGATGTCAGCATTTATTGCAGCAGCCCAGGTAGAAAGCAGTTAGGATCCTCACTGAGGCAGTTGCTAGGCGAATGACTTGGTGGGTGCAGCCTCTGGGTGAACTAAAAGTAGCTGTAACCCTTATTCCAGTCAGAGTTCCAGTGAGCACCTCAGAGTAGGGTTGGGGACCAGCCAGAGAACCAGCCAGAAAACTTGTGAGGGGATTATTTTTCACCCCTCCAGTGGGCCAAATAGATATGGACTGACCAGAAGAAACCTGTAGGATAGCCTGAGGACTGGGACCCTTGAGGCAGATGGAATTCCCTGTTCTGCACAGCACCCTTAGCCTACCAATATACTACACTGTGGATGCAGGAAGAGTACGGGCCTGGATGGTGGTCCCCCATAATGGAGATGGGAAAACAGGAATCCTGCAACATAATGAAGGTCATAGAAAGCTGGGATATAAGGGTCTGCTGGGGAACCCCACCCCAGTGGGATAGAAGAAGACTCTATCGTGTCAGCTTGGACAACAAGATAGGCTCTGCTTACTCTTACAGTTTATCACACCTCATATATGCCGTTTCCTGCATCTGTCACTAAATGCCCATCTGAGGAACTTTGTCATCTGCACATGTTATGTTGTACCTAGTGTTGAGCGATACCTTCCGATATCAGGAAATATCGGATTGGATCGGGCCGATACCCAAAAAGTATCGGATATCGCCGATTCCGATACCGGAAACCAATGCAAGTCAATGGGACACAAATATCGGAATGAAAATAAACCCTTTCTTTCCTTGTAGGTTAATTCTACATGAAGGAAAACAACTAACAATAATGTAGAATGTATTGGGGTAGGTGGTTGCCCAAATCGATGGGAACAGTGCTCACAGTGAAACATGAAAAGCCGGCAATTCAGCAGCGGCATACACCGGTACCCGACAATTTAGAAAAGAAAGAATAGAGCTTCACACATAGATTAGATACATAGAAACATGTCAGTCACATATATAATAAGTACAGTGACAGTGTTGGTTACTGTACTTGTCATTTAGTGTTAAAATAAAGGAATTATTAAAAAAAAAATTGGCGTGGGGCTCCCCGTAATTTTAGTTTCTAGCGGAGGTTAAGCAGACAGCTGGGGCAGATGTTTGAAGCCTGGGAAGAGGGTAATACCCACGGAGCTTCCCAGGCTACTAATATCAGCCCCCAGCTGAATACCTAGCCTTTACTAGCTATTAAAATGGGGACCCCCCAAAAAAATGATGTGGGGTCCTCCCTATTTTAATAGCTAGCAAAGGCTAGGCAGACAGCTGGAGGCTGATATTAATAGCCCAGGAAGGGTGCCATGAATATTGGCCCCCTCCCAGGCTAGAAACACCAGCCGTCAGCCGCCCCAGAAATGGCTCATCCATAGGATGCGCCAATTCTGGCACTTAGCCTCGCTCTTCCCACTGCCCTGTAGCGGTGGCAGTGGGGTAATAGGGCTGGGGTTGATGTCAGCTTATAATGCCAGCAGACATCAAGCCCAGGTTAGTAATGGAGAGGCATCTATAAGACACCCCCATTACTAACCCCATAGTGAAAGTTAAAAAAACACAGACACCCAGAATAAAGTCCTTTAATTGAAATAAAGACACAATTCTTTATTGTTCTAAATTAAACCATACTTACCATCACACCCATTCCAGCTGAAGCCAACGATCTCCTGCAATAAAAGAAAAATAATAAAGCAACATCATCCTTACCTTTCGATGGTTCCCAGGACGGCTTCAGCTCTGCAACAGAAAGCTGCCATCCAGCCTGTCATCCCGCAGACACTGAGAAGCGCAGGCTTGCTTGCGCTCCTCAGTGTCTGGCTGTGACGGCAGATCGGGGTGGGAGGCTGCGGGGAAGCAGTATGGGGCTGTGTGATTGTTTAAAAGCCGGCGGCTTTTTACCGCCCGCCGGCTTTTAAACAATCAGGAGAATTCTTTCAAGCTGGGATGGCCTTCTGATGACAGGCTGGATCGCAGCTGAGCGCTGCCATCCAGCTTGTCATCCTTCAGAGACACTGCAGAGCGCAGGCATTATGGGAACTTCCGATTCCGGTATTCGATATTGTAAAAGTATCGGAACTCCGATACTGTAATATCGGGTATCGGCCGATATTTGCGGTATCGGAATGCTCAACACTAGTTGTACCATCTTCGGCTGATTCTTTTTGGCTGTGTTACAAGTAAAAGTTTCATCTGTTTTTTCACTGTGCACCAGAATGCCAGGTACCGGGCACAGCCACCAAACCCCCCATGTGACAGTAAGAAGGATCCGACCCATGTCCGATGTACTGGGTGACCAGTGCTCAGGGTGTCATACAGGTACTATTCTCCACACAGCATCCTATCTACTTGTCATTGCTCAACTCAGAGACTCGATCCGGTAATCTCTGGTTTGACGACAGCCTGTATTGTATCTGTCCAAATGATGATAATGCTCTTGTCTTTGCTTTGCTATGTTGCTTCTATGCAGGTGTTTTCACTTCCTCATTTTGGTTTGTCCCATTACATACTGGGAGGGGCTATTTATACTCTACACAGATCATGACTAAGACCTAATGAGTCGAAACGCGTCGATCTGGATTGCCATGGAGGGTGCATGATAGTTGCTTTTAACTGTATCCACTGGATTATCTTTTAAATTTTACTCAATAAAGAGAAATTAATTTTTATTAACAATATCATTGCTGGATAAATCTTCTTTTCCTGCTGTGCTTGTGCTCGACCCGTACCAGGACGGTTCCGTGAGATGACCTTCTAAGGAATACTAACTTACCGGTGAGCTGACTCTCCTTACCCCGATTTTCCTTTTTGTTTTCAACTATTTATACTCTACTGGCACATGCAGTCTTTGCTGGCTATATTCCAAGTTAGATGGATGTTTGGAGTGCCAGCTCTCCAGTGAAGGATTATCATGCTGAAGTTTTCTCTATTGATTCTCCTGTGGTTTGTTTGCATGTTCCCCTTCTGTGACAAATCACAGCTGTCATCAACCCCGAATACCATTACCCCAATTGCCACCGCACCAGGGCAATTGGGAAGAGCTGGGCAATGCACCATAAATTCTGGGGTGGCAACGGTCTTTTATTTTTAGGCTGGGACGGGCTCAATAAACAGGGACCTTCCCAACCTGATAATATAAGCCCGAAGCGGTCTGCTTTACCTTGGCTGGTTATCAAAAATAGGGGTGATCCCACGTCATTTTTTTAAAATTATTTATTTATTAAATTCAGGCTACAAACACTTGCGTAAACACACAATGCCTGTTCTTTTTTGTAAACTGCGGACTTACTGCATCTAATGAAAATTTTACACAGAAGACTGAGTGTTCCTGCAAGAGAAATTGACATGCTACGGCTCAGAAACCAGAGACGCAAGTGATTTTATGCAGCGTAAAAAAGCATTTCGATTAATCCCATGCACTGTACTTGTACTGTACAACTCAGCGTTTTGAAAGCAGCGAAAATATGCTGCATCCAGAATGCTAGTATTACTGATAGTGGGCACGCAGCCTTAGAGAACTGTACTGGGAAGTACAAATTGTTTTAAAAATCAAATTATTTTAAAAAAAATAATTTAATTTACCTTTATTAAAAATTCAGAATTATTTTAGTCGTTTCTGACCTCTCAGCAGAGGACTGAGTGCTCTCTCTATTTTCACAGCAGATCCTGTGTTGAGTTGTCACAATACCATTTGTGACCCCCGTCCTCCCCACATTATTCTTGTTCTTACCACCTATTAGCTGTTATGTAGTTACATGCCTACCAGGTAATGAACACTGTGATGAAGTGATGCAGATAGTGGTGGAGCTGGGAGAAAAGCTCTCTGCCTCCTCACAGTAAACAGTGCAGAGGGGAGATGACACCAATAGGGGCCAGATGACATGGTACTGTGGTAGGTGGCACTGGTCAGTTTTTTGAACTAACAGAATAAAGCAAGTGTGAACAGGTGCAAGCTGCTACGACTACATAGCCTGGAACAGCTCATTTACATATTACAAAAAATGTGATTTTTCTGGAATCATACCAAGTCTAAGGTGTCTGAGGTTCGAAACGAATCTGGTTACTATCCATATTCCCGTGCTCTTACTGCTTTTTCCCAGTTTGAACAATATTTCTCTGAATTTTGTAAAATATGTCCAGAGAATTCTGGCTTTTTATCATGGATTCAGAATAAAGAAACAAACTTTTTTTCCCATTATGTGGTGTCCCAGGAGCTGGATCATTTCTTCTTCTTCTAGTCTACGTCAAAGCACCTGCAGTAGTGCAGATCACGGTCTCCGGGTCTGACTGAAGCCACAGGAAGGTGAGCCGGTTACCTCTTATATTTCTATATTATTCAGCTCCCTATAACCTACATGCCCATAAAGACAGCTTGGGAGGGTTAATAATACTGGCAGATTACTTTTAAGAATCACTTCATATAGGTAAGCTACCTCTTTTCATCGACTGACTCTTGTTGCAGAGTATATGAATAGATCACCGTTTCTCTACTGTTTTTATTTTACAATAGTAGTTTTGTTTTCTATTTTTTTACATGGTTTGGGAACAATCACTAAAGATTTGTCATTTGCATTTTTTTAAGTCACTTTCCTTGTCTTGTGATATTAGTTGCTGTTTAAGTGCCAAATTCTTAAAAATGGTGCACACGATTCATAAATTTCGCGCAATGTAAAAGTGGTCTTTTTTTTCTGTCATAAGCTGTTTTTACAACTCTTTGCCACCAAAAGGGGTTCGTTTTGAAAAATGGTGCAAAAATTATGCCCAAATACTGGCATACTCAAAAACGCACCTGGGAGGACTGGGGTGACGTTGCGCCAAATTTTGTGACTTCTCAAAAAGTTGCAATTGATGAAATCAGGCAAAAACATCTAGAATCATTAAACTTTGCCCACAAAGCAGGAAACAAAAAAAAGAGGAGTGCATAAAAAATGGACTTCAAAAAAGGCGAAAATAGAATAATTAATTATGTGCAAACAAAGAAAATACACAAAACGCCAAAAATTAGACAAAAAACAGGCGCAAAGGCAATGATGAATCGGGGCCCAAGGGTGCATTTACATATACTGTATATGGCTATCCAGTACTTTCCATCCAGCTATGAATGTCGGACCAGAGTACATAGTGGAGTGTGCCAGCAAGTATTTGCTATGTAATCTGAGAGCAGCACGATTTGGGGGCAGATAGCCCAATTCCAACAATGTGTCACTTACTGGGCTGCTTGGTGTAGCTTCTATAGAATCACGGTTTTGTCTGGTGTAGATGTAGCAGCGCTTAGACATCTGGGTTGTGTATAACCCTGCCACAGCACTGGCTGGCAGCTTCCTGTGTATTGTGGGGGAGAGGGGACACAGATTAGCCTGATTTGCCTGCA
Organism: Phyllobates terribilis; assembly: GCF_046119375.1. Taxonomy (NCBI): domain Eukaryota; kingdom Metazoa; phylum Chordata; class Amphibia; order Anura; family Dendrobatidae; genus Phyllobates; species Phyllobates terribilis. The sequence continues at coordinate 234,535,368 of NW_027362764.1, forward strand.
CATAAGACCTAGTCAGGCAGTGATAATCTCCTGCTGGTAAAATACTGATTGTATTGAAACAACATCACACAGCCTAGTGACACATTCCTAGAATCAGGGTTTCGTGCCCTATATTATGCTGCTCTCAGATTAAAAAGCAAAAACCTTCTGACAGATTCCCTTTAACTTTACTTTTTGTAACTTTTCCTTTTAGGGATGTCACAGAAGGATGGCCCTGTAGTCACTTGCCAGCAGCTTCTATTAACTGAAACAGGATGTTATCAGGAGGCAGTCACTTTTCACAGCTTTGTCACTGCCATCCGCTGATTACGTCATGTTTCAGCGGAGTTATAAAGAAGAGACGGCAGTTTCAGTGTCTGTCGCCACACTTTATCTATTCTGCCAGCATCTGCAGTGGCAGCCGCAATATCTCTGTCCCCGCAGCCACCTGCATCTTCAATGGCCGGCACCACAGTCCCTTCTTTATCACTAACATCTCCTTCCCTGAAATTAAACATCATCAGGGGAGGTGTTAAAATCATGGTTAGTGGTAACTCCACCCCACAGCGCTGGTGTCACTCACCCTGCTTCTATCACCGCTCCCTGATGTCGATTTGTTTGAGGGTGGTGATAGAAGTTGTAAGGCGGCACTGTTGTCACAAAACCTGTTTCTATCACTGCCCCCCTCAGTGATGTCTCATTTCAGTGAAAGAGACGGCAGTGATAAAAGCAGGACTGTTGAAGCGGTCATTGAAGATGCGGGTGGCAGTCACTTCTCCGTCATTCCCCCCTGAAACAGGACATTATCAGAGGATGGCAGTGACAAAGTTGTGATATGTGACGGCAGCGCCGCCCCCTGATGACATCCTGTTTTAGGGGAGTTGATAGAAGCTGAAGTGACTGAAAGGTCATGCTACTGTGATGTCCTATTTAACCCTAGAACGCATGACCACAAAAATCTACACTTTCACATACCTGGGGCCTTTTAGGCCCGTGTGCAAATAACATGGAATAACTCAAACAAAAATGACAAACAACTATATACCTGAGGAATACCTAGAGTTTCAAAATTCTAACTAAAGTAATCTTGCAGAAAATAGAAAACAATTAACAGGGCGGGCCTGCGAGGCCCCAGGTATGTGTTCTAGGGTTAAGATTGCCCTCTAGCAAAACGTCACAGGAAGTAAAGTAAAAACACAGATATCAGGATTAGCTGTATAGGGAGAATGGTAAGAAATGTTATAATAAAGCAAATCACTAGTGTTTAGGCTTAAAGACAAATATTTATAAAGGGCACTATAGGTATCGGACCACCCATTTAAAATTTGTAAAATATGTACTCAGTGAAGACAGATTTTCCAATTACTGAAATAGGAGATGGCAGTTAGTGCCTTTAAAATTCTATGGACGTGGGGAGCTAGAGGGAGACACATTCTGTTGCAAGTTCTCTTGAAGTGACAGTTAGTTCTCCATAGAACTTCATGAGCACCAACTGCCATCACTTGTCTCAGTAACGGGAAATTGTGTGTTCACTGAATACAGAGTTTACCTGTTATTTGAGAATTTTGAGACTGAATAATCAGTTTAAAAGCAGATTTCTATAATAAAATACATTACAAAGTTTGCTATTTGCACATGTACTATTGATTTATGAAAAGAAAATTAAAACGATGGTTACTCTTTAATGGCTTCTGTGGAATAGTGTTGTGGGCATGCTCTGTGTCATGTACAGAGGAACAACAGCTATTTCCCATCGCCTATCGTTAATGGTATAATCCGGAGTCATCTGCCCCATCCTTATAACAGAGGTGTTACCTTTATTATAATTATACCATCTGCACCTAGGTGTACACAGTGGAAAATGCAGATTTCTCCAACAGGTCATATTAACATTACCAAACATCAAAGCAAGTTATCGTAAAGACATTTAAGAAGAACAGGACTTAAATATCTGGAAAATGCTTGTTGTTATTACAAATATATTATATCCATTAAAAAAAGAAAAAATACCATTGTATGCTGTTATCCTGCAGCCCATTAACCGAGAGAAGCAGATGACAGCGCAAGATGCAATGTAGGTACTCGTGGTCCATCACCCTGCTGCTTTCCTATCGATCATATGCTATTATTTGGAGAATGTTCCAATTACAAAGCCGCTAAACTGTGGAGTGTAAAAATAAGCTCAGCATGCGGGGAAACGTGAAGAGGGGGGAAGCAAGACTAAGCTATCAACTGGAACAAAAGAGCAGGACCAGACAAACAGCAGGAAAAGAAGCCTTCTGAATGGAGAAAGAAAAAAGGCAATATAGATTAGATTGCCTACTGCTAATTTGAACCTAAACACCCCAGATGAGATGATACAAAATAAAAAAAAAACAAAAAAACTCACAGCAGAATCAAAACGACAAGCGACAACGACAAAACGACTGATAGAGGAATATCAACTACTCCATTAATTCTGTGTTGTGAGCACTACATAAGACATGATCAGGTTCAGCTATGACACGAAGTTCTTGGGCACAGATACAACAAATTATCAGCCCCCACATCCAATTACAATATAGCATGTTTAATCAGAGATGGGCGAATTTCTTCGTGTGGAATTGAAGTCTACTAGAATTTCACAAAAACCTTCACTCTGGATAATATGGATTTTTTGTAATTTTCTCAGCACTAATTCAGCAAAATGATAACCAGCTGCGGACACCATGTTGACACCAGTAAAGGCCTAGCAAAAGGTTAAAAAAAACACACTCAGTTTACTGCTCATGTCTCCAGATGCTCCATGCATGCTGTCCGGTTGTCTGCGCCTCAGTGGCACTGCATCTCCAGCCCAGGGCTTACGGCCGCGAGCAGGCCCTGGAGTTCACTGCACATGGTCCGGGGCCTACTAGAAAGCAGAAGTCCCGGCCTAGTGATCATCGGGCAGCAACTACCAGCCGCAGGCTCGGAAGTCACTGTGCATACATAGTTATCTCTGGGGCCTGGCCTACAGTAAACATCGAGCAGAGATGTGACGCGACAGAGGCGCGGAAGATCGAAGTGGAAGCAGCAAGGGATGTTGAGAAGTGAGCAGTGAGTTGAGTATAAGGATTTTTTTTTTTTTTTTTACATCTTACGATTATTTTGCGCTCGGTCTAGAGCATACATGTCAAACTCTGGCCCGCAGGGTGGTTTTATTTGGCCCACGACACCAGAACCACCACCCCTATATGGAGCCATTTTTCTGTATGGAGGACTATGTGGTGCCCATAATACTGTATTGAGCACTATGTGGGGCCCATTATTCTGAATGGAGCCCATTATTCTGAATGGAGGACTATGTGGGGCCCATTATACTGTTTACTACTTGGCCCGCAAGTTTGTCCAAGTTTTTAATTTTGGCCCTCTCTGTGTTTGAGTTTGACATCCCTGGTCTAGAGAGAAAACAGGGCATAATAAGGGACATTAGGTTTGTGGAGAATAACTTTTCTGTGAATCGAATTTCCCAGTAAAATTCCCACAAACAGGCACATTCAAATTTTGTCAGATCCGCTTATCTCTGTCTAATATATTGAGGGAGGAGTGTGCTCTCCCAGTAAAAAAAACACTCATAACTAGATTTAAAAAAAAAAAAAAAAAAAAAAGGGAAATAACGGACAATTAAAAAAAAAAAATCTCCACTAGTAGTTTGAGACAGTTCCCTACAATCAGTTCATGCACATTATTCTCTGCCCCAGTAGCCTTACAATCCCATTTTCTTTTTGTCATTCATTATAAAGAAGCAAGATCTTCTACTACACAATACAATAGGGAACCATTACAAACATATTAAAAGCATTGCGAGACTATGCAGTCAGAGAAATATTAGTTATTTAGTAGAGATTCTGTATGTCTCATCCTATAGAAACTCAGGGGATTGGGATTTCGCTCATACGATGTGAAGTGCGCCTCGTCATACTTAGTACTTTAAGTTAATGACCACTGTTCTGAAATAAATCTTACTTAATCCCATTTGTCTTGACCCCATTTAATTTTCTTTCCATTTTAAACTTGCGATTCCATTCAGGCCAATGATTCACTTATTATCAGGAAAATATAGGTGAAGAATGCAAAGGTGTCATCATTCATAAATATACATTATGCCTGAGGATGTATAAAAGTTTAGGCAATCCCTATCCATATATCCCATCAGGACTTCATAGAGGGAATGTTTTGCTTGGATCTCTCCTCAATAAGCCAGTGGGGAGATTCACTAAATGTCTTCAGCACTGGTGGGCTTGGCATGACCATGTATTGTACTCTTTCAAATGAAATGCCAAGTAAAGGTATGTATACAACACCTCTTTTTCAGGTGGCTTTTACAAAATCAAACAGAAAGATGCCATAAAAACAATGCAGGAATTTTCTGCACATACCCTAAGGATAATATCACACCTGCAGTTTTTTGAGCCATTCTTTATAAAGGAAACAATGATACACCTCATCTCCATTATGTGTACATCAGTATTACTTTGAGGCTTAATGGGGTTTTGACCACAATACAACTTAGTATTCACAAGACAGACAAAGTCTTTGGGAATCAAACCGCTGGGAGACCCAAGGATACCAAGAACAAGACTTTGAAGTCCCCCATTTGACTTCAAGTATGGTCATGTATGGGCACTGCTGTTATTTCTATTATTAGGACTGATGGAGATAACTAAGTGCAGTAATTGGCGATCTCTGTCAGTCCCATAGACAATGAATGGAGAAGTATTCCACATACATGAGTCACTCAAGCAGAACTCCAAAGGTTCTCAGGCCCTGGGAGGGGTCCAGTGATCAAAGTCCAAGCAATCAGATTGTTCAATCTATCCTGTGGATAATCTAATTGTTGCCAGTCCCATGCTTAGAATTATGAAAGTTGTTGAGCGACCAGCAAACAGAACTAACATTACAGCTGAACAGCTGGGAAATGATGATTAGTTCTCAGAGATATCGCAGGATAAAGGATGCTTTATGTAGGATGTCCATTTCTATGTTCAGACTGACTCATTCATCAGGAGAAAAAAAAAATCGTACATGCATACGATCACTATACATTTAAGTAGTAAACAAGAGCATAAGTGTCCCGAAGTCTGTGGGCGATGAGATTTCATGAAAAAGTACTCTGTTGTGGAAAGGAACAGAGGAGCAAAAAACTGTCCAGTTGCCATGGTATGATGGATGCAGTGGCGCTATGGAAGCCTGATTAGGACAAAAGGGGTGGATTTACAACCCATGTACTCACTGGAGTTAGGGGTAACAAATAGCTATATCCTTGTGATATAGTTAGTTCTAGAGATGGTGTTGAAGGAATACCGAGGTTGATATGGAGATAGAGGGGGGGCAGTACACTGGTGTAGGTAGTATCCAGGGCTGTGGAGTCGGTGTCCATTTTGGTGGAGTCGGAGTCTATATAAAATGGACCGACTCCAACTTCTAAAATATATAATAAATTGGGTACAGTAGTTCAATGCAATTTGTGGGGAATATTTTTTTCATAAGAATTTGGGAAAGTTATGAAATGTCCTATAAATGTCTGTCCTATTCCTGATCTAAGGGTCTAGACTTTTAGCTGAGATGAATCGGTGCTACAGTAAATTTAGCACTTAAACATGAGCCATGTATGAGGGAGTCGGAGTCGTAGGTTTGGCTTACAGACTCCACAACCCTGGTAGTATCAGCAGAGTGATGGGGATATGAGTGTACAAGGAAGAGATTATACACTCAGGGCCGAAAGTGTTGGCACCTACAATTTTGGAAAGGTGTCACCAACAATTTTGTCTGGCCCATTTTGGGGGTTTTGTGCGAAATTATGTCAAATTTGCCTTTGCCTTTTTTTTTCTGTTCTTTTGCGTTCTTGCAATACACACAAATGAAATAAACATGTGTATAACAAAACGTATAATTGCAATACTTTTCAGGGAGAAACACTTCATTTTCTGGAACAATTTCAGGGGTGCCAACACTTTTGGTCATGACTGTATATATATATATTATATATATATATATATATATATATATATATATATATATATATACACACACACACACACACACACACACACACATACATAGAGAGTGAGTTCTATACATAATAAATAAGGTTCCAGTAATAGAAGAGAGAACCACCACGTAGGGGTGTCAGAAGTTGCGGTTAAATGGAGTTAGTAGTTGGAATAAAGGCAAGTTTTGTTCACAGAAAGTAGGGGTGGACCTACAACTAAAGATGTGACCAGTATACAGATAAATGGAACATGTAGAGTAGAACAATGAGCATCTACATGTATAAATATAGAGTTCGGATGCTTCAAACATACTTGGTCACTCAATGACTTCCATAATTCTAGCATTGAACAAGGCCTCAAACCCCATACGACAACTGAAGGCCTGTGACGGCTTTGCACCAACCCCAGTCTCTATGGTAAGGGGCAGACTCTCTGAATTCTGGTCTCAATACTAAGCACTGGGCTCTCATTAAAGCACTGTATGCATCATCTTTTGAGTAGAGATAAGAGAATAAATTTGAGTGGAATTGAAGTTAACAAAAATCTGCATTCACCAAAATGTGTATTTCTCGTAATTCACTTCCGCCAGGATTCAGCAGCCGCAATTTATCGGTCGACCATGACAGCACCACGAGAGAGGGGATCCGCCCACCAAGGACAGGAAACCTACAGGCTTAAAAGGGGCGGCCCTCTCTCTCGCCTCAGTTTGGTTTCCTGTCCTTGATGGAGGGAACCTATTTCAGGCTCGTGGAAAGAACCAGATGGCGACAGCTGTCGAGCAGCGCCCCTATCTGGGATCTGCAGCTCCAGCGTCTGCTTTGTGGGTGCACCCCTATCTGGAAGTGGCACAACATATTTTGCACCGGATAAGCAGGAGGCTGCCCCCTATCTAGGGAGGCAGCCCTTTCGTCAGCTGCTTCAGCCAGGTTTGCGCCCCTTTCTGTGGAGGAGTCTGCCCCTGGTCTGATCCGGACTGCAGTGGGACTGCGCCCCTATCTGGGGTGGCAGGGCCCACCATCGCCCTGAATACAGGCGGGATGCGTGGGATGCCGTCCCCATCGACACCCAGCGGAGGTCGGCGCGCTGGATATCCGACGCTGCGCCCCGATCCGGGGTAGCAGGCCCTTGGATCTTGGCAGAGCCTACCTGGAGCGGCGGCGACTGGAGCTTCCCGGCGCGAGGCTCGTGCGGGCGTGCACTTCCGGCCTCCTCCTGTAAGTCGCGGCCCGATGACGTCACCGCGCCTCGGGGCGATCACGTGACCGGGCCCCGGAAGTCCGGTCACGTGCACCTAATTGTAAGTGCGGTATTAACCGCGGCGATGGGGCGCCAAGCGTTCCTGTGTTTAAAAAAAAAAAAAAAAGAGAGAAAAGGGGAATGTATTCAATTGAAATCAGGTGGCTGAGGTGTGGAACAGGTGCTACTTAACTGGCCCAAGCACGACTTTTCAGGGCTTCTCAGCTTGTTCTTCTCATCATGGAGTCCGATAATGAGCAGCAGCAGCTGCAGCAGCAAGTTCAGCAGCCGCCATCTCAGCGGCTGTTTGGGGAGCCCCAAAAAAGTGCATCGCCCTCATGTTACTGGTAACGGCCGGTCCTCAGGAAGGCGAGGTTCGGCGTCTAAGTCCAGTCATCACGGTTCCAGCAGGATGGACGAATCTGCAGCCTCCAGGGACGATCCCCCGGCTGAGAAGGGTCCTTCCTCCAAATCGGTACCAGCCCTTTTTGAGCCACCTGGGTAAATGATCTTCGAGAAACTTCACTTAGTAATGGAGTATCCCTTCTTCCCTTCTATTTTTAATAGGGGAAGAAGTGTACCTCCAAAAACCAAGCATGTTCAATGTGCATTGTGTAACACCGTCCTTCCCGACTCATATCCCAAAAATTTGTGTCAGTCCTGTATAAATCAGACGCTAGCGGAGGAGACCCCTAGCTTGAACTCAGGATTAAAAACCTTGGTCAAGTCTCAAATTAGTAAAATCCTCTCTAAGAAGACTAAAGTAAAGGGGGATACAGACCAGGAGATCTCCCCAGCCCCGGATGACTCTCTGTCGTCAGCTTATGAGTTGGACTCGGACGACTCAGCCTCTTCATCATCCACTTCCTCAGATAGTGGTGCGGGTCAGCATTGTTTCCCACTTAATGGAGTTGATGGCTTGATCAAAGCAATTCGGTCAACCATGGGTATTACAGAGGCCAGACCAGAAAAATCAGTCCATGATGTAATGTTCAGGGGGCTGTGACAAAGGAAAAGAAGTTTTCCCTTTCATGATAAGATTCAGGACTTGATATGTAGAGAATGGAAAAGGCCAGAAAGAAAGGGTGTTCTTCCTCCGTTCTTTAAAAGAAAATACCCCTTTGAAGACTCAGCTTCTTCTTCCTGGGTGAAAGCCCCAAAAATAGATGGGGCCATAGCTAAGGCATCTAAGCGATCCTCTCTCCCCTTTGACGATATGGGGGCTCTTAAGGACCCTTTGGATAGGAAAGCTGACACCTTTCTCAAAGGGACCTGGGAAACGTCTGCGGGGGCCTTAAAACCAGCGGTTGCCGCTACTTGTACTGCCAGGTCCCTAATGATATGGTTGGACCAACTTGAATCCAATTTGAGAAATAACACCCCCAGAAAGGAGATTTTATCAAATATATCACTCCTACAGGGGGCAGCAGCCTTCCTGACGGACGCCTCGGCGGACTCAGTCAGATTGGCAGCGAGGTCAGCCGCCATGTCCAACGCAGCCCGTAGAGCCTTGTGGCTTAAATGTTGGCCAGGGGATATTCAGGCAAGGATGAGACTCTGTACTATTCCATGTGAAGGAGAGCATCTTTTTGGGCCTGTTCTGGACGAACTTCTGGATAAAGCCAGTGACAAAAAGAAAGGTTTCCCTATCTTGTCTGCCCCCGCTTATAAATGTCCTTTCCATAGGAGAAGGTTTCTACGAAAAAGACCGCAGAAAGGTCATGAGAAGTGGGAAGACCGCAGACCGAAAGGTAGAGGGCTCCTATTTGGCTCTTCTCCTTCTAACCGGGGACCCCGGAAACCGAGTCAATGACTCGCAGCCCAGGTATGGGGGAGGCTGTTGGGCTTCTTACCTGCCTGGACAAAAATTTCTGCTAGTAACTGGATCTTTGATCTGGTAGGTTCGGGTCTGAGGTTCGAGTTTGGGCAGATTCCTCGTGACCTTAAACCGTCCCTCGGTAGTAGAGCAGACGGCCCTACAAGTGGAAATCCTGAACTTGGTCCATAAAGCGGTCCTAGTGGAGGTCCCAACAGCAGAAAAGGGGCTAGGATTCTACTCGCCTCTTTTTTTGATTTCTAAGCCTGATGGTTCTTTTAGGTGCATTATTAACCTTAAAGCCCTTAACCCCCGAGGGTGGTTTGCACGTTAATGACCAGGCCAATTTTTACAATTCTGACCACTGTCAATTTATGAGGTAATTACTCTGGAACGCTTCAACGGATCCCCCTGATTCGGAGATTGTTTTTTCGTGACATATTGTACTTCATGATAGTGGTAAAATTTCTTCGATATCACTTGCGTTTATTTGTGAAAAAAATGGAAATTTGGCGAAAATTTTGCAATTTTCAAAATTTGAATTTTTCTGCTCTTAAATCAGAGATATGTCACACAAAATACTTAATAAATAACATTTCCCACATGTCTACTTTACATCAGCACAATTTTGGAACCAAAATTTTTTTTTGTTATGGAGCTATAAGGGTTAAAAGTTGACCAGCGATTTCGCATTTTCCCAACAAAATTTACAAAACCATTTTTCTAGGGACCACATCACATTTGAAGTCACTTTGAGAGGTCTTTATGACAGAAAATACCCAAAAGTGACACCATTCTAAAAACTGCACCCCTCAAGGAGCTCAAAACCACATTCAAGAACTTTATTAACCCTTCAGGTGCTTCACAGGAATTTTTGGAATGTGGAAGAAAAAAATGAACATTTAACTTTTTTCACAAAAATGTTACTTTAGACCCAATTTTTTTAATTTTCACAGGGGTGACGAGAAAAAATGGACCCAAAAATTTGTTGTGCAATTTCCCCTGGGCACGCAGATACCCCATATGTGAGGAAAAAACACTGTTTGGGCGAACGGTAGGGCTCGGAAGGGAAGGAGAGCTATTTGACTTTTTGATTGTAAAATTTGCTTGAATAATTAGCGGACGCCATGGTTTCCGCTAACAAATTGAATGGAAAATCGGCTCAAATTGTTAGCGGACACCATGTCGTGTTTGGAGAGCTCCTGTGTGTCTAAACATTGGAGCTCCCCCACAAGTGACCCCATTTTGGAAACGAGACCACCCAAGGCACCTATCTAGATGCATAGTGAGCACTTGGAACCCCCAGGTGCTTCACAAATTGATTCATAAAAATGAAAAAGTGTTTTTTTTTTCACTTTTTCATTTTTACGAATCAATTTGTGAAGCACCTGGGGGTTCCAAGTGCTCACTATGCATCTAGATGGGAGCCTTGGGGGGGTCTAGTTTCCAAAATGGGGTCACTTGTGGGGGAGCTCCAATGTTTGGGCACACAGGGTCTCTCCAAACGCGACATGGTTCCAATTTGCTAGCGGACACCATGTCGCGTTTGGAGAGCTCCTGTGTGCGAAACATTGGAGCTCCCCCACAAGTGACCCCATTTTGGAAACTAGACCACCCAAGGCACCTATCTAGATGCATAGTGAGCACTTGGAACCCCCAGGTGCTTCACAAATTGATTCATAAAAATGAAAAAGTATTTTTTTTTTCCACTTTTTCATTTTTATGAATCAATTTGTGAAGCACCTGGGGGTTCCAAGTGCTCATTATGCATCTAGATAGGTGCCTTGGGTGGTCTAGTTTCCAAAATGGGGTCACTTGTAGGGGAGCTCCAAAGTTTAGGCACGCAGCGGCTCTCCAAACGCAACATGGCGTCCGCTAACAATTTGAGCCGATTTTCCATTCAATTTGTTAGCATGTCACTCGAGCACACACAGTACATGGTGCATACCTGAGTACCTGATACAAACTCAAGTAGCGAGCACTTGCACTCAAGACTAATGACAACTTATTCAATATGATGACCTAATGTTATCAAATTCTGTGTCGTACCTCTGGGTTCAAAATGTTCACTATACACCTTAATAAAATCCTTGAGGGGTATAGTTTCCAAAATGGGGTCACTTGTGGGGGAGCTCCAATGTTTCGCACACAGGAGCTCTCTCCATGTCGCGTTTGGAGAGCCCCTGATGTGCCTAAACAGTGGAGCTCCCCTACAAGTGACCCCATTTTGGAAACTATACCCCTCAAGGATTTTATTAAGGTGTATAGTGAACATTTTGAACCCAGAGGTACGACACAGAATTTGATAACATTAGGTCATCATATTGAATAAGTTGTCATTAGTCTTGAGTGCAAGTGCTCGCTACTTGAGTTTGTATCAGGTACTCAGGTATGCACCATGTACTGTGTGTGCTCGAGTGACATGCTCGAGTCCCCGCCCGGATGTTTCACGGTTATTAGACACCCAAAAAAAAACATGCGATGATCGCTCGTGCATGGCAGGCAATCCCCGCAAAGTTTTTTGGGCCGTGAAGCATATGGGGCGGAGACTTGAGCATGTCACTCAAATACCTACGATACTCAATGCATACCAGAACACCTGATGCAAACTCATCGCCTGTGTGCGCGCGCGCGATCGCCATGACGTACTAATACAGGTCTAGCTCTTAAGTCCCAGGGCACAGACGCGTATTAGTACGTCTAATGTTGTTAAGGGGTTAATAAGTTTTTGATAGTTCCCACCTTTAAGATGGAATCCATTAAATCTACAATAAAGTTACTTTTTTCAGGCTGTTACATGGTAGTATTAGATCTAAAAGACGCCTATTACAATGTACCTATACATATGGATTTCCAGAAATACCTTAGGGTGGCTTTGATCATAGATGGAGAAATTAAGCACTTCCAGTTTAGGGCCTTACCGTTCGGTCTGGCCATAGCCCCCAGGGTATTTACGAAGATTATAGCGGAAGTCATGGCTCATGTTAGGGAACATAATATTTTAATTATCCCTTACCTGGATGATTTCTTGATAGTTGGAGACTCAGCCTCCCAATGTTATAATCACCTAAAGTTAGTATCCTCCATCTTAGAAAGTCTGGGCTGGATCCTAAATCTAGAGACGTCCAGGGTAGTGCCTTCAAAAATACAGAAGTTCTTGGGTATTATGCTGGATTCAGACCTTCAAATATGTTTCCTCCCGGAAGCCAAGAAACAAAAGGTTAAAATCCTGGTAGCGAAAGCATTATCAAACCCAGACATGTCCCTTAGAGCTGCGATGTCCTTGTTGGGTACCCTGTCATCTTGCCTTCCCGGGGTTCTGTGGGCACAATACCACGCCAGGGTTCTACAGTGGGATGTCCTACATAATGAAGTTTTGTTAGATGGGCACTTGGAAGGACGAATGTCCTTGTCACCCCAATCAATTGAATCCTTGCGGTGGTGGGTGAACGAGGCGAACCTATCACGAGGTGTTCCCTGGGTATTTAGAGTCACTAAAATAATTACAACCGATGCAAGCTCCCGCGGGTGGGGGGCCCATCTAAGGGACATGCTTGCCCAGAGGTCCTGGTCAGACACGGAAAAGGGCCTTTCCTCCAACGCTAAAAAACTACTAGCAGTGGATAAAGCGATTAATCATTTCTTGCCTTTCCTTCATGATAAAAACGTTAAGATCCTTTCAGATAATAGGATAGCGGTAGCTTACGTGAACCATCAGGGGGGTACACATTCTGGATCACTAATGAGAGTGACGGATCGTCTTTTTCAGATTTCGGAATGCCATCTCCTTTCCTTAACGGCCCTCCACATCAAAGGAAAAGAGAACATAAAGGCAGACTACTTAAGCCGTTTCTCTCTGAGGCAAGGCGAATGGGAACTAAAGCAGGACATTTTTTTCCCAAATAGTCCGAAAATGGGGGCTTCCGGTGGTAGATCTCGTCGCCACAAGGCTAAATCGAAAGACAGAGCTCTTTTGCTCCCTAAATCCCAGAGAAAACCCTCTGGCAGTGGATGCTCTCCAAGTGACTTGGGATTTCAGTCTGGCCTATGCCTTCCCCCCACTGAATCTTCTTCCCATGGTCCTAAGAAAGATCAGAGAGGACAAGGCGAGGGTCCTTCTGGTCGCCCCTTTTGGCCCAGGAGGCCCTGGTTCTCATGCCTGAGGAACATGTCCATCTCCGATCCTTGGGTCCTGCCCGAAATTCCGGATCTCCTTGGCCAGGGTCCAATAGTCCATCCTCAAGCTCCTGGCCTCCACTTGACGGTGTGGAACTTGAGAGGTCTCTGTTAGAATGCAAAGGACTCTCCCAAAACCTAGTGGCTACATTAATGCGTAGTAGAAAACCTGTCACTACCAGGACTTGGAAGAAATTTTTATCTTTCTCTGGTTCTACAGTTGGTGAGGGGGTGCCAATTGGGAAAATTTTAGAGTTTTTACAGAAGGGCCTCGAGTTGGGGTTGGCAACAAGTACCCTTAAGGTCCAAGTCTCTGTCTTAGGTCTTAGGTGCCCTATATAACTGTGACCTGGCAGGAAATTACTGGATTTCTCGTTTTATCAAAGCTGCGTTTAGATCCAGGCCTGTTATCAAAAACAATTTAGCACACTGGGATCTAAATTTAGTTCCAAAAGCATTATCTGGTTCACCCTTTGAACCAATAGATTCAGCATCCCTTAAGTCCATCTCCCTTAAAACAGCACTTCTAATAGCTCTAACATCAGCTAGAAGGATTGGTGACATCCAGGCTCTGTCTTCAGCTTCACCTTTCACTCAGATCCTGGACGATAGAATAATTCTTAAAACTGACCCAGCATATCTCCCTAAAGTAGCTTCCCATTTCCATAGACTCCAAGAAATAATCCTACCCTCGTTCTGTCCTAATCCAAGTAACCAAAAAGAGGCAGAATTTCATACCTTAGATGTTAGAAGATGTGTGATTAAGTACCTGTCGGTCACCCAGGCTTTCAGGAAAGATAGTTCCTTGTTTATCTCCTACCAAGGGGTTAGAAAAGGGCTTAAGGTTGCTAAGTCCATCATAGCTAGGTGGATCAGGGAAGCTATTACTGTAGCTTATGTCTCCAGCGGGGAGGAAGCGCCACAGGGGTTGAAGGCTCACTCTACCCGAGCAGTGGCGACCTTGTGGGCGGAGAAGACGGGTGTCTCGATGGAAGACATATGCAAGGCTGCTACCTGGTCTTCTCCATCTACTTTCTATAGGCACTATAGACTGGATTTGGGTGTTTCATCTGACCTCACATTTGGAAGAAGGGTGCTCCAGGCTGTGGTCCCTCCCTAAACTTCTTCATCTCTGCAATTCTCTCATGGTGCTGTCATGGTCGACCGATAAAGTCATAAGTTACTTATCGGTAACGGGATTTTTCGGAGACCATGACAGCACCCTTATATTCCCTCCCTTCACTTTATGGGAGCACTCCTCAGTTATTAATTATCATTTTCTCACTTAGTGGTGTTGTATAAAAATATTTTTATGATTGTTTACCATGTCTACTAACCTGGTGATCCTCTCAATGCTCTGTAATCCAAACTGAGGCGAGAGAGAGGGCCGCCCCTTTTAAGCCTGTAGGTTTCCTGTCCTTGTTGGGCGGATCCCCTCTCTCGTGGTGCTGTCATGGTCTCTGAAAAATCCCGTTACTGGTAAGTAACTTATGACTTTTTCTGAACCATAAGGGGTCCACTAAAACATTAGCTGGATTCTTAGCGATGAAGCTATTGCTCTTATAACGGAAGAGATGATGTCGTAAATGACCTAACTACTGGGGTCATCAATTAGCTGGTGGTCGGGACATCATCACTTCTGGTTCAATAGAGTCCACTAGATCTTCAGCGCTGGGGGCAGATTGAGGTGGTAATTATGGCATCCTATCAGTAAGGTTAATAAAAGAGTGGAAAAAAAAACAAATTACTGTACACAAACGTCAATGACCTTTTTGTATAACAAGATCTATAATGCATAAAAGCAGACCAAAACAGAGGCTCGTCACAAGATCGGTCATGATACAGCTGGTTTTCATGGCATTTAAAAGTAGTTTTGACAATTATACGTATATAAGATTGCTAAAGTTTTAATCAGCAAATATAGTTAAAGAGGTTATCCACTACTCGAACAACCCCTTCTCAATCTGAGTGTTTGCCCCCGTTAAAATAAAAAAACATTTATACTCACCTCCCGTGCCACCGCCGTTCCAGCGGTGTCGGCACTCGCTCTCCCAGGACTCGCATGAAGTTGTTAGGTCACACAAGCCCTGAGCCCAATCAGCACCAGCTTAACTGTCCCCGCCTTCCTACGTATCGAACATCATAAGGAAGCCAGCGAGCAGCCGCAGCCCTGACTTCCTGCTGATGTTCAATGCATCAGATTGGGCGCAGGGCTCGCATGACGCAACAACCTCACATGAGCAGAGTGCAGATTTTATTAAGGTGTATAGTGAACATTTTGAACCCAGAGGTACGACACAGAATTTGTTTACATTAGGTCATCATATAGAATAAGTTGTCATTAGTCTTGAGCGCAAGTGCTCGCTACTTGAGTTTGCATCGGGTACCCAGGTATGCACCATGTACAGCGTGTGCTCGAGTGACATGCTCGAGTCCCTGCTCCGCATGTTTCAGGGTAATTAGACACCCAAAAAAAAACAAGCGGGGATCGCTTGTGCATGGCAGGCAATCCCCGTAAAGTTTTTTTGGCCACGAAGCATATGGGGCAGAGACTCGAGCATGTCACTCAAATACCCACGATAGTCAATGCATACCAGAGCACCCGATTCAAACTCAAGTAGCGAGCACTTGCGCTCAACACTAGTCGCCATATCGTCATCTTTTTTTCTTACTTTTGAAAAAAATCCCAACCCCATCACAACCCTAACCCCAACCCCAGCCCTAACCCTAGCACAACCCTAACCGGAGCACAACCCTAACCCTAGCACAACCCTAACCCCAAACCCAATCCTAACCCAAGAGTTTATTTTTGACGCCGTTCCTCGTGCGGTATAAGTGATTAGACGACTTTATTCTTTGGGTCGGTGTGATTACAGCAATACCAGAATCATATGGGGTTTTTATGACTGACAGCTGTCACACACTAAAAGACGCATTTTTTGTAAAATCTAGTTTTTGCATCGCCATATTTTGAGAGCTATAATTTTTCCAGATTTTGGCAGACAGTCATGTGACGGCTCGTTTTTTGCGGGATGAGTTGACGTTGTTATTGGTGCCATTTTCAGGCACGTGACATTTTTTGATCGCTTTCTATTCCGATTTTTGGGAGGCAGAATAAACAAAAACCAACAATTCAGGAATTGTTTTTTTTTTTATTCTGTTCCGCGTGTGGTAAATTTGATAAGGTAGCTTTATTCTTCGGGTCAGTACGTTTACAGCGGTACCACATTTATATCGTTTTTCTATGTTTTGCACTTTTACATAATAAAAGCAATTTTATAGAAAAAAATATTTTTTAGCATAGCTTTATTCTGAGAGCTATAACTTTTTTATTTTTCGGCTGATGGAGCTGTATGGCGGCTTGTTTTTTGCGGGACGAGATGACGTTTTCAGCGGTACCATTTTTATTTATATTTGTCCTTTTGATCGCGTGTTATTCCATTTTTTGTTTGGCGGTATGGTGATAAAGCATTGTTTTTTGCTTCGTTTTTTTTTTTTTTTTACCGTGTTCACTGAAGGGGTTAACTAGTGGGACAGTTTTATAGGTCAGGTTGTTCCGGACGCGGCGATACCAAATATGTGTACTTTTATTGTTTTTTATAATAATATTTATTGATGGGTACATTATATTTTTATTTTTGGTGGATTATTTTTTTTTTTTTTTTCACTTTCTGAAAGTTTATATACTTTATTACTTTGTCCCACTCTGGGACTTTCACTTTTTTTTCTCTGATCGCCTGCATGGCACAGGAATGCAGCACCATCCCTGTGCTATGCAGGCTGTCAGCGCTGGACAGGGAGAAGATTGTTTGGAGATGCACTGCGCATGTCCAAACAATCTTCCTGCTGTCTGGTGACCCGGATGTTGTCATGACGACATCGGGTCGTCATGGCAACACCCGGGAAGCCTTTGCAGACAGCGCTGGAAGCCGGAAGAGGAGGTGAGTATCTGCGATCACCTCCCCTTGCCCTCTCAATGCTGCGATCGACTTCGATCGCAGCATCGCGGGGGTTAATGTGCTGGGAGCGGTGCAGGACCGCTCCCTGCACATTGTCACAGCTGACACCCGATACTATCAGCTGACACCCGGCGGCGATCGAGCCCGCACAGCCTGTGTGCACGCGCGATCGCCATGACGTACTAATACGGATCTGACTCTTAAGTCCCAGGGCACAGACGCGTATTAGTACGTCAAATGTTGTTAAGGGGTTAAATACCTATTTCGTATTTTTTTTTTTATTCCATCAGATGTTTTGTCTCTCTATTCTAATATTACAAATATATAATTTAATAGAAGTATTTTGTCCTACTTTTTTTTTTTACAAAGCACATTTATTAAAAAAAACCAAAGACCTAGGAACAAAAATCCACAAAATATAGTTCAGTACATCATTGTTCAGCCATAATATTTTTTAACAGTTCTAAAATAAATCTAAAAATCCAATGATTTTTATTGATGATTTAATCTTCATCCTCCTCATCAAAAGACAGTAAGCTAGTATTCCGCACTTGCTTTTGGCTGGATTTAGAAGACGTTGATTCTTTGCTTTCTTCGTGATTCTTTTTCTTGCTGGAGGATGTATTTAAACCTATAGACTTGTCACCCATGGAACGTTTTGCTGGCTTTTTAAACAGAATCTTTCCATCTGCAGGGGCTGGTTCCTCATCTATAAAAATAAGCAAGGCTAAAGCATTAAATACATAACTAAAAACGAAGAAGCTGTCAAAGAGTTGTTTTTTTTTTAAAGAGGGTTGTCCACTACCCTGATTAAGTAACTGCTTTTGCCATGAATGCTTAAAGAAGTTGTCCACTACTTGGACATGTTCCTGTTCATATCCCTCACTTGACCCCCATAAAATAATAAAGCCTATACTCACTTCCCGTGCTGATGTCGTTCCCGCGTTGTCAGCACTCGCTCTCCTCGGGGCTCCAGTGCTGTTGTGACACGTGACGCCGGTGCCCAATCAGAGCTGGCGTCACTGTCCCCGCCTCCTGTCGAATTGAACATGAAGATGAAGTCAGAGCAGCCACAGCCTGGACTTCCTCTTCATGTTCGATCTGTCTGAAGGTGGGGACAGTGACGGCAGCGCTGATTGGGTGCCAGGGTCATGTGTCACAACAACCACACGGGAGTCCCGGAACCGCGAGTTCTGACATCACAGGAACAATGACAGCATGGGAGGGGAGTATAAGCTTTATTATTTTATGGGGGACAAACATTTTGATCAAGGGGTTGCCCTAGTAGTGGACAACCCCTTTAAGGATAATGCCCCAGAATTCCCCATATACTTTTTCTGCCAAGTTTCATGTTGTTTTATGCCTTTCTGCTTCACTTCTTCTGTCCTGACATCAGCTTTGCTGTCATAGCAATCACATTCTCTTCAGAATCCTCTGCTCCCTTCTTACTACATTTCCCATCATTCCTTGTATTGGACTGCAAGCCAGCAGTGAGCACAGTCCTGTAACTCTGCCTAAACCCCTCCCATTCCACCAGCTTCACACACAGCACCAGCCTCATCTCCTCAATAAGGATCCTCAGAGAATAGAAGTAATGCAAAGCGCCAGAGCACCCTGATAAAGATTATCCTCTACTACACCTCCTCATTGACATGGCTCATTCAAAGCTTTGAAAAAGAACACAATTGGAGCGTTTTAAACGCGTAGCTAATCCTGTGACTGCGGAATCTGTTTTTATGGAATAAAGATCTGTCTGCTGCACTTTAGAAGCTGGAATCTTTTTTTCTTCCAATTTTTTAAATCCGACCAGTGTCACTGTATGTGGTAATAACTCTGGAACACTTCAACATATTCCATCTCTGAAGAGGCAATTTGCCTATCAACATATTCCAGTGATTGAGATTTTTTTCCTTGACAAATTGTACTTAATGTTGGTGGTAAATTCAGGTTGATATGATTTGCGTTATGAAAAATTTGGAAATGTTGTGAAAATTTATTATAAGGGGCTGCTTCACATTTGAAGTGAATTTTTAGAGGCCTATGTGTCATAAAACAACCAAAAGCGACCCCATTATAAAACCTGCACACCGGAATTTATTTAAAATCACATTTAGGAAGCTGGTTAACCCTTCAGGTGCTCCACAAGAATGAAATTAAAAAAGGGAAGCAAAAATGAAAAATGTGTTATTTTTCACAAAAATGTTGCTTTAGCCCCAAATTTTTCATTTTCACAAGGGAAAAATTATATGTGGCTGTACATTACTGTTTGGCCACACGGCAGGACTTGGGAGAGAAAGAGTACAATTCAACTTTTTGGGTGCATATTTTCCTAGAATAGCTCAAGGACTCCATTTGCAGAGCCCAAAGTGTCAGAACAGCAGAAATGCCCATCAAGTGTCACCATTTTAAAAATTACACCCGCATGGGAATTCATCTATGACTCCATGAATGTTTTTCAGAAACAATCACGCAGTGGATGTTGCGTAGTGAAAATTGCAACGATGCCAATGTAGTGCCCAATACATTGCAGTGTCCATTATATTTTGCCCAGCTTGTGCTTCAGGAGACATGCACCCCATAAATTAAGACAGCTATTCTCGCTACAGTAATGCCAAACGTGGACTAACTGCAGATAAGACACATTGTGGGGTTCAGAAAGCAAGGGGACATTTGGATTTGGGGGAGCCCAGATTCCGCTGGATTTCTCCTGGGGAAGGGGGGGCCATGTTGCTTTTCCTGAGCCTTTATGCTATCAGTAACGTGGAAACCCCTTATATTTCTGTTAACAGATGATGTACCTGAGTGGGGGCTTGTTTGTGTCGGTTGAATTGCAGCTTTTATTGGTGGCATTTTGTTGCACATTACATTTAGAATCACTTTTAAGGCTTGGTTCACATTTATCCTGTGCTCTACGATGAGCATTTACAACAGAGTTTCCATTTAAATCTCAAAAATACCTGATTAGGCGTTTTAGATGAAACCCCCGACAAATCCAATCACTGCAATGAGGCAGCAAAGTTACTCTGGACCCAGTCTGGTCTCTGTCCAGCTTTTCACTGCTGTACAAAACTGTGGTCGACCATACTTTTGTGCATGCCTAAAGACGGATACCGCCAAATCATATGCTAGACAGTCCAGAGACTCCTTCGGTCTCATTATAGTGAGTTCTATTGCATTTTTTGTCTGAATCACGTACTTCACAGATTTACACGGAAACTCCGGTGTAAGCGCTCAGCGTAGAGAGCAGGATAAATTTGAGCTGAGCCTTACTGCCATCTTTGGGAGGCAGAGTGAACAAAACAACAGCATTTCAAGGAGGTGCTTATATTTGTTTTACACCGTTCATGCAAAGTAAGTGACAAGATGGATTTAAGCCCTTAGTGACCACCAATGTCTTTTTTACTGACCTGTGTTTTAAGAGAATAGCATCCCCGATGGGTGAAAATGCAGCAGCTGTCAGCGGCACACTATAGCTGGCACCCTGCAGCCTCAGCCACAGTCAGCATTAGCACTGACCATGGCCGTTTAACCCCTTAGATGCTGCTGTCAATTGTGACTATGGCATTTAGATCGTTAACATAGTGTGGTGGCTCCCTTTTTAACCCTATAGGCACCCAGAGACCATTATTGTGTCCGGATGAACAGAGCAACAGCAGTTCAAGAATTTTTATTTTTTTTTTACACCGTTCATTATGCAATGTAAGTGAGGAGATAGATTTAATCCCCGAGTCAGTACAATTACAGCGATAGATATTTTTTACATTACCATATATTGAGATCTAGAATTTTTCCATATTTCTGCTGACAGTCACGTGAGGGTTTTTTTTTTTTTGTGGGATGAGTTGAAGCTTTTATTGGTACCATTTTGGGGTACATAACATTTTTTGATTGCTTTCTATTTCAACTTTTGGGAGGCAGAATGAACAAAAAACAAGCAATTCAGAAATTGTTTTTTGGGCTTTTTTTTTTTTATATACCATTAATGGAAGCTTGTATTTTGTGGGGCAAGTTGAGGTTTTCAATGATACCATTTTTCATGTACATACAACTTTCTGAGCATATTTTACTCCACTTTTTGTTTGCCGGTATGATTAAAAAGTATAGTTTTTGCCACTTTATTTTTGATATATTTTTCTTACTGTGTTCACTGAAGGGGTTAAATAGCATGACAGTTTTGCAGACGCAGCAATAACAAATGTGTACTTGCTACATATTGGGAGAGGATCTTGGAGATGGAAATACTCCTTAGTACTGTGTTACTGTTCTTTATACATAAGGTCAGATACTGCTACAAAACTCTGGTAGGAACTTGCAAAAAAAAAAAAAAAAAAAAAGGAAGTAGGATATCCAGCTTATTTTTTTTAAGAACTTATACACAAAGCCAAAAACTTTATTTCACAATATCTTTAAAATTAAAACAATAAAATAATTTTGCCTGCCACATCACATCAATAATCTCCCTGATAAGCCGCACCTTTTTGACGAGAAAAGAATGCCTTGCAAAAGAACCAAATGGCTGCATTAAGACATGTGAAAATTTCGGTAACGGTGGTAGCATACTCGTTATACGTGGTAGCTAGATGTGTTGAAAGTCCAAGCAGGTTCCGCTGTCCTGTACACATGACATCTAACAGTGGATAAAAAGTCTACACATCCTCGCTATACTGTCAGGATTTTGTTCTGGAAAAAAAAAAAATCATACCAAGAGGTATCATTTATAAAATTTTTCTACCTTCAATGTCACCTATAATCTGATGAGGTTGAACTTTTTGGTGCAATAATGCACATCACCAAAAGAACACCATACCCACATTGAAACATGGTGGAGACAGCATTACGCTTTGGGGCAGTTTTTCGGCAGCTGGAACTGGGGCTTTTGTCAATGTGGAGAGAATTATGAACAGTTTCAAATATCCGTCAATTGTTAAACAAATTCTTCAGGCTTCTGTTAAAAAGCTGTAGATGAAGAGAAATTTCACCTTTCAGCACGACAATGACCCTAAAGCATACCTGAAAATCAACAAAAGAATAACTTTGACAGAAGGAGATCAAAGTTTTGGAATGGCCCAGCCAGAACCTGGACCTGAATTAAATCTGAAAATCTGTGTGTTGACCTGAAGAGGGCACTGTACACTGGAGATGCCCTCAGAATCTGACAGATTCGGAGCGTTATTGCATGGAAGAGTGGGCAACGATTGCCAATTCTAGATATGCCATGCTGATAGACTTTTAGCCAAAAATACTGTATAGCGTCATAAATTCAAAGGGTATTTCAATAAAGTATTAGTTTAAGAGTGTGCAGATTTATGCAACCACATTATAGTTGTTTTTTTCTTTTTTGACCTGAAAATATTTCAGTTTGTTTATTAATGAAATTGTACAGATTATAGGTGACATTAAAGATGGAAAAAGTTCTGAAAGGATTCTTCTTGGTATGATTTTTTTTTCACATGACAAAAACGTGGAACTACAGTGTGTAGACTTTGATTTATTAAAAAAAAAAAAAAAAACAGGTCCCTGTTTTCTGAATTTTTGGATTGATAAAGAGCTTTCAAGTCTGAAAAGTTGCTATTGTATTACACGGGAATACTAATAAATCTGCATTGGAACAAATGTTGCTGTCCTACTTGTATTATTGGGAAGCTCATGTGTCCCCAATATAAGTTATGTACATAAGGCATTGAGCTGTGCATGATCCCTATTTACTATCCCACAAACATACAGACAAACATTTATTGTGTAATCAGGGTAAAACAAAAAAAAATCATCATTTAGCCAAAATAAAAAAAGTTCTGGTTACATGCCCAGTACTTATTTCCATAATTTGATCAAGTTTGGAATCATGAAAACAGAAGTAAAACATTAAACTACAGAATTTGAATGGGAAAGGAAGTGTCATAAAATGTTTTCTATCTGCCTCGTTTAAAGCTGCTATCCCTCATTTTGCCTGAATAATACATGTAGCCTGCACAACATTTCTGTCCGGCCAGAAAAACGGATAGGCAACGATATCCAATTTATTCACATTACAGTTTATGGGAAATTGATCCTAACAAATGGTCATCCGTTAACAGATGTGTATATTAGTGTGTATATGCCAAGAACACTAGTTATTTAGAGACACTTCTAGTAAAAATAGATCCCTTACAAACAGATCAAAAACTGATATAGATTATATATATATATATATATATATATTTATATTTTTTTTTTTTTTTTTTTTTTTACAAAGGATCCGTTCTTTTGTTTCCATTCTGAATCCGCATTTGTAATAGATTTATTTTTTTCCTTTTTTAAACAGTGGACAAGAGAACAGATTCTTATTTGTCCCAAAAAATGTATTTATTGAAATGTCAATATTTTTCGACACATTAAATTCTTCAGAAAACTGTTTCTAAGGCTTCATTTACAAACCTTTTGAACCTTTGATTTGTTGCTTGATGTTCATAACCTCCTCGGCTGACAGGTCGCCCTTCTTCAGCACCACAACCTGCGGTAGTTCATCCTCCTTATCACTGCCATCACTATCATTCGCTATTACGGGGAGATCCTGTCGCTGTAGGATGGGGGGGGGGGGGGATTAACAACATATGAGTATACTGAGTATTTTAATTTCCTCCTTCTGTCACCTTTGCCACAACTGCCAAGAAATGAACAGAAACAATTTTTGCCTGTATACGGTATATTTTTATGTGTAAATAACATTAGCTTTATTTTTATTTTCGGGGTGAATGCTTTTGCTGTCTAGAATTATTGTTCGCAAATTGAATAATTTTACAACTACCGTATTTTTCGTACCATAAGACGCACTTTTTTCCTCCAAAATTTTGGAGGAAAATGGGGGGTGCGTCTTATACACACACACACACACACACACACACACACACACACACACACACACACACACACACGGGGTGTGGAGGAGAGGGGCACGTGAGGCAGCAGCTACCCGCTGCAGCCTACACTATCCCCGCTGGTAAAGAAAATGAATATTCACTGCTCCCCACACGCATTGGGCGTGGGGAGCACTGAATATTCATGCTCCTTAATAGCGGCACACAGCGGAGCGAAGCGCGGCTCCTGCTGCTGCCGGAATCGCGTGTGCCCGCTGTTAAAGGGCATGAATATTCAACCTCTCTCCACGCCTATGGGAGTGGAGAGGGGTGAATATTCATGCCCTTTAATGAGCAGGCACACGCAATAGCCGGCAGCAGCAGGAGCCGCAGGCTCCGCTGTGTGCCGGCTATGAAGGAGAGTGAAGTCACTGCTCCCCGCGCACACAGTCCCGGTGTGGGGAGCAGTGACTTCTGGCAGCTGATCTCTCCATGTGAGCCGCGCATGGTAGTAACGTCATGCGCGGCTTACATGGAGAGATCAGTGCAGGCAGACAGGACGCAGCGCTGGAGGAGAGAAGAGAGGTGAGTAGGAGTGTTTATTTTTTTTTGTATGTGCATCTTGATGGGGATGAGGGGTGCCATGCATACCAGGATTGGGGATGAGGGGCGCCATGCATACCAGGATTGGGGATGAGGGGTGCCATGCATACCAGGATTGGGGATGAGGGGTGCCATGCATACCAGGATTGGGGATGAGGGGTGCCATGCATACCAGGATGGAGGGGTGCCAGGCATACCAGGATGGGGACCACGTATTAAAAGTAAGGGGGGGGGGCATATATACCAGGATGGGGGATATTGTCAGAATTGGGGGACATTACCCCTATACCAGTGTCAGCAGAAGACCCCCCTCCCCCTTAAAAGTGCATCATGACCACATTTTTTGCTTACATTTTTTTTTTTTTATTATTTTCCTCCTCTAAAACCTAGGTGCGTCTTATGGTCCGGTGCGTCTTAGAAAAATACGGTATAATGACACTAAAAACAAGCAGCTCCATCAGCTGGAAATCTGTATTGAATCTTCATGTTTCAAGATTTTACTTTGTTATTTTAGTCACTTATATAGCGCCATTAATTCCACAGCGCTTTACAGACATCAGCATCGCTGTCCCCATTGGGCCTCATAATCTAACTTCCCTATCAGTATGTCTTTTGGAGTGTGGTAGGAAACCTGAGCACCCAGAGGAAACCCCCGAAAACATGGGGAGAACACAGAGTGATGTGAAAAAGTGTTTGCCCCCTCTACTGATTTCTTATTGTTTTGCATATTTGTCACACTTAATTGTTTCAGATCACAAAACAAATTTAAATATTAGACAAAGATAATACAAGTAAACACAAAATGCAGTTTTTAAATGAAGGTCTTTATTATTAAGGGAAAAAGAAATCCAAACCTACAGGGCCCTGTGTGAAAAAGTGAATGCCCCCCCCTTTAAAACATAAATTAACCGTGACTTATCACATCTTTGGGAAGCGGAGTTCAATTTCCCTAGCCACACACAGGGCTGATTGAGAACAGGTGTGGCAGTAATCAAGAAATCACTTAAATAGGACCTGCCTGACAAAGTAAAGTAGACTAAAAGATCCTCAAAAGCTAGACATCATCCTGCGATACAAAGAAATTCAGGAACAAATGAGAAACAAAGTAATTGAGATCTATCAGTCTGGAAAAGGTTAAAAAGCCATTTCTAAAGCTTTGGGACTCCAGTGAACCACAGCGAGAGCCATTATCCGCAAACGGTGAAAACATGGAACACTAGTGAACCTTCCCAGGAGTGGCCAGCCGACCAAAATTTCGCCAAGAGCGCAGCGATGTCTCATCCAAGAGGTCACAAAAGATCTCACAACAACATCTTAAGAACTGAAGGCCTCACTTGCCTCAGCTAAGGTCAGTGTTCATGACTCCACCATAAGAAAGAGACTGGGCAAAAATGACATGCATGACAGAGTTCCAAGACTAAAACCACTGCTGAGCAAAAAGATAAAGGGTTGTCTCAGTTTTGCCAGAAAACATCTTGATGATCGCCAAGACTTTTGGGAGAATACTCTGTGGACTGATGAGACAAAAGTTGAACTTTTTGGAAGGTGTATGTCCTATTACATCTGGCGCAGAAGTAACACAGCATTTCAGAAAAGGAACATCATACCAACAGTAAAATACAGTGGTGTTAGTGTGATGGTCTAGGCTGTTTGTCTGCTTCAGGACCTGGAAAACTTACTGTGGTAAATGGAATCATGAATTCTACTTTTTACCAAAAAATCCTGAAGGAGAATGTCCGGCCATCTGTTCGTGACCTCAAGCTGAAGTGCACTTGGGTTATGCAGCAGAACAACGATCCAAAACACACCAGCAAGTCCACCTCTGAATGGCTAAAGAAAAACAAAATTAAGACTTTGCAGTGGCCTAGTCAAAGTCCTGACCTTAATCCGATTGAGATGCTTTGGCATGACCTTAAAAAGGCGGTTCATGCTCGGAAACCCTTCAATGTGGCAGAATTACAACAATTTTGCAAAGGTGAGTGGGCCAAAATTCCTCCAGAGCATTGTAAAAGACTCATTGCCAGTTATCGCAAATGCTTGATTGCAGTTGTTGCTGCTAAGGCTGGCCCAACCAGTTATTAGGTTTAGGGGGCAATCACTTTTTTCACACAGGGCCCTGTAGGTTTGGATTTCTTTTTCCCTTAATAATAAAGACCTTCATTTAAAAACTGCATGTTTTGTTTACTTGTGTTATCTTTCTGTAATATTTAAAATTTGTTTTGTGATCTGAAACATTTAAGTGTAACAAACGTGCAAAAGAATATGAAATCAGGAAGGGGGCAAACACTTTTTCACACCACTGTACAAACTCCTTGCAGATGTTAGTGGGATTTAAACCCAGGATCCCAGCGCTGCAAAGCCACATAGGCTAAGTGGTTAGCACTTGAGAGCCTTGTAGCTCTGGGGACCTAGATTCAAATCCCACCAAGGACATCTGCAAGGAGTTTGTATGTTTTCCTCATATTTGTGTGGGTTTCCTCCGGGTACTCCAGTTCCGTCCCACACACCAAAAGACATACAGATAGGAAATATAAATTGTGAGCCCCAATGGGGACAGATATTCTGGATTTAATGGCACTATATATGTGAGTAAAACAAAAAATATAATACTTAGTCATTAGAGGTATATGCTATGATCATATAGTTTTCTTTAGTATAGCCTAAGAGAACGTGTAAGGGGTGATACAAATGCACATTGGTGAAATTTACTAAAACTTTTAGACTGCGTAAAATTAGACTAGTCAGTCTGAAAAATGAGCCAATTATATTCCACTGGCTAATAATGTTTGATATATTTAGTGCCTCTCGAGACACCTTTGTCTATTTATTTATTAATATACCACCTATTGGTTGGTTTGTTTTGAGCCAGTAACTTGTGTCACAATTTTGGTACACTATGTATTTTAGGTCACTCCTCCTTTCTAGCCAAGACCTTTTTGCTAGACCAAGCCCTTTGACAAGCGGGTTAGTAAAAGGGTCTAAAAAACAAATGTGGGGCCCTCAATGGAGCAGAGGTCGAGCAAGCGGAACTTCACTAAATTCATTCTTAGGTCACAGCCCCACTATCAGTATTTGGTCAATATTTTTTCTCAGGAGTGGGAGCCAAAACAAGGAGTGGGTGATAAATGCAGAATAGGTGACTTGTTTCTATTATACCTTTTCTCTGATTGTTCCTCACCTGGTTTTGGCTCCCACTCCTGAGAAAAAATACTGACCGAATACTGATAGTGGGGCCGTGGCCTTAAAGAGAGATAGGTCATCAATGTAAAAGTAGTGGACAATCACTAGGGTAGGTCATCAATGTCTGATCGGCCGGTGTCCAACACCCGGCACCTCCGCCAATCAGCTGTTATCTGTGGCGGTGGCCGTAAGTGCTCACTTGCAGAGCTGGTCGCCTTCTCGTAGTGGCGTAGGTTTGGTACTGCACATCCGCCTCCTATTCAAATCAATAGGAGGCGAATGTGTAGCACCCTGCAGCAGCCACTATCAGAAGATGGCCAGATCTACAAGTGAGTACACCCATAACAGCTGAGGTGTCGGGTCTCGGACCCTGGCCGATCAGACATTGATGACCTATCCTAAGAATAGGCCATCAATGTACAAGTAGTGGAAACCTCTTTAATGGAAGCACCAGAGACAACCGAGCACAGATTTCCGCTATCTCTAGTGTTCCCATTAAGTGGTCTGACCCCCAGCAATCAAGAGCTTATTATTCTTTTCAAAGTCAATGTACTAGGTTTCTACAAAAGCAAGAATAATTTAAGGTGAACCTAGAAAACACTTACCTTGGTGTCTACAGTTGGCCCTTCTTTGTAGCCAACATCCTTTTTGAACTTTTTCAGGAAAGACGGTTCTGAGGGCTTCACATAGGACACTTGATTCCTCTTACTCATGGCTGAAAGGCATCAAACTAGGAAATTGTGATAAAGATACAATGGGAAGTGTGAGTGTAGTAATCCCCAAAGTAAATTACTAGTAGGACATACTGTATGGACAATGTAGTCTTTCTGGGCTTCAATTGTTATCAAGCCTCAAATTTTTCAACTTTATCATAGCGGTAGGCTCCCAGCGTCCAGGGCAAGGCAAAGCAGTAGGTGTCCCCAAACCTGTGAACCACTAGCACTCCCCGAGTGCCTTCCACCCGTCCTCTAGTCAACCTCTTATCCTGCGAGCTTGTGTATTGTAAATTCAGCAAAATACTGAAGCAATTAGAGTTTGCGTTCTAATCTCCTAGTTTGTTGCTGCTCTTTGCAGCTTAAAAAGTTATACGTTGCTATATAGCTTTTTGCTTTTACTACATTTTTAGAATGTAACATTTTATTACCCTCACACCAGCCTGAAGTAGTCTAACCTGATCCCGAACACTTAACCCTAGTTAGAAAAAGTGTAAAAATGTTTGATTTAGGCTTTTTGCTTAAACGAGAAACTATGTTTTAAAGATAAAGTTACATTTTTTGTTTTTTCTTACTTTACTTGTATGTAACAAATTATTACCCTAAATCTAGTCAGAATCCTAATCAGTGTTAGTGCTAGAAAAGGTGTAAAAATGTAAAAGCAGCTGTTAGCTATAAAGGAAGAGAGTCACGAGCACATGATTCCATACTGTCTTCATTAATTAGCTGCTCATCCTCTGTCATCTTGGTCACTGCTCATGCAGAGCGCAGCAGTGGAGATGAGTTTGTCAAAGGCAGCAACTGATATATCACAGAGCAGCAGATGACATACTCTTCCAGACGGCTGCGCTCCACAAAAGTAGCACCAGGCGGGCACGTACTGCACCGCAACAAGGAGAAGGAACATTTTCAATCGTTTGACAGTGGGGGAGAATTTTGTGCCCATCCTGTGTCCCCTTAGCACACGAAGTAGGCGTCAGAAGAATGGGGGCTTTGTCTCCCAGCCGCACTGTTGGGGATTTATCACATTTTTTGAACAACGTGGGCAAAATTGTTAGAACTACCAACAATATCACCACAGTCACCGACCGCTGCAGACAATCTTGCCGCAGACAGACAGCCTCACCACTTGTCATTTACAAACACTGCAGTTCCCTGCTGGGAATGTCAGATGTGTCAGTCACCAGACATCACCACTGACCTGCGCAGCTGTGAAATAATGAGAAGCCGCAGGGACAATGATGACAAGGGGGATCAGGGGCAGTAATGGGTTAAACCATGTGAGTCAGGCAGCAGAGCCCACACCGACACATACCTGTCCGGAAATACAGCTCGCCTACCTACAATTCACTGCGTGCTGCAAAACAAACGATATCCAGCAGACGGCGGCCGGAGAGGGACAATCCAACTACAGCAAAGGAATATCGGACTACACAAAGATGGCCGCCGGAGCCTCACACACTGGGTCCGTTTCCGCAAGTAGGTGTGACTTAGTGACAGCTACTCAATGTCTCTCAGAAGCGCCAAATTTGAAGTCTCCGCCATTTTGCTTTTTGGAAGAAGGAAAAGAGTGAGTGCGTATATCACAGAGAGGAACGCCAGAGGACGAAGAGCATGGCGCCGGGGACCAAGGGTATGCACGGCAGTGTCGGGTAGCGATGTGACGCAATATATATATATATATATACACAGTATATATACATATACACACACCTACCTCCACTGTCTGGACATATAACATGTATACATCCTTGTATCCATTCAATCACTATATATTGCTCTCCTGTCCATACATATAACACATACTTATCGCGCCGCCACCTTTATGAGAAGACTACCGTCTTAGGCTCTGTTCACATCTGCGCTTATATTTCCTTATTGTTGTTCCGTTATAGAAACAGAAATAAAACAGCAGCAGAATTGGACACATTGTACCCCGGATACCAGTGCTGCACATTAGGCCCCATTGACTATAATGGTGTCACCTGGTTGTGTCATAGTGACTGGCACAAATAGCACAGTGTGTTTGAGTCCCCAGCTCAGGTGTGAACAGAGCCTTGTACACACCAAAGTTCTGGGGTCAGATTTCCATCATAGATCACACACGCTGGATACAGCAGATCACTCTTTTAATGCAATTTTAGGTGTTAATCTCAAAAGGTTTTCCTAAAAAATAAGATGCTGGTATCAGTGGGGCTCTGATCACTATTGATGTGTTTTTCTATAGATCTTCCTGTTTTCCGCAGTGATGTCACCACCCACTTGTCATCAGATTAGTTGTCATAGTGATAAACATGGTGGCAGATTATTATCGACATAATGTAATTGATTCAATCCCGCTGCTGATCTTGTTTCTCTCAGCACCACATTACAGACTTTATTCCGATGACTTTTTACCATTGTCATCGCTTCAAGCATCTCCAGGTGGTTTAGGAAAGTGCATCAGTAATGCTTTGAGAACCAAAAGGTACCAGCCATTTTTAGGTTCTGTAGCATGGCTGAAATACCTCTGCCCCCTTGTCTCTGGATTCGCTGCAGCAGAGACATCACGTTGACTGGGCTGCAGTCGATCACTGAGTTTAGCAGCTTTGCTGTCAACATCAGCTCAGCTCAATGATTGTTTGCAGCGCTGTTGAATTGACGTCCCTACTGCAGCTGTTCAACAAAGACAGGGGTAGCATTGGAGAGATGGTACTAGACCCAGGGAGGTTAAGACTCGGCAAAGAGGAGCCTGTAGTCACATTTGGCTCTGTCTAGCTGGAGGACCGGGAAATCAAATGTAGCGGTTTTATGGCAGTCATAGGACGCAGTGTTCATCGAGGTGTAGAGATGCCGGCATGTGTGGCGCCCCTGAGGGTTCTGTCGCCACAGAGGTACTGCTCCTCACCCAGAGTTGTGGCATCTCCTCTCAGGGAAGGATGGAGTACTGCCCGGGACCCCAACACCTGCACTCAACACTACACTACTCCAGGCCAGCTGGAAGGGCATTATGCACTTCTTCTGCTGCCCTGTCCCTGGCTGGAGTCAGGGGGAACCAAGTAGTGGGTGTGGGTGGAGGACACAGGACAGGGGAGCACTTAAATGAATATATATATATACTGTGTGTGTATGTATGTATATATATATATATATATATATATATATATATATATATATATATATGCGCCATCATGTGTAGGGGTGGATTAAGTGAGAGAGAAGAGGAGAGGAGCAGAGTCTCTTCGGAAGCTCTGCTCCAGAGTGGGGCATAGTAAGAGAGGCCCAAGAGTGAGAGGGGAGCGGAGGAGAAAAGGCTCCAGTAACAGAAGGGATCAGGCCGCAAGAAGGTCCCTGGACTAGCCGAGTTACTTTACGTCTCAGCTGGAAAACCGGAGGCTTCTGCACTTTCAAGGTGCAGTTGCCACATCCGCACCTAAGCCGCCGAAAAGGGCACCAAGCCAGGTCCGGGAACTTCAAGTTGCCCAGAGGGATCTCAAGGTACCCGATCGGGACTTTGTGTGGCGGGGCCCAGGACAGGAGGGAGAGACCCAGCATGGGAAGTCGGCTTAGAAAGGAACATACAGAGAGGAGTCCCGTTAAGTGCTCTTGAGATACTTGAGGGAGTGCTGAACCCCTGCCTGGTAAACGCAGCGCGATGTGGGAGACTGTCAGCTGTATAGTGCTACCTGAGGAACCTAAACAACTGTTAGTAAACTCGGATGACTGCACCTCACTGCCTCTGTCAGTTATTTCTGCATACCAGGATGAGGGATGAAGGGTGCCATGCATACCAGGATGAGGGATGAAGGGTGCCATGCATACCAGGATGAGGGATGAAGGGTGCCATGCGTACCAGGATATGATGGATGAAGGGTCCCATGCGTACCAGGATATGATGGATGAAGGGTCCCATGCGTACCAGGATATGATGGATGAAGGGTCCCATGCGTACCAGGATATGATGGATGAAGGGTCCCATGCGTACCAGGATATGATGGATGAAGGGTCCCATGCGTACCAGGATATGATGGATGAAGGGTCCCATGCGTACCAGGATATGATGGATGAAGGGTCCCATGCGTACCAGGATATGATGGATGAAGGGTGCCATGCGTACCAGGATATGATGGATGAAGGGTGCCATGCGTACCAGGATATGAGGGATGAAGGGTGCCATGCGTACCAGGATATGAGGGATGAAGGGTGCCATGCTTACCAGGATATGAGGGATGAAGGGTGCCATGCGTACCAGGATATGAGGGATGAAGGGTGCCATGCGTACCAGGATATGAGGGATGAAGGGTGCCATGCGTACCAGGAGCCGCGCTGCAGGTACAGTGTGCGCGCTATTAAGGAAAATGAACATTCACTGCTTCCCACGCCCATGGGCGTGGGGAGCAATGGATATTCATTTTCTTTAGCACTGGGCACAGTGTAGGATACAGCAGTGGGCTACTGCCTCCTGTGCCCCGCTCCGCTACCGCTCCCACCACCACTCACAGCTACTGTGTATATATATATATATATATATCTATTGGACTATAAGACGCACCCCCCATTTTCCTTCAAAATTTTGTAGGAAAAAAGTGCGTCTTATAGTCCGAAAAATACAGTATGTCACAAGAAAGGAATTGTTATGTTACATACCCCTCTGAGCACCCTCCAGTTCAGTGATCCATATTGGCCCCAGAAGTGATGACGTCCTGTCAATCACACACCGGGCACAGCAGACAATTGGGGGACACAGCAGTCAGGCACTGATGACGTCACATATTCCTGTTAATCATGCCCACATGCTGGCACTTATGTGTAGACGTGATATCATCAGCGCCACTCGCCTCCCAATGCGGAAGTGAGCAGTGCCAGTAACCCCCTTCTAACTTTTTTTTGCGTTATATTTTTATCTATGGTGTTCTGAGTAGAATTTCTGTAGAAACAAAGATTCAAAACTTTGTTTTTCTAAGCTTTTTTTTTTTTTTCATTTGTTTTTAGGTGACCCGCTTGATCTTACCACATGTTTATCAAGGTATGTATGTTATTCTTCTAACTAAGAATTGTTAATATAATTATTGTAAAATATAGATGGTCATTTGTATTTTATTTTTCCTGTTAACCCTTTGATGTAGCACATAATAGTACTGTATATCATATGTCTGGTTCCCATGTATGGAGCGGCTCTGGAGTTGAGCCCATACCATACTCCGCAGATGCCGGCTGTGTTACGCAATGGGAGTCTGCCTATAACACAGTAGTGACCAGAGCTAGCTGTGATCGCTGCTGTATAACCATTTAAGTGCCACTGACAGATGCTTTTAAATGGTGCAATGCCTACTTGTGTAGCTGGTTCTCATAGACCAACCACACTCCCATAAAAAATAAAAATATATCTTTGTACCATGTTAGCCAGTAGATAGAAAAATATTAAAATGTGAGAGTCCTCAGTGGTTGATACAATCTTTTCAGTTAGCCATTAAAAGGTAACAAATAGCATATTTCAAGACTACTCAGGTCTCTTCATTAGGCTCAGTATAAGGGCTCATACCCATATGTGAGAGAAAAAAAACGGTCCAATTTCTGGACCGAAAAAACGGACGAGTGTCATGAGAGGACTATGTGATTTTCACACCTAGCATTCATATGACATCCGTATGCAATACGTTGTTTTTGTTTTTTTTTTCTCTGCAAATATTCTACAGTCATTTACAGTGTTCTATACCACAGAATGGTAATGTATCCGTAAAAATCGGATGCCATACGGATGGTCCGTATGCCCAGGGCTATGGAGTCAGTCAGTGTCCATTTTGGTGGAGTTGGAGTCAGTATAAAATGAACCGACTCCAACTCCTAAAATATATAATAAATTGGGTACAGTAATTCAATGCAGTTTGTGGGGAATATTTTTTCATAAGAATTTGGGAAAGTTATGAAATGTCCTATTCCTGATCTAAGGGTCTAGACTTTTAGCTGAGATGAATCTGTGCTTCAGTAAATTTATCACTTAAACATGAGCCATGTATGAGGGAGTTGGAGTCGGAGTCATGGAAATTGACGAGTCGGAGGTTTGGCTTAACGACTCCACAGCCCTGCGTCTGCAGTCCATTTTTTTCTCGCACCCATTGACTTGCATTGGCGATTCTTGTCCGATATATGCAGATGAGCAGGGAATCATAGATTAACATTTGTCAGCGTGCAATACAATTTTTTTTTTTTTTTTTTTGTCTTGATTGCATTCGTCTGTTTTTCACGCAGATGAGTATGAGCCCTAACACACAAGCTGAAGAGTCGCATACTAATACATAACAGGACATAGAATAGTGCAGTAAATAAGACAAGTGACATAAAGCAGAACGATTTTCCTTTCCCATATTGATAGGCCTGCTACACGTCACCTGTCTTATTTACTGCACTATTCTGCCCTATAGTGTATAAATGTGGGACTTTAAAGATTTTTGTTTGTGTTACGCTGGAGTCATACGAGCGTCTAAAAAAATCTGTCCGATGTTGATCCAGAAAAGTAGGACGAGTGTCAAGCATATGCAATGCGTTTTTAACATCAGCTTTTACATACAGTAATTCTCTGTCATTTAAAGCTACTTTACAAACTAATAAAACAATCTTATATACAAGATATAGATAGAATAGATAAATACAGTTAGGTCCATATATATTTGGACAGAGACAACATTTTTCTAATTTTGGTTCTAGACATTACCACAATGAATTTTAAACAAAGCAATCCAGATGCAGTTGTAGTTCAGACTTTCAGCTTTCATTTGAGGGTATCCACATTAAAATTGGATGAAGGGTTTAGGAGTTTCAGCTCCTTAACATGTGCCACCCTGTTTTTAAAGGGACCAAAAGTAATTGGACAATTGACTCCAAGGCTATTTCATGGACAGGTGTGGGCAATCCCTTCGCTATGTCATTCTCAATTAAGCAGATAAAAGTCCTGCAGTTGATTTGAGGTGTGGTGCTTGCATTTGGAAGGTTTTGGTGTGAAGTAAATGACGCACCCCTGGGCCTGTGTCGCACAGCGTTGCGCATGCAGGAGCTTACCCGGAGCCGGATCTGTTGAGGGTTGTAGTCTCGTGGCGGTGACCCGGTCCGTGCCCAGGGAGTCAGACTAAGTGGCGTTGTATTAGCGGTAGATGTTGGACGACTACGCCACCCGTTGAATGCAGCGAAGGAGCTGCCGCTGCAGGGCAGACCGCTGAGGCCGGTGGTAGGATTGTGCAGCGTGGTAGTATCACCCCCAACGGGAGGGGTATGGCCTCAGGGCAGCCGACGTGGATGATGGGGGTATCAGGAATCACTCAGAGACGATGCGGTGTAGTTCAGGGTCTTTACTGGTGATAAAGATAGACCCTCCCGGAGTACTGGCTAGCGATCGGGGCCTGGTCAGTCCTTGAGCAGATGGGATCTCCCCTGGCCAGGCGGAGTTGTAGGCCTCCCAAACTGACTGTTCTCTTCTGGCTACCTTGCTAGAGGCGGGTATAAGTAGCCCACGTCCCTGAGTGTACCGTGTGGTGCACCCCCGTATGGCCGGTGACTCGGGGCCTTCTAGTGGCGTCCGCTCCACGACGGCGGTGCTGGTCCCACGCGTGTGACCGTGCCTTCGGGTTTCTTGGCCAGAGGACCTGAAATCCCCTGCCGGGCGGTTTCTGCTGCTGGGTAAAGATTAGTCCCCACAGCCTCGGACTCCGGGTCCGGTGATAGCTTCTCAGTCAGGGCGAGCTCTGCAGCTGCCAGCCCCTGACTCCTTATAGCACTGCTCCCACAGAGCTCCTGATGTTCTTTTCCTATATCTGCTTCTCTTCTCTGTCTCTACTTCTTCTCTACTCACTAACCCTGCCTCAGCCCTAGGTTTATATAGGGGAAGTCCTTCCCCTCCCAGGACTGGGCAGGAGGTGTGGCATGCATAGGATCCCTGACCAAGAGACCTCCCACCTGCTCTCAGACATAACATAGCTGTTACTGTGGAAACCAGACCCCTGGGGTGCCACATAAACATGCGGTCAAAGGAGCTCTCCATGCGGGTGAAACAAGCCATCCTTAAGCTGCAAAAACAGAAAAAACCCATCCGAGAAATTGCTGCAATATTAGGAGTGGCAAAATCTACAGTTTAGTACATCCTGAGAAAGAAAGAAAGCACTGGTGAACTCATCAATGCAAAGAGACCTGGGCGCCCACGGAAGACAACAGTGGTGGATGATCGCAGAATAATCTCCATGGTGAAGAGAAACCCCTTCACAACAGCCAACCAAGTGAACAACACTCTCCAGGAGGTAGGCGTATCAATATCCAAATCTACCATAAAGAGAAGACTGCATGAAAGTAAATACAGAGGGTTCACTGCACGGTGCAAGCCACTAATAAGCATCAAGAATAAAAAGGCTAGACTGAACTTTGCTAAAAAACATCTAAAAAAGCTAGCACAGTTCTGGAACAACATTCTTTGGACAGATGAAACCAAGATCAACCTCTACCAGAATGATGGAAAGAGAAAAGTATGGCGAAGGCGTGGTACAGCTCATGATCCAAAGCATACCACATCATCTGTAAAACACGGCGGAGGCAGTGTGATGGCTTGGGCATGCATGGCTGCCAGTGGCACTGGGTCACTAGTGTTTATTGATGATGTGACACAGGACAGAAGCAGCCGAATGAATTCTGATGTATTCAGAGCCATACTGTGTGCTCAGATCCAGCCAAATGCAGCCAAACTGATTGGTCGTCGTTTGATACTACAGATGGACAATGACCCAAAACATAAAACCAAAGCAACCCAGGAGTTTATTAAAGCAAAGAAGTGGAATATTCTTGAATGGCCAAGTCAGTCACCTGATCTCAACCCAATTGAGCATGCATTTCACTTGTTAAAGACTAAACTTCAGACTGAAAGGCCCACAAACAAACAGCAACTGAAAACCACCGCAGTGAAGGCCTGGCAGAGCATCAAAAAGGAGGAAACACAGCGTCTGGTGATGTTCATGAGTTCAAGACTTCAGGCAGTCATTGCCAACAAAGGGTTTTCAACCAAGTACTAGAAATGAACATTTTATTTAAAATTATTTAATCTGTCCAATTACTTTTGGTCCCTTTTAAAAACAGGGTGGCACATGTTAAGGAGCTGAAACTCCTAAACCCTTCATCCAGTTTTAATGTGGATACCCTCAAATGAAAGCTGAAAGTCTCAACTTCAACTGCATCTGAATTGTTTTGTTTAAAATTCATTGTGGTAATGTCTAGAACCAAAATTAGAAAAATGTTGTCTCTGTCCAAATATATATGGACCTAACTGTAGGTCCCCCCTTTTTAATAACCAGTAAAGGCTACCAGGGCTGTGGAGTTGGAGTTGGTATAAAATGGACCGACTCTGAAGATATATAATAAATTGGGTACAGTACAATGCAGGATGTGCTGTAAAAAAAAATTCAGAAAAATTTAGGAAAGTTCTGAAATGTCCCATAAATGTCTGTACTGTTCCTGATGTAAGGATGTCGGCTTTTAGTTGAGATGAATCTGTGCTGCACTTTATGTATTTGCTCAGTAGTGAGGTCGGGCTGTGGAGTCAGGGAAGGTTTGGCTTACCAACTCCACAGCCCTGAAGGCTACACAGACCGCTGTGAGCTGATATTAATAGGCTGGGAAGATCCATGGATAGTGGCCCCTTCCCAGAATAATAACACCAGCTCACCGCTGTCTGTCTCAGCTGGTTATTAAACATAAGGGAGACCCATGCCATTTTTTTCATTTATATTTATTAGCTAAATACATTTATAGTAAATTACACACGCACTGCACTAATTATATATCTCACTGACCTATTGCTATCCTATCTATTCTATTCTTATGGTTCGGGCTGTGAATTTACTGTACTTGGCTGATGAAATGTCGGGTTTCCCTTGAGATGGATGTGTAAAAAACGGACAGCACATGCATGGTCCGAATGCCTTGCGATTTTTTTTTTTTTTTTTTTTTTTTTTTATTCCCCCCTCGATCTGAGAAAAAAGTTGCAGATGAGCACTGACTCATTTACTAACATTGGTCGGACTGCAATGTGATGTTTTCTCGCATTGCACTTGTCCGATTTATACGCTCGAGTGAGTGAGCCCTTATACTGAGCCTGATGAAGAGACCTGAGTAGTCTTGAAAGCTTGCTATTTTTACCATATTTTCAGTTAGCCATTACAAGATATCAACCACTGAGGACTCTCAAATTGTAATATACAAAAAAGAAAAAACTTTACAAGTTTGGTGTAGCCATAATCATGCTAACGTTAACAATCACGTATCCAAGTTTGTTTTTTGTTTTTTTTACTACACATTGAATGCCATAAAAATGAAACTCAAAAGACTATGTCAGAATTGCGTTGTTTTTTCACCATTTTCTGTTTTCCACTACATTGGATGGTGAATTCTGTCATTCAAAAGTACAATTCATCTAGAAGGGCCTTGTTATGGCTATTGGAAGTAGGGGATATAAAATGTCCACTGGCTGCTACGGGAAGGGTTTAATAGTCAATAAACTTAAAAAAAAAAAAACTAAAACTTTTGACATGTTGTAGCTACAAGTTAGACATTTTTTCTGTGGGGTCCAGGTCCTGAGAAATCTACCTATCGCTTAACCCCTTCACCCCCAGGCTTTTTCTGGTTTTTTTTTTTTTTTTCGTTTTCTTTCCTCCCCTTCTTCCGAGAGCCATAGCTTTTTTTATTTTTCTGTTAATATAGCTCCATGAGGGCTTGTTTTTTGTGGGACGAGTTGTACTTTTGATTGACACCATTGATTTTACCATATCGTGTAATGGAAAACAGGAAAAAAATTCCAAGTGCAGTGAAGTTCCACAATTGTTTTTTGTTTTTTTTATTTACTATGTTCACTTTATGGTAAAATTGACCTGGCAATATGATTATCCAGGTCAGTACAAGTACGCAGATACCAAACATGTATAGTTTTGTTTTTGTTTTTTATTTAAGTGGTAACAAATAATTTGCAAATTTGCATGAAAATGTTATTTTCCCCTCCCCCATGACAGCACACCTTGAGAGAGAGGATCCGCCCCACCAAGGACAGGAAACCGTCTGAAATAAAAGGGCGGTACCTCTCCCTCGCTTCAGTTGGTTTCCTGTCCTTGATGGGGAACCTGTCTGGAAGAAAGAAGACTTACCTGGGGCTGTCCCGGTGTGGAAGAGCGGGCACTGGCCTGTGCACCGGGTTCAGTATCCCAGAAGCGCCGTCCGCAGCTTCCCCTGGGGTCTCTGCGCCGAGCGGGGCGCACGCGGTGAGGCAGGCTCTGTCCTCCCGGAGACCGCGGCGCCGTCCTCCCCCTGCAGTATGGAACGCTTCCGGGTGTGACGCGCCTGACGTCACGGCGCAGGGCACGCTGGGAGCGGCGCGCTGGGTGACGTCAGGAGGCGGCGCCGATCCAAGATGGCGGCGCCCATCGGAGCGTCCCAGGCCGGTTTTTTTCAACGGAGCTCCGGCCTGGCGAAGGGGGAGGACCCACAGACCGGAGGAGGCTGGATGGCCCTATATTTAAGGGGGGGGAGCTTTCCTGGAAGCGTGGTGCGCTTCTGAGACATGGCTGATCCAGATAGCCAGGAGCAGCAGCTTACCCCCCCACCTCAGCAACAGAAGCAGAGGGATGCATCGTATACAGACAGCCGCTCGAGTAATCGTAGTGGCAGCCGCAGGAGTAAGGCTTCGAGCGCCTCGGGACCATCCAGAATGGAATCATCAGTTCCGCGTCAGCCTCCGAATCCGGTACCCGTTTGTGACCTCCGAGGGTGAGTGAGCTTCGTGAATGTCACTGATTAGTAACGGGAAGTCTCTTATGTGCTTCCTTTTTTTAGGAGCCTAAGAAGAGTAGTGCCAAGCAAAAGCATAGGATGTGTGCCCTTTGCCAAGCTTCTCTCTCAGTAGAGTGGCAGAAACCACTTTGCCAGGGCTGTGTGACCAAAACCATAGCTGAGAATTCCCAGGATTTTGCTGCAAATTTAAAGTCCATAGTACATGCAGAAGTTCAGGGGTCCCTGAAGGGGTTCCTTAGAGGGAAGAAAAGGCCCCGTAGAGAGGTTTCCTCCGTCTCTGATTCCTCCCAGTCCGAGGAGCAGTGGGATTCATCGTCCTCTTCCTCATCGGGGGGCGGTAGACCCTGCTTCCCCATTGAGAATACAGACAGACTGGTTAGGGCAGTAAGATCAACCATGGGTCTGGAGGAAGAGAGAGCATCTAAATCCCGGGAGGACATCATGTTTGCGGGCTTGGGAGAGCGGAAGAGACGCTCATTTCCGGTGAACAGTAAGATTCAGGGCCTCATTGACCGGGAGTGGAGGAGACCTGAGAGATCAGGGGCTTTACCCTCCTTCTCCAAAAGAAGGTACCCCTTCGAAGAGAAGGATGCGGAACCTTGGGATAAGATCCCCAAGGTGGACGGGACTGTGGCAAGGTCATCAAAGAGATCTTCCCTGCCCTTGGAGGACTCTGGCGTCCTAAAAGATGCCCTGGATAAAAGAGCTGACTCCTTCCTGCGCCACACGTGGGAGGCGGCAGCAGGTGGCCTAAAACCAGCGGTGGCTAGCACCTGTGTGGCGAGGTCCTTGATGGTGTGGTTTCAACAGCTGGAAGACCAGCTTAAAGATAAAAAGGTCTCCAGACAGGCAATACTTGCAGAGCTACCTTTAATTCAAACAGCATCGGCCTTCCTGGCCGACTCTTCAGCTGACTCGGTCAGACTGTCAGCTAGGGCAGCGGGACTATCCAACGCAGCCAGGCGGGCCTTGTGGCTCAAGGGTTGCCCAGGCGACCTACCTTCGAAACAGAAACTGTGCTCCCTCCCGTGTGACGGTAGACTCCTGTTTGGCCAAAAGTTAGAGGACCTGTTAGAAAAAGCAGGCGATAAAACCAAAGGGTTCCCGGGATTTTCGGGGGAACCAAGAAGATTTAGTTTTCGGAGGAGAAAATTTAACCGGGGTCGTCCTCCGGGAGACAAAAAGAAATGGGAAGCCAAGTCCAAAAAAGAATCGGGCTACATGTTTGGAAGACCATCCTCGAGTTCGAAGAGATCCTCCCAATGACGCCAGGCTGGAAGTGGGTGGAAGGCTTTCCCACTTTTTTCCAGCTTGGGACGTGATAACAACAAACCCATGGATTCTGAAAATTATCAGTGGGGGCCTGAAGATCCAGTTCAGCCAGACCCCCTGGCAGACCTTTGTGGTTACCCCCCTACGAAAGGTCCAGGAAGAACAATTAGCCCTGGAAACAGAAGTGTTAGAGTTAGTAGGAAAGCAGGTCCTTCTCGAAGTACCAGCAACACAGAGAGGGAGGGGGTTCTATTCCCCACTATTCATGATAAAAAAACCAAACGGGTCCTTAAGGACCATCATCAACCTCAGGAGTCTGAACCAAGTAGTAGAAAACCAGACTTTCAAAATGGAGTCAGTAGGCACGGCAGTGAAGCTCTTACATCGCAACTGCTTTATGGCTGTAATAGACTTGAAGGACGCATATTATCACGTCCCAATCCATCCGGAGTATCAGAAGTATCTGAGAGTAGCCCTGTTTATTCAGGGGAAGCTGAGGCATTTTCAGTTTGCTGCCCTACCCTTTGGCCTCTCCATTGCCCCGAGAATATTTACAAAACTAATAGCAGAAGTGACAGCCTTCCTACGGATCAAGAATGTAGTGATCGTGCCATATTTAGACGACTTCTTGATAATAGGGAAAACAGAAGCCCACTGCTCCAGTCAGCTCCTAGTGGTCACGGAAGTGTTGCATCAGCTGGGGTGGTTAGTAAATTTCCAAAAATCAAGACTAACCCCCTCCAGGACTCAGACCTT
Organism: Phyllobates terribilis; assembly: GCF_046119375.1. NCBI lineage: Eukaryota > Metazoa > Chordata > Amphibia > Anura > Dendrobatidae > Phyllobates > Phyllobates terribilis. The sequence continues at coordinate 234,577,692 of NW_027362764.1, forward strand.
TCTGGGTCTAATCCTAGACTCGTCGTCAAACCTGCTTCCTCCCAGAGGACAAAATCTGCAGGTTAATTGCATTAGTCTCGAAGGCCATTCAAGCTCCAGAGATGTCTCTGAGAGAGGCAATGTCCCTCCTGGGTTCTATGACGGCCTGTCTCCCAGCAGTAATGTGGGCCCAGGGGCATATGAGGCGGCTTCAGTGGGAGGTCCTGTCAGCACAGAGGTCCTGCAACGGGCGTTTAGAAGGCAGGCTCTCTCTCTCCCCAGAAGTAGTAGATTCTCTTTCGTGGTGGACAGTCAGGGGAAATCTGACCACAGGCGTTCAATGGTCCAGATCGATAGATCGGGTAGTTACAACCAACGCAAGCAGTTCCGGATGGGGGGGTCATCTGGCAGAACTCTCAATACAGGGTCACTGGGCTTACCACGAGAGGGGATCATCCTCAAACTTAAAGGAGCTTTGGGCAGTAGAAAGATCCCTCAGGGGCTTCCTCCCTCACATCCAAAATCACCATGTCCAGGTCAGGTCCGACAACCGGACCGCAGTAGCCTATGTGAATCACCAAGGAGGGACAAGGTCACGCCCTCTGATGGTGGTGGCAGACAGGATCCTTGGTCTAGCAGAGCGAAACCTCCTATCCCTCAGCGCCCTTCACATAAAGGGGATAGAAAACGTGAAGGCAGATTTTCTAAGCCGCCATACCCTAAGACAGGGGGAGTGGGGGTTGAACCCGGAGGTCTTCCATCAGATTGTCCAGTTATGGGGGCAGCCAGACATAGACCTGTTCGCCACAAGGGCAAACAGAAAGGTGCAGAGATTTTGCTCCCTAAATCCGGCAGAAAATCCCCATGCCATAGATGCCCTCCAGATTCCTTGGGGGTTCAGGAAGGCCTATGCCTTTCCGCCATTAGTGATGATTCCAGTAGTGGTGAGGAAGATCCGGGAGGAAGGCGCCAGGGTGATTTTGATAGCCCCTTTTTGGCCCAAGAGGCCTTGGTTCTCTCTGCTTCGGCTAATGTCGGTGTCAGATCCCTGGATTCTACCAGAGAGGCCGGACCTTCTCATGCAGGGACCAGTATTCCATGCCCAGGCCAGGGGATTCCATCTTTCGGCATGGAATTTGAGAGGTCGCTATTGAGTAGCAAGGGGTTTTCACCAGGCTTAGTTTCTACTTTATTGGGGAGCAGAAAACCGATTACAACTAAGATTTATAGCAGGGTTTGGGGTAAATTCCTAGAGGTTATAGATATTCCGCTATCGAGCAAACCTCCGATCAGAGGGATCCTGGAATTTCTGCAAAAGGGGCGGGACCTGGGTCTAGCTACAGGGACCCTTAAGGTTCAAGTTTCAGCTTTGGGAGCACTCTACAATTGTAATCTGGCTGGGAATAGGTGGATCTCGAGGTTTATCAAGTCCTGTGCCAGAGCTGGACCGGTTAGGTCCATGGGTGTTCCTCCTTGGGACCTGAATTTAGTCTTGAACGCTCTTACTAGTGAACCATTCGAACCCCTACACAAGGTTTCTCCAAAAATTCTCACCCTTAAGACCATCCTTCTAGTGGCCTTAACATCAGCCCGTAGGGTGGGGGATCTGCAGGCCCTCTCAGTTAATCCTCCTTACACACAAATCTTTGAGGATAGGGTCACCTTGCGGCCAGATCCAGCATACCTTCCCAAGGTGGTATCTAGATTTCACCGTAGTCAGGAGATTGTGCTACCCTCGTTCTGCAGCAATCCCAAGAACCCAGGGGAAGTCAGGAGGTCCCTGCTACAGTACATTCACATGACTAGTCTGTGGAGGAAAGACTGTTCTCTGTTCCTGGCCTTTCAAGGGTGTAGGAAAGGTCATGGGGTGTCCAAGGGTACCATCTCTAGGTGGCTCAGGGAGGCCATTTGCTTAGCCTATACGTCCACAGGGGTTCCAGCCCCGGACAATGTGAGGGCTCATTCCACCAGAGCCGTTGCAGAGAGAGCAGACGTCTCGATCGAGCAGATATGTAGGGCTGCTACTTGGTCTACACCATCCACCTTCTTTAAGCACTATCGGTTGGATCTATCCTCTTTTGATCTCACCTTTGGGAGAAGGGTACTTCAGGCGGTGGTCCCTCCCTAGTGTGCTCATAAATTCTCCAAAATTCTCTCAAGGTGTGCTGTCATGGGGGAGGGGAAAACACCAAGGTTACTTACCGGTAGCCGGTTTTTCCTGAGCCCATGACAGCACCCGTAGTTTCCCCCCCTTATTTTTTCTATGTTTTCTCACACCCTGGTGTGCACTGTGTGGGGTGGTGTGTATTTGTATATTGTGGTGTTGGTTATGTGCCTAACCTGTTTAGGGAGGTCCTCTCAATGCTCTGTAAACAACTGAAGCGAGGGAGAGGTACCGCCCTTTTATTTCAGACGGTTTCCTGTCCTTGGTGGGGCGGATCCTCTCTCTCAAGGTGTGCTGTCATGGGCTCAGGAAAAACCGGCTACCGGTAAGTAACCTTGGTGTTTTTGCTTATTGTCCCCATTTTCCAAGACACGTAACGTTTACATTTTTTTGGCATCTGTGGCTGTGTGATGGCTTATTTTTAGAGCCCTGAGCTCATGCTGTTATTGATACCATTTTGGGATGGATACGATGTTTTGATCGCCTTGATTTTTCTCTTGTTACACCATTTACCAGTCGGATTAATTTACTTTATATTTCGAGAGATCGGACTTTTCTGCCGCGATACCAAATATTATTCCTTTTTTTTGTTTTTTATTTTCAATATGGCAAAAGGGGGGTCATTTGAACACTTGTGCTTTTAAAAAAATAAAAAAATCATATTTTTATCAACTTTTTATTAATTTAATAGTTCCCTTAGGAGACTTGAAACTGCGATTGTCTGTGCTACACATAGCAGTGTTTCAGCACAGTAATGATAGGCACGGGGGTTTTCAGCTGACCTCCGGCTGTCATGACAACCCATCGGCGCCCCACGATCACATGACAGGGGCTCCTATTGGCGGGATGAATGACGTCCTTCCGGCCAGCGCGTGTTAAATCCCTCTGTCAGTGATTTACAGTGTGATTTAACTGGTTAACAGTCGCGAGCTGTTAAAGACACATGGTGATTTGGACCCCTATAGATCAAACTGCTTGACATGTAGCTATAAGTCTATAGTTCAGCCTCAAAAGAAATGTTGAAGTTGGGCACCTATCCCAATACCGCGGAGTCTGCTATTCCATTACATTTGCTTTAAGGGAACCAGGCAGCATGTATTGAGCAGTGGCTGTATGATGTTTGACTCTGAAACGCTGCGATGTTTCAAAGAAAAAACATTAATGTTGAGCGAACGTGCTCGGATAAGGCTTTATCCAAGCACGCCCGGGTCCTAACCAAGTATCTTCGGTGTGCTCATTAAATATGTTTGCGTAGCCACGGCTGCATATCTCGCGGCTGTTAGGCAATCCCTGCATGTGTTGCGGCTGTCTAACAGCCGCGAGACTTGCAGCCGCGGCTACGCAAACATATTTTACGAGCATGCGAAAAACACTCGGTTAGCACATGAGCATGCTCGGATAACGCCTTATCCGAGCACGCTCACTCATCACTAAAAACATACATTAAAACGCGCACGGGAGAGTATTTGGAAAGACTTCTCTCCACCCACTGCCAAGGACTGACAGGTCTCTTCCCTATACACACGCACACGCACCTTGATCATATGTGAGATCCCGTGCCACTCCTGCCACTGTTTTTTTTTCCTTAGTGATGCGACAGAACTATTTCAGGTTCACAATTTTTCTTTTTAACTTTACAGCCCTGAAGGTGATGCCATAAAGGTTTTTGTGAGGATTCGTCCTCCTATAGAAGGAAGTCTGGTTGGAGGTGATGGGGATCAAGGGCTATGTCTCTCTGTGTTGACCCCGAAAACAATCCGACTACACTCTAAACCTGAGCCGAAAATTTTTACCTTTGATCATGTGGCAAATATGGATGCAACTCAGGTAAGTGCAGGGTCTGGTGGTAATATGGTAATACATTTAGTGGTTTCTGAACACTTCTGTGTTGAGGGTCCTGTATAGCAATCTTTGGTTCTGTTCACATCTTCTTTGTGGTTGCCATTTATAATTGACTACACAACTTTGTATCAACGAGCCTTATTGACTTTAATGGGTTCCTACTAAAAGGGTTTTCTGAAAACTCCTGTCCCTTGCTGCAGTTTGTTTAAAAAAAAAAAATCAGTACTCACCCTCCCTGGGTCCAGTGCTGAGTTTCCACCTCTGCTCTCGGTGTATCTTATTGGCTGCAGTGCTGCAGCCTATCAATGAGCTTAGCAGCTCTGCACGAGTAGAAGACACGAGCTGCTCAAAGCCGCTGAGCTCACTGATGGGCTGCAGACAATAAGGAACACTGGGAGCAGCGCTTGAGTGCAGGACCCGGGGAGGGTCCAGTTTTTTCTGTTGATTTAAAAACCAACCTGCAGCCTGGATAGTGGGATTTTCCAAAACCGAAAAACCCCTTTTCTAAAGCTTCGTCTGCAAAAACAGATCTCAGTACATTGCTATTCTTGCTCTAACAAGTGATGGGACAGCCATGACGCTGGATGTGAACTTAGCGCCTCCAAATATTTGTACAGTAAAATCCACATTGTAAATGTTTACCAACTATTAATATACATTTAACACCTGCACCATGTTTAATGGCGTAAAGGAAATGTGTGTGTGTGTTTGTGTATGTAATATATATATTATAGGGGAAATGAGAAAACAAAGTCCCACCCTCTCAAAAAAGACATGAATGAGCAAAGCCGTTAAGATATGAAAGGCCGCAGCACTCATCTGAGCAGCTTTATTGACCTGTAGTTACACTGTAACTCGCATTTTACATACACATACAGTACAGACCAAAAGTTTGGACACACCTTCTCATTTAAAGATTTTTCTGTATTTTCATGACTATGAAAATTGTACATTCACACTGAAGGCATCAAAACTATGAATTAACACATGTGGAATTATATACTTAACAAAAAAGTGTGAAACAACTGAAAATATGTCTTATATTCTAGGTTCTTCAAAGTAGCCACCTTTCGCTTTGATGACTGCTTTGCACACTCTTGGCATTCTCTTGATGAGCTTCAAAAGGTAGTCACTGGAAATGGTTTTCACTTCACAGGTGAAACCTGTCAGGTTTAATAAGTGGGATTTCTTGCCTTATAAATGGGGTTGGGACCATCAGTTGTGTTGTGCCGAAGTCTGGTGGATACACAGCTGATAGTCCTACTGAATAGACTGTTAGAATTTGTATTATGGCAAGAAAAAGCAGCTAAGTAAAGAAAAACGAGTGGCCATCATTACTTTAAGAAATGAAGGTCAGTCAGTGCGAAAAATTGGGAAAACTTTGAAAGTGTCCCCAAGTGCAGTTGGAAAAACCATCAAGCGCTACAAAGAAACTGGCTCACATGAGGACCGCCCCAGGAAAGGAAGACCAAGAGTCACCTCTGCTTCTGAGGATAAGTTTATCCGAGTCACCAGCCTCAGAAATCGCAGGTTAACAGCAGCTCAGATTAGAGACCAGGTCAGTGCCACACTGAGTTCTAGCAGCAGACACATCTCTTCAACAACTGTTAAGAGGAGACTTTGTGCAGCAGGCCTTCATGGTAAAATAGCTGCTGGGAAACCACTGCTAAGGACAGGCAACAAGCAGAAGAGACTTGTTTGGGCTAAAGAACACAAGGAATGGACATTAGACCAGTGGAAATCTGTGCTTTGGTCTAAGGAGTCCAAATTTGAGATCTTTGGTTCCAACCACCGTGTCTTTGTGCGACGCAGAAAATGTGAACGGATGGACTCTACATGCCTGGTTCCCACCGTGGAGCATGGAGGAGGAGGTGTGATGGTGTGGGGGTGCTTTGCTGGTGACACTGTTGGGGATTTATTCAAAATTGAAGGCATAGTGAACCAGCATGGCTACCACAGCATCTTGCAGCGGCATGCTATTCCATCCGGTTTGTGTTTAGTTGGACCATCATTTATTTTTCAGGACAATGACCCCAAACACACCTCCAGGCTGTGTAAGGGCTATTTGACCAAGAAGGAGAGTAATGGGGTGCTACGCCAGATGACCTGGCCTCCACAGTCACCAGACCTGAACCCAATCGAGATGGTTTGGGGTGAGCTGGACCGCTGAGTGAAGGCAAAATGGCCAACGAGTGCTAAGCCTCTCTGGGAACTCCTTCAAGATTGTTGGAAGACCATTTCCGGTGGCTACCTCTTGAAGCTCATCAAGAGAATGCCAAGAGTGTTCAAAGCAGTCATCAAAGCAAAAGGTGGCTACTTTGAAGAACCTAGAATATAAGACATATTTTCAGTTGTTTCACACTTTTTTGTTAAGTATATAATTCCACATGTGTTAATTCATAGTTTTGATGCCTTCAGTGTGAATGTACAATTTTCATAGTCATGAAAATGTAGAAAAATCTTTAAATGAGAAGGTGTGTCCAAACTTTTGGTCTGTACTGTACGTCATATGTCAGGCACGGGTGTACGAAGCATTCTTGGTGGCTGAGCACGCTTAGTACATTTTCTCTCGCCATCTTTTTAGTGAGTCTGCAGGTCTGTGGTGTTTATTCTATATTGTCATTTTTCAGGAATCTGTTTTCTCAAGTGTGGCAAAGAACATAGTGGAGTCTTGTATGAATGGCTACAATGGTACCATCTTTGCTTAGTAAGTAAACGTCTTGCTAACATACAACATTACCTTTCCTGACTAGTTTTGCTTAGAGCGCTTTTAACCTCTAAGCGTGCAAGCAAGAAATGGGAGAGATTTCAGAAATGAATGCGTCGAAAGAACTGTTATAAACTTGGTACACTAGAAGACAGTCTAGTCTAGGTTTACATTGTCTACAATTTCTGTAAATCTGCCCCAAATAATTGGTTATTATTAATATCCTGTAAAAAAAGATGAGTGCAAGTTTCTCTCTGAACGGACTTTCACTCCCCTGCAAATGACGACTGTGCTGTGCATGCTGCCATGCAGAGCGTGAACGGTTATACATTGTACATAGTTGGGATCCATGTTTCTTTTGCACAAATCATAGTAGTTTATGTCCATTTTCACAACAGATTCTATTTAAAGGGGTTGTCCACTAATAACCACTATACTCTCCTCCAGTGCTGGCGCCCTTCCAGCGGTGTCTGCACTGGCTTTCTCGAGGTTCGCTTATCATTATGTCACTTAGCCTTGGCTCCATAGCACATAGGCACTTTGTGTGCTGCAGTACATTCTCTGTGCACACGGTTATATACAGTTGTGACCAAAATTTTGACACTGACAAATTTTCTGTTAGCTTTTATACTCGCAGCTTGCATGAAGTGATCAGATGAAAAACTTAGTAGTACTTCCTTGCCATGAAAATTAACTTAATCACAAAAAAATTCACTGCCACAGAATTTCAGCGTTGCTGCAAAATAGCCTTCTTCCATCATTTGTGATCTTGTTACCTCAGGAGGAAGTGTTAATAAGGACAAGGCAGCTTATCTTACTCTGTCATGCTGACTGTTTTATCAGCGATTGTTTTAAAAAGGGGGCTGGTGTTTGAAATAATTTTCTTCTGCTGTTAAACATGGTTACTGCCAAGAAACGTGAAGTCATCAATGCTTTGCATAAAAAGGACTTTACAGGCAAGGACATTGCTGCTTGTAAGATAACCCCTAAATAAACCATTTATCGGAATGGGTCATCAGTCAGGATTTGGCCCAGAAGCTGATATCCAGCAAGTCAGGGCAAGGGGCATAAATCTTGAAAAATAACAGTCAACACTGTAAATATTGAAACTTTACATAAACTTGATGTATTTGTGGCGCCCCTGAGGGTTCAGTCGCCACAGAGGTACTGCACCTCACCCAGAGGTGTGGTGTCTCCCTTCACTCAGGTAAGGAGGGAGTGCTGTACAGAACCCCAAACACCTGCATCCAACACTACACTACTCCAGGCCGGCAGGAAGGGCAAGATGCAATGTATGTTTCTGCTGAGCCCTGACCCTGGCTGGACTGGGGGGAACCCAAAGGAAGGGGGAAGTAGTTAGAGGGAGCACTTTGGTAGGAGTATAAATAGGGAAGCCATCTTAGGGTGGCAGGTTCAGAGTTAGGGAGCAGTTCAGAAGAACAGCTCGGGACAGTTCAGAAGAACAGTCCGGGAGCAGAGTCTCATTAGGAGATCTGCTCCGCAAGTAGGGCCAAGTCTGGAGGCCCCGGAGGGAAGCAGGGAGTAGGCTCCGTTTTGAGAAGGGATCCCAGGGGGTACGGCGAGTGCAGGAAGGCACCCGTACGCCCTGCATCTGCCAGAAGACAGAGGGATTGTAGCCGCATTCTAGTCCCCTGAGGGCCAAGCAAGTCTGTGTAACGCCGACGGACAGGAGGGACTTCAAAGTACCCGAACAGGACTGAGAGTGGGCAGCGCAGAGCAGGAGGGAGAAAGACCAGTGTGAAGTCGGTCAAAATAGGAACACGAGAAAGTGGGGTTCTGTCATGTATTCCAAAGTTGCCTGAGGAAGGATTGAACTCCTACCCGGTGAACGCAGCGCGACGTGGGAGGCCTGTACCAGTACAGTGCGCCTGTGGACTATCTGAAGAATTGTGAGTAAAATCTCAGATGACTGCACCATACTGCCTCCGTCCGTTCTTTCATCGGCGCCATTGTTCCCTCCTTGCAATACAACGCCCAGGGCAACCACCATTCACTTACACTGCCCTGAGGCCTGCTCCACCTGTGGAGAGCCGTCCCATCGCAAGCTGCCCTAACATCTGCCTCAGAGGACTGTTGCAGCGCTGGTGAACCTCATGAGACACCACAGGTGACATCACGAACTTTCCAATCCCATATAATAATCTTCCCCTTTTTACTGACTGCCCTGGGTCACGGACCGGGCCAGCCACCGTGATATTTCCCGCCAACCGGCACCCAGAGGCCCGGCTGCCGAGTACCCCACGGCCCTGGGGGCCCGTCATATTTATCAATTAAAGTGTAAAAACTTATGAAATGCTAAGAAGTGTACTTCAGTATCCACAGAAACATTTGACTAAAAGATCTAAAAACACTGAAGCCGAAAACTTTGTGAAAAGCAAAATTTGTGTCCATCTTAAAACTTTTGGCCATGACGGTATAAAGGATCAATGACTTGGACTAATTTTAAAGATGGGTGATCTTTTCCTGTCAGGTGGCACAAATTCATCTTTGTTATTGCTCTTTTTCTCTTTTAGTGGTCAGACTGGATCTGGGAAAACATTTACAATGCTTGGTAAGATCAGGCTGTTTTTTTTTTTTTTTTTTTTTTCCTTTATCCCAAAAATAAACTGTTACTCTTTATAGCTCGTGAGGTTTTATGGAAATGGTAATTACCATAATTTTTGGACTATACGATGAACCATAATTTTAAGACGTACCTCAGGTTTAGAAAACATGAAAAATAGGAAAAACATTTTTCCTACAAATTAAAACTTCCCTGGCGATGCAAAGAATTTGAGGGGGCAATGGCATTAATTTTAGTGCAGTAGGTTAGAATAGGGAGGGAATAGATCTATTGTATGTGTTTCTCTGCAGCATGTGCATTATACAGATATAGCTTCACAGCACACACATGATATGCACTCTGCAATGCACACATATACACAACACTGCTGCATTCACAGTACACACACATTCCGCTTCTTTACATCAACACACAGCTCTGCTGCAACACACTCAGCTACATCCACACACACTTTATACATTATATGTGATTAATCACATAAACTGACCGGTCTTTAAGCTAGTCGGGATCTGCAGCATCCATGCAGCTTTAGAGTGGTGGAGGTCCCGGTAGCTTTATCTCCTGCCCTGCACCGATCAGATAGATCAGTGTCGGTAGGAGGAGAGCAGTTCTTTCAGTGATCAGGAAGGTCGCAATGTCAGCTTTTCCTTGATCACAGGGAGTGGCCTCCAGAGACTTGCACCAATGTGTATATTTGCAGGACCATTCAAAAATATATTTAGTAAGGTACGAGACTTATATATTTTCCTTCAATTGTCCAGGTTTTTCTATCAATTTCTGAAGGACAGTCACTGTATAAGACTAGGTCTAAAGAAACAACAGTAACAATGAGAATTTCATACCAGTATGTTAAACTCAGACCTGCATTTCTGCAGTCATGCCCACCTCCACAGTGAAGACTTTGCTACTTGAAGTTACATTTACCTTTATTGTATAAATATATAAGTTTCTCTCTTTTAGGACCATCTGACTCTGACAACTTTACTCATAACCTCAGAGGGGTGATTCCTCGGAGTTTTGAATATTTGTTTTTTCTAATAAATCGGGAAATAGAAAAGGCATGTATACTTTTTATCCGTTTTAATCTAGGTAAAGTCCTGATATGACATAAGCTCCCTATGGTAATAATACACAGTTATAAGTGGGGTATTGTGACATTATTTTAATCAGTGGATGTTTGTGTCATGGTATCGTCGCTGTATCTTTTATAATGACTGTATAGCAATGTGATATGTGTTTGCCTTTGACTCGTGAGAAATGCTGTGAAACAATAATAATGATGGTGTCATTATATTTTTTTCAGTCCGGTGATGGGAAAAGCTTTTTGTGTAAATGCTCATTTATTGAAATCTACAATGAGCAGATCTTTGATTTGCTGGACTCTGCATCAGCTGGCCTCTGTCTCAGGGAGCATATTAAGAAGGGGGTCTTTGTTGTGGGAGCCGTGGAACAGGTGGTGACTTCTGCAGCCGAGGCGTATCAGGTATGTATATTCAAGAAATCCCAAACCCCCACTATACAGATTAAAGCAAAACATTTAGCCACCAGTTAGGTTGTTGAATTACTATTTCAGTAATAGATGTGGATTTTGAAAATAATCCAAAATCCACTTTAAACTCTGTGTGAACATACCCTTATGCTTCAGCTATAGATTTCCAGTTTGAACCATGGTTATGGCAATGATATATTTATATAGTCTTTTTTACTACTTTTGCACAATAACTTGCAAATAATTTGTTTTATATAGTACTTTTCAAAACTTTTAGGGTGATGTTGGAAAAATACTGCAATGTAAGAAGTGTAAGTAGTTTAGTTTATTTTTATCAATTAACCAAATGCAAAGTGAGTGACCAAAAAATCTAAAAATAGTCAAATCAATATGTGTTGTTGCCACCTTTTTGTCTTCATCATTTTTTCTGCATACACTTACACACAGTTTTTGACATGACTCGGCAGGGAGGTTATTCCAAACATCTTGGAGAACTAACCATTCCACACAGACTTGATGGTGTTGAGATCAGGGCTCTGAGTGCTCTGTCATCATTTCCAGGACTCCTTGTTCTTCTTTACTCTGAAGATAATTCTTAATGACATATGGGCTGTCTGTTTGGGCTCGTTGTATTACTGCAGAATACATTTGGAGCCACTCTGAAGCCTTCCTGATGGTCTTGTATGATGGACAAGTATCTGCCTGTATTTCTCAGCATTGAGGACACCATGAAATATGCAAAGTTGAGACCTGTAGACTCAGTTTTCTGCCAAGGAAACTTGGTGCTGCTGATGAAACACACATCATACTTCCGTTCTAAATGAGATGTCCAGCAATGCCATCAGCTGAAAACTGGCAGCAACCTGTGGGACCCAGCTACATCCACATACTATACAGAGAAGTCTGTCCATAACTGGTCTTCATGGAGATATTGCAACCAAAAAACATACTTTTGACATGTAAACAAGGCTATGTAACAACTATGCATGAAAACAAAAAAACTGGGGTGCAGAAAATGGCAGCAGGTACTCTAGACTAATGAGGCAAAATGTGAAATTTGGCTGTAACAGAAGACTACTTGTTCACTCAAGGGATGGAGACGGGTACAATAATGAGTGTCTGCAGGCAGCAGAGAGCATGACGGAGGTTACTTGCAAGTTTGGGGCTTCATTTCAGCATGTGGAGTTGGGGATTTGTTCAGGATTAATGGTGGCCCCAAATGCTGAGAAATTAAGGAGGATACTTCTCCATCATGTAATACCATAAGGGAGGTATCTGATTGGCTCCAAATGTGTTCTGCCGCAGGACAACCACCCGAAACATGCAGCCAGTATCATTAAGAACTATCTTCAGTGTAAAGAAGAGCAAGGAGTCCTGGAAGTGATGATATGGCCCCCACAGAGCCCTGATCTCAAGATCATCCAGTCTGCCTGAGATTACATGAAGAGACAGAAGGATTTGTACAAGCGACATCCACAGAAGATCTGTGGTTAGTGCTCCAAGATGCGTGGAACAGCCCCTCTGCGAGTTACTTCATAAACTGAAAAAACTAGAAGAATTGATGCTGTCTAGGAAAGGGGTGATTTTAAATTTCTCCTTTTTTACTTATTTTTTATTTTAATTAATAAAAATAACCGGTTTAATACTTTCATTTTAAAAGCATTACTGTGCAACCTTACAGTTTTACGCACAGAACTGGATACACTTTTTTTTTTTTCTCCCCATTGACTTTTTTGGCTGCAGCCTCTGATGCAGATAATTATTATTATTTATTATTATAGCGCCATTTATTCCATGGCGCTTTACATGTGAAAAAGGGGTATACATAGCAAAAACATTTACAATAATCTTGAACAAAACTTGTTGGCGACTGGTACAGGAGAAGCGAGGACCCTGCCCACGAGGGCTCACAGCCTATAAGGCATGGGTGAGGATACAGTAGGTGAGTGTAGGGCTGGTCGTGCAGCATGTATTGTATGGTGGGGCGAGGGTTACTGCAGGTTGTACGCTTGTCGGAAGATGTAGGTCTTCAGGTTCCTTTTGAAGGTTTCCACGGTAGGAGAGCGTCTGATATGTTGGGGTAGAGCGTTCCAGAGTAGGGGGTTGCATGGGAGAAATCTTGTATGCAATTGTGGGAAGAAGAGATAAGAGGGGAGTAGAGGAGGAGATCTTGTGAGGATCGGAGGTTGCGTGCGGGTATGTACCGGGAGACTAGGTCAGAGATCTATGGAGGAGACAAGTTGTGAATGGCTTTGTATGCCATGGTTAGGGTTTTGAACTGGAGTCTCTGGGCAATGGGGAGCCAGTGAAGAGATAATTGCGGCAGGATCCCTGCAGCGTAGTTCAGCCCCTTTCCTGCCATTGGTCACTGTGTTAAAAATCTAAACTGTAAAGCAGACATTGGTGCCTGACCAATACTAGTACATGTAAAGCTTTATAATTGTCATTCTTTGATAAAACAGTGCATATTATAACAGAAGCTATGATCTGCTGTTCGCGTCACGCAAGGTAATATTTTACAAAGGGTGATTTATTTATTTTTTTGTTAGGTACTTGCTACTGGGTGGCGAAACAGACGCGTGGCTTCAACTTCAATGAACCGGGAGTCCTCACGATCACATGCTGTATTCACAGTCACCATTGAATCAATGGAAAAAATTAACGAGATTGTTAACATTAGATCTTCACAACTCAATCTTGTAGATCTTGCAGGATCGGAGAGGCAAAAAGACACCCATACCGAAGGAGTCCGACTTAAGGTTGGCATCCATTATTATTTATTTTATTTTTTTTACTAGAACAGCTTAATCAATAAAAAAAATAAATAGTTTTGGGCAAGTGGCTGCAGTAATGAGCATTGTGGACTCGCTGTTTTCCCATCTCTGAGGTAGTGTCAGTCCATCCTCTTACCATAGTATTTAATGGAAGGGGGGGGGGGTCTTCCTGATCCATTATACACGTTGTCACATTAACTTCTGTGGTCAAGAGATACGGAATTTGCATCAGATTGGAAAGCCTTCTTGCAATGTTCTCCTATTTGTCAGAACTGAATCCGCTTGACATTAATTGTCATATTTTCCAAAGAAAAAGTGTTGAAACTGGATGGATTGATGTAATATTGCACTTTGATTTAAATTCCCTTTTGGGTAACTTAATGTGGAAGATTTTTATGCCAGAAATGTCTGACATTTGCCACATAATACGCAGCAGAAATCTAGGGCTAATCTGCGTGTCACTACCCTCTGCAATTTTCAACGTCACACCGTCAAATGTGCGATCATGTGAACAGCATGCGATGGGTGGTGTTTTGTGGATGTTTTTGTTAATTTTTCTTGCAGTGTAAAAAAAAAAAAAAAAATTGAAGGGATGACCCGGTCCCTCTCACTTCTACATTGGGAGGGTGAGTGACGCTAATGATGTCATGTCTACAGATAGTTTGCGTACGCGAGTGGTGGTATCGATCACCTGGCCTATTTTAATAAATAAGAAAGCTGCTCTGTACCTTGCCCATGCAATCCAGCAGATTTCTGTAGACTTAATGTCACCGACTCCACTAACCGCCCAATGCAGAAATTAACAGGGCAGGGCACGATTACCCATTTAACAGCAAGCCAGGGCTGTGGAGTCAGTAAACCAAACCTCCGACTCCTCAACTTCCATGACTCAGACTCCCTCATACATGGCTCATGTTTTAAGTGATATATTTACTGTAGTAAAATGGTAACATCAGGCTTTTAATCATTATTATGATACAATAATCAAGCCATTTAGATAGAACATAAAATATATTTTATGAGCTAAGAGGAAAAACAAACTAAAACATCAAGCATACAGAGACAACATATACTGGACTATTGATTTATGCACAGTATATGCTTTAAGAAGTACTTGCCTTAATCCTGCTTTCCTGTTCACTCCAGTAGTTCTGAGATGAGTGCAGGCATTCTTTCCCTGTGTTTTTTTTTTTTTTTCCCTTATCTGTAGAGAAGGAGCTTCACTACTTATGTACATAATCTGCAGAACGGATTCATCTCTGCTAAAAGTCTAGACCCTTACATCAGGAATAGGACAGACATTTATAGGACTTTTCCCCAAATTCTTATGAAAAATATTCCCCACAAACTGCATTAAACTACTGTATCCAATTTATTATATATTTTAGGAGTCTGAGTGGGTCCATTTTATTCCATCTCTACGAAAATGGACACCGACTCCACAGCTCTGCAGCAAGCACAGATAAAGCAATACCTGAAATAGCCTATTTTTAATAATTAAATCATATTTTATTTTTGCCTGTGGTATTACCTTCTGACGCAGTGTGATGTCCTGCACACTGGGCATTACAATGGATATGCACATGTGCCACCCCAGAAGAGTATTCTAGTTAATTGTACCCGTGCACGGTACAGTCCAGGTGTGGTACGATTGCTGCAGCAACTGTACAGCCCATCGTGCAGGAGTGTTACACCATGAGGTCTGACTGCAAGAGAACTAAAGTGGAGATGCGCTCTAATTATTCATATGTGTGGTTCAAAATATGACGCTAGTTTCTATGCTGTTACGGTAATGCTATTGGGCTGATGTGAAGGATAAATGTTCTACTTCTATCCTTGTTTTGTATAGGAAGCTGGGAGCATAAACCGATCACTGAGCTGCCTGGGACAAGTGATAACTGCTTTGGTGGATGTAGCTAATGGAAGACAAAGGCATATCTGCTACAGAGACTCCAAGCTTACTTTCTTGCTGCGGGTACGTAGTCTCAGTTCAGTGCATGTTATCAACTAAAATTTTTAGCTTGCAGGTTCTAGTGCTTGATGGCAACAGCGTAAATTGTTTTTAAACCTAAGGAATATATTGAACAATATTATTTAAATTTGGAAATGATTTATGCAGATATTTTAATCTACTTTTTATTTTAATTAACAGGACTCACTTGGAGGCAATGCGAAAACTTTTATTATTGCAAATGTTCACCCTGGCTCCAAGAGCTTTGGAGAAACCTTATCAACTCTTCAGTTCGCACAGAGGGCAAAGCTGATTAAGAACAAGGTAATTGTGACTCAACGGATGCATTTTACACTAATTTACTGTTATTAATAAGTAAATACAATTTAGACGTGCTCAAAGATGTTACAATAAACGTTTGCAAATGGATTGGGTTATGTTTTTCACTTTAATATTTTTAGCTTTTGAAGCCAAGGTCAAATTCATACATCTGCATGTTATATGCATTTCAGTGTCATTATGCCTTGTATAACTGCTTCTATCCAATGCACTGTCTTTTATCGTCTTAATTAAAGGGGTTGTCCGGTCAAAAGTAATAAGTCTGCAGTCACGCAGAGTGACTGCAGACTTATGAATCCCCCTAGTGCAGGCACTCTGCGCTGCGGGGATTCGCCGGTATGAGACCGGAGGCCATGTATACATTATACATATCCCTGGCCATTAAGCGCCGCCTTGCTCCATACACTTGTATAGAGCGAGGCTACGCCCGGTCTTGTGACGTAACCGCCCACTGGCCGGAGGTATGTATAACCCCCGGTATATACCCTCCTGTTACCGGGTCTCATACCGGTAAATCCCTGCAGTGCACAGTGCCTGCGCTGGTAGATTCATAAGTCTGCAGTCACGCAGAGTGACTGCAGACTTATCATTTTTGACCGGACAACCCCTTTAAGCTGACCAGTTTCCATCAGGAAAAAACGAGGCAGTGCATCTTCACCCCAGGATAGTAATCCCGGGATTCTGTCATTCACGGTTATATCTTGGTTTTAGGTATCCCCAATAATTCTTAAAATTTGTTCACTGTCAAATCCAATTGGAGTAATATTTTTATAAAATGTAACTTTTAATATATATTCATAGTAAAATCCAAAGTAGACAAACACAAGTACTTAGCTAGTTGTGCAACACACCAGATGTATTGACTATTTTTATGCTTGGCATCGTCACTTATTGTAGTGGTTTAGATTGCTTTTATTTTTCCTTTTACAGTGAACAAATAATCCCGGGGTTCCCTTTGTCTAAAAACACCTTTACGTGTCATGGTCATTAGTGACCACAGCATGTAAGGAGTTTGACAGGGAGAGATCTCTCCCCTGTCACTCAATTGGCCCCCTGCAAAGCAATCGCAGGGAACCTGTGGTTGCCATCACAAGCAGAATTTTACCAATGACTTTTGGGTCTGCCACACATTAAAGCCTAATTGATCATGGCAGACAGACTGAGATTATTTAAGTACAGTGGATATAAACAGTATACACATCCCTGTTAAAAACTTTGTTGAAGTACCCTTTCAGTTTGACAGCCCTCGGACTTTTTGGGTAATAGTCTACCAGTACGACACATCTAGAATTAACAATCTTTAGGTCCACTCTTCCTAGCAGTAGAACTCCAAATCTGTCAGATTGTGAGCTCATCTCCTGTGTGCAGCTCCCTTCAGAATTCTTTCAAATGGATTTCAGGTCTGGGCTCTGGCTGAGCCATTCCAAAACTTTGATCTTCTGGCAAAGCCATTCTTTTGTTAATTTACAGCTTTTCTTATGGTCCTTGTTGTGATGAAAAGCAGGGCTGTGGAGTCAGTAATCCAAACCACCGACTCCCTTATACATGGCTCATGTTTAAGTGATAAATTTACTGTAGCACAGATTCATCTCAGCTAAAAGTCTAGACCCTTAGATCAGGAATAGGACAGACATTTATAGGACATTTCATAACTTTCCCAAATTCTTATGAAAAAATATTCCCCACAAACTGCATTGAACTACTGTACACAATTTATTCTATATTGTCGGAGTTGGTCCATTTTATACCGGCTCCGACTCGACAGCCCTACTGAACAGTGGAATTCATCTTCAGCTTTTTAACAAAATTTGACTGATATTTGGAACGGTTCAAAATTCCCTGCAGCTTGACTAAAGCCCCAATTCCAACTGCCAAAAAATAGTCCCAAAGCATAATACTTCACTGTGGGTATGGTGTTCTTTTAGTGAGGTACAGTATTGGCTTTGTGGAAGAAATGAAAAAAAAAAACCTTTTGCAATTATGGCCAAAAAGTTTTACCTTGGCCTCCTCAGACCAGAACATGTTTTCACACATGCTTTTGGAAGACTTGATGTTGGTTTTAGTAAAACCTAGCTGAGCTTGAATGTTTTTTTGTAAGAAAACTCTCCTGTCTTGCGACTGTGCCCCATAGCCCAGACATATGAAGAATATGACAGATTGTTGTCTCATGCAGTGCACAAGCAATAATGTTGCTGTAGGCCTCTTTTCATCAATTTTTGAGGGATGTCACGTTCTGTGGAATGTCACTGTTGTACCAAATTAAGCCACTGTAAATGATGGCAACTGTGTACTCACTACTATCTAGCATGAGTTTAAATCTGATTGGCTAATTCTGAACAAAGCCACCTCCCCAATTATAAGAGGGTGTTCATACTTGTACAACCACAACATTAGTTTTTTTAGTAAACCACAACATTAGTTTTTTTAGTAATTTTATTTTCTCCCTCAAAAAGGTTTTGTGTGTAGATAGATATAGTCTTTAATTTAGTTAAAAAAACGCCCCAAAACAGACGCGTTTCAGGTGTACAATGAAATTACTGTTATTTATCCCTCTCCATAAACTGCACAAAAATGACGCTCCACTCCAGAATTTCCATTTTTGTTCATCCTCCCATAAATGAAATAAAATATCAAAAGTGTATCCCAAAATGGTACCAATAAATGTTAAATCTCAAAACACAAAAATTGCTGTTTTTTGTTCATCCCTCCTACAAGAAAAGGGTATGAAAGCAATCAGTCTGTTTACCCAAAAAGAATGCCAATGAAAACTACAGCTGGTTCCGCTAAAAAATAAACCTTTTTGTAGCTTAGTCCAATGGAAAAAAAAAAAGCCACTTGTTTTCTATCACCATAGTCGTACTTAGCCATAAGCTAAACATTTTGCTGAGTATTGTACAAGATAAGGTAATAAAACAAAGTAAACCATTTAAATTTGGTATCTCACTGATCATATTGAGCCACAAGCTAAAGTTAACTTTAGCCTGTGTGTCTGTTGTTATTTTGTGTTTTGTTTTTTTGTTTGTTTTTTTCATTTGCTTGCCAGGGTTTCTGCATTCCAGATGTTCTTCACTTGCAAATTTTGTGCAAATGTACTCCAGTCCCCTGGTTGAGTGACATTTTAAGCATGGAAGAATTTTTTTGCACAATGTTTTCATCATTTTGCAAAATGGCAGCAGTCATGTGAATTATTACATGATCGCTTCCTTGGCTGTTCCCACATGTAAGAAGGCACTGAAAGTGCCCAGCGTTGGCACAGATTCTGAACTCAAAATGTCATTCATGTGCAGGTGGGTGGGTGATAGGGCTATCGTGGTCTGATAAATTTACCATAAATTTCATCAGAAATGTACCTAAATTGGACATTCTAGTGCATGGACAGCCAGAGATGCACAAAATTTTGTAAGATCTATATTAATATTAGGTTCATTGGTCTTAGACTGTATAAATTCCCTTACATAATATACTAGAAAATCTGCATAAGTAAAATGTAAAAACTATTTCCAGACCACCCATAAATGATAAATGTCTGAGGAGTGACCTTATAAAACCTCTCTGCATAGTGGAGCACCTGCACAAGATTGTGCAGGAGCGGTAGACAGTTTACCAGACACAGCCTGACTTCCCATAGAGAAGGCAAAAATGGTTTATTACTGTCTCTGCCTTCCCAATCACTGTGTATACTGTGTAGGAAGAGCTGAAATAACCCCCATTCCCCCAAAAATCTTTTATGACCTCATGAAGGGCACAGTGTATGATAGAAATGATAATTAGAAGGGGAATGTAATGAGTACGAAAAATAAACAGAACAGAGAAAAATTCTTCAGCTCTTTAACCCCTTTCATAACATATTCTGTAAGTTTATGACCGGGAAGGGGTTCCTGCAAACTGACGTAAACTTACGTCATGATGTACATAAGCTGCCAGCTTAATCGCTGCTGGTAGCACCACTTAAGTGATAACCCGCACCTCTCCAGGCTATTTAACCCCGTAAATGGGGCGATTAATAGCAATCACAGCATTTAGGATAGGGAGGAGGCTCCCTCTCCCACCCAATCAGCACCACCGCAACGTAATCACGCAGGGCCAGATGGTTCCAATGACATCAAGAGTTCAAGTAATGACCTCATGGTCTGTCAGCTATGGTGGCTGTTAGATCAGCCAGGAGAATGATCAAAAAGGCGTTGTTCTGTCAATGCATTACACCAGTGATCAAGGTAATAAAACCTAAAGTTCAATAGAGGGACTATAGTAAGTAAAAAAAAAAAAAAAAAAAAAAGTAAAAGAAAATAATCCTTTAAAAAAGTCAAGTAAAAATGATAAAATATTATACCAATAAAGACCAGGGCTGTGGAGTTGGAGTCTGAGTCGGAGCCCATTTTGGTGGAGTCAGGGTCGGTATAAAATGTGCTGACTCCGACTCCTAAAATATATAATAAATTGTGTACAGTAGGTTCAATGCAGTTTGTGGGGAATATTTTTTCATAAGAATTTGGGAAAGTTATGAAATGTCCTATAAATGTCTGTCCTATTCCTGATCTAAGGGCCTTGGAAAAAAAATATGCTTTTTCCTCATACGATCAAAAAATGGAATGAAACACTATCAAAAAGTCATATGTAAATAAAAAAATATCGCTGAAAATGTCATTTTGTCCTGCAAAAACGAAACCACCATATTGCTCCGTCAGTGGAAAAATAAGTTATAGCTCTCAGAATATAGTGAAGCAAAAACAATTCTTTTTTCCTATAAAAAGGATTTTATTGTGCAAAAGCGGCAAAACATAAAAAAAAAAAGATATAAATGTGGTACCGCTGTAATCATACTGACCTGAAGAGTAAAGCTGCCGTATCACTTTTCCACACTGAGAGCATAAAAACAATTCATGAATTGTTGGTTTCTGTTCATTCTGCCTCCCAAAAATCCTAATAGAAAGTGATCAAAAAAATGATGTACCTGAAAATGGTACCAATAAAAATGTCAACTCATCCTGCAAAAACATGCCCTCACATGACTCTGTTGGCAGATAAATTATAGCTCTCAAATTATGGCGGTGCAAAAACTTTTTTTATAAAAAAAAAAAAAACTTTGTGTGTGACAGTAGCCAAACATAAAAAAGCAATATAAATCTGGTATCACTGTAATCACACTGTAACTCTGCTGCCTCATTATAGTGAATGGATCCATTGGGGATTTCATCTGAATCACATCATTCAGAGATGTAGATGGAAACCCTGATGTAATTAGAAACCTAGCAAAAAGGCAATAGTAGTTACCAGCCAAGGTCTCAATGAAAATGCACAAACAGGATTCAGCAGACCCCCTTATTAGATGGAGGTAACACTGGTGCAGAATACTTTTGAACAATTACTCTCAACACAGAAGAAAAAGTTTTCCAGCGGAGTGGTATCCAATTTCCAAAATTTATTATGCAGAAAATAAAATCTTCAATCCAAGCAGGGAGTTACACAGTGCTTAAGCCAACATGTTTCGACAGATGGTCTTAGTCATGGCAATAGCTGACAAATAGGGAGGGAGATAATTATATACACATGCCCTCATTGACCCAACAGCTGAATAAAAAGCAGAATCAGTGACATACAAAGTAATAAAAAAGAGAAAGAAATTTATTTTCTTTTTATATATAATGAATAGTGATGAGCGAGCATGCTCGCCACTGCTCGGTACTCGCCCGAGCATCTCAGTACTTGAGATGCTCGGAGCTCGCCGAGTACTTTCGAGATGCTTGGGCGGGAGCTCGGGTCCCCGTCCTGCATGTCTGGCGCTATTTAGAGCACCAATCATGCAGGGATTGTCTGCCACTCACTGTAATGTCACAGCCATGGCGGTTGTGGCATTACAGTGATTGCCCAAATCGATGGGAACAGTGCTCACCGTGAAACATGAAAAGCCGGCAATTCATCAGCGGCATACACCGGTACCCGACAATTTAGAACAGAAAGAATAGAGCATCACACAGATTAGATAGATAGAAACATGTCAGTCACATATGTAATAAGTACAGTGACAGTGTTGGTTACTGTACTTGTCATTTAGTGTTAAAATAAAGGATTTATTAAAAAAAAAAAAATTAGCATGGGGTTCCCCGTAATTTTAGTCTCTAGCGGAGGTTAAGCAGACGGCTGGGGCAGATGTTTGAAGCCTGGGAAGGGGGTAATACCCACGGAGCTTCCCAGGCTACTAATAGCCCCCAGCTGAATACCTAGCCTTTACCAGCTATTAAAATGGGGGACCCCCCAAAAAAATGATGTGGGGTCCCCCCTATTTTAATAGCTAGCAATGGCTAGGCAGACAGCTGGGGGCTGATATTAATAGCCCAGGAAGGGTGCCATGAATATTGGCCCCCTCCCAGGCTAGAAACACCAGCCGTCAGCCGCCCCAGAAATGGCGCATCCATAGGGAAAATTCTCCTGCGCTTGCGGTGAGCAGGAGAATTCTCTCACGCTCACCGCAAGCGCAGGAGAATTTTCCCACGCTATCAGTGACGTGCATGAGGTGATCTGAGTTCATTGGACATGAACTCGGCTCATCTGGATGCCGTCACAGCCAGACACTGAGGAGCGCAAGCATGCCTGCGCTTCTCAGTGTCTGCGGCATGGCAAGCTGGATGGCAGCTTTCGGCTGCGATCCAGCCTGTCATGTGAATGTAGCAGAGCTCGAGCCGTCCTGGGAACCATGGAAAGGTAAGGATGAGGTTGGTTTATTATTTTACTTTTATTGCAGGAGATTGTTGGCTTCAGCTGGAATGGGCGTGATGGTAAGCATGGTTTAATTTAGAACATTAAAGAATTGTGTGTTTATTTCAATTAAAGGACTTTATTCTGGGTGTTTGTGGGTTTTTTTAACTTTGACTATGGGGTTAGTAATGGGGGTGTCTTATAGACGCCTCTCCATTACTAACCTGGGCTTGATGTTAGCCGTCATCAACCCCAGCCCTATTACCCCACTGCCACCGCTACAGGGCAGTGGGAAGAGCGAGGCTAAGTGCCAGAATTGGCGCATCCTATGGATGCGCCATTTCTGGTGCGGCTGACGGCTGGTGTTTCTAGCCTGGGAGGGGGCAAGTATTCATGGCACCCTTCCTGGGCTATTAATATCACCCCCCCCAGCTGTCTGCCTAGCCTTTGCTAGCTATTAAAATAGGGGGGACTCCACGCCATTTTTTTGGGGGGGTCCCCCATTTTAATAGCTAGTAAAGGCTAGGTATTCAGCTGGGGGCTGATATTAGTAGCCTGGGAAGATTCGTGGGTATTACCCCCTTCCCAGGCTTCAAACATCTGCCCCAGCCGTCTGCTTAACCTCCACTAGAGACTAAAATTACGTGGAACCCTACGCCAATTTTTTTTTTACTAAATCCTTTATTTTAACACTAAATGACAAGTGCAGTAATCAACACTATCACTGTACTTAGAAACATGTCAGTCACATATATAATATCTATCTAATCTGTGTGATGCTCTATTCTTTCTGTTCTAAATTGTCTGGTACCGGTGTATGCTGCTGATGAATTGCCAACCGGCTTTTTTAAAGAGACAAAAACACTATTATTTTTTTTAATAAATCCTTTATTTTAACACTAAATAATAAGTACAGTAACCAACACTGTCACTGTACTTATTATATATATGACTGACATGTTTCGATCTATCTAATCTATGTGTGATGCTCTATTCTTTCTGTTCTAAATTGTCGGGTACTGGTGTATGCCGCTGATGAATTGCCGGCCTGCTTTTTTAAAGAGACGGGTGCATGAAAATCGGAGGGCACTAGTGTGTTCCAAGTGCCCTGCTATGTTTTTCATGCACCCTCCTATATACCCTGCCTTCCTGTCTGCCTATATATTCTGCCTGCCTGACGTTTAATTGAGCACCGTTCCCATCGATTTGGGCAATTTTTGACCTTCTGCAGACGGCCGGGGGGGACCACCAGAAAAATGCTCGAGTTTCCCATAGACTTACATTGGGCTCGTTGCTCGGGTCGAGCACCCGAGTATTCCAATGTGCTCGACCCGAGCTTCGAGCACCCGAGCATTTTAAAGCTCGCTCATCACTAATAATGAATGAAAAACAAATATACAGAAAATAATACAATAGAGTAACAAAATAATATAATAAACCAGTCAATACTGTAAAATTACATCCTGTCTAATATTCAGACCATGGGGGACCCTCGTTCCAAGGTTATAAATCCAATAAGACTCTTTCTTTAACAAACGGCACCTAACATCTCCACTTCTAAAAGGGGTAGATATTTTTTCAATACCTTGGAATTTTAGTGCCTTAGTGTTACACCTATGCTTGGTCTGAAAATGTCTAGAAACCGCTGAGATATTCAAAGCTGAGCGGTTACTACTATCAGATATATGTCTGCAAATTCTCCTCTTTAATTCACCTGTAGTGCAACCCACGTACTGGATCTTGCCGGTCATACATCCCACTAGATAAATGACATTATTCGTGCAGCAGTTAATATAAGTTTTGGATTGAAGATTTTATTTTCTGCATAATAAATTTTGGAAATTGGATACCACTCCTCTGGAAAACTTTTTCTTCTATGTCGATTACTGGTCACAGGACGGTGTCCGTGCGAGTGAGTATCTAACGGGACAGATTTATACTACTGGCTGGGGAGCTGCTTCACCTCCTTTTACTATAATCACTCTCAACCTCTCAATCCATGGAGGGGGTAATTGCCTAGCACACAGATGAAGCTTGCAATAGGGCGCACGTCACATACATGTAGCACAGTGCCTAGCCAACAGCCTATTACACGCCCCTACTATTCTATTAGACAGGCTGCCCGTCACCCTGTCAGTGCATCATAAAGGTGCAAGCCCCTAATTTACAAGGTCACCATTGATGGGCATGACTACACAAATATATAATAGGAGGTATTATATATTGTTAATATTTTGGCCAAAATACGCAAGCTCGCAACCCACGTCAAGGGTCCTCACTGTCTTTTGAGTCGCTACACTACAGTAAAATAAACAGCATAGCCAAAACAATAAAAGTAACTTTAAAAATTCCCAAAATAATTTCTTTAGAAACATAGCAAAAAGGCAATGGTATTTACCAGCCAATGTCTTAAATGGGTTGTCCACTACTTATTATTCCCCCCACAATGTATCCCCCCAGGGCCCATAAGTGTCTTTGTAATTACCTTCTCTTGCAGTTACTGCCTGTGAGCGGCGCTATCGGTGGCCGCTCACAGGCATCACGTGACTCCCGGCTGCAGCCGGATTTGACATCCGCTGATGTCACATCATGATTCCAGATGCAGCCGGGGGTCTCTGTCTTCTGCGTTCCACCGGTGGATGCTGGGTTGTGGGCGGAGTTACCCCGCACGTCACACCTGGCATCCACCGCGGTCTTTCCCTCTCATTCATCGGAAAGCGCGAGGTGGATGCTGGGTGTGACGCGTGGCGTAACCCTGCCCACAGCCCAGCATCCACTGCGGGGAGCGCGTCACTGATGTCACGCCTCACTTGACGTGACATTAGTGGCAGGTCACGTGATGCCTGTGAGCGGCCACCAATAGCGCCGCTAACAGGCAGAAACAGCAACAGAAGGTAATTACAAAGACACTTATGGGCCCCGGGGGGGGGACATTGGGGGCATAATAAAAAGTTGTGGCCAACTTCTTTAAGGAAAATGCACAACAGGATGCAGGAGAGCCCCTTATTAGAAGGAGGTAACACAGGTGCAGATGTCAGTGTTCAGCGTAGAGCGCCGGATAAATGTGATCCCAAATATTATGTAAAATGTTCCCAATAAAACCTTCAATTCAATCCACAAAAAAAGTCCTCGCTCAGGTCCGTTATCTGTTAACCAAGTATGGGGAGCTTCTACTTTACTGGTAGTACAAAAGCTATGAAAAAGAGAAATGGCTCCCCCCCCCTTCCTCTTCCCAAAAAAAAAAAACAAAACCAGGAAAATCTGCACTCCAAAATCCAAATTCGCCACAGTGTGCCTAAACCACAGTTAGTGTCCACATGTTTGACATCTCTGTAGCGATGAGAGCCCCCCTAATTTACGAAGTGCGTGTCTCCAGAAGCATAAACTGGGCATAATGTACGGGCACTACAATGGCAAATTGCCATTTTCACTCGGCAACATCCATTGCCTCTTGTTTCTGGAAAACACCCATGAAGTCAAAATTGTTACTTCACCTATCGACAGATTCCAAGAGGGGTATAATTTCTAAAATCTGGTCACTTGAGGGGGGATTCTGCTCTTCTAGCACTTGGGGGCTCTGCAAATGGAGTCCACAAACTGTTCTATGAAAAATTGTTCTTCACGAGTTATATAGCGTTCCTTCCCTCCCGAGTCTCGCTATGTGGCTAAACCATACTATACAGCCACATATGGGATATTGCCACGTTAAGCAGAAATTGTGGGACAAATTTTGGTGCCATTTTTACTCATTTCCCCTTGTGAAAATGTAAAATCTGGGGCTCAAACAAAATTGATGTGGTAAAAATGTAATTATTTTCTTCACTGGTGCCCAATGGTATAACATTTTGTGACACGCCCATCTTGTTAATATGATCACTGCACCCTTAGATGAATTCATTGAGAAGTGTAGTTTGTAAAATGGGGTCTCATGTTGGGGTTCTGCTGTTCTGACACCTCAGGGGCTCTCCCAGTGGGTAATGGCATCCACAAACCATAACAGCAAAATCTGCACTACAATATGGCGCTCCTGCCCATCTGAGCTTTGCACTCTGCCTGAAAAGTAGTTCCCGATTACATGTAGAATATTGGCGCACTCAGGAGAAATTGCACAACAAACTGTGAGGTCCTTTTTTTTTTTATTAGCCCTTATAAAAATTAAGAACATGGGGCTAAAACAAAATTTTAGTGGTAAAAATTTAAGTATTTTTTCTTCACCACCCCATAGTATAAATTTCTGTGAGGCACATGTGGTGTCAACTGTTGATATGCTAACTGCACTCCTCGATGAATTCATTGAAGGGTGTTATTTGTAAAGTGGAGTCACTTATGGGAATACTGCTTTTCTGGCTTGAGAGGGGCTCTGCTAGTGTGACATGGCACAGTCAAACCATTCCAGCAAAATCTGCACTTCAATATGGGCTGCTTCCCTTCTGAGCTTTGCACTGTGTTTCCAAAAGTAGTTTTCGATCAATTATGGGGTATTGGTGGACTCAGGAGAAATTGCGTAACAAATTGTCCCATTCATGTTCTCCTATTA
Organism: Phyllobates terribilis; assembly: GCF_046119375.1. Taxonomy (NCBI): domain Eukaryota; kingdom Metazoa; phylum Chordata; class Amphibia; order Anura; family Dendrobatidae; genus Phyllobates; species Phyllobates terribilis. The sequence goes on from NW_027362764.1 coordinate 234,604,751, forward strand.
TCCCTCTTGAAAGTTTAAATATTGCGACCAAATGAACATTTTAGTGCAAAAATGTTTTATCTTTTCATTTACTCAGACCAATACAATTCTGCCAATTGCCTGAGGGTTAAAAGTGCTCACTACACCCCGCTAGATGAATTCCTCAAAGGATTTAGTTTCCAAAATGAGTTAACTTGTGTGGGTTTCTGCTGTTTTGGCATTCAGTGGCTCTTCAAATGTGACTTGGTGTTTGTAATCTATTCCAGCCAAAATGGCTCTCCATGATTCAAATGGCGCACCTACCCTTCCGAGCCCTGCCAAGCCCTCAAACAGTAGTTTTCCCTCACATATGGGGTATCGGCGTACTCAGGAGAAATTGCACAACAAATTCTGCTGTCCATTTTCTCCTGTTATCCTTGTCAAAATGAAAAAGCAACATTTTTATGGGAAAATTCTATTTTTTTTTCTTCCCCACTCAATGTTGTGAAATTCTGTGATGCACCTGTAGATTCAAGTTGCTCACCAAATCCCTAGATAAGTTTCTTGAGTGGTGGGGTCACTTATAGGGGGTGAGGGGTTCCACTGTTTAGGCACATCAGGGGCTCTGCAAACGTGACATGCCAATTTTTCGCTCCAAAAATCCCTGCCGTGCGCTCAAACAGTAGTTTTCTACCACATGTAGTGATCAGTGTAGTCATGACAAATTGCAGAGTCTATTTTTACCTGTTACCCTTGTGAAAGTAGCAGATTTGAATACGTTCTCACTTATTTGATGTTGCAGGATTTCTATTATATCAATTACGTTACTTGCGTTTTTATCGCATTTTTGGCACTGCGTTTTTTGTTTGGTGTGTCATACTTTTAAGTAAAGCTGCTTTATTTTTGATACTTCTTGGTTTTTTGCTTTGACAAAACTTTATTGATATACTTACGTGCAGATTACATGCATTTGTGATGCGTTTCCGCTGCGGAAATGCACTAAAAACGCATGTGCACTTTTTACCTGTGGATTTTTCGCAACTGATGTAAGTCTATGGGGAAAAGCCGCACATAAAACTGCGTACCCGCAGGAGATGTTGACATGCTGCGGATTTAAAAAACACGTACCGCAGGTCAGTTTACGCTGCTTTAAAAAGAAGCACTGGGCATGAGATTTCTATGAATCCCATCCACTTTACTAGAACTGTAAGATGCTCCATGTTTCACACTGCAAATACACGCAACGTCAAAAACACACTAAATGTTCATCGTGGGAACATAGTCTTAGGGGCTAAAGCAATATTTTTGTGAGAAAAATCAAAATTTTATTTTTTTCCTTCCACAGTGCTTTAATTCCTGTGAAGCACCTGAAGAGTTAATAAACTTATTGAATGTGGTTTTGAGGACTTGGAGGGGTGCAGTATTTAGAATGGTGTCACATTTCGGTATTTTCTGTCAGAGACCCCTAAAAGTCACTTCAAAGGTGATGTGGTCCCTAAAAAAATTGGTTTTGAAAAATTTTAAATTTCTGATCAACTTTGAACCCTTATAACTTCAAAATATAGCAAAAGGCTATGTGCCCACGATGCAGAAATGAAACAGAAAATTCCTGCAGCATTTCTGCATCTCCCTGGCAGAAAAAACGCATGCAGATTGTGCATGCGTTTTTCCTGCAGAATACATGCGGATTCACATGCGTATCCACATGCGTTAGTGCATGTGTTTCCGCATGCGGACTGACAAGCACTTTCCAGGCGATGGCATCACTTGGAAAGTGCTTGACAACTAGGTCACACTATATAAATCCATGCAAACAGCATGGATTTATACAGTGTGACCGTAAAAATAAAAAAATAAAGCTATACTTACCCCCGATCCCCCGCCACGTGTGCTGTCGCGCTCCTTCCTGGTTCCTTCCTGGCTTGCCGGCATCTCGCGAGACAGCCTGCGGTCACATGACCGCGACGTCATCTCAGGTCCTGGAAGGAGAAGCGCTGCAGGGGCCGCCGGACAGGTGAATATAAACTTTATTTTTTATTTTATTCTTTTTTTTTTTACAGGTACAATGGTATCCAGGTCTGGATGAGAGTCTTCTCTCCTCCAGAACTGGGTACCATACGCACATTGAAACGTATATTATCCGCTTGTACAAATGTACAGACACGGATTATATGCGTCTCAATGCAAGTCAATGGCGGCGCTTCCGCAAAATGAATGAACATGCTGCGGATTTATGAGCGCTGCAGAAACGCTGCGGAAAAATCCACAGCATGTGCATTGACATTGCGGAATTCCATTGGGGACCATGGGGTGCGGATTACCATGCGTTTTTGATGTGTTTCCGCTGCGGAAATGCATGAAAAACGCATCTTGTGCACGCAGCCAAAAGTGGGTCAGAAATAGCATATGTGAGAATATTTAAAACACAACTTTTAATAATACTAATAGTTAAGATTTAATAGTGCCTCCTAAAAAAGAAATATAGACACTTCAACTTGGGTACAAGTCACCATGTGTGAAAAATGCTATTTATTAACTATTTCATGTGGTATAACTACTGTATATTGTTTAAGGACATAAAAATGCAAAGTTTGAAAATTGTGAACATTTTCTGTTTTTTGTTTTTTTCTATATTTAATAAAATAAACGCAAATTATATCGACCAATATTTACCACTTACAAGAAGTACAATATGTCACGAAAAAATAATCTCAGAACAAGTAGTATACATTGAAGCGTTCCAGAGTTATTACTGCATAAAGTGACACTGGTCAGAATTGTAAAATTTGGCTTGGTCAGGAAGGTGAAAACAGGCTTGGGGAGGGGGAAGGGGTTAAACGGGAAAATGACATGGTTAAAATATGAAGGTGTTTTATCACTTGAAAAGCTTATTGATGACGCCTGTATAATAATTTTGTGAATTTCTCTGGAGTCTCCTGTTGTTTAGACATTAGATTTTAAAGGGGTATTCCAGGGAGGTAAAAAAATGTGTACTGTAGCTGCTCTCAAACTATAAAGATGAGCTGCACTTATCTTATCTTTACAACACTTGTAATTCAATGTGACAGGAGCTGCTCCCCCTCCCATCTGGGACAATAAATCACACAGCAGTGTTCAGCTCCCCCCTGTGAATAACAGCCACCCTGAAAAGAGGGAGCGTGGCCACGTCCCCTGGTCTCTGCAAAGAATCTGACCACTATTATTAGGAGACTGGCTGATTACAGCAGTGTGCAGCTCCATGCTGTTATGTCCCAGATGGGAGGGGTAAGCAGTGGAAAGCAGCTCCGGTCACACCAGCCCTTTGATAATGTCTTCCTATCTGCATTCTGAGGTGAGGGGGGATGTGGCGTCCCTTCCCCCAGCTTCTAATAGCAGCAGACAGCCCCCTGATAATGTCTTTCACTGAACAGCTACTATCAGGGAGCAGGCCATACCCCCTCACCTTGGACTGCAGACAGAGAGACATTATCAAGGGGCTGGCGTGACAGGAGCTGCTCCTCACTGCTCTGGTCTAGGATGTTATAGCAGTGTGCAGCTCCATGCTGTTACTATCAGCCAATCTCCTGATAATAGCTGTATCTCATGCTGACTGTCATTCACAGCAGGGAGCTAAACAGTGGTGTGTGACATACCTTCCCAGACTGGAGGGGGGAGCAGTTGCTGTCACATGGAATTACAGGTGTTATAAAGATAATTAAGGTTCACTGGGCATCTCCTCTTTATACACTGCTCAAAAAAATAAAGGGAACACTCAAATAACACATCTTAGATCTGAATGAATGAATGAAATATTCTCATTGAATACTTTGTTCTGTACAAAGTTGAATGTCCTGACAACAAAATCACACAAAAATCATCAATGGAAATCAAATTTATTAACCAATGGAGGCCTGGATTTGGAATCGCCCCCAAAATTAAAGTGGAAAAACACACTACAGGCTGATCTAACTTTGATGTAATGTCCTTAAAACAAGTAAAAATGAGGCTCAGTATTGTGTGTGGCCTCCACGTGCCTGTATGACCTCCCTACAACGCCTGGGCATGCTCCTGATGAGTTTGCAGATGGTCTCCTGTGGGATCTCCTCCCAGACCTGGACTAAAGCATCCGCCGACTTCTGGACAGTCTGTGGTGCAACGTGACGTTGGTGGATGGAGCGAGACATGATGTCCCAGATGTGCTCAATCGGATTCAGGTCTGGGGAACGGGAGGGCCAGTCCTTAGCTTCAATGCCTTCATCTTGCAGGAACTGCTGACATACTCCAGCCACATTGAGGTCTGGCATTGTCCTGCATTAGGAGGAACCCAGGGCCAACCGCACCAGCATATGGTCTCACAAGGGGTCTGAGGATCTCATTTTGGTACCTAATGGCAGTCAGGCTACCTCTGGCGAGCACATGCAGGGCTGTGCGGCCCTCCAAAGAAATGCCACCCCACACCATTACTGACCCACTGCCAAACTTTTCATGCTGATGGATGTTGCAGGCAGCAGATTGCTCTCCATGGCGTCTCCAGACTCTGTCACGTCTGTCACATGTGCTCAGTGTGAACCTGCTTTCATCTGTGAAGAGTACAGGGCGCCAGTGGCGACTTTGCCAATCCTGGTGTTCTGTGGCAAATGCCAAGCATCCTGCACGGTGCTGGGCTGTGAGCACAACCTCCATCTGTGGACGTTGGGCCCCCATACCACCCTCATGGAGTTGGTTTCTAACCGTTTGTGCAGACACATGCACATTTGTGGCCTGCTGGAGGTCATTTTGCAGGGCTCCGGCAGTTCTCCTCCTGTTACTCCTTGCACAAAGGTGGAGGTAGCGGTCCTGCTGCTGGGTTATTGCCCTCCTACGGCCCCCTCCACATCTCCTGGTGTACTGGCCTGTCTCCTGGTAGCGCCTCTGGACACTACGCTGACAGACACAGCAAACCTTCTTGCCACAGCTCGCATTGATGTACCATCCTGGATGAGCTGCACTACCTGAGCAACTTCTGTGGGTTGTAGAGTCCGTCTCATGCTACCACGAGTGTGAAAGCACAACCAACATTCAAAAGTGACCAAAACATCAGCCAGAAAGCATTGGTACTGAGATGTGGTCTGTGGTCCCCACCTGCAGAACCACTCCTTTATTGAGTGTGTCTTGATAATTGCCAATAATTTCCATCTATTGTCTATTCCATTTGCACAACAGCATGTGAAATTGATTGTCAATCAGGTGTTGCTTCCTAAGTAGACAGTTTGATTTCACTGAAGTTTGATTTACTTGGAGTTATATTCTGTTTGTGTTCCCTTTATGTTTTTGAGCAGTGTAGTTTGATAGCATGGACAGTACAAAAATGTTTCCTCTCCCCTGAGTACCCATTTAAGCTTTTTTTGTAAGATTCATATAAGTTTAGGCTGCTGCTGAGCAACAGACCTTGCAGACTAAATGCCAACAGATAATGCCTGGTCATTCATAAATTCATAGCTGAATGGCTAAAAAGGCTACAAATCCGCATCAGATTGAAACAAGAAAATGAAGGCTTTAAAAAATGTCACACCTGAAAATCTGTCGCCAAAATAAATATATTTCCCCTTACAGCTTTCTCTGAATCTTTGTAAGTTATGAAATGTTGATACATGTGACAAACTGAAGTGGCCCAAATAGTAAAACCATTGCATCCAGGGCATGCCGAGTTCAAATATCCCAAAATTTGTTTAGTTTTAGCTTGCATGGCTGTACAACCTTCCGCTGAATGTGTGTCCAGTTCTTCTCTACGGTTAATTGTAACTTCTTGTCATTTATCACCTCCAGGCTGTAGTTAATGAAGACACCCAAGGGAATGTGAGTCAGCTGCAAGCAGAGGTGAAGAAGCTGAAGGAACAGCTTTCTCAGCTCCTTTCCGGACAGATGCCACAGGATATTTCAATTGCCAGGGGTGAGATGAGAAATCAAAAGCATTTCCTACTACCTTCTTAACTCCTGCACCTTCACATTGTGTTTGGCATGGTAATGATGGCTTCTAGCTGTCACTACATAAATAATTTGTCAGAGTGGTAAATGTCAGATTCTCAGGAACTGACATTTTTATTTGACTTTTTAATTAAGTCATCTTTTTTTTATTATAGTTTTCTTACTAATTTTTCAAACTTATTGAGTAGCTTGAAACTTTATCTGACTATAAGCACATTGAGTGTTTTTTTTTTTTACCTACTGCAACATACCATATCTAGCTAATAGTGGAAATTAGCTCAAAAGTTCTAACCTGCCGAAGATCACATTGGTGGACTGGAGATCACACTGTCGGGCTATATTCGCACGTAACGAATATGCTCCAGATTTACCACTGTGGACTTCTTCGCAGAAAGTGCGCAGCATATTAAATCAGTAGTAATATAGATGAGATATTACAAAATGTCATTCACATACACCTGAAAAAATCTGCAGCGCTGTTTGACTTGGTGTGCAGATTTTCAATCAAGAAAGTGTTTGTTTATTTTTGTTTAAAAAAAAAAAAACTGCAGGTTTCACTCTTTGCAATGTATAGGATAAAATCTGCGAATAAATCCACAGAAATTCTGCAACAAAATCTTCAGAAAATGCACAATTTGGTGAAAATTTTCAACAGCAATTTAGTCCCGTGTGAGCATACCCTCACCTTTTTCTTTCACCTTAGGGTGGTTAAACCGTGCACTCCATAGCAGGGTACGCCGCATCTCCAATTGTCTATCCCCCTTGGTTGCTGCCACAGTGTGCTGGTGTCGCCGCAATTGTGAGAGGTCACTGAAGGAGTGATCCTGCGGATGTCCATTCCCCACCCCGTCCTTCCCTATTTCATCTTTTTCCCACAAGGGCTCTCAAATTTGGGGGGCGTTGCCCTTCCTTTTTATCCCCCATTGAGCTCTCTCATTGGTGTGTTTTGTACCGGCAGCTTGAACTTCATTTTTGACTGCTTATTTATGGCAGCCATAACAATCTTACGAAACTTTTGCACCAGCTTAGGTGCAATTTTCCTGCTGTTGAGAGGCCCTCCTTAGATCCACTCGTTCCTTCTGCAGATCCTCATTCAAGCTGCAGGTGCCATGTTGGTGTGCAGCACAACCAAATGAGGTCACTACTTCACTGACAGCTTGGCAGCAACCTCGTTCCACCTGCTGAGTGCCCTGGTCCCTCTCTCAAGACCTCCTCTTTATACAGGGGGGTTTGTGTGATGGTTTTCTGCTGTCAATCTGTGCTTTTCTCGCTGTTGGTGAAAGGCTTCCTTATTTTCTTGGATTATTCTCCTGGCTTTTAGCCTTGGCCTCACTTCTTCTGGGAACTCCTCTGCTTGCATTCACCCTCTTGGTCATCCCGAACCTCAGAAACCTCCAACCGCCTTTCTGCGACCTGCATCATTTGGGGACTCAGTTCCATGGTTTTCTGCCTCTGGAAAACTTTCCTGTAGAACAGGAATGTTTCTGGGCCTATTTTAGTTTTCTTCCAGCTAACATGTCTTTGACCCCCTTACCTCAGGAAGTGTCCTGTTGTACTGATAACCTATTTGGTTTGTTTGTGCTGCAACAAACATTTGCCATGTGGTCAGCCAAATTCCCTCTATGCACAGTGCCTTAACCCGCTCAAGGACCCTTCAAGAACCAAGCTACCCTAATGGGTTAGATCTTTGACCCAGGTCATAGGTAACATGGCCAGCCCAACCCAATCTACTGTTAATCTCATTGAGCTCTTTCCAGCCCAGTTTGCCAGTCTGTGTTCTCCTGCAAAATCTGGTCCCTTTGTCATAGAGATTAACAACCTACCCCTCCTTCCTCACCAAAGACTCTCACAAGAGTAGGTTCTCTTACCACAGATCCTTTTTGGTCTCCCTGGAATACTACTGGGACAAAAGCACAGCGGATATAACCACTTATCTCTCTACCTAATTCAAATTTCTGAAGGACACCTGACTCTTATTTCAAGCAGGATAATAAACTGGCCTCAGCCATGTAGTATCTTTGTAACAGGATTAAGGGACACTCTCCAAATTAAGGACCAGTCCATCTGTACTTAATGGCAAGAAAATCTCCAGACATGTGTTCCTCTAGGACAGGGTTGGGTAACCTGCAGATTCCCGGGGACCGAAGCACTTGGGCTGGCGGTCCCCTTTTTCAGGCCTTTTAATTCCCCTTTACACTGAGAGCATGTGCACTCAGCATTCACAAGTGAACTTTGTGGCACATGCAATGAAGGATTACATCCGGACACTGGCCGGTGCTCTTTGTGGGCGGAGTTAGTGCACTCTGCTCTCCGGATCCACTGATAAATACAGTACTTGCAGTGTCTCCTGTGATGTATTATGCTCCAGCCCCAGTGTATCCTTTCTGATGTACACGCACCAGTCCCATTGTCTCCTATGTGATGTATACAGCAGTCTTGTGTCTTTTATATGATGTATAGACAGCAGTCTTGGTGTCTCCTATGTGGTGAAGTACAGTGTTCAGTCTTTTAAATTCTAAAAATTACAAAAATGAAAATGGGCCAATGCAAAAGTTTGGGCACCCTGCATGGTTTCTACCTAGTAGCACCTGCTTTTAAAGGTATCACAGCTTGTAAACACTTTTGTACACAGCCAAGAGTCTTTCAATTTTTGTTTGAGGGATTTTCATCCATTCTTCCTTGGAAAATTCTTTCAGTTCTGTGAGATTCCTGGGTCTTGCATGCACTGTTATTTTGAGGTCTAGCCAGAGTTTTAATGATGTTCAGATCAGGGGACGGTGAGGGCCATTGTAAATCGTTCAGCTTGTGCCTTTTGATGTAGTCTATTGTGGATTTTGACGTTTGTGTGTAGGATCCTTACCCATTTGTAGAAGCCATCCTCTTTTCAACTTCAGCTTTTTTGCAGATGGTGTTATGTTTGCATCAAGAATTTGTTAAAATTTCATTGAATCCATTCTTTCCTTTACTTGTGAAATGTTCCCCGTGCTATTGGCTGCAACACAACCCCAAAGCAAGATTGATCCACCACCATGCTTATTGGTTGGTGAGATGTTCTTTTCCTGAAATTGTGTGCCCTTTTTTCTCCACACATACCTTTTGATCATTGTGGCCAAACAGTTCGATTTTAACCTCATCAGACCACAGGACTTGTTACCAAAATGCATCAGGCTTATTTACATGTTCTTTTGCATACCTCTGACGCTAAATTTTATGGTGAGGACTCAGGAGAGGTTTTCTTCTGATGACTCTTCCATGAAGGCCATATTTGTGCAAGTGTCTCTGAACAGTAGAACAATGTACCACAACTCCAGCGACTGCTAAATCCTTCTGAGGGTCTATGGCAGTGAAGCGGGGGTTCTGATTTGCCTCTCAAGCAATCCTACGAGTAGCTCTCACTGAAATTTTGATTGGTCTTCCAGACCTTATGTTGACCTCCACTGTTCCTGTTAAAGGGAATCTGTCACCCCCTGGGAGATATCAGACCTTTAATATGGGTTTACAGCTTATAGAAAAGTAAATCTATACTTACCTGTATGGCCCATAGTAGAGGGCTGATTGCAGCGAAAAGTGGTTTCATCTACTCTGTTTTCCACAGGCTGTTTATTATTCCCCGAAATCTCCACCTATATGCTTAATTACCATATCCCCCCCCCCTCTACGTCAGAGCCCTGTGACGTGGACTGTGCTCCCTGACTACCTGGACATGCGCAAAGCGCCGCTCACATAGAGCGCGCTTTGCTTCATCCAAGCCCCGTCACTCTGTGCACTGCGCCGCAGGGTTCTATTGTGCAGGCGTCGGGGAGTCACTGTCATTGTGTTTATTTCTGATAATGTTGATGATTATGGCTTACAGCCAATGGAAACACAAAAGTCATTATCTCAGTAAATTAGAAGACTTTATAACAGCTTGAAAAATGTGTTTAAAATCAGAAATGTTGGCATACTGAAATGTATGTTCAGTAAATGAATTCAATACTTGGTCAGGGCTCCTTTTGCATCAATGCGGCGTGGCATGGAGGCGATCAGCCTGTGGCACTGCTGAGGTGTTATGGAAGCCCAGGTTGCTTTGATGGCAGCCTTCTCCTCGTCTGCATTGTTGGGTCTGGTGTCTCTCAGCATCCTCTTGACAATACCCCATAGATTCTCTATGGGGAGTTTGCTGGCTGATCAAGCACAGTGGTACTGTTGTTTTTAAACCAACTATTGCCACTTTTGGCAGTGTGGACAGGTGACAAGTCCTGCTGGAGAATGAAATTTCCATCTCCAAAAAGCTTGTCGGCAGAGGAAAGCATAAAGTGCTCTAAAATTTCATGGTAGACGGGTGCGCTGACTTTGGTCTTGAGAAAACACAGTGGACCTAGACCAGCAGATGACATGGCTCCCCAAACCATCACTGATTGTGGAAACTTCACACTAGACCTCAAGCAGCTTGGATTGTATGCCTGTCCACTCTTCCTCCAGATTCTGGGACCTTGATTTCCAAATGAAAATTGGAACTCTGGGACCTTGTGGAGTGTGTCAATGACTGCCTTCTGGACATCTGTCAAGTCAGCAATCTTCCCCATGATTGTGGAGCCTACTGAAACAGACTAAGGGACCTTTTTAAACGCTTAGGAAGACTTTACAGGTTCTTTTTGTTAATTATTTTAGTTTACTGAGATAATGACTTTTGTGTTTTGATTGGCTGTAAGCCATAATCCTCAACATTAACAGAAATATACACTTGAAATAGATCACTCTGTTTATAATCACTATATATAATATGAGTTTCACTTTTTGGATTGAACAACTGAAATTAACTTTTTGATGATATTCTAATTTTGTGAGATGTACCTGTATATGTAAACATTTGCATTATATTATTCAAAATATTGTACCCATAAATAAGTATTTTTCTGTAAGTAAATAAAAAAAATTAAAAAAAAGTAAACGTTTGGTATCGCCGCTTCTGGAACCACCTGACCTATAAAACTGTCACACTAGTTAACCCCTTCAGTGAACACCGTAAAAAAAAAAAAAAAAAAACTAGGCAAAAAACTATGCTTTTTCATCATACCGCCGAAAAAAAAGTGGAATAACACGTGATCAAAAAGACAAATGTAAATAAAAATATCATCGCTCAAAACTTCATCTTGTCCCAGAAAAAACAAGCCGCAATATAGCTACATCAGTGGAAAAATAAAATGGTATAGCTCTCAGAATAAAGCGATGCAAAACTAATTTATTTTATAGATAAGATAAAGTTTTTGTGTAAAATCGCTAAAACATAAAAAAAATTATATACCGTAATCGTGATATCGCTGTAATCGTACCCAAAGAATAAGGCTGTGTGCCTACTATGTGTTTTTTAAGCGTTTCCGCAGCGGCAATTGGTAGAAGGTCTGCAATGTTCCCCAATGATAATCCACAGGTGCTTTGCACATGCTGCGGAAATTTCTGCTGCGGATTATCATTGCGGAAAAATCCGCAGCACTACCAATTATTTTGCGGAATCGCTGTGTTTTCGCCGCCATTGACTTGCATTGGACCGCATGACATCTGAATCAGATTGTTGTTGTCAAGCACTTTCCAAGTGATGCTAAAATCGCTTGGAAAGCTATTGACGACCCGCATGCGGAAATTCATATAAAAACGCTTCACTTTTCTTTTGTCCCTGGCAGGAAAAACGCATCTACAATCCGCATGCATTTTTTCTGCCAGGGAGATGCAGTAACGCTCAGGAAAAATCTGGAGCATTTCTGCATCGTGGACACATAGCCTTAAGCTGCCTTATCAATTTTACGACATGCGAAATGGCATAAACAAAAAAACAATTCCTAAACTGCTGTTTTTTGTTCATTCTGCCTCCCAAAAATCAGAATAGAAAGCAATCAAAAAGCATTGTGACGGAAAATGGTACAAATAAAAATGTCAACTCATCACGCAAAACACAAGCTCTCACATGACTGTGTCTTCAGAAATATGGAAAAATTGTAACTCTCAAAATATGGCAATGCAAAAGCTAGTTTTTGCACAAAAAAAGCAGCTTTTAGTGTGTGACAGCTGCCAAAAATAAAAACTTGATATAAATCTGGTATTGCTCTAATCGCATCAACCCGAAGAATAGTCGTCTAATCACTTATACCGCACGAGAAACGGCATAAAATATAGATAAAGCCAATTATTCACCTGGTGTTGATTTGTTCATTCTGCCTCCCAAAGATTGCATTATCACATTTATCCTTCGCTCTACGATGAGCGCTTACATGTTTCCGTGTAAATCTCTGAAATACGTGATTCATACGGAACACTGAGCGGAAGATTACCTATAATGAGGCAGAGGGAGACACTGTGGATGCAGTCTGGCCTATGATCGGCGGTGTGCATAAAAGCTCTGTCCGCCACAGTATTGTGCAATTCTGAAAAAATGAACGCTGAACAGAGGCCAGACGAAGTTCAGAGTAACTTTGCTGCCTTATTATTGTGAATGGACCCATCGAGCGTGTCATCTGCATTCCGTCATTCGGGGATTTAGATGGAAAACCAGATGTAAGTACTCAGCGTAAAGTGGCGGATAAATGTGGTCCCAGATGTTCCCACTCAGGTCCGTCATCTGTTAACGGAAATATAGGGGGTTTCCACGTTACTGCTAGCACAAAGGAAAAGCACTATGGCTCCTTCTCCCCCCCCCCCCCCCCAAAAGAAATTTAATAAATTCTGCACTCCCAAATCGCCCCACAGTGTTCCTAAACGACATTTAGCGTCTACATGTTTGGCAATTCTGTAGCGATGAGAGCCCGTCTAATCTACGGGTGCATGTCTCCAGAAGAACGCACTGGGCACTACAATAGCAGATTTACAATTTTCACTCAGCAACATCCACTGCTGCTTGTTTCCAGAAAACACCCATGGAGTCAAATCATCACTACACCTGTACAGAAGTTCCCAAAGGGGTATAATATCCAAAATGTCGTCACTTGAGGGGTTAGCTCTGCACTTCTAGCACTTACGGGCTCTGTATATGGAGCCGCAAACTATTCTAGGAAAATCTGTGCTCCAGGAGACAAGTAGCGCTTGTTCCCTCCCAAGTCTCACCGTGTGGTTAAGCAGTACTGTACAGCCACATATGGGGTATTTCTACATTCAGCGGAAATTGTGGACAAATGTTGGTGCCATTTTTACCCATTTCCCCTTGTGAAAATGTAAAATCTGGTGCTAAAGCCATTTTTTGGGTAAAAATTTAATTATTTTTTCTTCTCTGCCCAATGGTATAATGTGACAAACATGTGGTGTCCATATGATCACTGCACTCCTAGATGAATTCATTGAGAGGTGTAGTTTGTAAAATTGGGTCACTTATTGGGTTAGTTCTGCTGTTCTAGCATCTCAGGTGCTCTCCCAGTGGGTCAAGGCACCCGTAAACCATAACAGTAAAATCTGCCCTATTAGATAGCGCTCCTTCCCTTCTGAGCTTTGCAATGTGCCTGAAAATTAGTTCCCGATTATATGTTGCATACTGGCACACTCAGGAGAAATTGCACAACAAACTGAGCGATCCAGTTTTTCCTATTATCCCTTATAAAAATTAAACACTTGGGGCTAAAACAACATTTTGGTGGTAAAACTAGTGGTTAATTATTTTTTCTTCATCGCCCCATGGTATAAATTTCTGTGAGGCACATGTGGTGTCAACATGCTCACTGCACCCCTAGATGAATGTAGTGTAGTTTGTAAAATGAGGTTACTAATGAGGGGTTTCTGTTGTTCTTGCACATCAGGGGCTCTGCCAATGTGACATGGCACCCCCAAACTATTCCAGCAATACCTGAACTCCCACATGGCACTTCTTCCATTCTGAGCTTTGCACTGTGCCTCCAAATGTAGTTTTTAACCACATATGGGGGTACCTGCGTACTCCTTTCTCCTTCAAACTTTGTTTTCGTCAAAGAATGCTCCCTTTGCAGCAATTACAGCATTGTAGACCTTTGGCATTTTAGCTGTTCATTTGCTGAGGTAATCTTGAGAAATTTCACCCCATGCTTCCTGAAACCCCTGCCACAAGTTAGATTGGCTTAATTGGCACTTTTTACGTACCATACGGTCAAGCTGCTCCCACAACAGCTCAACGGGGTTGAGATCTGGTGACTGCGCTGGCCACTCCATTACAGATAGAATACCAGCTGCCTGCTTCTTCCCTAAATAGTTCCTGCATAATTTAGAGATGTGCTTAGGGTCATTGTCCTGTTGTAGGATGAAATTGGCTCCAATCAAGCGCTGTCCACAGGGTATGGCATGGCTTTGCAAAATGGAGTGATAGCTTTCCTTATTCAAAATCCCATTTACCTTGTACAAATCTCCCACTTTACCTGCACCAAAGCAACCCCAGACCATCACATTACCTCCACCATGCTTGACAGATGGCGTCAGGCACTCTTCCAGCATCTTTTCAGTTGTTCTGCGTCTCACAAATGTTCTTCTGTGTGATCCAAACACCTCAAACTTTGATTCGTCTGTCCATAAAACTTTTTTCCAATCTTCCTCTGTCCAATGTCTGTGTTCTTTTGCCCATAATAATCTTTTCCTTTTATTAGCCAGTCTCAGATATGGCTTTTTCTTTGCCACTTTGCCCTGAAGTCCAGCATCCCGGAGTCGCCTCTTCACTGTAGACGTTGACACTGGTGTTTTGCGTGTACTATTTAATGAAGCTGCCAGTTGAGGAGCTGTGAGGCGTCGATTTCTCAAACTAGAGAAATCTTCAGTTTCTTGGCAACTTCTCGCATGGAATAGCCTTCATTTCTAAGAACAAGAATAGACTGTCGAGTTTCACATGAAAGTTCTCTTTTTCTGGCCATTTTGAGAGTTTCATAGAACAAACAAATGTAATGCTCCAGATTCTCAACTAGCTCAAAGGAAGGTCAATTTTATAGCTTCTCAAATCAGCCAAACCGGTTTCAGCTGGGCTAACATACTTGTGCAAGGGTTTTCTAAACATCCATTAACCTTCTTACACAGTTAGCAAACACAATGTACCATTAAAACACTGGAGTGGTGGTTGTTGGAAATGGGCCTCTATACACCTATGTAGATATTGCAATAAAAACAAGACGTTTGCAGCAGAGCTGTGGAGTCGGAGTCGGTGCTCATTTTGGTGGAGTCGGTATAAAATAGACCGACTCTGACTCCTAAAATATATAATAAATTGGGTGCAGTAGATCAATGCAGTTTGTGGGGAATATTTTTTCATAGGAATTTGGGAAAGTTATGAAATGTCTTCTAAATGGCTGTTCTATTCCTGATCTAAGGCTACATTCACACACAGCGTTTTTGCTGCGTTTTTTGAGGATACGTTTTTCAGCTGCAAATGCAGATCAGCTTTTTAAAAAACTGCATCACCTGAAAGGTTTTTGAGCTCATAGATAATGTTTTCAATAGCAAAAGCAGATTAGAAAAACGCCGAACGAACTGACATGCTCATTCTTTGTGAGGATCCATTTTTGAGCCCAAAAACAGATCCTCACAAAACGATGTGTCTGAATGTCATATCTTGAAACCCATTGCCTTTGCTGGGATGCCCAGAGACACTGCATTTTACTGCAAAAAAACGGATCCGCAAAAACGCTGTGTGTAAATCATGGCCGTAGCCAGCGAGAGGCAGGGGGGGCAGCTGCCCCCCCTAGAAGCAGGGGCACGCACCTATCAAAACTCACTTGTATGCTGCAGTGCTCCCGTCCTGCACTGGCTCCAGACTGCAGGGTGCAATCTCCCCTCCTCTGTCCTGTCTTCTGCCGTCTTCACCAGAGAGAGGAGGGGGAGGGGTGCCTGCCCTGCACAGGATCTGATTCCTGGGCCCCGAGCTGGAGAAATTGAAAGTACTATTACTCATGTCTGTCACAGGAAGGTAACTAATGCTAATATTGTAGATGATTATTATGTGCTCTCTGTACAATGTGTGTGAACTATATGTGCGATATGTGCAACGTACTATTTGCTATCTGTAGCTGTCATCTGTCTATCACACTCTATCCATCCATCCATCCCTCTATGCATCCATCCATCCCTCTATCTATCTATCCATCCCTCTATCTATCCATCCATCCCTCTATCTATCTATCCATCCCTCTATCTATCTATCCATCCTCTATCTATCCATCTATCTATCTATCCCTCTATCTATCTATCCATCCCTCTATCTATCTATCCATCCCTCTATCTATCTATCCATCCCTCTATCTATCTATCCATCCCTCTATCTATCTATCCATCCCTCTATCTATCTATCCATTCCTCTATCTATCTATCCATCCATCCCTCTATCTATCCATCCATCCATCCCTCTATCTATCTATCCATCCCTCTATCTATCCATCCTCTCTATCTATCCATCCCTCTATCTATCTATCCATCCCTCTATCTATCTATCCATCCCTCTATCTATCTATCCATCCATCCCTCTATCTATCTATCCATCCATCCCTCTATCTATCTATCCATCCATCCCTCTATCTATCTATCCATCCATCCCTCTATCTATCTATCCATCCATCCCTCTATCTATCTATCCATCCATCCCTCTATCTATCTATCCATCCATCCCTCTATCTATCTATCCATCCATCCCTCTATCTATCTATCCATCCATCCCTCTATCTATCTATCCATCCATCCCTCTATCTATCTATCCATCCATCCCTCTATCTATCTATCCATCCATCCCTCTATCTATCTATCCATCCATCCCTCTATCTATCTATCCATCCATCCCTCTATCTATGTATCCATCCATCCCTCTATCTATGTATCCATCCATCCCTCTATCTATGTATCCATCCATCCCTCTATCTATGTATCCATCCATCCCTCTATCTATGTATCCATCCATCCCTCTATCTATCTATCCATCCATCCCTCTATCTATCTATCCATCCATCCCTCTATCCATCCATCCCTCTATGTATCTATCCATCCATCCCTCTATGTATCTATCCATCCATCCCTCTATGTATCTATCCATCCATCCCTCTATCTATCTATCCATCCATCCCTCTATCTATCTATCCATCCATCCCTCTGTCTATCTATCCATCCATCCCTCTATCTATCTATCCATCCATCCCTCTATCTATCTATCCATCCATCCCTCTATCTATCTATCCATCCATCCCTCTATCTATCTATCCATCCATCCCTCTATCTATCTATCCATCCATCCCTCTATCTATCTATCCATCCATCCCTCTATCTATCTATCCATCCATCCCTCTATCTATCTATCCATCCATCCCTCTATCTATCTATCCATCCATCCCTCTATCTATCTATCCATCCATCCCTCTATCTATCTATCCATCATTATATTCTATCTAAATATCTTGATTATTGTATCATAAAAATGATTAAATGTCTGATGTTCACATTGTACTACAATAAATTTTTCACTTAAATATAAGCAACATATGTGGGAGTCGTGGAGTCCGAGTCGGTGTTAGGGAAATTGAGGAGTCGGAGTCGCAGGTTTGGCTTACCGACTCCACAGCCCTGGTTTGCAGCTAGAATAGTCATTTACCACATTAACAATGTATAGAGTGTATTTCTGATTCATTTAATGTTAGCTTCATTGAAAAAAATGTGCTTTTCTTTCAAAAATAATGAAATTTCTAAATGACCCCAAACTTTTGAATGGTAGTGTAGGTCCCCCAAAGCCTCTTCAAATGTGATGTGGTCCCTAAAATAAAAATGGTTTTGTAAATTGTGTTGGAAAAATGAGAAATTGCTGATCAACTTTTAACCCTTATAGCTCCCTAACAAAAAAAAATTTTTTCAAAAATGATGCAGCCCATCCTGCTTCATAGCTTTTTCGACATGACCTTCTTTCGCAAGGTCCTGTGTTCCAACCCACTTTACCTCAGCTGCGTTTAACGGCGTGGCTTTTGAAAGGTTCTGAGATCCAAGGGTCTTTCTAACTTGGTTAACCAGACCATACTGAAGGCTCGCAAGTCTCTATCTGCAAAGGTTGACCACTATAGTTGGATGTCCTACTTTCGCATATGTGGACAGAAGGATTTCCATCCCATGGTTTTCTCTCTTTCTAGGATTCTTTCTTCAGTTTAGTCTGGATGTAGGCCTTATCTCCTTAAAGGGACAGGTCTCTGCCCATTCCATCCTCTTTTAATATATGCTTGCTTTTCATAAACCAAGTTAAGATCTTCTTCCCGGGGGATGGGGGTGGCTCATTGTGCTTTTCTTTACAGGCATTCAGTGGGAACCTTGGAACCTAAGCTTTTGTTCTGTCTGTGTTTAATCTCAAAGTTTATTATGTGGAAGGTAGCATGTCTGGTTGTTTAAGATCTTGCCATTTCCTGCAGGGCTCATTGCTATGTTCTCCATCAAGACAAGGTGGTCTTACGCCCCATGCTATCCTTTTTTACAAATATGGTCTTTGCTTTCCGCGTCTATCGGTATGTGTTCTTCACCTTTTTCCCATCTATGGGTGCATGGAACATGTTGAGAAGCTGATTCTGCACCAAAAAGGGAAGATGCCACCTCTCTCTAATAGAAGCATGTGATATTCATGTGCTCCCATTGAATTAAATTATTGCAGTATATTGTACAAAAGATCGCAGGTTCAAGTCCTTGGGGGAGGGGCTATAAAAATAAAAACATGAATATAAATCACCCCCTTTTACCAATCTGAAAATAAAGAAATGTTAAAAGAATTAAATAAGCAAACTTGGTAATTGGCAATTCATAAAAGTCTAATCCTTTAAAATAAAAAATGTACGGCTATTGTATTTTACACAAAACTAGAGAAAATATTATGTACTATGGAAATACTTGCACTTTACTAACAAATCACTTCAACTGAAATTTGAGTGTAGTGGCATCATTAGTTTATTTGTGCCATCACATGTTCCACATTCAGATAGAAGTGACCGTTTTGGTATTGGATACAATTTTTCTTAAAGAGGACTTGATTGACAGAATATGTCAGGGAGGGATGAAATTGCACACGCCCAGAGAAGACTGATGAAACGTCCCGTTACACTATAAGCAGAGATTTCACATACTGCACTCCAAAAGCAACAAATGTGAATATCTCTTCAATAGCGCGGCACAGAGCAAAGCCGAAAGAAGTGGTAAAATCAGGGAGCTCCGGGATGATTACAAGGTATTTAACGTTTTTGTTTTTGAGCTATTGACAGGTCCTTTTTTTTTTTTTTTTTAAAGTAGACATTCTTGTTTCAGATTTGCTAACAATGGTTTTGTTTTGAAGGATTGGCAAGGTTAACTTTACCTGAGATTTACAAATGAGAGAAATTTTGTGTTTATGCCAGTATAGCCGTGTGCACATGGGAATAATATAAAGCTTTGTATGAACTATTTTCCTTCTTATACCTAGCACCTTCCATGGATGAAAACTCTGCAGACTATATGAACAACTTTTTAGAAGCAATGATGCTCCTGGAGAAGTCTGACACTGAAAAGAAGGTGAGATCAGCAATTTACCTGTATGCTCATAGGATTGTTCAGAAGTGGGAAGGAAGAGTCACAGGTTCAGTGAAAGTAGCTGTCCTGTCTACCAGAAATGAAACCATGAAATATCAATGAGAACAAGCGATTTAAACACAATATATATCAGTAATAAAGTATAAATGAAAGGAGTCACAAAATGTTTTGGCTTAAAGGGGTTTTCCGGTTTCGGATATGGGTATGCAAGTGATCCCAATGGATGTCAATGGTTTTCTAAGGTTTCCTAATGTTCACACTTAGTGCAAAAAAATATTATTTCAAGTAAAAAAAAATAGAAAACCTCCATTAAAACTATATAACACCCATTGGGATTATATACACATCCACAATGGATCTAGTAAAAAAAAATGGAAGTCCTTACGCTAGTGTTGAATATAACCATAAGCCTCATTCAGGTAGGCCTCTATAATCCTAGAGGTTGGGTTCCATAAAACAGGCAGTCTTCGTGTTACATCCAGAATATGGACAATTCTAGAAAATGGGCTTACCTTCTGAGCATTTCTTTGGGGGGTGGGTAGTTGTCTTTTTTTTTTTTTTAACTGCAGAGTGTTAAAGGGAACCTGTTTTGAGCAAAAATTTTATTTACCTGCAGATATAGGATGAATCTGTAAGTAAATAGCATTAAAATGCTGCCTTATTGAAAGCCTGACCACCAGGAGGAAATGAGTTGTATCCTCCCAGGAGCTGCTGGCTGCACATGCATGCTGCAGAGCGAGCTGTCAAATATTGGGGAGTGATCACATCTGCTGCTCACAGATTTGAAAGTGTAATCTCTCTGTGCACGCCCTGGTGACTGAAAGCCGGAAGCTCCCAGGACTCTACAAGATCATTTCCCCTCAGTAGCCATGCTTTCATTAAAGCAACAGGGCAGCATTTTAACGGTATTCACCTATATATTAACCCTATTTGCAAGTAATTAGTGGTTTTAGTTCATGACAAGTTCCCTGTGAGTAAGAGCCAGTCAGTGAGGTCATTCTGTTGGAGAGTTAGTGACTGTTCTTTCTTCTCCTCTTCTCCGTGCTGATATGACCACTGACCAAATGAAGAATCAGCTGCAACATGATGTGGTAATAAATCAGCACAGAGGGTCTTTTAATTTAAACTTCTCTTCTAAAAATGTTTAGCTGAAAACACATGTATATAAGTGAAACAAAAAAAATTGCCCCCGAAGGTGACCATATCATTTAAAAAAAAACTGTCACCTGATTCTTGCTGCCCAAACCGCGGGCAGCATGAATCAGATCCTGGCTGCACTATTGCAGCCACATATATATTTTCCTGAAACGCATCAGTGTTTAGAGAAAATGCTATTAGAAGATCCAGCCAGGTACCAGCCAGAGACTAACTAGTCCAGGTTCTCCCAGCACCATGGGACTAGTCAATTACCCATAGTGAGAGACCTGTCAATCGATTCTTGCAGTGCTGGGACAAGTCAGCCGGGGGCTGGGCCGGACTAATTTGGTTTCCTGCAGGGTTTTTAAAGTACAATTTCTGTGAAATACCGGTGCATTTAAGAAGAAAACGTGTACAATTCATCCGAATGAGTCGCCTCCTTTTCGCTTTCTGATTTTATGCTAAAAGTAATACAAATGTGATAACGGAGTGGTGTTATAGCAATTGCTTGTAAAAGAGGGTGTCCGTTCAAGGAACCTTTCTAAATAAAATATATTACAGAAATAGAATTGAATTAACTTTATTTCAGGATTAAATTTGCTTTCTCCGACAAGCTAAATGTATATCGTCAGGAAGGTTAGGAATTTTTCGAAGGAAAGAAACCTCATCTATTTCACATTGTCAATTTAATAAACGCTTCATAGGCGCTGTTACAAAAAGTGGCTCAGCTTGAAGATCTCTGTAACAAAAAAGAGAAGTTCATCCAGTCCAACAAAATGATTGTAAAATTCAGAGAAGATCACATTGCTCGACTTGAGAAAACCCATAAAGAGGGCCGAAATTCATTTTCAAATAATGAACAAGAGGGACTGATGGCGAAAATGAAAGAAGAGCTGCTTGTGTTAAAGGAGCAGGTACAACTTGTTAAGCTTTTCTTCTACAATTTTGCTGGTATTGCTGAAGAAATCAGAAACTAATGTGCAACCCTTTTTTAATTTATTTATTTCGTCACACATTGCATTCTTGCCTTGGAAAAATACAGCATTTTACAGTGCCAACACAGATAATTAGATTTCTTAAAGCACCACTCCAGCGGGTTTTTTTTTTTCAGCACTGGAGTGGCGCTTTAAATGCAAGCCCCCTGCCTCCGGTCATATACTCACCCTCTGTCCTCTTCACAGCTTTTTCGGTTCACCTGCGCCATCTTGTGAATGCAGCTGCTGACTGTCTGGAAGTCAGATACTGCGTCACAAGAGAGCAATGCAAGTCAGAGACCAACGGGAGCTGCGGCAAAAATGGATGAAACCGCTGGAAGGTGACTATCTCAGGGGTCAGGAGACTTACATTTAAAGCACCACTCCAGCATTGCAATAAAAAAAAAATTGCTGAAGTAGTGCTTTAAATCTCATTCACCTCCAGCTTACTTTTTCCTTGTAGATTTGAACTTTCAAAGCGATTTTTTTTCAAATCTACAGCATGTCCATTCTTTCAGCATTTTTCACCCTTTCAAATGAATGGGTTAAAAATGCATGCAAAAACGCACCTTTTACACAGCTTTTTTCCTGCCAGCACTCTGGTTTTTGCAGCAAAAATATCTGCTGCACGTACTCAACATGTGTACACAGCCTTACTAACCTAGTGTATCTGTAAATCTCTATAGTTTTGCTGTGATTCTTCCTATCAGTTCCTAGGATTTTTTTTTCAAGATGTACTGTATGTGTTTGTTTTTAGTTTTTTTAAAAAATTATTTGTCCTTTTTTTGTACCAATCACCAGATTGAGCACCACCCCCGCGTAGCAAAGTATGCTCTAGAGAACCACAGCCTTAGAGAGGAGAATAAAAGCCTGCGCTCTCTTCAGTCTGTAAAACGGGCTCAAGAAATTCATAATCAGATGATTGCAGATCTGGAGAGGGCTTTCCTGGAGGCAACTTCAGCAATTAAGAACAATGGAGGTAGGAAAATAAAACTATTGGTGTGGCGGAATTTATTAAATATACAGTATATGTTGGCTGTTTTGTTTCTATGCATGTTACTTTCTATCACTCCATTGTATATATATATATATATATATATTTTTTATATATTCAGCATGCATAAACTTAGCCGGTGGTAACATGGTAGGACCAATTTAGGAATAAGAGGTGCCCATAGCAACTAATGAGATTCTAGGTGTCATTTCAGGTTTGGCTACATGACAATCTGTGTCACATTACAACATCGCATCTAGTAGTCTCCCATGGTGCCACATTGCGTCTTCCTGCAATAGTCACCAATGTTTCCAAAATGTGTTGATTTTCTCTCTGTGGTTGCAAGTTACAAGCAACTCACATGCCATAGGTTTCAGTGCAATTCATATGCAACGTCTACTGTATGTGATTTGACTCCTTTTTTACAGCAAAATTACAGCTCTAAATTAGTGTCGTGACAGCAAGTCGCAGACACGTTGCACTGATGGTTTTTGGTGCATGACTTTTCTGAGAATTGTTGTTGCTGCTTTCCGTAAGAAAAGAAAATCCTTAAGCTATATATTTGAATAGTTTCACATTTCCATGGCTAAATTGCTTTTCCATTTTAGTTCCCTGATTTTAACAAATCTATTATGTCACTAGTTCTGTATTTTATCACTAGTATGTTTTCCACTTCTCTTTGGCAAGTAGTAAGACTACTGTAGTGATGGCTGCCCACCAAATGCTGGTGTCAGATGTTCTAGTATAAGACTATTCTGCATACGATGAGAGATAACCAACATGAATATTGCTTCTTTTCCTCACCAGTTCGACCCCTGCACTCGGCACCAATAGCCGCAGATAATAACTTGGCTTCCACTGAAAAGTTGAAGGAGAAACTGTTGCAACTTCAAAGTGAGCTGGCCTCCGCAAAACAAGAATATGAAGAGTTCAAAGAGCTGACCAAGTGAGTTATAACGTTTAGAGGACAAGTCAGCGCGTTTTGCTTTATATACAAGGTTTTATGCACTGATGATAAAGCAAAAAACGTTTCTATGCAGCTCTGTTCTTTCAGAAGTGATCAATATCTGGTGCTTACACCTCCCTGTGCAGACATGCAGGAAAGAGACTGTCCAGAGTCAGTGCTGTGCTCTGTACAACCAGGACACTTTCTGTCACTTATAAAGAATGGCCCCGATTCATCCAGACTGGTGTGTTATACTCCAGTCTTGATGAACAGTGCCATTGATTAAGATGCGCCAAATTAATTAACAGACGTGTGTTTCCTAATAAATTTGTTCCATTTTTTTCCTGACGTGAGCCACCAAAAATATTGTACTCCTGCCAAGGTCTGGAATACATGTCTGTTATAATTTACGCCATTTTTGTGTTATAAGTTATGATGAATTTGACGGGCGTGCTTGGCCATGCCCCCTCCGTGCTTTTTTTCACTTTTTAAAAAGTTGTCTAAACTGAAGTTAAAATGCCAAAAGTTGCAAGATTTTGGCACAACTCCCCAATTCCATTGAAAAACTGGGTGATGAATTGGCCTCAATGAGTAAAGGAGCCTGCTTCCTAATGCCATTGTGGAGAAGCTTTTTTTATATGGAAATGTGCTTGAGCTGTCTGACTCTTATACATTTCTTTTTCTACCATTGCAAATGATATCTAAATCCCACAGACAATACAGAGTTTGTCCAAATGGTTACTCCAACCTAACCATGTAATTGTGTTTCTATCTAGGAAGAAGCAAGTGGAGCAAGAATCAGAGCTTCAGTCTCTATACAAAACCAACAACCATCTTGAAAATATTTTGGACGCCATAAAGGCTCATAAGAGGAATGAAGTATCACAGCTGAACAAAATGCATGTAGAGACAATAAAGGTAAATGGAAAAGAATTGAAACTTGCTGCTTAAGGGCTTGTTCAGACGGGCATGTGTTGTCTGACTAAAAATTGGACAGCGCACTGACAAATGTAATTAAATAAGGCTGTCCAGAAAGTGGTGGATGCAGAGACTGAAGAGGGCCTCTGTCCATGGATCCCTTCTATGCGCCTGTGACAGGAGCTGCGGTGGAAATGGGTCCCTTTATCTCTTGGGTCCCTGTGCGGCTGCACAGGTTGCACCAACACAGGTTGCACCAACACACCTATGCTCAGATGAGTATTTTTTTGACATGGACAAGGGTGTCCATGTAAAAAAGAAATTGCAGCATGCACGGTTCTCTTCCGTATATTGATGTAACTCGCCCATTCAAGTCTATGGGTGCACAATAAAAAATCAGATGCCATACAGATCACCTATATTGCATCTGATTTTTACTGTACTTTGCCATTATTACCCTTCAGTATTGTATTTGATAATGTACATTTTAAATTATGTATAAATACAGATGTCACACGGATGTAATATACGGACACTCAAATGGCACATGGATGATAATACAGATGAAAATTGGTTGATTTTTCATATGCTCACCTGACCCCAGCCTACGGCAAAATGAGTTACAGCTCCCTCTAGCGAGGTGGTCACCACATTACACAGCAATCTGCACAGAGCTGCTTGGAGGCAACACCTTAGTAGCCACCCTGTTACCCGATTCAGAAAACTACTTCAAAGAGCAGCTCTCATTTTGTAACCCAGGCTTTTTTCCTCTGAAAAAACTGCGTTTGTAGTGTTCTATATCACTGGATACGCATGATATTCACATGATGGGTGGTCCTACTAAGTTACATACAGTTGTTATATAGCACATATATGGCTACATGCCAAGGCACCCACTTGGCTTTCGCCATTATCCCCAGGTTTAGACATTTCCTGTGCACATAATGCTCCATTTTCACTTTTATGGTCTTCCATATTTTTTTATCCGCTATTAGAACATGACGACTC
This sequence comes from Phyllobates terribilis, assembly GCF_046119375.1. Lineage (NCBI taxonomy): Eukaryota > Metazoa > Chordata > Amphibia > Anura > Dendrobatidae > Phyllobates > Phyllobates terribilis. Next base: position 234,630,111 of record NW_027362764.1, read on the forward strand.
CCACAAGAGCCTACAACTTGAGGTCTCGGCTTGTGCCACGTTCCAGCCCAGATTGCTTGCAGCCTGACTTTATGGATACACCAAAGTCACGGGAAGATGATCTGGACAATATTGTTGATGAGCCCATCCCTCCAGAGATGAGTGAGCAAGCCTATGAAGCTATTGCTGAGGAGCTAAGAATGGTGCAGGTATGCTGAAAAATGAGCTCGCTCTTGGGGGTTACGGTTTCTCCTTGCGGAGACCGCCAGCTGGAGTATGGAGTGGTATAGCAGTGTGTGTTTATATTAGAAAACTATGATTTCCCACTATATATAAAACAGAAAAAAATCTTAATTGTTTATAGAAATTGAAGTATTGGGGTTCTTTTAGCTCCAAAACCCCTTCACAGACCCACCATGATTAGAGCCACCCCTAGAAGGCGCATGGGAGCTCACTGCATACTGTTACTTTCCATGGATAACCAGCTGGCCGGCACTTATCATTTTAGATATGTCTATGCATGGATTTTGTAGCTGTGTATCTGGTAAAACAGAGCATAAAAATTACCATATATTAAGACGTTAATCGATGCAGAATTTTTAACTTTTTCAGATACAAAGAAAAATCGTTCACTGTGAGGGGCAGTAGCAGAATTTTACATGGCATGCGACAAGTCTCAGGAATACAGAATCTATATTAAAAATGTAAACTCCTGGCAAAAGTTGAGAATTCGGGCTCATTCATGGTACTGCCCTTCATGCAGAACGTAAATAGGAGGGTGCTCTGTTATCACATAGGTAGGGCTGACGGGCTCATGATTAGCAGACCCCTGAGCTGGTTCTGCTATTTTGTCTTGGATTTACTCTACAAGCACAATGCAGTAGCATTGCCAATATGCTGTCCTAAATTACAGCCCCTTTTTTTCTGGACTTGATTATTATTGGACTTTATTTTCCAGGAGCAAGTTACAACTTTACAAGCCAAGCTGGATGAAGAAGAGAGTAAAAACTTGAAGCTTCAGCAACAGCTACATAAGATAGAGCATCATTCAGCACAGATGGAAGAGGTAGGGAGAATGCAAACTGATGCCACTGATTGTGTGGTATGTCATACATGAAACATTTATACTGGCACTAAGGTGAATTATTATTTCCTGCAGTATACCAATTGCAGGGGGTACCGATGGGTTACCATGGCAACTGGGGTCCTGCTGCAGGTCCAGATGGATGCCATCTTGGGGCTTCTGTGAAGCTCCGCTGCAGACAGGACTTCATAGGAGACCATGATTTACACTGCATACTGAAATACTATTGTATATAGAATAAGCAATCAAAAGATTGCAGATTCAAATTTCCTAAGCAAAGTAGAAATTAAATTGTTTAAAAAAATTGTAAACAATTTAAAGCGTGAAAATTTGATTTATCCCCCACTCCTTTTTCCTCCATTGGTGTTTCACTCCCTACACCTCCCTTCTTGAAAAAAGAAATTACAACTTTTTGACCACTTTGTTTATGTTCCCCAAACTGGTATCAATAAAACCTTCAGCTCCGCATGCAAAAAAAAGAGCCCCCCCACACAGCTTAATCGACTGAAAAATAACACTTATTTTTTTTTTTTTTTTACAACTTTACAAAAAAAATGTCACCGCTGATTGCAACTTTTTTTTTTCAAGTTTGGTATTGTCATAATGGTACTGACATGAAGAGTCATAGTCATACCAGGTCGTTCACCATTTTATCCCACTTGGAATTTGTATCGGTACATTTTATAGTAAAATTAATAGTGTCATTTAAAACTACAACTAGTCACACAAAGGCCTTCTACAGCTGTCGATGGAAAAATAAAACATACTACAGCTCTTGAAAGAAAGTGACTATAAATTTAAACCGCAAAAGCGAAAAATCTCCCAGGAACGAAGGGGTTGAACTTGCTGTACGCTCACAAGAAGAGGAAACCCTGTTTGGGAGAGAAGAACCGACAAATTGCGGCGCCCTAAGTGCGTAAACACAATATTATAGTCTTTGATGGGTGCACAATTTCATGCACTCACCTGATAGAAGACTAACATTGCTTTAGATTGTGTATCCTCAAAAAACTTTTCAATGGACAGGGCTTGCAGCTTGCCTCGGGTGGATCCAAGTGAAAGAGCCAGACATAGTCTCACACAGGATGAGTAAATCAAGAAGAGTATATCCAGCCTATGAACGGCAGCGCTTCACAGGACTCGCATCCAAAGATGATATTTTTTTTTTTATTTGATAAGTTAAAATAGACTCTATTTTAACTTGAGTCTATTTTTAACTTATCAAATAAAAAATTATAAAATATCATCTTTGGATGTGAGTCCTGTGAAGCGCTGCTGTTCATAGGCTGGATATACTCTTCTTGAAGAAGAGAAAACTGAGGAGGTAAAGTAACACATGACTAAAGGATCGGACATAACTGCTAGTTTATAATTTGTAGCCATGGATGCATTCTGTTCTACATAAGAATGGTGTGTAAAAAAAAAAAAGTTAGGATTTCTTAATAAATGCTATTTGCAGAGTTATCATTGTTTTTGATGCATTGGTTTTGTGGCTTGATTTCCTATTTAAAATAGTTTCTATGAATTCTCTTGATACACTAGAGTATATTTTAGTTCATATTTAAAAAAAAAAAAAAAAAAACTATGTTGAAAAAAAATAAGTAAAAAGCTCCCAAATGGTTCAAAAAGTAGTAAAGAAGTAAGTTTTGCTGGACCTTGGCCCAGTAGACACATACTGGTGTAATACAGCATTGTAAATCACCTGCGTCGTCCCTTCCGGATTAGTAGGCCCTACGATGTCATTACGGTGGAACACAAAGCATTCATGCCGTTGCAGAGGTCCAATAAACAGAAGAGGCACCAAGTATGTCACAAGTAGTGAAAGTTGAAACATTGCTCTGGTCCAGCAGTATTGGGCTCCAGACAGTTACATTTAGACAAATGTTAAAGGGGTTGTCTACAACATTTATATTGATAGTCCATCTTTAGAATGCAGCCACTATACAGTTGACTGAGCTGTGCAGCGCCCCAACTGATCTCATCCAGCTGGCATCGGGAAAATCCAATTGGTGGGGTGTCGGGTGTTGCACCCTCACCGATCTGATATTGATGACCTTTCCTAAACATAGGCCATCAATATAAAAGTGTAGCTAGTGTTTGCTTAAATGAAAAGGGCAGTGATGGGTACACTGCATAGGCTCCTTTTTCTAATAAATAGGACATGTGCACAACATATACTGGTTGTGCATGCATCCCAGCAGGTACGTGTAGACCTGACATCATCGGCACCACTCACCTCCGGATACAAAGGTGAGCAGTGCCAGAGAACGCCTTTTAATTTATTTTTTTTGTTTATTTGTGCCATATTTATGTCCTAACAGCTCTTCACTTCAGAAAAAGCCACCTGGAGCTCAAAGCAACAGGAGCTTCTTGAACAAATTAATGGTTTTGAAAAACAGCGACAAGACTTTAAGAGCAATGAGGATGGTAAGTTGTGTAGGTTTTGGGTAGATCTTTGGCTATCCCCTTCTTTGTACTACAGCCACGTTTAGTTTTTAGTCATCATGGCATAGATTGTTATAATTTAACTTTGTAATGTTTCCCAGGTAACTGAGTATGAAACACAAATGATTTCTTTCACATCACTGTGCAAGCTCTTGAGACCTTATGACATTTACTGTTGTAACTTATTCTTAATTTACTGATTTCAATACTTTTTTAGTATTAAAGAGCGAGGTCCATGACCTGCGAGTGGTTCTTCAGTCTGCAGACCGTGAGCTTCGTGCTGTGAAGATGGAGTACAGTCTGTTCAAGGAAAAGCAAGAGAAAGAGATGAGCCAGCTGTCTGACCGACACATCAATGTCCAGCTGCAACTGGATAATGTCAGGTATATGCCTGGTGAATCGAAGTGGCACATAAAGTATTATAGGGCTTTCTCCTAGTCTTTTTAACATGTATCATTGAACAGTCATACCGCCCAACTTTGAACTATAAGGCTATGTTCACGCACGTTTTTTTCTGCTGCAAATCTGCTGCTAACTTTTCTCTGGCAGAAAAAACGCACATATTTGCTGCGTATTTTTGACCACCCATTACTTCCTAATGGGTGAAAAACACAGGTGCTTTTTCTGCTGCAGAAACGCTGAAAGAAGTGACAAGCTCTATTTTCCAAATACACAAGCAAGACTGAAAATACTCAGCAAACAAAAAGCAACGTGTGAACAGAGAATTCTGGTTTCTCATAGACTTTGCTGGTACTGCAAGTCGCAGCTGAAAATTTGTATGACAATCTGCTGCAAAATACACAGCAAAACACAACGCGTGTGAACATATTGTGCACTGCCGCAATTTTTTTTTACTCTAAGCCAAACCACACAGAAACATTGCTCCTAGTGAAGACCATTAGTTTTCCTACACACTACCAACCTCTTTCATGGGCCCATGGTGCCCCTTACACACAGTATAATTCCCTCACATACAGTGTAAGGCCCCTGCAGTGACCACTACAAACTCTGTAATGTCCTCATAATACATTCTCCACACAGCATAATAATCCCCCCCCCCCCCCAGTAGAATGTTCCTACAGTACACCCCCCCTCCCCCCCCCCCCCCCCCACACACACACACACACACACACACACACACACACACACACACATACATACATACATACATACATACATACATACATACATACATACATACATACATACATACACATACACACACACACAGTACAATGCCTGCCACACACAGCTCTGCTACATCAACACACACAAAGGCCCGTCGTGCCCACAGTTCTGCTTCGCCAACGCACACACCCACAGCTTACCTTTGTCCTGTTCCTCTTCTCAGCTGCCTAGTCTCATGACCGGAGAATGTCATGTAACCCAAAGGACCTGGCAGGACGTAGACTGAACGTTGCATGGAGGTACCTCCCTGCTCCACCATTATAGTCCCCTGTATTTGTACCCTCAGGTCACAGATAGAACTGAAGTTAGGACATAACCCTGACTTCGTGGGACAGCTCCCCAAATTTGTGACCGTCCTGCTTGGATGCAGATCAGTGATTGTATTTTTGGGGCTATAAAGTGAAGCTTACTCAAAAGATAACTATAGCCATTTATGCAAATTGTCTCTTCAGAGAGGAAGAGGACCAGAACTCTAGTGCCACCTACAGGAAGTAGCAATCCTAAAAGTCAATAGTAACACTTTAACAAGCCTTATCACATGACTTAGGATATAAGCCAGAACCAGGAACTCAATTTGCAGACACTGTGTTTCGGGGTACTGCCCCTCATCAGTGCAAAGTGTGAGTTCTGGTTTGGCTGGGTGAGGGGCATCGGGCTGGTATCTAAGGGGTAGCCATTCAGTCTGCAGACATTTACTTTATACAAATTTTTGCTGCCTAATTGCAACAAATAGCCTCATGCATTTGATATTAATGAAGATTATTTTTCCAAAAACTCTAGGCTGGAACATGAGACTTTATTGGAGGAGAAGCGATCCCTCCAAGATGCATATGACAACTTAGAGGAAGTGATGAAATTTGAGACTGACCAACTGAAACGGGAGCTTTCTGATTGGAAACGAGAGAATAAAACGCTGAAAGCTGAACTTAGCGTAAGATCATTTCTTTTATATCCCGAGGTTGCATTTTTTTTATATCCTGGCATATACTGCAGTTAACTCTGAGAGAATATATGAAGAACTCTGCTATACGTGATCCAAAAGCTGAAATTCTTCTCCAGTGCTTCTCACAATCCTATCAGGCTATAACCCTTTCTGCACAAATTCTAAAGGCTGATTTATTGGTTTATGGTTCCTTTACATGCATTACCCCAGTAGGGGGACCACATGAAGTTACAGAAAACCTTACCCAGCTAACCTGTCTGCGATGAAGACCAAACAAGCCAAAGATCTTGCCCCTTCAGATAACACTCACCCTTTCCTGAGAATATTGTTCTGCATTTGTTTGAAGAGCAGAAAGTTTTAAAGGGGCTTTCTGGGCTTGAGACAAAATTCTGCAGTCACCTTATGATTGCAAATTACTGAAAGATGTTGGTGTGCAATGAGTACACTGTCGCAATTCCTTTATAATCCCATGGGAAGGTGTCTTAACAGTCGGGCCCCTGTCCTGCTTTGCCCTTATCTACCTTGAGGTCGGCTGACCCAAACTAAGGTTTTTATGCTAGACACAGGATAGAACCATCCCGATTGAGTACACCTTGTCGTGGTGGGATTACTTTTATGCTTTTTTGATCAAAATAGTTTTAAGTACCCTATGTTCTTTACATATTCTATTACTATTTACTTACTACAGGATATATGCTCATTTTGTTTTTTTTCTTGGGTTTTGTCTGTGTTAAAGTTGACAGAATTTGGGGCCGAGTATCAGAGACCAAACACTGCTGACATAACAATATAGTAGTATGGCCTATATAATAGAACATGGCGCAGAATGTGGTTCATTGTAAGCACTTTTTACACAGCATGAAACTCCTTATGGAATATCATTTTTTATTTAACAGAATCTTCTGGAGCATTTAGAAACTGAAAAGGAGCACAGACAAACCCTGAAATGTCAGCTGGAGGAGGATAAGGAGAACAAGTCAAAGTAAGTGACACAGTAAAAATAGTGTAGTAGAATGTAATGTATCTGGATCTACAGAAATCTAACGTTAGATGACTATTTGTAGGGAGCTGGTGAAGGTTCTGGAGGAGAATGTGAATCTGAAGAAACAGTGTTCTGAGCTTCTGACAAAGTGTGAACTGCAGGTAATGTATGAATCAGACAACTCTGAACATTTAGTACATTTCTTGTGGAAAAACTTTTAATTTAAACTGTTCAAATACAATATATTACTCATTTCAGGTTGTCAATCTCCAGACTTTAGAACTTGAGTTATCCTCTTCCAAAGAAACCATCCATGAACTTGAGAAAAAATGTTCTTCAGATAAGGTATCTTATGCCAAACTCCACCAGAAATATAGTTTTACTATGAAAACATTTAAAGGGCATTTGCACTGCAAGATAACTAGCAACTTTTCACGATTACCTTGCCGTGTAAACAGACTGCTGATAACCTAATAAACGAGCAAACCGCTCATTGATCAGATGGTGATCTTTAAAGCAGCACAAAAGATCATCGCTCTCATCGGTTCATTGTCCTGTGTAAACAGGACTTGTGCTGCTGAGAGCAATGGCAGCAGCATATGTGAACTGAGCAATCTAATATAGGTCGCTCAGTATGCTTCATTTACTTTGTTCTGCTTGTGTAAACAGGCAATCAATGACTTGCTGACTGATATTTTGCCATTGGTCAGTCTGTAAACTGCCCCTTAGGCTTTGTTCACGCCTTCCGTAAATGGTTGAGCATGTCTTGTCTCCTGGTAAGCTGCTTTTACCCATCTCCACTATCATTGCTTTGCAAGTCGGCTTTGAGTTTAACCCCTTAATGTCCAGGCCAATTTTTTTAAATCTGACCAGTGTCACTTTATGTAGTAATAACTCTGGAATGCTTCATCATATCCCATTGATTTTGAGATTGTTTTTTGGTGTCACACATGATGCTTTATAATAATGGTAAATTTAGGTTAATATGTTTTGCGATTATTTATAAAAATATCAGAAATTTGACACAAATGTTTTAAAAATTGCAATTTTCAAACTTTGAATGACTATCCCTTTAATCCCAATAGTCACACCACACAAAAACATTAATAAATACCATTTCCCTCATGTCTGCTTTACATCAGCACCATTTGTAAAATGTTCTTTTATTTTGTTAGCATTTTAGAAGGTTTGAAAATGTAGCAGTAATTTTTCATTTTTGCAAGGAAATTTATAAAACGTATTTTTATAGGGACCAGTTCAGTTTTGAAGTCAGTTTGGGGGTCTTATATGTTGGAAACCACCCAAAAGTGATACCATTTTAAAAACTGTACTCCTCAACGTATTTAAAACTGCTTTCAGGTAGTTAATTAACCATTCTGGTTCTTTTCAAGAAATAATGGAAAGTGGCTTGAAAAGAATGAAAAAGTTTATTTTTACCACCTTCTGTACAGGCCGCTAGAGCCAGCAGACTCTAAGGCCGTTATTTGGCCTTGAACTGCCAAGGCAAACATCAGGACAACACAATCAAGAAATCAGGGTGCCCATGAGGTTAAAGAGGGAGCCCCCTCACTCTGTTAACTATTTAGATTCTGTAGTCACTATTGTTTAACGTCCATGGTCGGTGCCAACATCGTGGCTGATGCAGCAAGTTGTCAGCTGTAGTGTGCAGGTGACAGCTACTGGATTGTCACCTGTCGGGGAACGCTAGTCTCTTATATCTCAGGTCAGTTAAAAGACATCTATTGGTCACTGAGGGGTTAAGGGCAAATTATTTGAGAGTCTGGTTGCCATAAATGTATAGAGTAGGGGTACATGATGGATTTAGTCACAGATCATAAAGTGTACCTCTAAAGAGCAAACTGCAGAAGGGTGCAATTCACTGGCACTCAGTTTACATTGCACCCTGTGATGAGAAAAATCGGCATGCAACCAATAACCCAGCAAGTGTGGATTTTTGGCATCAGTCACAATGTGACCCCAGGAGATGCCAGGTGCTCTGTAACTCCTTAACCACCTGTGATGTACATTTTTGTCTTGAGTAGATAAGGAATGTGTGAAACAATCTGAGGAGTTGAGCCTGTGTCATACCAGGCAAATGCTAGCTGCGTTACTTAGTCGGCATGTCCCTGTAACCATTGAGTAATCTCTGATCACAGTATTGTTTTGTTTTTTTCCTAAACTTGTTTCATTGAAAATTATACAACATAGCAAGGTTACATCACAGAACAAAAGAACAATCAGCATTTATCATTGCTCATTAATACTGTCTGGCAAAGTAAACCAATTACTGTAGTTTAATCTATGACCGCGGCATTTAAATAACATCCGTGCTGGGGCTTTCATTAGCTCCCCACAACACAATCACAGGGAACCGATGGGTTACCATGGCAGCCGAGGTCATGCTGAAGGTACCATCACTGCCATCTCCGTCCTCCAATAAAGCTCAGCAATAGGCTGAGCTACATAAAAGAACCGAAGTTTCCCTTATACTGTGGTATTATAGTATAAACAATTGAACTATCACAGGTTCATATTTGAGCAGGAAGATGAACCTCATAATTAAATCCCTCTCTAACAAGCCATAAAACTTAGCTTCTATTACTATATTAAAAATGGATACAGGGTAATAAAAATCATGTCCTTAATCTGCCTATTGTGAATTATTTGTAAGGATAACTACCTATATTTACAATTCATGGCACCCTGGCGTGTCATGTCTAACTGGTAGAATAAGACATACAATTTATAGCACCCCCCCCCCCCCCCCCAGCATGTTTCATGGCATGTACGACATCATCAGGGGATGGGACAATGGCATGAATATCACAGGTTCAAGTTCCCTAAAGGAACTAAATAGATTATAGTATGAATTTAAAAAAAATTCTATATATATTTAAAAGTAAAAAAATGTAAAAATTGGAATCTTCACCACCCCTTTTTCCCATTAAAAATAAACATATTTGGTAACTTTGTCTCCCAAAAAGTCCAATTTGTCGATCTATAAAATGATTGAATCTGTAAATTAAACACCGAAAAGGAAAAAAATCAAAATGCCAGAATTTCAGCACCTCCCAAAAAATACATTAAAAAGAGATTTACTTTTGTACTTCAAAATGTCAATACAAATTAGCAAAGCTCTGTGGATGTAAAATTAAAGTTATTGCTCTTAAAAACAATAGAAAATTGAAAAAAAAGTGTGTGTGTGTGTGTATATATATATATATATATATATATAGTACAGACCAAAAATTTGGACACACCTTCTCATTTAAAGATTTTTTCTGTATTTTCATGACTTTGAAAATTGTACATTCACACTGAAGGCATCAAAACTATGAATTAACACATGTGGAATTATATACTTAACAAAAAAGTGTGAAACAACTGAAAATATGTCTTATATTCTAGGTTCTTCAAAGTAGCCACCTTTTGCTTTGATGACTGCTTTGCACACTCTTGCCATTCTCTTGATGAGCTTCAAGTGGTAGTCACCGGAAATGGTTTTCACTTCACTGGTGTGCCCTGTCAGGTTTAATAAGTGGGATTTCTTGCCTTATAAATGGGGTTGGGACCATCAGTTGTGTTGTGCAGAATTCAGGTGGATACACAGCTGATAGTCCTACTGAATAGACTGTTAGAATTTGTATTATAGCAAGAAAAAAGCAACTAAGTAAAGAAAATCGAGTGGCCATCATTACTTTAAGAAATGAAGGTCAGTCAGTCCGAAAAATTGGGCAAACTTTGAAAGTGTCCCCAAGTGCAGTTGCAAAAACCATCAAGCGCTACAAAGAAACTGGCTGACATGAGGACCGCCCCAGGAAAGGAAGACCAAGAGTCACCTCTGCTTCTGAGGATAAGTTTATCCGAGTCACCAGCCTCAGAAATCGCAGGTTAACAGCAGCTCAGATTAGAGACCAGGTCAATGCCACACAGAGTTCTAGCAGCAGACACATCTCTTCAACAACTGTTAAGAAGAGACTTTGTGCAGCAGGCCTTCATGGTAAAATAGCTGCTAGGAAACCACTGCTAAGGACAGGCAACAAGCAGAAGAGACTTGTTTGGGCTAAAGAACACAAGGAATGGACATTAGACCAGTGGAAATCTGTGCTTTGGTCTAAGGAGTCCAAATTTGAGATCTTTGGTTCCAACCACCTTGTCTTTTTGCGACGCAGAAAAGGTGAACGGATGGACTCTACATGCCTGGTTCCCACCGTGAAGCATGGAGGAGGAGGTGTGATGGTGTGGGGGTGCTTTGCTGATGACACTGTTGGGTCATTTATTCAAAATTGAAGGCATACTGAACCAGCATGGCTACCACAGCATCTTGCAGCGTCATGCTATTCCATCCGGTTTGTGTTTGGTTGGACCATCATTTATTTTTCAACAGGACAATGACCCCAAACACACCTCCAGGCTGTGTAAGGGCTATTTGATCCAGAAGGAGAGTGATGGGGTGCTACGCCAGATGACCTGGCCTCCACAGTCACCAGACCTGAACCCAATCGAGATGGTTTGGGGTGAGCTGGACCGCAGAGTGAAGGCAAAAGGGCCAACAAGTGCTAAGCATCTCTGGGAACTCCTTCAAGATTGTTGGAAGACCATTTCCGGTGACTACCTCTTGAAGCTCATAAAGAGAATGCCAAGAGTGTGCAAAGCAGTCATCAAAGCAAAAGGTAGCTACTTTTAAGAACCTAGAATATAAGACACATTTTCAGTTGTTTCACACGTTTTTGTTAAGTAAATAATTTCACATGTGTTAATTCATAGTTTTGATGCCTTCAGTGTGAATGTACAATTTTCATAGTGATGAAAATACAGAAAAATCTTTAAATGAGGCGTGTCCAAACTTTTGGTCTTTACTGTGTGTATGTAATATATATATATATATATATATATATATGTATGTATGTATGTATGTATGTATGTGTATGTATATGTATGTATATATATATATGTATGTATATATATATATATATGTATGTATGTATATATATGTATGTATGTATATGTATATATATATGTATGTATATGTATATATATATATATGTATGTATATGTATATATATATGTATATATATATATATGTATGTATATGTATATATATATGTATGTATGTATATGTATATATATATGTATGTATGTATATGTATATATATATGTATGTATGTATATATGTATATATATATGTATGTATGTATATATATGTATGTATATATGTATGTATATATATATGTGTGTGTATATATATATATATATAATATAGAGAGTACAGAGAAGTACGGCACTCCAGAATCCGTCTCAGGGTCCAACTCCGTAATATATGCAGAAAAGAATCTGCCACTATATTTTTTTTTCTCTTGTAACACTCTTATAAACAGGGTATAAGGTATGATGCTCCTATAAATATATGTTTTTGCCTGTATATACCGATTCACCATCTTTTTGTTAAAATCTGCACCACAATCTTGGGACTTTGACTGCCTAATCTATAACTTTGTTCGATGTGGCTTTGTTTTCATCTTGTATTTTACTACGTGTGATTTTATACATGTTTCACCTGATATGTATCTATTCATGCCTATTTTTCCTCCTTTTGTTTTATGCGTAGCTCATATTTGAGAAAGGTCTGATTGACCGAAACATCATAATTATATGCTCAGCTTTGGAGTTTCTGGATTGTACTAAATAATATTCAAGATTTTCTTTGATTTTGGAGTGCTGGAATCTTTTCTGCATTGAATACTCTTTTGTCATTTCTCATTACACCTTAATTTATGGACATCTATGGCTTTATTCGCCTGTGGGGATTGGATGGGTTGTGTATGTATGTATGTATGTATGTATGTATAATATATATACATGCATTCATGAGCCTGACTCTTGCTTAGACAAAATTCTGATGTAAGAATCCATTTGCAATGTCAATGTATAGTAAGTTATGGGTTTGTGTCACATATGGGTCAATATTATCAGCTCTACTAGGCCATTTCAACATTGTACACACTCACAATAATGTCCTGGATTATTTTGTATATCATGTGATTTGATGTCTCATACATAAGCGGATCTAAAAAAAACTATTTTTCTATTTTGCTACAAGGAAATAATGACGGATCTTATGAACCAAATTCATGGACTGAGAACAACAATAATGCACAATCAGGAGTCAATAGATGTTCTTACACAAGAGCTGGAAGACCTAAATGTATGTGCTCCGTTTTTCTTTATAACCACACTGTTTTTGGTTGGGTTTAGTAGGATCTGTCCTGCTGATGGTTGTGGCTTTTGCCACATTGCTGGAAAAGGGGGTAATTCAGTCCAAGAAAAACTATTGTCTTTTTTGAGCCTTACCCTTTTTGATCTGTGTAAATAACTAAGAAATGTGTTGTTTAGAGCAAATACAGTTCTGCATTATCTGCTAAAGAAGAAAGCAAAGCTGTTTTAGAGAAGCTAGAAAAAGAAATTGAGGAGCTGAAGGAAAATTTGGAAAGGAAGAAGTCTGCTGATAGCATTGAGGTAAGTCATCTGTGTTTATAGATCTTCCATTGTAAAACGATCCACTTGCTTCTGATGCTCTTTGCATGCACACTGAGCTGAGGAGCTTTGTATTAGAATTATGTGTGTAATGATAAATTCATGGCTTTCTTCTAAACAACAGAGGGAGCTTATATGCGATGAATTGATTCATGCAACTGAACAGCTTGGCAAGTTAACCGAGGACTTTAACAAGCAAGAGGCTTTGCTTAAAGACCAAAATGAAGAATTGCTCAAAAAGGAACAGATAATTACAGAATTAATTAACCAGGTAAATAGTTGAATGCAGGTAGAATAATGTGGCTATGAGCTTTTCAAAAATTATGGACACAAGGTTTTTTAAGCACCTGGTTACCTCCAGATAAATTTAAGCCTGCTAACGTCATTCCTTCATTCATTTCAGACCCCTTGATTTGTTTACAACTTGCTCTTTGTTTATCGAGTTTATGACCGAGTTATTGTCCCCCTTTCCTGACCATGCACATTTTTGGGTTTTATCGTACGTGTCCTTTTAACATCTCTATAATTTTTTTCTTGTTCAGATATTCAAATAAATTTTGCCTCTTTTTTTGCAACCCATAGGGCTTAATTTTTATGTAATTTTAATGTTCCTTTTTTATTATATCGGGTGAAATGTAAAGATGAAAAGAAAATTGTTTTTCGCATTTTTTTTATTTATTTTTTACAATTACAAGGAACTGCTAAAATACATTTTAAATTGCGTTCCACTTTCCATATAAAATCCATTATATATAACAAACATATTTTTTTTCAATGGAGGTGGGACTAGAAGCAGCAATTAAGACTGTCAGTGTATGTTTTTTAAATATTTTTTTTTTCTTTTTATTAATTTATTTTATACACTGTGCCTTGAATAAGGTCTTTATAGAGAAGGGGGTGCCTAGCAGAGATTTCTAGGTTTCTTAGGACCATCAGCTCCTGTTCCTTCCCTACACCCAGTGATCACATGTTCATTGGGTCCAGAGGAGGAAGCACTGTCAGTACTTCCTAACCTGTATACACAAGCACTGATTCAGCGCTGTGTAAACAGAGATTAAGAAGGTAAATATGGTAATAAACCATGCTTATCTTTTCTCTGCAAAGTCTTGCTGTGTGGTGGCCAACTTCTCTTCCCAATTGCTACACCATCTAATGTTAGCTGCTTACACTGCATTGACGTTTTAGAACATCATTGCAGGAATAAGTGTGGACTGCCCCGATGTTTCAAGTCTATGGGAAGTTCAGGAGTAGTTGTAGGGAAGCTGTCGGCAGGATTTCACCCTCCCACACCCCCCAAATTATTCATATGCACATGTAGCTCTTGAAGATACAAGTTTAGCAATACATTTAACTAGACAATCCGTTCCTGTTACCAAGAAATCGACATTTGAATTGATATGAAAATGAGGCTGAAGTGCTTTCGACATGTATACGCACTTCTCCATTCTCTGACTCTTCCCCGCCCAACGCTGCCTTCTGCTTGACTCTTTTGCTATGTGGAGTCAAGCAAAGGAGCGATGAGGCAAGCTGGAGAAGGCAGCACTGGGCAAGAAATAAAGCCGAGCTGACAGGCTGAAGAAGAGCTTCCACATGCTGATATCGCTTAGCTTCATTTGTATATTGATTCAAATACATTTCTTAGTAATGGAGGAAGGGACTGGTTAGCTAAAGGTATTGCTGGACTTGTCTTTGCTATAGCTACATGTGTATATAAATAGCTGGGAGCATGAAATCCTGCTGACAGAAGATCTCTTTAAGACTTTTCTCATGTGGATAAATTCTTCCCAATCATATATGCTGAATTTGAGGTCTTTGTATCTCTAGGACACTGCTTATAATAACCATCATGTATCAGCATAGCGCCATTCATAAGGGATACCTTTTCCGTTGGTAACAAAACTCACCAGCATCTCCAAACCAAAAACTGGTGTGTACAGGTGCAAACGAAGAGTAGCCATCTCCATATATAACTAACAAATAGAGTTGCACTCTGTAGTGCTATAGGATGTAAACATGAAATATATGAAATTTGAATTGTATTACTGCTCTAGATAATAGGAAAAAATTAAGATACTTAGCACATTTGGCCAATTTATGCATGGTCAGCAGCCAACGACAAAGTGATCTCCGTTTGCTAGAGACCTATCACATTAGGATAGGTCCCCAGGAAGCTGATGTCTCCTTGTCGTTGGCTGCTGGGCTTGAATGAATTGGCCAAATTATGTGCTAAGTATCTTCATTTTTTACTATTATCTAAGGCAGTAATGCAATTCAAATTTGATGTTTACATGCTAGTGTAGCACTACAGAGTGTACCTTTTCCATTGGGCTGACCACTCTGATGCTGAGGAGTATGTGAATTCCCCTACAGTCTGCTATATAGGCTTTATTCTATTTTTACACTTGTACTGTACAATGCCTAAGTGATTTCTAACTATTCTCTCTGCAAACTCCTTTGTGTGTTCTTATCCTGCTACCTATAGCCTGTGAGATCTGCCCTTTCCTGATATCTTGGATGCTTTCCTCCCTTTTTTACCCACTCAGATTTGGCGTGTAGATCCCCCCCCCCCCCCTTACTGCTGACATCTCTAAGGCTACATTCACATCTGTTTTACTTTTCATAGCCATCATAAATACTCCACTCTTCTCCCATGAATGATCTATTTTGCCTTAATATCTGTTTGTTTTTTTTTTACAACTGACGGAGGAAAACGGTCTGACCAATTTTTTTTCCATTGACACTTGGCAGTGGATCAGTTAAAAACAAACTCCTGTTGACTTAAATGGCCGACTCTGAGCCACTAAAACTGAGATTGTATGGCATGCACTGAGTTTAACGGACACACTGGTCTGTTAAAAAAAAAAAAAAAAATTGTATGAATGGTTCCATTTTAAAGCGTTTGGCCACTACTTTTTATTGATGGTGTTTCCTTAGGATGGGTCATCAGTATTTGATTGGCTCACCCCCACCAATCAAATATTGTGGGTTACCAGCTTCTGGAAGTTCTTGAATGCTGCCGACACATAGCAGCTCTCTGATTTCTAGAATGGTTATTTCTATATGTATGGGTGTGGTTGTGCAGTACACGGTCACTATAGAAATGACGGAGCTGCTGTATTTCGGCATCATTCTAGAATTTCCAGCTGTTTCTGATAATAGCTAATCGACCACGGTCCCCGGTGTTGCACCCCCTCCAAACAGATATTGATGGCCTATTCAGACGATAGACCATCAATAAAACCTCTTTAACTCTGTTTTAAAAGTGGACCACACATAGATGAAAAAAACAAATGTGTCAATGTAGTCCTACAAGGAGTGGGAGAATAGAGAAATAAATGTTATAATCTCGGCTTCTTAATCTGCAGCCAGCAATAGAAAGTGTAACACAGATGCTGTAGAAGGTAAATCGTGCTAGGTTTTTAATTAATACTAATTGCAAAAAATAAAATAAAAAATTTAACCAAAAATACGTAAAGGAAAAAAAAATGCCTTCTGAAGATGTCCATATCCTTTCAATGTATGACAGCAATGATTTTTTTTCTGTGATCAAAAAAAAACTTCATTTTTGCTGGCTTTGCTTATAACTGCAAACAAATCCGAATTAATGGAAAAGTGATCAAAACCCTTACTGTGGACTTAATATTTTTAAGTGGCTATGTGATTAAGTTCCTTACATTAAGTTTGCAACTTTAGTTGCAATCAAAATCCTTTAAATTCCCCTTACAAGTCCTTGAAGATTCTGGAATGGCTATCAGTCACTTGACTTGAACCATAGAAAACCTTTGATGGGATTTGTAGAAGGCCTTTTCAGCACGCAATTTCAGGGAAGAAGTGAAGGCCATTACAGACCAGGAATGAGCAAAGAGTCTTCAGGAATGCTGCAAAAGGCTTGTCTTTGGCTATGCACCACATTTGGAGGCGGTCATTACACCCAAAAGGGTGCTTGACATGAAGGGGGTGGAATCATTCCGAGATTGCAGTAGCCATTAATCCTAGAGGTGTGTACATTAGACACTGTTAGGACTTAACATGCAGCAGTGAGTGGCTGAAAATTTCCTAAGGTGTGGACAACCCCAATAAATAAAAAATCTTTACAAGTTTGGTATTGCCAGGTCACTTTACATTATAAAAACAGAATACAGTGGGGCCGATATATCAAAGCTTTTACACCAGAATTCTGGTGTAAAAACCTTTGAAAAGTTTTGGCGCAACTCGAAGCTACTCTAAAATTTAGCGACTTTTGGTGTTTTGCTATTTTCAGCCAGCTTTGCCAAAGAGGGCAAAGCTGAGGCAGTTGCGGCGCATGGCGACCGCCGCTCGTCAAATTCATGACTAGCGGCGCTATTCGCTACACCACAAATCTTACTCCAGCAGGGACTAGAGTAAGATTTGCAGCAAAGCTAGTTACAGCTTTTGCAAGAGTGGGAGTCAAAAAAATCCGCACAGAAAAAGGCCCGTTCAGAGAGGAATTAAAAGTGACATCTTATGCTGAATCCAATTGTTAGATTACCGGTACTTGTATTGGGCTGCTTACATTCTTCTTGTTCCACTGCTTTATCACAAACAGCAGAAAGTTTGTAAATTTTGCTAATAAATCTAATTTGCAATGGTGGGATGAATAAGTGTCTACAGCTGTAGCGATCGGTTACATGGATGGTGGTTTCCTATTCTCAACTAACAAAATACAGGGTTAAAATGAAAATATTGGCGAGGATGAGAAAACGCCCTAAGAAATGATTATCATTTGTTTCTTAATATTTTGCTATTTTAAGTTAAAGCAAGATAATGAAATGGTAAAGACTGTGGATGATGAAATGAAGCCCCCCAACAGCTACAAGAGCCCTCCTGCCATGCTTCCTAAGGTAGTTTTTAGACATTACAAAGATTTGTGTTTTTTAATTATTGGATATTAAAGGATTGATACACAAATTAAACGTTTTAATAAATCACGTACTTCTGATGATTTTACCCTTCTGCTTATTATAGAATTCATATATTTACAGTTGATCGCCCCTTTTACATTATATCATCTCTTGGGACATTCTTGAATTGACCATTTTAAGGACCCTCTTAACATTTTTCATTGTTTTATTCTTTTATACTTAAGACACATTGATAAATCTCCCTAACATGTCTTTTTTTTCTCTGTAGACCCCAAAAACTCCTTTGGGAACTCCATTTGAATCTGAGCTGACACATCTTTCAAATAAAAATTCAATATTAGAAGAACTTGTAACCGAACTAAACGAGGAGCGAATGACCAGGAATGAAGAAATCATCAGACTTAAGGTACGTCACTTATATGTAAGAAGCACAAGATCATATCCTGAACATGACAACCCCTTTTAACTTTTTAACTTATAAGACCAGGGCTGTGGAGTCTGTAAGCCAAACCTCCAACTCCTCAATTTCCCTGACTCCCGACTCCACAGCCTGTACCCAATTTATTATATATTTTAATATAGGGAAAATATATATTTTTGTACCGTGTTAGCCAGTAGATAGAAAAATATTTAGATTTGAGAGTCCTCAGAGGTTGATACCTTTTAATGGCTAACTGAAAAGATGGTAACAAGTTGCAAGCTTTCGAGACTGCTCAGGCCTCTTCATCAGGCATAGTATAACACAAAATTTGAAGAGTCGCATATTTTTACTCAATAGGACACAGAAATAATGCAATAGATGAGGCAGGTGATGTAAAGCAGAGCTATTACTATGGGAGAGAGTTAAACAGTTCTGGCTGTAAATATTTTAGCAGTTCATAGATGAGGAGTGTGAAAGTTTTATTGTCCTGTGGCTGAAGTCTGGTCCAGGGTTGTGATGACCCCGCAGTTCTGAGGACCACATTCCTTAGTTGATGTAGAACGACATAAATCCATGCGACACATTCATTCCTGCTCTGAAGGTGTCAAAGGTTACCATGAGTTTGTATTCCCAAACTTTTCTGACTCTGAGATTTGAAATTACTTTTTAATATCAATAATTTAATGTCTGTGATCAGGGAAACAAAAATGCTTAGCCACAGGTAGATTTATTCTTTTTTCTTTCAAGGAATGTGGTCCTCAAAACTGCGGGGTCATCACAGCCCTAGACCAGACCCTCAGTCACAGGACAATGAAACTTTCACACGCCTTATCTATGAACTTCAAAAATATTTACAGCCAGAACTGTCCTATTGTGTATAAATATGTGACTCTTCAGATTTTGTGTTTTACTAGCCTGATGAAGAGACCTGAGTAGTCTCGACAGCTTGCAACTTGTTACCATCTTTTCAGTTGGCCATTAAAAGGTATCAACTACTGAGGACTCTCAAATCTAAATCTTTTTATATATTTTAGGAATCTGAGTTGGTCCATTTTATACCGACTCCAACTAAACCAAAACGGACACCAACTCCGACTCCACAGCCCTGATAAGTATGATGGGTTCTCCTCCTTCCCTTATTAGTATAATCTTCCTTACAGACTGATCAGCTTCTCCTGTCCACAGTATGATTTATAAAGGAGCAAGTGGCCAAACATGTCCATCAGTCTACTCCAATTGAAACTCGCTGGCCCCAATTCATCAAGATTGGCGATGTTCAAGACAGCCTTGATTAAGTGGCATGCTGAAGTCAGACGATCATGATCCATTAAGAGGCACATGCCTCTTAATGAATCAGGAGGGGTCTGACAGGTTAGTTGCACCTTGTCACTATTCTTACTCAAGTCTGGGACTTTAGTAAGATTTCTGGCATAAAAATAGGCCATAGCTAGTCATGGATTAGACCAGCTGTGGTGTGACTCCTCCACAGTTCCGCTCATTTTGGTGGAGCTGGGCAAAACTGAAAAAGCCAAAAGCGGCAAGATTTTTGTACAGCTGAGTTGCACAAAAATTTTGCGTGTGTTTTTTTTTTTTTTTTTTTTTTCTTCTCAAAGCTTTTAATGCCAGAATCCTGGAGTAAAATCTTTGATGAATCAAGGCCTCTGTGTATGGGAAACCTAGATAAGTTCCACAAAATCATGTTCCCAACACACCTGTTAAGGTAATAAGTAGTAGTAATAAGTAGTGGTAATAAGTGCTCGTTACATGAGTTTGCCGAGGGTGCTCGGGTATGCACAGAATATCGCGGGGGCTTGAGTGACATGTTCGAGTCTCCGAGGCCGCATGTTTCGCAGCCACAAAACATGTGGGTATTGCGAAATTGCCCATGTTTGTCAGGCGGTCCCTACATGTTTGTGGCTATCACCTGCGAAACATGCGGCCCCGGGGACTCGAACATGTCGCAATACTCGGTGCATACCCGAGTACCCTAGTCAAAACTGGAGTAACGAACATTTGCGCTCATCACTAGTAATAAGGATTCAGGGTTTTCCCACGGACAGCACATTGACACTTTTATATTGTGGGCTATTTTATATTGTGGGCTATTCACATGTTAGTTTTATTTTTGCTGATCTAAACGTTCGGCTGTTCTGCAAGTGCATTGGTCAGTGAAAAATGGATGGCAATTGTATGCTGTACTTTTTTCACTGGATGGTTGCTAGAAGCTTTCATGCAATTTAGCTATATTTTTTTTTCTTTTCTGTTGCGAATTCGAAAAACAAATGACAAACAGAAAATCAAAACAGTACACTGCTGAAAAAAAAAATGGGTCAATTGCTGCAACTATGAAACAAATCACTGACATATGAATAAGGTGAACAACTCCTTTAACTGTAGTGTTACCGTCTGTATCTTCTTATTCCTCTTACAGACTCAATTGTGCGAAACAGAAAATTTGCGTCTTGAAATCCAGAATCTGCAGGGACAATGCAAGGATTTACAGCTTCAACTGGAGAATAGCAAGAGACGAGACACTATTGTGTAAGTACTTCTTTACCTATGTTTGTGGCTGGAATACTGGATTGACATGTTAATTTTCTGTGTGCTGGAGTTGTGTATTTTGTTCAAATTGTGATACTATTTTTATTTTCTGGGGGTTTTTTTTAGGTTTTACTAATTTTACACGATTAAAAATTAAACTTATTTTTTCTTCATATTTTTTTACTTATTTTCTTCTGTCCCATTCATTACAGCACAATGTAAGCTATATAGCTCAGCAAGCACTAGCAAGTGACAGCTGGACCAAAGCCCGCACCATCACAGTGCCATAGTATTACAGTGGTTTATGAGAATGACTTGCTCACATTACAGTGTAGGGTGGGAAAGTTTAATTATTCATTTTTCTCTACAGAAAATATGCATACATACAGAAAATATTTTCTCCCTTTAAAGTGACTCTGTCAGCAAGGAATGACTGTTCAAACCAAGTACAGACGCTCGGTTCAACGTGGCATGATCAATCATTTATATACCCCGTACCACCTGCTTGTTGTCCCTCTATCTACATTCTCCCCCTTATTTGATTGACCGCTCCTGCTTCATAGATCCGAAAAGGGCGGAGATAGATGGAAAGCAAGCAAGTGGGACGGTGTATATAAATGATTGGCCCTGAAGTGAAGCACCGAGCGCCTGTACTTGGTTTGAACAGTCATTCTGTGCTGACAGAGTTCCTTTAATGTCCATTATTAATTAATGATAAAATCCTAAAACGTCTTTTTTTCCCTCCCTGATCCCTAGTAATGAAGATAAAAAATCTGACATGATAGACCTTAAGAAAGAGATTGAAAAGGAAGTTTCTGAACGAATGGAGAAGGTATTTAGTATGTCTTTACTATTCGTGTATATTAGCTCAATCATTTATTTGAAAAAAAGAAAAAAAAAGTTATGCAATTTTCTAATCTACTTTTCAAGACATTACCCGGTTACTGACCACCTGCTCCTTACTTATGGCTTGTGGTGCAGGTCTCTAGTCTGAAACAAAGTCTAAAAACATTTTTAATAAAATGTCATTTAATATAAAACACATTTTAGAGGTTACTTATTAAAGAAAAAAACTGCACACATTGGGTATCCACTTGACCATCATAATCTCAAGGAGTCGTCAGGTTATTTGGTGTGAAACTTGTGCAGTATTGCGAAAGAAAACAATTCTCAAAATATTTTATCAAAATTTATGTTGCAAAAAAGGAAATAAATTACACTGTCATTTATATGAACTCCCAAAAAATGCTAAAACTAGTACAATTCTCTTACATGAAACAAAGCCTCATACACTGTGTTATATTAAAGAAGCGAGACGTTATGGCTGCAGAGAGGCAAGAAAAAAGTACGGTCTTTTGCCATAAATGTGTTATTTTTACCTGGTCTAAATGCGGCTGTTCTCATAAATCGTACATTTTTTTGTTCCTGAACCTCTCCGTTCCCTTCTTCCCTGTATGTAAGTCATGGCGCTGTCCTTTTCATGAAGACTTCCGAAGAGAAGAGTGGACGACCACAACCAATTAGCTAACATGTCTAGACTTAAATATAGGAAAGAGGGAGCCATATCGCAGGTACAAGAAGGTACAGGAAATGAACAGCCGCATGCTATACCAGATAAAACAATTACACATTCATTACAAGTGACAAGCCCTGTTTAAAAGGTTATTCCCCTCTCATGTTTTTAACTGAGACGGGTATATGTGTGTCTATGCACTGGGTACAAGTGGTCTGGACTTGGGAAACAACCAGACCAGCTGCACTATACTGTTTATATTAATTCCCATTGAAGTGAATGAGAGTCACAAGTTAATTTTTCAGATCATCCTTACATCTGCCTGTGTGTTCATTTGATATAAATGATTGCGTTCTCTTTGTGTTTTCACATTTTTTGTAATCTAATCATTTACTTTCAATAGGGCAAAACTGTTGAGCAACTTCTGAAGGTGCAGAATGAGTGAGTTAGATGATCGTCCTTATTCTTTGGGGGGGGGGGGGGGTAGAATATATATGCTGTATATATTTCTAAAGGTACTATTGACATGAAATTCTCACCAGATGACAGTAACAACCCATCCAATCCACACAGGAAAAGAAATCATCAACTCACCTACTTGATGATGAGTGTATAGGGCATTCTGACATTATTTTACGGCAGTAATAGCATTGCAAGCTGCACTATACTCCCTGTTAGGAGCAGCACGGTGGCTCGGTAATTAGCACTGTTGCTTTGCAGCGCGGGGTTCAAATCCCACCAAGGACAACATCTGCAAGGAGTTTGTATGTTCTCCCCATGGCTCTGTGGGTTTCCTCGCACACTCCAACAACATACTGATAGGGAATTTAGATTGTGAGCCTCAATAGGAACAGATGTTGTCTGTAAGGCGCTGTGGAATTAATGGTGCTATATAATAAATAAATAAAAAGTAGCGTTGTACAAATCCCTTGATGGAGGTTTACTGATGTGAGTGGAGCTTTGTGTGTAGGTAATAGGTGTAAATAGGAAAAAGACGCATGTGAAGAATAGATCTGTTTTTTTTTTTTGTTTTTTTTTTAACAATTTAACTCTCAAGTAAAAAGTGTGGATGTGTAACAGAATTTAGTAACCACATTTTTTAAGATCCGATGGTCGAAGTCAGGTTAACTCCTTCTATGACATGAAAATAAAAAATGTAAGTTATTTATCCGAAGCATAATGTTGCATGTTATACTGGCAGCTGTTTGGTTTCATAGCCCTTCTGAACAAGTATATATTTCTGCTTCTGCTGTTTGTAGGTTAGAAGAGGTAAGGACTATGTTGAGAAGAAAAGAGCAGTCCATGACCGAGATGAACAAGGAGATAGAGCGGACAC
Organism: Phyllobates terribilis; assembly: GCF_046119375.1. NCBI lineage: Eukaryota > Metazoa > Chordata > Amphibia > Anura > Dendrobatidae > Phyllobates > Phyllobates terribilis. Next base: position 234,653,960 of record NW_027362764.1, read on the forward strand.
GAGCTTTAGAGCTGAAAGCCTTCCAGGAGAAAGAAGAAATCCGTTCACTATTAGAAGCAAAAAATGAGGAGACTGAGAAGAAGTTACAGGTAATTGACAAGAATAATTTGTAGTGTTACATATATAGTAGAAGTTCCAGGCATTTATGAGAACAGGTAGTCACAGAAAACGATACAAAATGTATTCACAAGGAGAAAAAACTTGAGAGGCCTGATCTGTCTGCGGCTGCCCTTTTTATTTAAGAAGACAGTGGTTAGCCGTCGACATAAAATTTTATTAAATGTCATTTTTTAAAACGAAAAACGCCTATAACAGTGCCTATTTACAATGTGGAGAATCCTACATGCTAGGAAAAGTCGTGTCCGAACATCCGGTGGATGAGATTCTGGCATGCTGAATGGGATCCCACAACCCTGCACAGCAGCCCCCACTGTCAAAAGCTCGAGATCTTGCGTGTAATTGGGTGATCTTTTGTTTTTAACTATAACTAAAACAGTGCTGTTGCATTATTTTCAAAGTAGCTACCAATCACTGATGGCTGTAATTATGTTATGGATTGGTAACTGCTTTGTAAATTATGCAACAGCGATGTTTTAGTTTAAAGTGTGAGATCTTGCACTTTGACAATGAGTGTGGCTGTGCTTGGTTGTAGGATCACACTCAGTATGCCGGGATCCTGCAACCTGGAAGCTAGGATCTGATTTTTACTAGAAATTTTGCATCCTTTCCACAGTAATTGGGGACAGTTATGGGCATCTTTTCATATTTAGTGTCATCTGTATGCGGCCGTCCACTACTTTCTTGAGTAAGAAGAGCCACAAACAGATTAAAATAAATAAGTTAATACTGTGTTAATACTCAGTTGAAGTGTATCTACGATAAAAATTACAGACCTCTCCATTCTTTGTAGCTGGGAAAACGTGCAAAATTGGCAGTGTATCAAATACTTATTTTCCCTACTCTTGGATCATTATTCACATTTCCTGCTGCCTTTTGTTAAGTGTGCAGGCCAATTCAAATTGGGGTCTTTTTGGGGGGGGGGGGGGTATCTATTTCACCACATTAGGATACTTTTTGATAATATTGTTATATTTTGTATATATATTGTAGATATAGTCTTTTTACTAGAAATGTATCTCTGCATACTTATGAAATTCTGCATTTTTTTGTGTATTCTAAAAATATGTTCTATTTTATACATTTCTGAAAATTGCTTTTGAGCAGGAGTCAGAATTATTGAGGAAGCAGATTGCATCCCTAGTAGAAGAAAATGGGAAACTCCTTGGACACCAGAATCCACAACAGAAAATCCAGTATCTTGTGAAGCTTAAGAAGGAGAACAACAAACTTGTGGAGGTATGAAGTATTGAAGTCCACAACTAAAATGGCAAAAATCTCAAACCATGAGGTTCTAGTCAGGAGATTTAGGGTTACTAAACTAGTTACATTGCAGGATAGGGTAGTAATAGACAAGTTTCTTCCTGGCTGCAATTGGCTATTCCATTGCTGAGAAAAGAATCACCATGGACTTTTTATATAAATGATGCAGCAAAACTTGTGTTATACTGCCCTCCCCAGAAAAGTAATTAGTTTAGTGACCCTGATTAAAGGAAACTGTCACGAGCTTTAGGCCGATTTCACACATGTGAAGCATGGCAGGAGTACGGACCATGATGCATAGATCAGCCATCACAAAATTGGTGAAAAATGAAACAGAATAATAATTTTATTTACATGTTTATTATTTTTCTTTTTTTTAGGAAGTAAACCGTCTACAAACAGAAAATCTTAAATTCAAAGAACACAGTACAGACAATTCTTGAAAGGAGATATTTTAGAAGGTGAACAGGAGCACATCTTCCTCTACAATCACCAGGCCGGTCCTGTAGTTCAGCATTAAATGGTCCTGCTCTGCTTTCGACCAGATGAAAATTATATCAATGTTTTTATAATTGTGTAACGTCATTTAGAATTGGATTGTACAAACTCAAACATTCTAAGCTTAATGGAACATTTCAATTGTTTTTCCAGGTTTCATTTTCTTACTCCACAGTCATGTCGCTCTAAAAATAAGACAATGACCCTTACCTACCCCTTTGCTCCTCCAGTGATGCCACTGACCTCAGTCATTGTGGACACAGCATGTGACATCTGTAGCCACTCAATGGACTCTGGAGTCATGCCAGTGCAGATGGCACAAGAATGCTGAGCTCAGTGATTGACTGCAGCTGTTACATGTTGTAGTTATCACATCAACAAAGACTCGAAGCAGCGCTGAAGCGACTGCGTTTAAGACTAGAGATGGGCGAACCCAAAAGGAAATGTTCATACCAGACAATCACTGTTTGTGTCTGAACGCTGAACCTGGACTTCCTCCTGAAGTTTGGTATAAGGAGAGAGAGATTTTTTTTTTCTTCTCTTACAAGTTCGGGTCGCCATTATTTTCAATGCGGTTCGGGTTCTGGTGGAAGTTTGGGTACTGTTCTGGTACCCGAACTTTCTCAAAAGTTCGGGTCAGGTTCCAGAACCCAAACTTTCACCAGTCCGCCAATCCCTATTTAAGACACATTTTCTTATTTTTAGATAGAGCAAGCCTGTGAAGAAAACTTTGAGAACCTCTTTAAGTAAATCTCCTACTAGAGTTGAGCGAAAAAAAAGGATTCATAGGACAATGGGCCAGCGGCCACGCTGTTAGTTCATGGCTCGCAGACCAAAGCTGTGCAAACCTCCCACAATCTGCAGTATCCCTGGCACCTCTTCTAATTAGTAGAAACCTGCAACATCATGCATGTGTTACACTGCAACATAAGGACTAAAGACTCTTCAGTTATTAAGAGGTATAAAATATGTTCTTTAAAGGTGTCTTTGTTCCATTATGGAAAGTTTGAAAATACTTATTATTTTGAATAGCAGATTAGTATTACTCTACATGTAAATGAAATATTAACCTACATCTCCTCCCCCACCCCAAGATTAAACATGGCAGCTCTATCTGATACAATGTAGAAATGTAAATATGTATTGTGTGTCGTCTTCTCTGTAGAATATAAATGTTTATACATTTTTTTTTTTTGTTTGTTTTTTTGAGAGATCACATTTTTGAGGGGGTCGGGACAATTAATTACATTTTGGGTTTAAGATATAATTATCATCATTTAAATAATAAATCAATGGGATTTTCTCATGATAAAATTATAATCCTGTATGACAAATAAAATTGGACTCTTAAACTTTGTTCTTTGTCGGAATTGATTCCAACATGTAAGTTTGCATCACCAACATGGTTTGCATCATCTTTCTGTAATGAATGGCAAATCTTAGGTATATTTGCTCAATTCACACTGCATTTTTCAGTAAAACATTTTTGGAAATGTGCACACGCCATGCCAGCAAATGTTTGTTGTATCATGGGCTCCTGAGAATGCACCATAGAATATACGGAAGTCATGAACGGCACAGGCTTCAGATGTGTCCTAGTAGATGACAGTGTGGATTCTCTTAGATGATGGCATTCAAGAGAAAAAAAAAGTGTTCTAAAACTTTGCAGAACATGGGTTGGCGCAAACATTGAATATCCTGTAACTGAATTGCAATCTTAAAAGTGCAAACTGCCTCACATGATCACATTGTTAGGAGGTGATGACTGTATTTTTTTACAAAGTGAGAGAAACAGGCAGGTCTAAGGCTAGGTTCACACTTATACAGTGCTCTACATCAGGGTTTCCATTAGAATCCCAAAAAATGTGTACTCCGACAGGAATTCTTACAGAGCCTTGATGGAGCTGTTCACTTGAATTGAGCAGATGGAGTCGCTGTGGACACTGTCTGGACTCCCACCTGCAGTACTTGTATTTTTCAGAAATACACATAGACGTGGTTAACATCATTTTTGTGAATTTCTGAAAAAGACCAAAATTGCCAGTAGGGAGGCCAGACAGCATTCATAGTGACTCCATCGGCTCAATTCAAGTTAATGGCTCTGTCGAAATCCCCGAAAACTGTATTCTGATGGAGCCCTTCACTTGAACAATGATGACATATTGCTCGGCATAGAGTCTTAACCCCTCCCCACTGAAGCCTGTTTTCACCTTCCTGACTAGGCCAAATTTTTCATTTCTGACCAGTGTCAGAGGTAATAACTGTGGAACACTTCAACGGATCCCACTGATTCTGAGATTCTTTTTTTCATGACAAACTGTACTTCATGGTAGTAATAAATTTAGGATATAACTTGTGTTTATGAAAATATCAAAACTTTATCAAATTTAGAAAACTTGTACATTTTTGAATATTGAATTTTTATGCCATTAATCCAGATAGTTACATCACTCTAAATGGTTAAACAAAATAACATTGATCACATTTCATATCTACATCATTCTTGAAATTGTATTTTCTCTAACAACCCCCCACGGCAGCACACCGAAGGATGTAACCCCACCCTAATAGGGACAGGAAACTTGAAGAGGTTAAATAACCCCTCCCACATCCTCCCTCCAGTGTTTTTCCTGTCCCTATCAGGGATGAAGAGGTTCATCCCTGGTGTGCTGGCCGGCACAGACACCGGGGGGAATAGAAAATGACAAGCTGGGCAGTGGGGGACCGAGTAGACCTACCTCACCCCTGAAGCGCTGCTCCCGTCTCCTTTGGACTCGGGGACCGCTCCCCCCCCCCCCCCCCCTGCAGTCCGCGCCTCCGGGCAAGGTCTGCTATCCTCCTCCCCTCTCTCCATGCAGCTCTGTAGCACTGCTCTGCGGAATCCCGCGTGTTTGGAGCTCGCATATTTTCGGCGCTGGAAGTGACGCCGAGCGGTGGATGATGACGTCACTTCCCGCAGAGTTGCATTCCACGCTGGAACGCATTAAGGACTACGGAGAAAATGGCGGCAGATGACCACCGGTGAATAAGGGAAATCCTACACCAGGACACCAAGGCAGAGGAGCCCCTCCAATTGGAGGGAGGGCGCTACATCTGGTCACCCATAAAGGAGCCCTGGATGAGGAACACACCTAAGGTAGGACAGATTATGTCTACTATGGAGTGATTAGAATCTTCCCGCTCTGCATCTGCGGTCCCTGTAAGTATGGCACTGGTTGTCCATCCTCAGAACGTAAGTAGTAGATATTATAGCCCTATCCTTCTCTATTTTAGGGGGACAAGGAACCTGCGTCTGAAGACCAATCCAAAACATCCCGTAGATGTCAGATTTGTACCAAAAGATTATCTTCCTCCCATAAGAAACCATGTACTGAGAAAATCATCAGGAACGACCAGCCTTCCTTGATGGAAGAAATAAAAGGGATAGTATGCCAGGAGATCAAGTCCTCCTTAGCCTCATTTTCCCAGCCTACACCATCACCTAGCCAAGCGGCACCCACTTCCCCCAGCTGCGAAGAAAAGGAAACTCAGCCTGGTAGAGGAAGAAGATGAGCATCCCCTGGACTACACTTCTATTCCATAAGAGCCTCCAGAAGAAGGCGAGCTGAGTACAGGTACTGACAAGACACATAAGAAGTTCTTCCATACTATCTGCTGAGAAATAATATTTCTTCCAATGTCAGTAAGGAAGACAATGGAGGTTAAGGAAGATAAGGTTCCCCACAAAGTACAAGAGGAGATGTTTGGAGGCCTGCGCTCTAGGAAGAAGCTAGTCTTTCCTATCCACAAAAATATTCGAGATCTAGTGTTAGAGGAATGGGATTCCCCGGAGAAAAGGCTGAATACCCCTGCGGATCTAAAAGATAGATTTCTGGTGGATTACGAAACAATTGAATGCTGGTCAGAGATCTCGAAGGTCGACATCCAGATTGCACGGGTGGCAAAGAAAACCACGTTGCCATTTGAAGATTCCTCCTAACTAACAGACCCATTGGAACGCAAGATGGAAGGGCTGTTGAGGAAATCATGGGAAACCTCAGCAACTATATTGAACATGAACGCTGTCTCCACATGTGTTGCCCGATCGATGTCTCGGTGGCTAAGTCAGCTGTAAGAACACGTGGCCTCGGGTACCCCCAGAGAGGATTTCCTGGCATCATTACCACTCCTCCAGAAAGTCACAGGTCTCCTGGCGGATGCCTCCGCAGAGTCTGTAAGGAGGGGCAGCAAAATCATCAGGGCTATCTAATTCAGTAAGACGCGCCCTGTGTTTGAAATCCTGGAGTGGAGACGTCACGCCAAAGATGAAACTATGCTTCATTTCCTTTAAAGGGAAGTACAGTATATGTTTGGACCGGCCCTAGACGACCTACTCGAGAAAGCATCGGATAAAAAGAAATCCCTTCCCAAGCCAGGAGGCCCGAAGAAGAGGCCCTTTCGACCTTCCCAGGATCAAACTCCCCAATACAAGGGGAAAGGTAAGCCAGGTGGGTGGAGTTACCCAAAAGGAGAACGGGGCAGAAATCTTTTTCTCTCCCAGAGCCAGCGTCAAAACAAACCATGACGGCAAAAAAGTCGGGGGCCGTATTTCGAGCTTTCTTCCTCAGTGGCGAAAGATCTGCTCGAACCCATGGATTCTAAGGTCGGTAGAGTCAGGGGTGAAAATAGAACTCTCCTCCTATTCCCCACAAGGAGTGAAGACAACACGACTCTCCTCTCCAGGGTTACAAGCCTCCTTGATATCCGGTCTAATAGACCTATCTTCAGAGGTGATCTCTCTAGTTCCATCAGAAGAGAAAGGCAGAGGAGACTCCTCCAGACTCTTCATGATAAAAAAAAGAAACGGGGTGCCCATCGGACTATAATCAATCTGAAACCCCTGAATCTACATATACCTTACAGAAGGTTGAAGATGGAGTCGATCAAATCAACAGTTCCTCTGATAGGACAAGACCATGTCATGGCTACGATTGACCTCCCAGACGCTTACTACCATGTTCCGATTCATCCAACTTATCGGAAGTTCCTAAGATTCGCGATGGCCCAAGGAGAACAAATAATACACTATCAGTTCAACGTTCTTCCATTTGGAATATCGTTGGCCCCACGGATCTTTACAAAAATCATGGCAGAAATCATGGCATATATCAGGAATCAAGATATTTGCATAATACCTTACCTCGACGACCTTCTGCTAATTGCCTCCTCAGTTCCACTACTCCAGGAACACGTACGCTTGAACACCCAAATTCTCTCATCCCTGGGCGGGTTGCTAACAGGGCTGTGGAGTCTGAGTCGTGGAGTCAGTATAAAATGGACCGACTCCTAAAATATATAATAAATTGGGTACAGTAGTTCAATGCAATTTGTGGGGAATATTTTTTCATAAGAACTTGGGAAAGTTATGAAATGTCCTATAAATGTCTGTCCTATTCCTCATCTAAGGGTCTAGACTTTTAGCTGAGATTAATCTGTGCTACAGTAAATTTATCACATAAACAATGAGCCATGTATGAGTGAGTCGTGGAGTTGGAGTCTGAGTTGGTGGCATGGAAATTGAGGAGTCAGAGTAGGAGGTTTGGCTTACCGACTCCACAGCCCTGGTTGATAAACCTCAAAAAATCGGATAGGATTCCCTCCAGGACAAAGACATTCCTGGAGGTGCTGTTGGACTCGCACAGCCAACCATCCTTTTTGTCCAAACAGAAACAAATCATGGTGAAGTCAAAGGTGAGCATGCTACGAAGCAAGAAAATAGTATCGCTAAGGAATGCCATGTCAATTCTCGGATTCATGATGTCATGCATTCAAATGGTGGCTTGGGCTCAAGCACACACCAGAATACTTCAGACTCACATTCTGGCAAATTGGGACGGATCTCCTCAGTCCCTAGACAGAAGAATTCCTATTTCGCCACAAGTCAAGTCCTCCCTATTGTGGTGGCTCAACACAAAAAAAATCAGCAGAGGAGTTCCATGGATCCAGGACCCATTGATTACAATAAAGGTCGATGCCAGCGGGAAAGGATGGGGAGCAATGGTCTCCCAGGAGCTGTTCCAAGGTGTCTGGTCCAGAGAAATAGGTCAACAATCATCCAACTTCAGAGAGTTGAAGGCCGTAGAAGAAGTCCTCAAAGCGGCAGAATTTCTTATACAAAATTTCCATATAAAGATTCTCTCAGACAACATGACCATGGTAGCCCACCTTCGTAACCAGGGGAGTACAAGAAACGAGGACTTAAAATTAATCTTAAAAAGAATATTTTCCTGGGCCAAAGAACACCTCTTGTCCCTCTCGGCTCTTCATATCAAGGGCTCGATCAACATCCAGGCCTATTTTCTCAGCAGGACAAAGATTCATCCTGGAGAATGGAGCCTAAATTCAGAAGTCTCCCGGTTCTTAATCGAGAGATGGGGCCGTCCGTTGGTAGAGCTCTTTGCAGGACATCAAAATGCAAAGGTACCACAGTTTTTCTCCCTGGATTCAAGCAATCCCTGCATAGGGGTAGACGCATTCGCCCACCGGTGGAATTTCAAGTTGGCATATGCCTTCCCACCTCTACCAATCCTGCCGAGAACCCTGCAGAAAATAAGAGCCGAGGGTACCAGAGTGATCTTTGTAGCTCCCCTTTGGCCCAAGAGAAGCTGGTTCAGCATTTTGACCAACCTAAGCATAGACGGTCCCCTAATCCTTTCTCTCATCAGGGATCTTCTCCTTCAGGGGCCAGTCTTTCATCCGGACCCAGGAAGACTACATCTAGCAGCTTGGCTACTGAGTTCTCGATACTAAAAGCCAGGGGTCTTTCTGACAGAGTCATCAGGACCCTCCAGAAGAGCAGAAAGCCAGTGACAAACTCCATACATCACAAGATATGGAAGACATTTATTTCATGGTGCGCATCTGCTCATCTAGACCCTCATAAGGCAAATATAGCTCAGATACTAGATTTCTTACAGGAAGGTCTAGACAAGGGCCTTAAACCTAGTACCCTGAAAGTACAGGTAGCAGCATTAAGGTCCTACTTCGACCAGAGCTTGGCTGATCATAAATGGGTGAAGAGATTCATGACGGCAGCCACCCACATCCACCCTAGGGTGATGAATTTAGTCCCCCCTTGGGACCTTAACATCTTTCTTAAAGGATTAACTCTTCCACCCTTTGAACCCTTATCTACCTTAAGACCAGACAGACTTGCCTGGAAGACTGCCTTCCTGGTAGCTATAACCACTGCCAGAAGGGTGGACGAACTTCAAGCCCTCTCAGTCAATGAACCTTATCTGAAAATCCTGGAAGGCCGTCTCATCTTTCGCATAGACCCGACTTTCCTGCCGAAAGTAGTATCAGACTTCCATAGGTTCCAGGATATAATTCTCCCATCCTTCTGCGATAATCTGGCGAATAAGAGAGAAAAAGAGTTCCACACTCTGGATGTCAGAAGGATAGTCCTGCATTATATTCAGGAAACATAGAAAGGGAGAAGAGGTAAGAATCTATTTGTCCACTCTGAAGGTCAAAATAAGGGAAGGAAGGCGGGCAAATCCACAATCGCAAACTGGATTAAAAAAGCAATAATTGAAGCTTACCTAATCCAAGATCTTTCACCTCCAGAGAAGCTCAAAGCTCACTCTACAAGATCAGTTTCTGTCTCCTGGGCTGAGAAAGCCAGCGCCACCATCAAGCAGATTTGCAGAGCCGCCATCTGGTCCTCAGTCCATACTGTCTCCAAACACTACCAATTGGACCTAATGTCCTTTAAAGATTTAGCCTTTGGAAGGAAGGTCCTTCAGGCTATTGTCCCTCCCTAGATATATCTTTGGTATACCTTTGGTTTGCTGTCGTGGGGGGGGTTATTAGAGAAAATAGAATTAGACTTGCCGGTAATTCGGTTTCTAACAAGACCGCACAGGTAATTCCCTCCCTTTTGCTTATTATTTTTACATTATCATATCAGTGAGAATAAAATATAATTTAAAGCTTCATACTCTTGCTGTCCTTTATAATAACACTGGAGGGAGAATGTGGGAGGGGCTATTTAACCTCCTCAAGTTTCCTGTCCCTATTAGGGTGGGGTTACGTCCTCCGGTGTGCTGTCGTGGTGGGTTGTTAGAAACCAAATTACAGGTAAGTCTAATTCTATTTTTTTCCTGTTAGGATGTGAGAAGGGTTAAAAGTTTAGCCGCAATTTTATTTTTTCAGTGAAATTTTCAAAACCAATATTTGTAGGGACCATAAAACACACAAACAAGACCCCATTTTAAAGATTGCACCCCTCCACGTATTCAAAACTACATTCAGGAAGATTAACCCTTTAGGTGCGTCACAGGAATTAATGCAAATTGAAAGAAATAGAAAAATATATATATTTTTTTTACTAAAATTTCACTTTAGCCCCAATTTTTTCATTTTCACAAGGGTAAAAAGAAAGTGGACACCAAAGTTTGTTGTGCAATCTCTCCTGAGTACATGAATACCCCATGTGTGGTAGAAAACTTGTTTGGGCACATGACATGTGTTCAGAAGAGAAGGAATGTTTGTTGATTTTTGGAGTGTAAATTTGACTGGAACAGATTGTGGATGCCATGTTGCATTTAGAGAGCTGCCAAAACAGCAGAAACCTCCCACAAGTGTGACCCCATTTTGGAAAGTACACCTCTCAGGGACTTCATCTGGGCGTATGGTGAGCATTTTAATCCAACAGGTGTTTAGCGAAATTTTATAACATTGAGTCATGAAAATGAAATATTACATTTTTTCCACAAACTTTTTTAATTTCCAGAGAGGCTAAAAGAAGAAAAAAGACAGTCATCGTTAAGCAATTTCTCGTGAGTGCGCCAATATCCCATATCTCTCCTTCAAACCACATATCCAAGCCCTTTCCACTTCCTGCTGACTCCAACTCAAAAATATCTCCCAGATCCACACATTACTCAACCACGAATCTGCAAAAACACTAGTGCACGCCCTCATCTCCCGCCTCGACTATTGCAACCTCCTGCTCTGTGGCCTCCCTTCCAACACGCTCGCACCCCCCCAATCTAACCTAAACTCTGTTGCCCGACTAATCCACCTGTCCCCACGCTATTCACCAGCCTCTCCTCTCTTGTCAATCTCTTCACTTGCTCCCCATTGCCCAGAGACTCCAGTTCAAAACCCTAACAAAGCCATCCACAACCTGTCTCCTCCATACATCTGTGACCTAGTCTGCCAGTACTTACCTGCACACAACCTCCGATCCTCACAAGATCTCCTTCTCTACTCCCCTCTTGTCTCCTCTTCCCACAATCGCATACAAGATTTCTCCCGTGCAGCCCCCCTACTCTGGAACTCTCTACCCCAATATATCAGACTCTCGCCTACTGTGGAAACTTTCAAAAGGAACCTGAAGACCTACCTCTTCCGACAAGCGTACAACCTGCAATAACCCTCGCTCCGCCATACCGCTGCACGACCAGCTCTACCCTTACCTTCTGTATCCTCATCTATCCCTTGTAGATTGTGAGCCCTCGCGGACAGGGTCCTCGCTCCTCCTGCACCAGTCGCCGTCATGTTTTGTTCAAGATTATTGTAATTGTTTTTGTATGTATACCCCTTTTTCACATGTAAAGCACCATGGAATAAATGGGGCTATAAAAATAAATAATATATGGTTGGAAGCTACTTTTCAGGCACAGTGCAAGGCTCAGAAAAGAAGGAGTGCCACGCCTGTAGTGTTTTTTTATTGCACCATTAATTAGATATCAGTAATGCATGTTCTCTGTGGGTAGTAAAATACTTACCGGTCGCCATCTTCTGCCATTTTCAACGCTGCTCCTGTCCTCTTCTGCATTGCTTGAATGCAGGTATGACCTGCCAGCTCACTCCAGTGTTTGCTGTGCGGACCGGAAGTCATTTCTTAATGCAGATTTATGAGATTTAGAACGAGTCTCTCATACAGTACAGACCAAAAGTTTGGACACACTTTCTCATTTCAAGATTTTTCTGCATTTTCATGACTATGAAAATTGTACATTCACACTGAAGGCATCAAAACTATGAATTAACACATGTGGAATTATATACTTTACAAAAAAGTGTGAAACAACTGAAAATATGTCTTATATTCTAGGTTCTTCAAAGTAGCCACCTTTAGCTTTGATGACTGCTTTGCACACTCTTGGCATTCTCTTGATGAGCTTCAAGAGGTAGTCACCGGAAATGGTCTTCCAACAATCTTGAAGGAGTTCCCAGAGATGCTTAGCACTTGTTGGCCCTTTTTCTCGATTGGGTTCAGGTCTGGTGACTGTGGAGGCCAGGTCATCTGGCGTAGCACCCCATCACTTTCCTTCTTGGTCAAATAGCCCTTACACAGCCTGGAGGTGTGTTTGAGGTCATTGTCCTGTTGAAAAATAAATTATGGTCCAACTAAACGCAAACCGGATGGAATAGCATGCTGCTGCAAGATGCTGTGGTAGCCATGCTGGTTCAGTATGCCTTCAATTTTGAATGAACTCCCAACAGTGTCACCAGCAAAGCACCCCCACACCATCACACCTCCTCCTCCATGCTTCACGGTCGGAACCAGGCATGTAGAGTCCATCCGTTCACCTTTTCTGCGTCGCACAAAGACACGGTGGTTGGGACCAAAGATCTCATATTTGGACTCATCAGACCAAAGCACAGATTTCCACTGGTCTAATGTCCATTCCTTGTGTTCTTTAGCCCAAACAAGTCTCTTCTGCTTGTTGCCTGTCCTTAGCAGTGATTTCCTAGCAGCTATTTTACCATGAAGGACTGCTGCACAAAGTCTCCTCTTAACAATTGTTGTAGAGATGTGTCTGCTGCTAGAACTCTGTGTGGCATTGACCTGGTCTCTAATCTGAGCTGCTGTTAACCTGCGATTTCTGAGGCTGGTGACTCGGATAAACTTATCCTCAGAAGCAGAAGTGACTCTTGGTCTTCCTTTCCTGGGGCGGTCCTCATGTGAGCCAGTTTCTTTGTAGCGCTTGATGGTTTTTGCAACTGCACTTGGGGACACTTTCAAAGTTTTTCCAATTTTTCGCACTGACTGACCTTCATTTCTTAAAGTAATGATGGCCACTCGTTTTTCTTTACTTAGCTGCTTTTTTCTTGCCATAATACAAATTCTAACAGTCTATTCAGTGGAATATCAGCTGTGTATCCACCTGACTTCTGCACAACACAACTGATGGTCCCAACCCCATTTATAAGGCAAGAAATCCCACTTATTAAACCTGACAAGGCACACCTGTGAAGTGAAAACCATTTCCGGTGACTACCTCTTGAAGCTCATCAAGAGAATGCCAAGAGTGTGCAAAGCAGTCATCAGAGCAAAAGGTGGCTACTTTGAAGAACCTAGAATATAAGACATATTTTCAGTTGTTTCACACTTTTTTGTTAAGTATATAATTCCACATGTGTTAATTCATAGTTTTGATGCCTTCAGTGTGAATGTACAATTTTCATAGTCATGAAAATGCAGAAAAATCTTTAAATGAGAAGGTGTGTCCAAACTTTTGGTCTGTACTGTACATGGACTCTGTCTCTTAATGTAACAGTTGTCAGTGATTTCCATCCCATCAGAGCTGTGGTCACAAGATGGGGGAGAGGGGCCAGAGCGGTTCTGGAAACAGCAGAAGGCAGTGATCGGTAAGTATTATACTATACATACACAGAACATGCATTACTGACACCCAACTGGTGGTGAAATAAAAAAACAAAACAAAAAAAACAGAATGGGACTTTAATGCGCTGTCACTGGTTATATTGTTGCAAAAATAAAAAATATACTGAACTGTCACTTGAATAAAACTGAATGAAGCCGATTAGTTATACCATTAAAACCACTGGCCCAATATTTTAGATCCCTGTCGTGACCCCAAAATGGCTTCCACCCAGTGTGTTGTAGATGCCACAAAATAGAATTACTGAAGGTGTCCTGTGGTATTTTGGCATAGGCAGCTGATCCTTTAACCCCTTAACAACTGCCAATACGCATAAAAACTGCAGCCGCCTAGGCGACTTATTCCCTTAGGCGCCGTTTTAAAATGGCAATCTGGAATAAGTGTCTAGCGACTCCCCAGAAAATCTCCAGGGTTTCAGCTACCGGGGGCATCTGAGACCCTGGAGAACACTATCGGAACTGGTTTTTACAGTCCCCGATCATGTAAAAATAAAAGTGCAATCAGAATTAAAAATCATTTCTCTCTCCCCTGACATCATGTAATGTCAGAGGATAGAGAAATGGTGCCCCCCGAGCCCCACCTCGGTACCTCCGTACCGGTGACGCCATCACCCGGCCCTTCTTTTCCTCATCACGAAGCAAAATGTCGGGAATATGCGCCGTGCATCCACCAAGATCTGCTACCTGGCAACATTTGTTCAAAACACCAATATTTGGTAAATATGGCAGCACTTGGACCGTGCCTCGCTGTGCACCCCCTTGTAATTGTTCTGGGAGAGAAGAGAAATACACTATGCTCAAGTGCTGTCCTATCAGTGAATAAACAAAAATCCAATTTCTAGATCAATTCCAATAAATCCTTCCCCAAGCTCCTGATCAACCTCTTGATCATTCCCCCCACCTCCACCACCCCCTTGCCATTGCCCTAGTCAGATTAATTTTATTTTTTTAATGATTTATATTTCTTTCATTCTTTGCTGTTGGGGTTAGGATTTTATCAAAAGTTCTTAAAAAATAATAATAAAATAAAAAAAAGGTTTAGGGTTACTAGTGTTAGATTAGATTTAGGCTTTTTTTTTTGTTAGGCAGGGATAAAATATAATGATGGCTCGCAGAACTTTTACTCTGGCAGTTCTGGGACTGATACAGAATCTGCTTCTGAAACAGAACAGTTTTCAGACAGTGACGATCCCTCTCTCTCCACGGGATCCCACAGCCCGATGGTAGCGGAATCAGTCGTCACAGCTGAAATGTTGGCAACAAGCCCAAATAGCACAGTGCCCCTCTACGCTGTGGTATTCCGATAATACATTTCCCCAAAAAATACTGCCTTTCATTCCCCTTCATGGATCTCCACAAATGTTCCCAGGGACCACCAAATAAATGCACCAAACTGCCTCCACACAATTGGCATCCGGGATAAAATTGGGAGCTAATGACACTGACGCGCCCCCTGGGACATATTCCTTTTTGAGGGGAATACCCGGCACCGGATCAGATGGGGGGGGGGTTTGTAGTCTCCGAGCGGCTGTGACCCGGCCCGTGCCCAGGGCGTCAAGCTCTGTGTTATGTGGCAGTCCTACAGATGTTATTAAGAGTTCTTTTGTGTCGACTACGCCACCCGTTGTGATGCGGTCACTGTGGCCGCCGCTGCAGGGTCCGCTGAGGCTGATGGTGGGTGCGCAGCTTGGTGGGATAACCCCCAACGGGAGGGGTATAGCCTCAGAGGGGACAGGCGCAGAGGATGGGGGTTGTGGTGGTGCAGTGCAGACGGCAATGAAGACAGAGTCGGGTAGTGCAGTTAAGGGTGTTTACTTACTGCAGATGTTGTACTGGTCACTCCAGCTCCGAGTGACCACCCGAGCCGTGCTGCGTCCACCAGGTCCTGGATCCAGCCAACCCCCAAACAAGTCCGGAGCGTGGCCCTGAGCTCTCCTTCTGTCCCGTTCTCTGGCCGTCCCCACCAGTGATCCACCTAGGTCCAGCTCCCTCGGGCCTTCTGTTGGGACACCCTTGGCCTTAGGTTCCCTGACCCTTCATGTGGTGTGCCTTCGGGGTGGATGTGATGGGTGGCCGTGGCAGATGCTGCCCACGGCCTCCGGTCTCTGGCTAGGGTGTGTTTTCTGCCCCCACCAGCTTGGGTTCCGGTACCCTGTGCCGACTCCTCACCCGGTGCTTTAATTTGGGTTCTTGGGTCCTCTCTGTTCTCCCCTCTGGGTACTCCTTCTCTGCTCCTCTCTCACTCAGGGTCTCTCTTCTCCCTTGCTGCAGGCTGACTTCCTCTCTGCTTGCTGTCTGCTCCTCTGCAGCTGTCTTGCTGTCTCCAACTGACTTGTTCTCTGCATCTGACTGACTCTCTGCATCTGATCCTCTGCATCTGACCCTGATCTTAGTTGGTGCCCACCTTATATACACCCTCTATGTGTGAGCTCAGGTGACCAGCACCCAATGAGCTCCTATCTTTACCCAGGCTGCTCCCCCTATCTGCCCCTACACTACTTGGGATGTTCCACCCCCCTCCCACTCCAGCCAGGAACAGACTCGGTCGTACCTGCACATTTCTAAGTGGGAGTACCGTCGGCCTGTTCCTCGGAAATGGGATGTGTGTAGTGCATGCAGCCTACCGAGCTCAGATCCACACTCCATCCTTACCCGGGAGTGGAATATCACACCTCTGGGTTGAGGTGCAATACTCCTGTAGCAGCCGAATCCTCAGGGTGCTACATTCCCCCCTGGTAAATCACAGCACGTCCTCGGGCTGTAAAGACAAAAACACCAAACATACAATTTTTTTTTTTTTTTCATATAAAACATATATAAATAACATATCTTAGCAGATAAAACTTTCTCGTCGTCTCTTGTTTCAGGTTCCTCCTCCGGACACTGTGCAACGTGTGTCCGGGAAAAGTGCGACAGTCTCTTAGAAAAACTGGTTTTCCTATAAAACCGGTAGGGGGCGCTTTAGGACGCGCAACTATTTACAGGGGTAGTGGCCGCTCTCAGTCCTCGGCCAGGTAGAGGGAAGGGAATGGCTGCTCACAGTCCTCAGCCTGTGGGATTAAGGGGTTAACGGGTAAACAGTTCACTCTTGCTGGTCCCAACAGGGACTATATATATATGTATCAACAGTTTCTTTGGTACCCGGTCGGGTAACTATTTACATCACTTGCTCTGCCGCACTCAACGGCGTCTTCCTCCTGCTCTTTGCTTATAGCTGGTTGTTACTTCAGACCCGTTCGGGTCCTCTTGCTCCTCCTCCTCGCACCGCAACTCCTCCTCCGTCAGGCGGTGTACGTGGAGGGCGTAAGGTCCTTTGGCACACTTGTGCCGGGTAAAGGTGACCTCATCTCCGATGTAGAGGTCACGACCTCTGTGCCCCTCCGGCAGATGGGACTCCACGTCTCTGCGCGTGACAAAGACGTCGCCGGGGGTGTTGTTGTCTCGAATGAAGCCCCACCCATGCTGCTGGTTGAACTTGATTACAGTCCCGGTGGTACGGGGACTGTGCGCTGCACGGGGGTCCCTCCTGGTCCGGCTCTTTTGCTCGGCGCTCCTTATTTGGGCCTGTTGTTCCCGGACCCGCCTCTCTCTCCGCTCCCTCGCAAACTCCTCGAGCTGTTGGCGGCAGCACTCCGCACGCTCTGCTGCAGCTGCCCTAGTTTCCTGAGTGAACCCCATTAGATCTTCTCCGGTGGGGTCCCACTCAAACTGTGCTTCCGCTAGCGGGGGCGAGATCCTTATTACGGGCTTCGGAGCCGGAATCAGGGGTGCACACATGGCCCCAACCCTCCTCTGGTGCTCCAGTTCGTAATACTTCTGGGGCCAGATGAAAGGCTGCCCGTCCGGCCACGTGTGCTGGGCAAACAAGTCCTCTCCCAGACGCGGCACCCTTGGTTTTACGGGTGCGGGCGCGGTGGTGGTGGCGCCCGGGTTGCCCAGGCCTTGCGGCCAGGCCTGGGGCACCTGGAAGGTGAAGGGCACCGTTAGGACGGCGGCGCCCTGGGCTACCTGGCCTTGCGGCCAGGCCGGAGGCTCCGCGGAGGTAGGGGGCGCTGTTGGTGATTCGGCGCCCGGGGGTACTAGGCCTTGCGACCAGGCTGGTGGTATTTCCTGCTTTGTCACGCCCCGGGTCGAGGCGCGTGACGTCACAGGGGTCGCGGCGGCGGCTTCCGGTTGGGGCCTAGTCTGCGTCGGTGACATGGCGTTTTCGGGCACAGCAGGGGGACTTTCGGGCTCTGCGACGGGGAGCTGGGGCAGGTAAGCGGTGTCACGGCTTGGGGTATAGGCGTCCCCTTTACCTGCCTCCATGCGTTCGGCTCCCTTCTCGGCGCCGTCTCCGGCCTTGGGTCCTCCCGCGCCATCCTCAGAGGCGGTCTCCTTCCTCATCTCGGCTGGCGTGCTCCGGGTCTTGGTTTCAGCTTGCGTCTTGGTTTCAGCTTGCTGGGCCATCTCCCGGCTCCATTCCGCCAATATCTCGCGCTGTACCCGGGCCATCCTCCGTGCGAGGCCCTCCAGGGCAGTCTGCGCACACTCCCGGTCTCGGGGGAGCTGTGCAAGGACCTCCACTAGGCCTAGTGGGGTCGTGGTGTCCAGCAGGCTCCTGACCAACGGGTCGGTGCTGCTCTGCTCTTCTTCCAGCAGGCTCCTGGCCAGCGGGCCGGTGCTGCTCTGCTCTCTGGACATCTCCGGGTGAGCTTTTCTGCTACCCCTCTCCAGACTTCTTGTCTCCGGGTGCGCTCGCTCCAGACTGCTCCAGGCGGCACCCATCTTCGTTCTTTTCTTTCGTCTCCTCCCACTTCGAGGGCGGTCTCGGGGCAACTCGGTGACTGTCAGCTCCAGGGGTAGTTCTTTCACGCTGACAGACACCTCCAGCATCACAGTCTCTGTTGGTGGGGGCGGTTTCCACTTTTGGCGCCATTTTCTGTCCCGGCCCACGATGGGAGGTGGCCTCTTGCCCTCCTTTGGCACGCCCATAATGGCGTCCGCTGCTCTTCCAAGGCGGGAAATCTGCGGTTTTGGCGGGAAGCGTCGCCCAGTGGCGGGAAACTCTGCAGATGGCGGGAACAAGTTGGAAATGGCGGACAATCGGCGGGAAACGACTGGTGATGGAGTCCGATGGCGTGGACCCTCCGGAACCGGCGGGAGACTTCTTTCTGAGGTAAACTTGCACTTTTCTTCAGGCACGCAGTACCCGGGTGTTGCGGGCACGTAATCCTGCCGACTACGCCAAAGTTGACGCGCCCCCTGGGACATATTCCTTTTTGAGGGGAATACCCGGCACCGGATCAGATGGGGGGGGTTTGTAGTCTCCGAGCGGCTGTGACCCGGCCCGTGCCCAGGGCGTCAAGCTCTGTGTTATGTGGCAGTCCTACAGATGTTATTAAGAGTTCTTTTGTGTCGACTACGCCACCCGTTGTGATGCGGTCACTGTGGCCGCCGCTGCAGGGTCCGCTGAGGCTGATGGTGGGTGCGCAGCTTGGTGGGATAACCCCCAACGGGAGGGGTATAGCCTCAGAGGGGACAGGCGCAGAGGATGGGGGTTGTGGTGGTGCAGTGCAGACGGCAATGAAGACAGAGTCGGGTAGTGCAGTTAAGGGTGTTTACTTACTGCAGATGTTGTACTGGTCACTCCAGCTCCGAGTGACCACCCGAGCCGTGCTGCGTCCACCAGGTCCTGGATCCAGCCAACCCCCAAACAAGTCCGGAGCGTGGCCCTGAGCTCTCCTTCTGTCCCGTTCTCTGGCCGTCCCCACCAGTGATCCACCTAGGTCCAGCTCCCTCGGGCCTTCTGTTGGGACACCCTTGGCCTTAGGTTCCCTGACCCTTCATGTGGTGTGCCTTCGGGGTGGATGTGATGGGTGGCCGTGGCAGATGCTGCCCACGGCCTCCGGTCTCTGGCTAGGGTGTGTTTTCTGCCCCCACCAGCTTGGGTTCCGGTACCCTGTGCCGACTCCTCACCCGGTGCTTTAATTTGGGTTCTTGGGTCCTCTCTGTTCTCCCCTCTGGGTACTCCTTCTCTGCTCCTCTCTCACTCAGGGTCTCTCTTCTCCCTTGCTGCAGGCTGACTTCCTCTCTGCTTGCTGTCTGCTCCTCTGCAGCTGTCTTGCTGTCTCCAACTGACTTGTTCTCTGCATCTGACTGACTCTCTGCATCTGATCCTCTGCATCTGACCCTGATCTTAGTTGGTGCCCACCTTATATACACCCTCTATGTGTGAGCTCAGGTGACCAGCACCCAATGAGCTCCTATCTTTACCCAGGCTGCTCCCCCTATCTGCCCCTACACTACTTGGGATGTTCCACCCCCCTCCCACTCCAGCCAGGAACAGACTCGGTCGTACCTGCACATTTCTAAGTGGGAGTACCGTCGGCCTGTTCCTCGGAAATGGGATGTGTGTAGTGCATGCAGCCTACCGAGCTCAGATCCACACTCCATCCTTACCCGGGAGTGGAATATCACACCTCTGGGTTGAGGTGCAATACTCCTGTAGCAGCCGAATCCTCAGGGTGCTACAACACCATTTCTACACCAAAGATACCACGGGAACACCAACAACTTATACACCAGTATCCCCCTATAGAAATCCCTCCACATTGCAAATACAGGGGCCTGTGGGACAGTCAGAAAAAAATTAGCAAGTTTTCCATCGCAGTTGATGTCCAGAGGTTTGGAGAAGGGGGCGTCATTATCATTGGCAAGTGACCAACTTCTAGAAGTGAAATGGAATGACAGGAAAAACGTCTACATGCAGACACCACTATGACGGTCAGAGACAGGGGCGCCACCAGGGACAAGGAAAAACTGGTCTGTATCACAGATTATAATAAATTTATGGGAGGTATTGACTTGTCAGACCAGGTGCTTCAACCGTATATGGTATAAAAGGTAGCAATCAACCTAATTTTAGATTGATACCTATAACAGCTTCGTCTTCTACAAGAAGTCTCAAGTAGCACTCACTTTCCTTTTCAGCCAAATTTGTGTTCCAAAATTCAAGTATTGCTCTTCCCGTTCCGAGCCCTGTAGTTTGTCCAAACAGAACTTTGACTATATGTGGGGTATCTCCTTCCTCATAAGAAAGTGGATAACAAACTGTGGGGTCCACTTTTTCGTGTCAAAGTATCATTCAGATAGATGTCTAGACCAAAGGTTTCCAGCCGAACATTGCCCAGAGTATCGTCCAGGCATTACTGGTTTGCACGTTTACCATACAGCATCATAGTGCCATCTCTACCCCAGCTATGCCCAAGAACCCAGTTATCCACATGATGTAAAGGAAGATGAAAGGCATCAAACCAGACCACCTTCTACAACGGCTCTGTACTCAAGTTCTGATGCATGCATGCCCATTGTAAGTGCATCGTAACAAGAGATTAAACGTGCACAGCAATGTTGTTTTTTACATTGCTGTGCATTATGTTAATTTTTTTATGGAACTTTTTGGGGCAAAATCCACATAAAAGGATGTGTCCTTCGGGTATGTGCACATTAATTTTTTTTTTGTTCGCTTCTAATGGAAACTACTTCAGGAAACGCTCCTTCTTCTGGGAGTTTTTGAAAGAATATTTCACTTCCTGAAGCGTTTTGGAAATTTTTCTGTGAAGTGATTTTAGCAGCCTTTGGATTGAACGGTGCATAATTTAAATTCTATCAGGATCTGCTTCAAAAATGGGACATACACTTACTTTTTTTTCCCACCAGGAGATTTTCAAAACCTGAAAAGAAAAATAAAACGCTTAAAACACTGGACATATGTGTCCAAAATAACAGCTGGGGGGTTCGAACAGATCCCACCACTGTCACCAGTTTCTTAGAGGAACGCAACTCCGCTGTCTCCAATCATCAGGACAATTAGACAATTGACTGATGAATGATGGACGTGGCTGCTTAAACTACTAGGCAGGTTATTGGGGAACTCACAGTTAGCATATGGTATATATGGAATATATTGTACATATATATATATGTGTACAGTGCCTACAAGTAGTATTCAACCCCCTGCAGATTTAGCTGGTTTGATAAGATGCAAATAAGTTAGAGCCTTCAAACTGCAAACGAGAGTAGGTTTTATGAACAGAAGCATAAATCTTACAAACCAAAAAGTTATGTTGCTCAGTTGAATTTTATTAAATTTTAAACATAAAAGTGTGGGTCAATTATTATTCAACCCCTATGTTTAATATTTTGTGGAATAACCCTTGTTTGCAATTACAGCTAATAATCGTCTTTTATAAGACCTGATCAGGCCGGCACAGGTCTGTGGAGTTATCTTGGCCCACTCCTCCATGCAGATCTTCTCCAAGTTATCTAGGTTCTTTGGGTGTCTCATGTGGACTTTATTCTTGAGCTCCTTCCACAAGTTTTCAATTGGGTTAAGGTCAGGAGACTGACTAGGCCACTCCAACACCTTGACTTTTTCCCTCTTGAACCAGGCCTTGGTTTTCTTGGCTGTGTGCTTTGGGTCGTTGTCTTGTTGGAAGATGAAATTACGACCCATCTTAAGATCCTTGATGGAGGAGCGCAGGTTCTTGGCCAAAATCTCCAGGTAGGCCGTGCTATCCATCTTCCCATGGATACGGACCAGATGGCTAGGCCCCTTGGCAGAGAAACAGCCCCACAGCATGATGCTGCCACCACCATGCTTGACTGTAGGGATGGTATTCTTGGGGTCGTATGCAGTGCCATCCAGTCTCCAAACGTCACGTGTGTGGTTGGCACCAAAGATCTCGATCTTGGTCTCATCAGACCATAGAACCTTGAACCAGTCTGTCTCAGAGTCCTCCAAGTGATCATGAGCAAACTGTAGACGAGCCTTGACATGACGCTTTGAAAGTAAAGGTACCTTACGGGCTCGTCTGGAACGGAGACCATTGCGGTGGAGTACGTTACTTATGGTATTGACTGAAACCAATGTCCCCACTGCCATGAGATCTTCCCGGAGCTCCTTCCTTGTTGTCCTTGGGTTAGCCTTGACTCTTCGGACAAGCCTGGCCTCGGCACGGGAGGACACTTTCAAAGGCTGTCCTGGCCGTGGAAGGCTAACAGTAGTTCCATAAGCCTTCCACTTACGGATGATGCTCCCAACAGTGGAGACAGGTAGGCCCAACTCCTTGGAAAGGGTTTTGTACCCCTTGCCAGCCTTGTGACCCTCCACGATCTTGTCTCTGATGGCCTTGGAATGCTCCTTTGTCTTTCCCATGTTGACCATGTCTGAGTGCTGTTCACAAGTTTGGGGAGGGTCTTAAATAGTCAGAAAAGGCTGGCAAAAGAGATCTTTAATCCACACATGTGAAGCTCATTATTCTTGGTGCCTGAACTACTTCTTAATACTTTAGGGGGACCAAACAGAATTCTTGTGGTTTGAGGGGTTGAATAATAAATGACACTCTGAATTAACTTTTAACGTTTTTAAAAAAAAAAAAAAAAAAAATTTGCTGCAGTGCATTTCCCACTTCCAGGCTGATCTACAGTACAAATGTCACAATGCCAAGTTAATTCCGCATGTGTCAACCAGCTAAATCTGCAGGGGGTTGAATACTACTTGTAGGCACTGTATATATATATATATATACACAACCCGGTACGGTCACTACCAACTCCACAATAACAAAAAGAACTACAGCTGCCACCAACACCAATCATTTATACAGGCCGATTGGACACCCGTTACAGGTAGTGTATGGCTCCAGGGGTGCGGTTTACAGAGCAAGAGGAACAGAGATATTAAATTTTATATATTTAATCCAGAAAGGTAGGCAGTGTTTATAAAAAAATACACAAAGATTATACAAAATGGGAATAAAAAAATACAGTATAAACAATTACATAAAATAACATTAATAACAAAAGAAAATGACTAAACCTGATGTCACGGAAATGGATCAGAGCTTAGCGGAGGGAGGTACTACTTTGGAAAACGGACAGAACCCATAGCAAACTGTACCTTCTAGGACTGACAAATGACCAAACCCAAATTCACATTAGCTCGGTGAGCTCATGTGATGTCATGGGATGTGCTACGTCTTTTAGGATATGTGCCCACGATGCAGAAATGCTCCGGATTTTTCCTGAGCCTTTCTGCATCTCCCTGGCAGAAAAAACGCATGCGGATTGTACATGCTTTTTTCCTGCCAGGGACAAGCGGATGTGAAGCGTTCTTCACATGCATTTCCGCATGCGGGTTGACAAGCGCTTTCCAAGCGATTTTAGCATCACTTGGAAAGTGCTTGACAACTTGGTCACACTATATAAATCCATGCAACCGGCATGGATTTATATAGTGTAACCAAAAGAATGGTAAAAAATAAAAAATAAATATATACTTACCTTCTGATGGCCCCCGGAGTCTTTATCCGATGCGACCTGGCTTGCCGGCAGCTCGCGGTAGACTAAAGGACCTGCCGACGTCAGCGGTCGCGTGACCCGTTGCATGACTAAATGACGTCATGGCGGGTCCTTTTCAGACCATCGCGAGCTGCCGGCAAGCCGAGATGCATCACCAAGGACACCGGGTGCCATCAGAAGGTAAGTATAATGTTTATTTTTTATTTTATTCTTTTTTTTACTGGTTCTATGGTACCCGGGTCCAGAGGAGAGTCTTCTCTTCTCTTCTCCAAACCCGGGTACCATCCGCACATTGAAACGCATGGAATCCGCATCTGCAGATGTAGTGATGCGGATTCCATGCGTTCCAATGCAAGTCAATGGCGACGAAAACTCCGCATTTACGCAAAATAATTGGTAGTGCTGCGGATTTTTCCTCAATGATAATCTGCAGCGGAAATTTCGCAGCATGTGAAAAACACATGCGGATTATCATTGGGAAACATGGCAGACTTTCTACCAAGCGTTTTTTAAGCGTTTCTGCAGCGGAATTGCCACTGCGGAAACGCTTAAAAAACGCATAGTGGGCACACAGCCTAACACTGTTATGAGATCCCTAACTTTCAGGATACCTTGACTCCTGGAGGTCCCAGGTGGCAGTTATTGTCATCATATTTCCTATTGCAATTTTACCTTTGTATAGAGATGAAACATGGCAAGGATAGCATCATCCATCGGACCAATATTAAAGAAGTTGTCCACTACTTTGTCCACTACTTTATATGAACCCCCCAATGTATCCCCCCGGGGCCCAGAATTGTTTTTGTAAATAAATACCTTGCGATACCTTTTCTGCCTCTGAACGGCGCTATTGCTGGCCGCTCAGAGGCATTACGTGACCCATCACTGATGTTACGTCAAGTGAGGAGTGACATCAGTGACGCGCTCCCAGCAGTGGACTCTGGGCTGTGGGCGGGGTTACCCCATGCATCACACCCAGCATCCACTGCGTGTTTTCCCAGTGAATGAGGAGAGGGTGTGATGCGCAGGGTAACCCCACCCACAACCCAGCAGCCACTGGTGGAAAGCGGAAGAGGGACCCTCGGCTGCAGCCTGGATTTGTGACGTCAGCGGATGTCAGAGCCGGCTGCAGCCGGGGGTCAAGTGATGCCTGTGAGAGGCCAGTCATAGCACCGCTCACAGGCAGAATAGGCACCACGAGGTATTTAGAGAAACACTTATGGGCCTTGGGGGAGTACATTGGGGAATCATATAAAGTAGTGGACAACCCCTTTAAGTTGGAGGGGTTAGATTAGCCTTACGGTGATGTGAGTGAATGCATTATTTTCGTCCTATTCGACGCTGGAAATATATCTCTCATAAATATCGAATTGATGCAAAACCCCAATATGCGAGTGTCATGTCATGCTACTACAATGCAATTTTTCTCACATAGCATCCATATGACATACGTATGCAATGCGTTATTTTTCTCTGCAGCTATTATTCTACATTCATTAACATTACCATTTCCAGCGTTCTGTTTAGAATGCTAATATATCCGTAAAAATTGTGCGGCATACAGATGGCCCATATGCCGTCCTTTTTTTTTCTCGCACCCATTGACTTACATTGGTGAGTCTCGTCCGATATACGTGCCCACTTGCTGCATGCTGCTGTTTTATTTTCTCATCCAGATTCCAGCTGAGAAAAAAATCGCAGATGAGCACTAAATCAATGAATAACATTAGTCAGAGTGCAATCCATTTTTTTTTTATCGGATTAAACTCGTCTAATTTATACACAGATTAGTATGAGCCCTTAGTGTCTGACTCTCAGAACAAATCTCCTGTTGTCATTACCTGTTCATTACAAGAGGTCCCTACTTCAGTGGAGGTTGAAGTGTCATCTCCCACTTCCCCAGTTATAATTAGCTTTTCTCTTCCCTGGCTATAATTAATCCCATATGTTCAAAGTGAGGGTGATATATCCCCTCTCTGGAGATGTCTTTATGGATTTTAATTTTCCTGTATGACAATATGAACAGCAAAGTGCTTTATAAAAAAAAATGAATACTAAGAGTCGGCCACTTTTAGGCATTTTTCATGCACCGCGCCTGCTCCAACATACGCCTCAGAAACCTGCACGCACATAATCTTATGAGTGCACTGTAGATTCTAGGGACAACTATGGGACAATGACTGAAATCAGTACTGCAAATTGCTCTGTCACACTGCATTATATATATAAAAAAATCCATCAACATGATTATGACCTGAGTTTGTTTTAACTTGTTGGCAGGTTTTATTAAAACTAAGCCCTATTAAATCAATTTATAATATTATACATTTATGACCAAACCAAAGTAGAGATTTTCTGCCTATTACACAAGAAATCTGACAGACTGTGGGCGGCCTGCCCTTACATAACATGGCCGACCCGTCTCCAGTGCCTACGTCATGCGACCTCACTCGGTCACATGGTAAAACAGGAAGTAAGTTCCGAGCTATTCAATGTTGTCCACCTGGGGCTGCTGCGCGGCGGCCGGGCTCTTGGGGGCGCTGTCAGCCTCCTCCGCTAAATTTGCCCTGGGTGCGGATTATATGAAGAACGTGTGTGAAGTTGCAGCAGGGGAGCGGGCAGAAATCTGCGAGTGGGTGAGTGGCCGCCTGCTGGCGTGTTCTGCGTGGAGAATTCGTGTACTGCCAGCAAATCTACATCTATTCCTGTGTATGAAGTGCTGATACACTCAGTCTAAGTAGTTATATGTGTGACCGGTTGTAAAGAGTTAATACTGACCATCCTCTAAGCGCCGTAGTCTTGTTCTCATAAATAAAGTTATTGAAATGTAGTTTATAATAATATTGCCCCAAAATTATCTATTTCATGAAATCCTGTTTATTTTCTTCCAGAGCTCTGGGACAACAGACTTTATATAATCCGGGCTCCCCTAGGTGTGCCCGGATGACTGTGCCGCCATAGGGCGTCGCCTGGGTGTGCCCGGATGACTGTGCCGCCATAGGGCATCGCCTGGGTGTGCCCGGATGACTGTGCCGCCATGGGGCGTCGCCTGGGTGTGCCCGGATGACTGTGCTGCCATAGGGCGTCGCCTGGGTGTGCCCGGATGACTGTGCCGCCATGGGGCGTCGCCTGGGTGTGCCCGGATGACTGTGCCGCCATGGGGCGTCGCCTGGGTGTGCCCGGATGACTGTGCCGCCATGGGGCGTTGCCTGGGTGTGCCCGGATGACTGTGCCACAATAGGGCGTTGCCTGGGTGTGCCCGGATGACTGTGCCACAATAGGGCGTTGCCTGGGTGTGCCCGGATGACTGTGCTGCCATAGGGCGTCGCCTGGGTGTGCCCGGATGACTGTGCCACAATAGGGCCTCGGTGTGCCCGGATGACTGTGCCACAATAGGGCGTTGCCTGGGTGTGCCCGGATGACTGTGCCGCCATGGGGCGTCGCCTGGGTGTGCCCGGATGACTGTGCTGCCATGGGGCGTCGCCTGGGTGTGCCCAGATGACTGTGCCACCATGGGGCGTTGCCTGGGTGTGCCCGGATGACTGTGCCACAATAGGGCGTTGCCTGGGTGTGCCCGGATGACTGTGCCACAATAGGGCGTTGCCTGGGTGTGCCCGGATGACTGTGCTGCCATAGGGCGTCGCCTGGGTGTGCCCGGATGACTGTGCCACAATAGGGCCTCGGTGTGCCCGGATGACTGTGCCACAATAGGGCGTTGCCTGGGTGTGCCCGGATGACTGTGCCGCCATGGGGCGTCGCCTGGGTGTGCCCAGATGACTGTGCCGCCATGGGGCGTCGCCTGGGTGTGCCCAGATGACTGTGCCACCATGGGGCGTCGCCTGGGTGTGCCCAGATGACTGTGCCACCATGGGGCGTCGCCTGGGTGTGCCCGGATGACTGTGCCACCATGGGGCGTCGCCTGGGTGTGCCCGGATGACTGTGCCACAATAGGGCGTCGCCTGGGTGTGCCCGGATGACTGTGCCACCATGGGGCGTCGCCTGGGTGTGCCCGGATGACTGTGCCGCCATTTGCCCTCAACCCTCTATTTTTATGATATGGCACAGTACCATATTGCTGGCTATAACCCTCCTTTGAGCTCACCAGACAGCACAGGTTGGCGTGCCAGGGGTTATTGGGGCAAAATCTGCTCTCGTCACTGTTTGATCCTGTTCACATTGCATTTCTGCATTGTATCCGTGTCTTTGTCTGAATCTCTGAGAAGCAGAATCCTGAATGGAGCTATGGAATACTATCACGCAGACTGGGCTCAAATTTATTTATTTATTTTTCTGAAAGGTTCCATCTTTTTAGACAGGCGCAAGAAATAAACAGCGATTCATCAAGCAGTCTACACCAGTTTTCCAAGATAAATATTCTTGAAATGTCTCTACAGTGCCTACAAGTAGTATTCAACCCCCTGCAGATTTAGCTGGTTTGATAAGATGCAAATAAGTTAGAGCCTTCAAACTGCAAACGAGAGTAGGTTTTATGAACAGAAGCATAAATCTTACAAACCAAAAAGTTATGTTGCTTAGTTGAATTTTATTAAATTTTAAACATAAAAGTGTGGGTCAATTATTATACAACCCCTATGTTTAATATTTTGTGGAATAACCCTTGTTTGCAATTACAGCTAATAATCGTCTTTTATAAGACCTGATCAGGCCGGCACAGGTCTGTGGAGTTATCTTGGCCCACTCCTCCATGCAGATCTTCTCCAAGTTATCTAGGTTCTTTGGGTGTCTCATGTGGACTTTATTCTTGAGCTCCTTCCACAAGTTTTCAATTGGGTTAAGGTCAGGAGACTGACTAGGCCACTCCAACACCTTGACTTTTTCCCTATTGAACCAGGCCTTGGTTTTCTTGGCTGTGTGCTTTGGGTCGTTGTCTTGTTGGAAGATGAAATTACGACCCATCTTAAGATCCTTGATGGAGGAGCGGAGGTTCTTGGCCAAAATCTCCAGGTAGTCCGTGCTATCCATCTTCCCATGGATGCGGACCAGATGGCCAGGCCCCTTGGCAGAGAAACAGCCCCACAGCATGATGCTGCCACCACCATACTTGACTGTAGGGATGGTATTCTTGAGGTCGTATGCAGTGCCATCCAGTCTCCAAACGTCACGTGTGTGGTTGGTACCAAAGATCTCGATCTTGGTCTCATCAGACCATAGAACCTTGAACCAGTCTGTCTCAGAGTCCTCCAAGTGATCATGAGCAAACTGTAGACGAGCCTTGACATGACGCTTTGAAAGTAAAGGTACCTTACGGGCTCGTCTGGAACGGAGACCATTGCGGTGGAGTACGTTACTTATGGTATTGACTGAAACCAATGTCCCCACTGCCATGAAATCTTCCCGGAGCTCCTTCCTTGTTGTCCTTGGGTTAGCCTTGACTCTTCGGACAAGCCTGGCCTCGGCACGGGAGGACACTTTCAAAGGCTGTCCTGACCGTGGAAGGCTAACAGTAGTTCCATAAGCCTTCCACTTACGGATGATGCTCCCAACAGTGGAGACAGGTAGGCCCAACTCCTTGGAAAGGGTTTTGTACCCCTTGCCAGCCTTGTGACCCTCCACGATCTTATCTCTGATGGCCTTGGAATGCTCCTTTGTCTTTCCCATGTTGACCATGTCTGAGTGCTGTTCACAAGTTTGGGGAGGGTCTTAAATAGTCAGAAAAGGCTGGCAAAAGAAATCTTTAATCCACACATGTGAAGCTCATTATTCTTGGTGCCTGAACTACTTCTTAATACTTTAGGGGGACCAAACAGAATTCTTGTGGTTTGAGGGGTTGAATAATAAATGACACTCTGAATTAACTTTTAACGTTTTTAAAAAAAAAAAAAAAAAATTTGCTGCAGTGCATTTCCCACTTCCAGGCTGATCTACAGTACAAATGTCACAATGCCAAGTTAATTCCGCATGTGTCAACCAGCTAAATCTGCAGGGGGTTGAATACTACTTGTAGGCACTGTATAAATATTGTGACACTTTTGTTGTTTTTACAGCGGACCCATCCAATTTATTAAACAGTGTGCGGAGCTCTGACCGGAAATACCATGGAAGCGCGCGCACGCACGTACTTGAATAAGCTTGATTTTCTT
Source organism: Phyllobates terribilis (assembly GCF_046119375.1). Lineage (NCBI taxonomy): Eukaryota > Metazoa > Chordata > Amphibia > Anura > Dendrobatidae > Phyllobates > Phyllobates terribilis. Next base: position 234,683,963 of record NW_027362764.1, read on the forward strand.
TTAAACAGACTCAATTTGCAATCTGAAGACATCCCCCAAATAAAAAATGATATTCGTAAGATATCTCTTGTAGGACTCCGCTCACATCTGCATTGCATGTTCCATTAGGATCCTTTTCTGCAGATTCCCTCATTTTGGCAGGACATAAAAAGAACAGCAGGTCAAAATGACTGACATCCTAATGGAAACCCCACAGACCCCTTATAGTCATGAGGATTGGTATGTCATATCTGTCATCTGATGGATCTGTCACTTTTGTTATTTTCCTTTCTATATACTGAAACTGGAAAACTAATATTCTGGTGCATATGTGAACATTGCTTGTGTGGTATTGTGATATCCCCCCCCCCCCCCCCGGCAGGAGACCTGAGCAGCAGGATGTAGGAGCTGAGGGGATCAGTGCATAAGTACACTGTTTTTTTTTGTTGTTTGTTTTGTTTTTTTATACTCTTGGGGCACAATTTAAGAATAAATTAAGGAGTGGACAACCCAACCTCTTTAAGGGTTTCCCCCAATTTATTTAGAGAATACATGGAATAACTATATGTAGAGGTCTGGGAGTTGAACTCATTAGTCACACAGGGCAGAAAACAATGAGCAAAAGACCCATATGGCCTTGTATGAGAATGCAGTGCAATGCAATCTCCTTATTACTGGCTCCATTTAAATATGAACATTTATCTGTATCATCTTCTACAATTGATGCTGAGGACTGCTTATGCCAGCTGGTGCCCCCCCCCCCCCCCCCGCTCCCCATTCCCCCAGAAAAGGAAGTGGCTGCAGATGAAGACTGCAAACTGGTATAGTTGACTATGATTCTAACCTGGCATATGCCCTTACACCATGTCACACATAATTTGGGCTGTTGTGGATATCCCCCTGCTGCCTGATCCCCTGAATCACTGTGTTTGGCCAAGATCTGTATTTCCCTCACAGCAGTGTTTTATACAGCAGTTTCTATGAGGGTCCATGTAGGACCATACTTACTATCCTGCACATTTTTGTTCTTGGAGGGCCTAGAAGTGTGACATCACCATCACATGACCATTGCAGCCACTTATTGGCCTCAGTGGTCCTGTGCTGCTTAAATTTATGAACCCTCTGTGGCCAATTATTAGCCACAGTACAACAGGAGCAGGAGAAGTTGTCATAGGTGTATCAGATTTGACAGACAGTCATTCTGGATCCGGCAGGCAGTAGAAAGTCACTGCGCTTGGCCTTGCAGACACCTTCTTGATCCTTTCATCATCTGTCCCTTTCCAGGACCCAGCGATGATCTCCACCTTCTGCTGCTAATTAACACACCCTTGCTAGATCTTTAAATACCCTCAGTTTCTCCAGAGAGTCACTGGTGATAGAGTAAATTCCTCTGTTCAAGTCTGGAGCTCTAGCAGTCGGCTAGATTCTTCTTGGAGTTCCTTTGTGGATTGTAGTCGTGATGTTTCTGGTGTCTTCTCAAAGCTAAGTTTATCCCCTTGTCTGTTTCCCTTGTTTGTCTTTAGTTGCAGTGGGGCTGACTAGTACTCACCACCCCCTCCCTTCCTAGGGCCTAGTTCTAGGGACTGCCAGGGCTATTGTATCCTGCTCGGCGATAGGTACGGAACCTATTTACGGACGATAGGGGAGTCAGGATGTTGTTCGATTTGACTAGGGGTCTCCACTTTCCCTTTCCCTAGTTGCTGGGCTCCCCCCCCCCCCACCCCTTTTCCCGCCGTCGTACGCTGGGTCCTTCCCATACCTAGCATGACAGAAGTCTCATGTATAGTAATATCCATGTGACTTGTAAAGTAGGTTGCACAGGTTATTAATGCAACATCTGGTACATGAGTCTGTAGACAACTCTTTCCTCACATACCGAGTGCCTCGGTCACCTCTCTCAGCCTTCCTTAGTTTCCGCAGCTTCTGAACATGTCATACTGATGCTTTTTATATGTTAGTAACTGCTTTGAGGGTTTGTCCGCTATATTTTTTTATTTCAAGAGAGCCAATGGTGGTCCTAAAATAAAAAAATACACATTCTCAACTTCTGGATCCGTACATTTCCACCACACTACTGTCTTTGGCTCCTACTAGTAACCTCGCGTTTTCTTTTAGCGGGCAAAGGCACATGGCTACCGCAGGCAGTATTGCGTAGGAAGGGTGATGGCACATGAAATCTAATTTTAATTTTCCTTATGAATCACATTTTCACCATGTTGTATACTTTGTGGCGACATGAAACACAGAATTAACTTTTTTCTATGTCTGTGGTGGTTTTAGGTCCACTTCATCCTCCGCCTGGGCTGTGCCGGACTGGTGTTTGCGTTTAATGCTGCCATGTGGACCTTCTTTGCCAAAGCTTTAAGATATTCTTCATCCTCAGCTGCTGCCACTGTGACAACCACCGCCTCAAATTTTGTGTCTTCGGTGGGTATTTCTGTACTCACAAATGTAGATACTGCTCACGTTAAACGGTAAGGCTAGGGCTACATAGGAACTTGTCGTTGTGCAACCTAAGATCGCAGTGTTGTGCTACTAGATTGCAAATAATGTTAGGAAATATGGTCACATTGCAACTCGCAAGGTGCCGCTGCTTGACATTCAGTGCAAATCTAGTTCTGCTGGATTTTTGTGCAATCCCATTCACTATCATTAGTCTCAAGTGTCTGGGTAACATTTGTGATCATAATGATGTGTGGCCACAACCTAACCTGACATGTCATTTGAATAGTCACATTTTAATACCTTAAAAATGTTATAAAGCAGAGGTGTATCTAGGCTTTTCTGGCACCCAGGGCAAGAGTTCAGTTTGCCCCCCTCCACCTCCATTCCCCCCAGCACATATGCGATTTGCACACTTAGTCACGTGCCGACGAGCTGCTCTGCCTAATTCTCAATGTTCAGTGAAAAACTGAGAGAAGCAGAAAGAGAAGCTCGTTGTTACGTGACTGTAAGTATGAAAATCGCATGTGAGTGAGGTATCCATGTGATAACTGATGGAACCTGCAAGCAGAGCTGAATCCTGACAGTGAGGATATAACACGCTGTTAGGATTTGCTACAGGGCTTCATTTTATAATTAAAGGGCTTGTCCAGGTTTGAGATGAAAGTCTGCAGTCACTCTGTGACCACAGCCATCTGAATTCTCACAGCGCATGCACTGCACACTTTTAGGATTCTGCCTTGCAAAAGTATGTGATTTGTATACTTCTGGCCACATTCTGACTAGACGTGTCTGGCCTCGCTCAATTCATTGTCACTGAGTCAGGCCACGCATTTCTAGTAAGCATGTGAACGCATGTATGCAAATCGCTGACAGCATGCAGTGAGCACTGTGAGAATGCAGAAGCCTGCGGCCACATAGAATGACTGCAGACTCATCACAAACTTAAACAACCACTAACATAAATAAAAATATGAGAATTAGTATCACAAATAACATTTACATCCAGGTACCTGATAGATGACAATGTCTCTGGAGTCGTTCTTTCTTCTTCTTCTTGTCCAGACGTCATGATGACTTTTCTCATACACACCTCGTCTCTGCAGCACATCCCCACACGATACCCTTAAAGATAGCCGTGTCATTATAATGCTCCTGAATAAAAATATCTGCCCTACGCTGAGCCCCTGAATAAATAATTGCCCCTCACTATATTCCCTGTACAAAAATATGACCCCCACACTGTCCCTCTTATAGTATATGCCCTTCACACTCACCCCTCCTTGGCCTACTGTCCCTGCCTGGCTGTGCCCTTACACTGTCCCCCCATGCTACACCCCCAACACTATTCAGTCTCTATTCTGTGCCCACTCGCACTTTTCTCCCACCCCATTATTTCCCCCTCCCCTCCTCCTCATTCTGTCTTCTCTCTCACATTCCTGCTAACCATACTGTCTCCTCGTATACTTACCCTCACACACCCCCAATTCTCCATACTGTGTCTGCACACATCACATCACCCTCGCTCCCCATACTGTGTCCGTACGCACCCATTATCCCCATTCTGTGTCTGCACCAATCACCCACACAAAAAATCTCCCCCACACTAAATCCCCCCCCCCAGCAATATAATAAATCTTCCCCAGCAATATAATAAATCTTCCCCAGCAATATAATAAATCTTCCCCAGCAATATAATAAATCTTCCCCAGCAATATAATAAATCTTCCCCAGCAATATAATAAATCTTCCCCAGCAATATAATAAATTTTCCCCAGCAATATAATAAATCTTCCCCAGCCATACAATAAATCTCACCCGAGCAATATAATAAATCTCCCCCAGCCATACAATAAATCTCACCCGAGCAATATAATAAATCTCCCCCATCCATACAATAAATCTCACCCGAGCAATATAATAAATCTCCCCCATCCATACAATAAATCTCACCCGAGCAATATAATAAATCTCCCTCCAGCCATTCCATAAATCACCCCCCCCCATAATAAACCACCCCCTAGCCATACCATTAATCACTCCCCATAGCATAAATCACCCCCTAGCCATACCATTAATCACTCCCCATAGCATAAATCACCCCCTAGCCATACCATAAATCACCCCCTAGCCATACCATAAATCACCCCCCCATAGTAAATCTCCTTCCAGCCATACCATAAATCACCCCCCCATAGTAAATCTCCTTCCAGCCATACCATAAATCACCCCCATAGTAAATCATCACCCCCAGCCATACCATAAATCTCCCCCCATAGTAAATCACCGCCCAGCCATAGTGTAAATCTCCACCCTTCCCCTCCATAGTAAATCACCCCCAGCCATACCATAAATCACCCCCCCAGCCATACCATAAATCACCCCTCCTATAGTAAATCATCACCCACAATGAATCTTCACCTCCATTCCATCTTCGGTGTCTTCAGCTATGAAGCACAGAGCACTTTCCACCAATGTGCGCCTATGCAGCTGTAGCGCCGGTGAGTGACGTCAGCAGCGTGATCACATGACCTGATCATGCTGCTGGCGACGCTCTGATCGTTAGAGCTTCAATTGTGCTCGCGACACCCTGCTCGGAGAACTGCCGACTCTCAGTCCGGGGGTCAGCAGAACGCAACCGCCGGGGGTGACACATCGGACCGCCATAGTAGGCAGCCCGACTGCGCCCCCATGCTGGCTGCGCCCGGGGCACATGCCCTGGCTGCCCCCCCTTCTAGATACGCCTCTGTATAAACTGAAAGATACAGGAAGTATAACTGTTAGCCAAAGGCGTATCCCCTCCATCAACACACAAACATTCACTGGCTACCAGGGACTTTTAGGCAGTGCTTATCTTATTGAGCAACAAAGAATCATACTGCAGGTGAAATAAGTATTGAATGCATCACCAATTTTCTACGTAAATATATTTCTTTCCCTGTGTGATTTATCATTATTACACATAACTTAATTTATGGACATCTATTGTTTGATTTCTTTGCCTGTGTTGATTGGATGAGTTGTCACTGACATCTGGTGAGAATTTCATGTCAATAGCACCTTTAGAAATATATTTACTTAGAAAATCGGTGACGTGTTCAATACTTATTTCACCCGCTCCATGTATTGAAATCCAGATTTTCAATCCTATCATGCATAAAGATTGGTATCTCATATAATGAATCTCCTTCACTCAGTCTTGCAGTGGGCAGATGAATCTGAGGCAAGTACAGCTTAGTGAAGTCCAGGAACCCAATTCTAGCATGGCTTCAAATGGCGAAGCCATCATTTAAGCTACCGTATATACTCGAGTATAAGCCGAGGTACCTAATTTTACCACAAAAGACTGGGAAAACTTATTGACTCGAGTATAAGCCTAGTGTGGGAAATGCAGCAGATACTGGTAAATTTCTCCATCCTGGTATGCATGGCCCCCTCATCCCTCACACCCTTCAGTCCTGGGGTGCATGGCCCCCTCACACCCTTCAGTCCTGGGGTGCATGGCCCCAATAACTGCACACACAAAAAAAATAAACACTAATATTCACCTTCCTTCCTCCCCTCTGCTCCAGCTCTGCGGTGTCCCGTCGGCATCTGAGCAGCGCATGGAGTCACGGTATGCATTCTCTTTAGTAGCGGGCACTGTCAGGAGCCGCGGCTCAGCGCCCCACCGTGCCCGCTACTAAATTTCCCTTTAGCAGCGGGCACACGAGGTAGCTGCAGCAGCAGCGGCTACCGCGTGTGCCCGCTCTTCCGCCGCCGCACACACCCCCCCCACTATCCACCAACTCAATTGCTATATACTCGGGTATATACCCAAGTTTAAGCCGAGGGGGGATTTTTCAGAACAAAAGGTGTGCTAAAAACTCGACTTATACCCGAGTATATACGGTATATGGACATAACTACTGCACAGGAACAGTACTGCCAATATAATTATTCAGAAATAATAAGCATGTGGAGGGGGTTAAAAAAACAACAGATCTTTTTGTATATTTTTTCCCTCCCTTTATGATCAGTTCCTGATACCAAGAAGGTATAGAAGTCCTTAGACAATTCATTGTAATAATCTGTTTATTAGAAAGGTCATCGACGTTTGGGATTTTTATTGTCTTGTGAATTATTGATAAATATCTATATAATCTTTTCAACAGGCTGTCCTTGGCAAAGTTCTGTTTGGAGAATCGCGTGCCATGCTGTGGTGGGTCGGAATTTCTATTACACTCTGTGGATTGGTTTTACTTCACACGTCTTCTTCACAGACAGAAGATACAACAAAAAAGGAGAGCTAACTTACAATAGACATCTGAAACTAGTGTTATCTATTACCATGGACTACCAAAACCGTTATTTTCCATACATTGCTCTAAGGCCATCTGTGAAACGTGAACTGCGCTCTGATCAGGAGACCCCACTTGACCAATAAGTCTCTATATCTGAACTAACTGCCTCATATATGTCTATACGAGCATGGCCCGTATTTCACAGATGTGTGAAACCGGCCTACTGCGAAAGAATCTCTGCTAAAAAACACTAAAATATGTGCTGTATTTCACAGTTGGCTTTAAATGGACATTGATGTCCCTGAAATTATTGCAGTGATTTAAGCTATAGACTGCTACTACATTTTTATTCATGGTCTGCACTGTATTTTTTATCATTATTATAAATTTGGTTAGAGCCATTTAATCACACATCCTCTCTTCTCCTGCTGTTTATTATTCCCCTTCCGTTCAGTAGAGAGGTTTACCTTTGTCAGAAATCAAATGGACAGACTTAATTTTATAGGAGTAGAGGCAAAACTGGACCATAACTTCTTCCAGCAATTACTATATTTTCTGTATGTGACCTGTTTCTGTATCTGGTATGTTTCTTTTATGGAAGTAAAGTTAATTTTTTACCATTTTTTTTTTTTTTCTGTTTCTACAAAGATCTTACCTAATAATTTTACACACATTAACCCCTTAAGCCCCGGAGCATTTTTCGTTTTTGCATTTTCGTTTTTGCTCCCCTTGTTCCCAGAGCCATAGCGTTTTTATTTTTTGGTCAATATGGCCATGTGAGGGCTTATTTTTTGCGGGACGAGTTGTACCTTTCAACGCCATTACTAGTTTTATCATATCCTGTACGGGAAAACGGGAAAAAAATTCCAAGTGCGGTAAAATTGCAAAAAAAGTGCAATACCACAGTTGTTTTTTATTTATTTTTTTTACCATGTTCACTGAATGCTAAAACTGACCTGCCCTTCTTATTCTACAGGTCATTACGAGTTCATAGACACCAAACATGTATAGGTTCTTTTATATTTAAGTGGTGAAAAAAAATTCCAAAATTTGGTAAAAAAAAAAAAATAAAAAAATAGCGCCATTTTCTAAGACCCGTAGCGTCTCCATTTTTCGAGATCTGGGGCTGGTTGATGGCTTATTTTTTGCGTGCCAGGCTGACGTTTTTATTGATAACATTTGGGGTAGATCCGATGTTTTGATCGCCCGTTATTGCATTTTATTGCAATTTTGCGGCGACCAAAAAACATAATTCTGGCGTTTAGAATTTTTTTCTCGCTACGCCGTTTACCGATCGGAATAATTCTTTTTTTATATTGATAGATCGGGCGATTCTGAACGCGGCGATACCAAATATGTGTATGTGGGGTTTTTTTTTATATATATTTTATTTTGAATGGGGCGAAAGGGGGGTGATTTAAACTTTTATATTTTTTTATTTTTTTTAATATTTTTAAACTTTTTTTTTTTACTTTTTGCATGCTTCTATAGTCTCCATAGGAGACTAGAAGCAGCAACCATCCGATCGCCTCTGCTACATACAGGGGACGAGCAGGTCCCCTGCATGCAGCAGAAATGGTCCTGTGCTATGAGCGCCGACCACTAGGTGGCGCTCATAGCGACAAGATCATGACAACCACAGGCGTCTGCTGCAGACCCTGGGTTGTCATGCACGCCCATCGGCGACCCACGATCACGTGACGGGGTCGCCGGTGGGCGGGGCTTATGACGCGCTACCCGGAAGCGCGCGTTAAATGCTGCTGTCGGAGATTGACAGCAGCATTTAACTGGTTAACAGCCGCGGGTGGATCGCGATTCCACCCGCGGCTGTTGCGGGCACATGTCAGCTGTAAGAATCAGCTGACATGTGCTCCGTTCAGTGAGGGCTCAGCGCAGCAGCCCTCACTGAACGGGGGGTACGCAAATATGCGTACTAATACGTCCCCGGTAAGTAAGGGGTTAAGTATACTAGACATATATATTATTACTAAGCATATTTTCAAAAAAACAATGGGATTCTCTGCTATAGTTTTTGGCAACAAATGTAAAAATTCATATATAAATGCAAAAGTAAACAGCTTTATTGAGGAAATATATAAATACATATAAAAAGTGCAGTACAAAGAATCCATACAAGGTTAAGAACCAGACAAAAGAAAAAATGGGCAGGACAGTTGGAGGACCCAAATAATAGCATAATGCAGATGGTCATTCATGAAGTAATGATGAGTAAATAAATGAAGTGTATATAGATAAAGAAGGTGCAGTGGTCAAAGGTGAATACCAGTGATAATAATAAGGTATAAATATAGTGGTGCCAACTATAATCAATAAGCATAAATGAAGATAGTAATCCAACATATATAAAGTGACTAGGATCACACACTGAAGATAAAAGCACCCAAAATACAATTTAATTTAAACAATGTAACAGCATGGTACCAACCAAGGTAAAGGGGGATTCCTAGTGCCCAGCCGTATCGACGCGTGTTTCACACAATATGCTTCATCAGGGGTGATGCCAATGTAAGCAAGGGTCGGCCACTCCCTTTGTCTAGAGTAAAAAAAAAAAAGGTGAAACAGTCAGAGGAGACGGGCCTTCTTAACTCTTAATTTCTCGAACAGCTTACCTGAAGAGCTGTTCATAGTGGGAAATGTTGAAGGTTTGAAATATAGCTTAGATGCTTTATAACAAGAACAAAAAAAGTATAAAATTCTTGTCAAGAATGTTAATTCGGGTGATCAACACTTGAGATCAGTAGGGAATAATCTGTCCTTTTAGAACAGATTAGTTGATGAATTCTCCCTTAAAGGGGTTTTCCATGAACAAAGTTAATTTTAATCAACATTTCAATTATTTCAAGATCTTTGAATAATAAAATGTTCCTGTGCTGAGATTTATAAATGCGCCCCTGCTGTGTACTGTGTAATGGCTGTGTCTGACCGTACAGGAATATGGTCTGATCATACCACAGCTCCTGGGCAGAGGAGGAAGCAAGAGTATATAGACATTACAGCACAGGATCGCAGATTATTCTTTATTTGAGGTAAAACATTGCTTAAAAACAGGCAGAGAAATGTTTTACCTCACAAAAAGAATAATTTGCGATCCCATGCTGTAATGTCTGTATACTCTTTCCCCCACCCACCCCCCTGACCAGGAGCTGTGGTATGATCAGACCATGTTCCTGCACGGCCAGACAGCCATTACACAGTACACAGCAGGGACACATTTATAAGATTATCTCAGCACAGGAATATTTTTTTAGTAACACATCCAATTGTGAAAATTATTATTGTTTCAAGATCTATTAATTAAAATTTACTTTGTTCGTTGGAAAATCTCTTTAAATACTCAAGTTCCTCAGTTAAACTTGATGGACATTTGACTTTCTTTTAACCATATCAAATTGTAGTGTTGAGGGTGAAGATCCAGATCTCTTTTCCATCCAAGAGTTGGCGTCTGTAATGTCAAATTTGAATCTATATACAGTACAGACCAAAAGTTTGGACACACCTTCTCATTTAATGATTTTTCTGTATTTTCATGACTACGAAAATTGTACATTCACACTGAAGGCATGAAAACGATGAATTAACACATGTGGAATTATGTACTTAGCAAAAAAGTGTGAAACAACTGAAAATATGTCTTATATTCTAGGTTCTTCAAAGTCGCCACCTTTTGCTTTGATGACTGCTTTGCACACTCTTGGCATTCTCTTGATGAGCTTCAAGAGGTTGTCACCGGAAATGGTCTTCCAACAATCTTGAAGGAGTTCCCAGAGATGCTTAGCACTTGTTGGCCCTTTTGCCTTCACTCTGCAGTCCAGCTCACCCCAAACCATCTCGATTGGGTTCAGGTCTGATGACTGTGGAGGTCAGGTCATCTGGCGTAGCACCCCATCACTCTCCTTCTTGGTCAAATAGCCCTTACACAGCCTGGAGGTGTGTTTGGGGTTATTGTCCTGTTGAAAAATAAATGATGGTCCAACTAAACGCAAACCGGATGGAATAGCATGCCGCTGCAAGATGCTGTGGTAGCCATGCTGGTTCAGTATGCCTTCAATTTTGAATAAATCCCCAACAGTGTCACCAGCAAAGCACCATCACACCACCTCTTCCATGCTTCACGGTGGGAGCCAGGCATGTAGAGTCCATCCGTTCACCTTTTCTGCGTCACACAAAGACATGGTGGTTGGAACCAAAGATCTCAAATTTGGACTCATCAGACCAAAGCACAGATTTCCACTGGTCTAATGTCCATTCCTTGTGTTCTTTAGCCCAAACAAGTCTCTTCTGCTTGTTTCCTGTCCTTAGCAGTGGTTTCCTAGCAGCTATTTTACCATGAAGGCCTGCTGCACAAAGTCTCCTCTTAACAGTTGTTGAAGAGATGTGTCTGCTGCTAGAACTGTGTGGCATTGAAGCTCATCAAGAGAATGCCCAGAGTGTGCAAAGCTGTCATCAAAGCAAAAGGTGGCTACTTTGAAGAACCTAGAATATAAGACATATTTTCAGTTGTTCATAGTTCTGATGCCTTCAGTGTGAATGTACAATTTTCATAGTCATGAAAATACAGAAAAATCTTTAAATGAGAAGGTGTGTCCAAACTTTTGGTCTGTACTGTATATAATCGTCTAATTTTGTCTAACGGAAATCCCACATCGCTGATAGGCGGCTGGCGCGACCAGCGACCAATCAGCGACAGGCGCAGTCCGGCCGTGAATTGGCGCAGGATTTGAACCACGCTTCGCTGATTGGTCGCGGCCAGCCAGGCACGACCAATCAACGATATTGGTGTGGCTACTTTAAATTAACCCCCCAATATATCCCCCTGGGGCCCCTAATGAATTTAATTTCGTAAATACCTCATGTTGCCAATACTGCCTGTGCGTGGCACTATCGCTGACCGCGCACATGCAGCCAGGGGTCTCCTGTTTCGCGTTCCACGGTGAGTGACAGGTTGTGGGCGGGGTTATCCCCCATCGCGTCACACTCGGCATCCACCACGCGCCCATTCATTGAGAGAGCGCACGGTGGATGGCGGGTGTGACTCGATGGGGATAACCCTGCCCACAACCTGTCACTCACCGTGGAACGCGGAACAGGAGACCCCTAGCTGCAGCCGCAAATAGTCGTGGCAGAAGCAAGAGCCGGCTGCAGCCGGGGGTCACGTGCTGCCTGTGTGCGGTCAGCAATAGCCCCGTGCACAGGCAGTATCGGCAAGATGAGGTATTTATTAAATTCATTAGGGGCCCCCGGGGGATACATTGGGGGGTTAATTTAAAGTAATGGACAACCCCTTTAAACCCAGCTTCGCTGATTGGTCGCGGCCGGCCGGGCACGACCAGTCACAGAGCAACGTAGTTCAGTCACGTTTACTGGACAAGTTCTGTCAGTCACAGTGCCACGTAGTTTAGTCACATTTACTGAACAAGTTCTGTCACAGTGCGACATAGAACGTGTTCAGTAAACGTGAGTGAACTGTCAGTCACAGCGTGCGGAACAGATACTTCTTTACTGTACGCTATCACGATTTGCGCTTCCTGTCTTCCAATGGGTCGTAAGCGAAAATACGCTAATGAGGATGACAGAAAAGCAGCAGCAAGGCAACGACAACGGCGAGAGCAAGAGCCACTTCAACAAATTGCCACCAGACAAGCCCAAGATGCGGAATCTCGCAGATAACTTCGCCAACAGGAAACACCACAACAAACTGCCACACGACAGGTACAGGTAGCTGATTTACAGACACAACGTCGGGAACAGGAGACCTCACAACACCCTCCCGCTTGGCCGGAACACGATGCGGAATCCCACAGACAACGTCGGGTGAATGAATCTCCACAATCCAGGGCAAACAGACAACAACACGATCGCCAAATTCATAAAAAACGAATGCTCTACCAACTAAGGCAATCCTCCCAGCAGAATATTCAACAACTTGCACGTTACGTAACAGACAACGAAATTACAATTATTGAACACTGCTGTGGGAATATGAATGCAGTTTGCTCTAAATGCGACTTTCTGAATTTTATTAATGATAAACCATCTGGCAATCAGTTTACTCAATGCTGCCAAAAAGGAAAAGTTATGCTACCGAGACCTCACTACTCAGATCTGTTTGAGCAGTTGATGAAAGGAACGCATCAACACAGTAGAAATTTTATGGAAAATATCAGAAGCATCAACAGTTCTCATGCATTTGCTTCATTTGGTGCCAACACTGCACCGCCCCCTGGATTCGGACCGTATTGTTTTAAAATTCATGGCCAGATCTACCACCGCATTGGAACACTTCGCCCAGAAATAGGACAACCACCAAAATTTGCACAATTATACATCCTTGATACAAATGAGGCTACAGAACAAAGGATGAACCTGAAAGAAAACGAAAAGTGTGATGCTGAACTGATGAACCAAATTGCCGTACATTTACAAAAAATCAGCCCATTTGCTGCCGCATATCACATGCTAAAAGACGTCGAAGCTGAGGAGGAACAGAGGGCTATACAAAATGGGACTGAAATACCTTCTATTGTCATGGCCATTAAACAACGTAAACAGGATCCCCGACTTTACAACAAACCACGTGTAAGTGAGGTCGCAGTTGTTTTTCAAAACGATGATGGAGAGCCTCCTTTTCAAAGGGATATATTAGTCCATCTTCCAAAGCAAGCCTTTTGTTCCTAAGACACAACGAATTAGCATTTTGCACAGCAACCTTGATGCTCTTCTGTATCCGCTATTCTTTCCCAGAGGTGATCAAGGGTGGCATAAAAACCTACACCAGCAAGGAACTCCAAGAAGAATTACACAACTGCAGTACTACAGTTTTCTTCTGTTTCTCCGAAATTACTTCAATCCTATTTTAAACGGTGGGAAACTGACACAACAGTACTTAGTCAACACATACGTTAAAATTGAAGCTAATCGTCTAAACTTCATACGAATGAACCAAAAACAACTTAAAGTTGAAGACTACTGCGTTCTTCAAGAACATTTGCAAAAACAATTCAAAAGGGAATTCCAATTGGAAAAACAGTAATTCAACCATCATCGTTTGAAGGTAGCCCCCGCAGCATGCAACAGCGTTATCAAGATGCAATGGCAATAGTAACAAAGTATAGAAGACCTGATATTTTTGTGACAATGACCTGTAATCCTAAATGGCCGGAAAATACCGAAAATCTAGAACTCTGGCAACAAGTTGAACACAGGCCGGACTTAGTCACATGCGTATTTTCACTGAAAGTCAGCAGCCTTTTGAAAGACATCAAAAATGGGCTTTTTGGAACAGTCGTAGCAATGGTACACGTCATAGAGTTTCAGAAACGAGGTCTCCCACATGCGCATATACTAATTATCTTAGACGCGGATTCCAAGTTTCTCACGGAGGAAGAAATCGACAACATAGTGTGGGCTGAAATTCCTAACCAAGAAAAGTATCCTGAACTGTATAATATTATAGTCTCTCATATGGTTCATGGCCCATGCGGTGTAGCAAATCCAAAAAGTCCATGCATGGAAAACGGAAAGTGTACAAAAGGGTTTCCAAAGGAGTTCAAACAGCACACTGTTAAAGACTTGGATGGCTACCCATCCTACCGGCGACAACACATTGATAACATTGTTCACAACCAAACAAATTATAAATAACTCATGGATAGTTCCATACAACCCGTACTTATAAAAACGCTACAACTGTCACATCAACGTAGAAATCTGTGCTTCAATAAAACGTGTAAAGTATCTTTTCAAGTACATCTACAAGGGGCATGACAAAGCTAACGTTGAAATACAACAGAAAACAGTCAATCACGATGAATCATCAACTTTTGTTGACTCAAGATATGTGAGTGCTCCAGAAGCTGCTTGAAGGATATTTGCGTTTTCAATGCATTCACAGTCCCATGCCATTATACGTTTAGCTATTCATTTACCAAATCAACAGCAGCTTTATTTCTTTGAAGATGCTCAAGTCAAAGATGTCTCAAAAACTTTAAGCACGACGTCAACATTAATGGAATGTTTTTTGCTGAACCAACGTGACGCAAACGCAAGGCAGTATTTGTATCGAGAGATTCCAGAGCATTACGTTTGGAATAAAACTTGGAATCCAAGACAACGAGGACATAGCAGAATAATTGGACGCATGTATACTTTTAGTCTCAAGGATCAAGAAAGATATTGCCTTCGGCTGTTACTACTGCATGTGAAAGGAGCTACAAGTTATGACGATTTAAAAACAGTTAACGGAGTATTGCACAATACATTTTAAAGCTGCAACTTTGGCTTTAGGACTTCTATTGGATGATACTGTGTGGAGACTTACTTTAGAAGACGCAGTTACCCTACATATGCCTAAGCAACTTCGTGAATTGTTTGCCTACATCTGCGTATTTGGACCACCTACAAATCCGTCTCAACTTTGGACAAATTTCAAAGAACATATAATCGAGGATTACTGCTTACGTCTTCACAACAGAAGTGGAAATTGTCAAAATTGCGAATCTTATGCCATGCAAGATGTCCAAAATGTCTTACTACTGCATGGAAAAACGTTTTCAGAGTTTTATTTGCCACAGCCTGCAATTCAAGTTCCACAAGTACCAGAGTATGACGAAGCTTACGAATTATTGTTGGCAACAGAGAAGAGAAACTCCTTAAATGAACAACAACTTATTGCATATGACACTATTGTCAGTGCTATAGAAAAGCAAGCAGATGCAAGACCAAAATGTTTCTTTATTGACTGTCCAGGAGGGAGCGGTAAAACATACCTCTATGAAGTTTTAATGCATCACGTTAGAGGGTTGGGAAAAGTCGTATTGCCATCGGGTATTGCAGCAAACCTTTTACGAGGAGGTCGCACTATCCATTCACTCTTTGGGATACCAGTTCCAGTCAACGAAATCTCCGTTTCCAGAATAAAACAAGACACATTTGCAGGAGGACAGTTAAACAACGCAAATCTTTTGATACTTGACGAGTGCACCATGGCACCCAAATACGCTTTGAGCTTAATTGACCGACTTCTGCGTGAAGTAATGACTACAAATGTTGCTGAAAAAAAGGAAATTCCGTTTGGAGGTAAAGTTTTTGTCATTGGCAGAGATTTTAGGCAAAGCCTTCCAGTCATACCAAATGGAACAAGAACAGATGTTATCGAGTCGAGCTTAAAAATGGCTGATCTTTGGAAACAGTTTAATCAACTCCAACTAATTAACAACATGCGATCTTCTGACCCAGAGTACAGCAAGTGGCTTCTTAAACTTGGTAACCGTGAACTTAGCAACGAATACAACCTTGGAGAAGACATTATTGAAATACCAGAAGACATGTTGTGCACTGACTGCATCGTAAGTGATGTTTTTGGACAATGCATTGAAATTGATGTGAACGACCAAAGCAGTGTTGAGAGGGCCTCTTCCCATGCAATTCTCTGTCCCAAGAACGATGACGTGGCTCTGCTAAATTGCCGTGTGATGGATAGAATGCCTGGAGAGTATAAGTTGTACAAAAGTGATGATTCAGTGGATGTAGACAATGAAGATGAACGAGAGCATTATCAAGTTGAATTTTTAAATAGTCTTATGCCATCAGGAATGCCATCCCACAGACTACAACTCAAAGTTGGAACAATTGTAATGTTGCTGCGGAATCTAAATACAAAAAGTGGTCTATGTAAAGGAACTCGCCTTATTATTACTGGACTCCATTCCCACGTAATTCAAGCAAGAGTGATCACTGGATCAGCAAAAGGAGATGAAGTGTTCATTCCACGCATTGATTTATGTCCTTCGGACACCGGTCTTCCATTTAGGCTTCGGCGTCGACAGTTTCCAGTTAAACCAGCTTTTGCCATGACAATAAACAAGTCACAAGGTCAAACTCTACACCGTGTTGGCATATATCTACCGAAACCCGTTTTTGGTCATGGACAACTCTACGTTGCATATTCAAGAGTTAAAATGAGATCCAATGTCAAGGTGCAAGTTCTTTATACCCCTTTACAAGGAAAGTTGCTTATAGATAGTTAAAACGTATTCACAAGAAATGTGGTGTACAAAAATATTTTGGGTTGATATTGTCAACAAATATATTATAGTGTCGATGTACTTCTTTCGTCCGATGATTTATTTAAATACAGTTAGATATTCATGTAATGGTTTATATATTTTGATGATTTGTTTAATAATTTCGTTCAGTTGTATTAAGTTCTATGAGCAATAAAATTTAATGATAATGTATATATTTTACCCGGAAAATCCTGTGTATTCATTGCATTATTCTTAAATCTTCATAAATAAACTACATACATATTCTAGAATACCCGATGCGTTAGAATCGGGCCACCATCTAGTATTCTTATAATAGCAAAGGCTTTAAATGAATTAACTTTTTTTTATGGAGAAAGTGATGTGCAGGATTTCATATGTTATGATTTTAGGAAATATTGATATCATTTAGATTTTTAAGTAAACAGATTTTAGGTCTAGTTGTGCATTCTTCATGCCCCTTATGAACAAAAAATTATGTATACTACATGATCAATATCGCTATTCAAGTATTGTAAGTGCAAATAGATTAGTATTTGTGCTACCAAGAATGGATTTACAGGGCAAGACAGGATTTACAAAAGGTGCAAACTTGATTTATGATTCCTCTGCCAAGGTTTTTTTAAATGAAAAAAATTTCAACATACTATGCACGATCATATTTCCTATAGCTGGGGACACACCCTATATCCCTTCTGTAATTATTGCTCTAATTTTTCATCCTCTGAGAGAATAGACAAGTATTGGGTAACAGTGTTTGACTTGAGCAAGAATCTGATAACTGCCCTGCAGAACTCATTTATGTTTAATTTGAAGTTGCATTTAGATTTATTTAAAGGGAACCTGTCACATTCCAAAATGCTTTAACCCTGCAGATATAGGGTTAATCTGCAGGTATAGGCGTTCCAAAACTGCCTTCTACTGAAAGCCCGGCTACTGGACGGAAATGAACTTTATTCCTCCTGGCATCCTCTGGCTTTCAGTCAAAGTGGCACAGCTTCGATCACTGCTTTGTACATAGTGAGCGGCAGCTGTAACTGAACGCCGGGGCTGGGACAGAGTTACAGTCGCTATTTTCTAAGTGGTGACTGAAGCCACATCGGCCTCACCTCTATGACTGAAAGCCGGAGGCTGTCGGAAAGAATAAAGTTAATTACCTCCCAGTAGCCGAGCTTACAGTGCAGCGGCTGGGCAGCTTTGGAACACTTTTTTTAACCTACATTTAACCCTATATCAGCAGATTAATAGCATTTTAGGACATGAAAGTTCTGTTTTTGTTTTCTCCTGTAGTACTATATTTTTGGTTCTATCTAGAGACCCGTTTAGATATACTTTTAGGCGCGCGAGTGAATATTTTCCTGATCCAGATTAAAAAAAAAATGTTTACTTATCGTTAGTTTGTTTTGCTCTCCTGATGTTTAATACATGCACTGATTTTAGAGTACATCATGGTTCATTGGTTTCAGCTTGTCAATTAGTAGAGAGAAACTGTTTTTTGACACTTTTTGGTTTTAAGTACATAAAGGTAATGTCACAACTGTGAAAAACATGAGTAAATATATTCAATACTATTCAAATCAATGAATAGCGGGGAGATCTATGGCTGTGCTATCCCACTACACATGATCTTTAAAGAGAACCTGTCACCAGGTTTGGTCGACATTAGACACAGCCATCACCTTTCAGACATCATATACAGCATTCTATAAAGCTGTATATAAGCCCCCAACCAGACTTGAAATAGAGCTTTTATTATACTCACCTGGGGGGCAGTCTGGTCCAATGGGCGTCGCTTGTCCTGGTCAGGCGCTTCCCTTCTTCTTGCGATGCTGTCTTCCTTCTTGCTTTGTATTCGTGGTAGATATACAGCATTATAGAATTCTGTATATGATGCCTGAAAGGTGGTGGCCTTACCTCATATTGGCCAAACCTGGTGACAGGTTCCCTTTAAAATGATTACCAGTGGAAAAAAATATTTTTTCTCACCAGGACATCACCTGGTTCATGAGAAATGGTAAGTATTTTGCACTGATGAAAATACTTTTGGTATTGGAGAAAAATATATATTTCTCAAATTGGCAGTATTTATGCTTTATTGGAAATCACTTTCTTAGAAAACCAGTATACGGTAACTACTCAACTTATTTAAAGGAAACCCCAAGGATTAATTGTTCAATATGGATGGATATAAAGCGATTATCTTGTCTAGAAAGGACATCCTTAAATGTTCATTATGATGTAATTTTATTACCAAAAATGTATTGAAAATGAAAGATTTATCTCAAGTTATGGCAACTAAGTACAGTTGAAACCAGAAGTTTACATCCACTATATAAAAAGACACATATTCATGTTTTTTTCAATATCTGACATGAAATCAGAATAAACCTTTCCCGTTTTAGGTCAATTAGGATTACCATAATTTTTTAATATTTGCCAAATGCCAAAATACTGAAAGAGAGAGAGTGTGTGTGTTTTATGGCATTTTTATTACTAACTACAAAGGCAAAAGTTTACATACTTTTTTTTATTAGTATTTGGTACCATTGTCCTTAAACTGAATGACTTGGGTCAAACGTTTGGGATATCCTTCCACAAGCTTCTCACAATAGTTGGTCAGAATTTGGGCCCATTCCTCCTGACAAAACTGGTGTAACTGATCCAGGTTTGTAGGTCGCCTTGCTTGCACCTGCCTTTTCAGCTTTGCCCTTAAATTTTCAATAGGATTGAGATCAGGACTTTGTGATGGCCACTCCAAAACATTGACATTGTTATCCTTAAGCCACTTTGTTACCATTTTGGCAGTATGCTTTGGGTCATTGTTCATTTGGAAACCCATTTCCGCCCAAGCTTTAACTTCCTTGCTGATGTCTTGAGATGTTGCTTCAGTATTGCCACATAATCTTATTTTCTCATGATGCCATCTACTTTGTGAAGTGCACAAGTCCCCTCTGCTGCAAAACAACCCCACAACATGATGCTGCCACCCCTGTGTTTCTCAGTTGAGATGGTGCTCTTAGGCTTCCAAGCTTCTCCTTTTTTCCTCCAAATTTAATGATGGTCATTATGCCCAAAAAGTTCAATTTTAGTTTCATCAGACCACAGGACATGTCTCCGAAAATTAAGGTCTTTGCATTTGCAAACATTAATCTGGCTTTTTTATGTTTTGGTGTTTTTTGAGTAATGGATTCTTCCTGGCCGAGTGGCCTTTCAGCCACGTTGATACAGTACTGATTTCACTGTGAATATTGACACATTCTTACCAGCTTCTGCTATCATCTTCACAAGGTCTCTTGCTTTTGTCCTTGGGTTGATATGTCGGACCAAAGCACGTTCATCTCTGGGACACAGAGCCCGTCTGTGTATGGAGGGAGAAGGCCTCCTGTGTAATGGCACCCCAGTCTCCATCCTGGTATGCATGGCACCCCTGATCCTGGTATGTATGGCTCCCCTTATCCTGGTATGTATGGCACCCCAATCCCCCATCCTAGTATGCATGGCACCCCAATCGCCATCCTGGTATGCATGGCACCCTTCTTCCTGGGATGCATGCCACCCCTCTTCCTGAGATGCATGGCATTCCAATCCCCCATCTTTGTATGCATAGCACCCCAATCTCCATCCTGCTATGCATGGCACCGCAATTCCCCATCCTGGTATGCATGGCACCCCAGTCTCCATCCTGGTACAGTGGGGAAAAAAAGTATTTAGTCAGCCACCAAAAGTTCTTCCACTTAAAAAGATGAGAGAGGCCTGTAATTGACATCATAGGTAGACCACAACTATGAGATACAAAATGAGAAAACAAATCCTGAAAATCACATTGTCTGATTTGGAAAGAAATTTTTTTCAAATTTTGGTGGAAAATATTTGGTCACCTAGAAAAGTTCATCTCAATACTTTGTTATATATTGGCATATATTTGTTGGCAATGACAGATGTCAATTACAAGCCTCTCTCATCTTTTTAAGTGGGATAACTTGCACAATTGGTGGCTGACTAAATACTTTTTTTTCCCCACTGTATGCATGGCACCCTTCATCCTGGTATGCATGGAGCCCCTCATCCTGGTATGCATGGCACCCCTCATGCTGGTATGCATGGCACCCCCATCACGTTGCACACAAAAAAATAAAGGACATTCCCTCTGCTCCAGCACTGCGTCCTGTTCTGCTGTCAGCAGCTGATCTCACCGCGTGAGCAGTGCATGATGTCACTACCATGTGCTCTCACATGGTGAGATGAGCTGCCGGAATAGTCACTGCTCCCCACTCCAGGACTATGGACGTGGGGAGTAGTGATTATTCATTCTCCTTAATAGCGGGTGCACACTGTAGCTGCAGCTCCTGCAGTGGCTGGGCGATCGCATGTGCCCGCTATTAAAGATCATGAATATTCACTGCTTCCCACATCCATGGGAGTGGGATTAGTGAACATTTATGCTCTTTAATAGCGGGCACACGTGACCGCCAAGCCGCTGCGGCTAACAATGTGCTCCTGCTATTAAGGAGAATGAATATTCAGTGCTCCCCACCCCCATGGGTGTGGGGAGCAGTGAATATTCATTTTCTTAAGCATTGGCACAGTGTTGGCGGCAGCAGGCGGCTGCTGCCACCTGTGTCCTGCTCCTCTGCCACTGCCGCTCACTCCGTACCCCCCCACCACCCATAGCAACAGTATAATATAGTACATTTGGACTATAAGACACACCCCCCACTTTCCTCCTAAATTTTGGAGGAAAAAAATGTCTGAGCATAGCAAGCTCAGCCAGCACAGTGAAGAGATGTTCTATTATGAGGTTGCCTGTTTTTGAGTAATAACCCTTAACAAGAGACCACCTTGAATTAATATTGATGCAAGTCACTGATCAACGTCCGTTCTTGCTGTTTTCCGTACTTTTTTTTGGTCCCTGCCCACCCCCCCCCCCCCACTTTGCACCACCTCCATGTGTGCATCCAGCAGTCACCAAGCTTTGATCGGTGACGCAAATAACCAATCAGCACTCGTGCTCGCTGTTTTACACTTTTTTTTCCACTGACTTTTTTTTTGTACAGGGCGGTCACACTGTCAGATCGTGTGCCGTGCTGGGCCTTGCGGTGCCATTTTAGCCTGTGACACCACAATCACTCCTGCTGCGACAGAAGACATCAGACAGAAGAAAGAAGACAACTGTAAGTAAATTTTTTTATTCCCTCCTCATCTACACCAATCCTTCTTTCGCCCTTACTGCCACCCAGCGCTGATCAGTACTTGATCGCTAAACTTTGGCAGGTTTTTTTTTTTTCGTGCTTCTTACAGCGGCCGAGCGCTGATCAGTGACCGCAGATCACTGATCCGCACCCGTGCTTGCTGTTTTACACTTTTTTTTCTCCCCCCTCCCTTTGCACCACCTCCGTGCGCACATCCGGAAGCCGCCGAGCATTGATCAGTGACGCAGTTCACTGATCCGCACTCGTGCTCGCTGGTTTACACTTTTTTTTTCTCCCCCCATCCTTTGCTCCACCTCTGTGCGCACATCCAGCGGCCACTGAGTGTTGATCAGTGACGCAGTTCACAGATCCGCACTCATGCTCGCTGTTTGCACCACCTCTGGTTGTTCCTTTTTTAATCTTTTTCTTTAAAAAAAAAAAAGTTTACACCAAGCACACTGACACACACACAACTGAATAAAGTACTGACACACACACCACATAAAAAAAAAATGTCCTGCTCATCCCAAACCCGCTATTCAGTGGAGGAGGCATATGCTTTCCTTGCCTCTGACACTGACAGTGAGCGAGAGGATCCCACCTTTCTTTATTTTTCTGACTCCTTATCGTTGTCCTCCTCTTATTCTTCTTCCTCCTCAGGTGATGCTGAACCGCCACGAAGATGCCCCAGGACAGAAGATGAACCAGCACCCCCCATTACTGACTTCGCCCACCAAAAATTATGACCCACTGATTCCTGATTTTGTAGCGGAATCAGGAATGAAGTTTGACACCACCGGCCTCACAGAAATAGACTTTTTCAAAGTCTTTTTCTCTGAGGATTTTGTAAACCTCATGGTGGGCTAAACTAATTTGTACGCTCAACAATTTTTGGCAAAAAAACGCTCTACATCATTTTCTAACTGGTCTCTTGTAGACGCAGTAGAAATGATGAAGTTTTGGGGCCTTGTCCTTCACATGGGGATCCTGAAGAAGCCTGAAGCTTGGCAGTACTGGAGTGTTGACGTTTTGTATAACACTCCAATGTTCCAAATGGTCATGGTCAATATCGTTGTAATGCAAGAACTTGTGGATGGCCTCAAAACATGTACCGGAACATCCACAAGTTCTTGTATTACAACGATAATGCACGTTGTTCACGTGATAACCCCAACTTTGATCGTCTTTTCAAAGTTCGGCCGGTCATCGAGCACTTCAACGACAAGTTTGCTGAAGTGTACGTGCCCCAAAGAGACATCTGTGTGGATGAGTCCCCAATTCATTTTAAGAGGAGGCTTGGATTCCAGCAGTACCTTCCCAGTAAGAGGGCCAGGTACGGAATTAAGCTGTACAAACTTTGTGAGAGTACCTCAGGGTACACCCACAAGTTTAGGGTTTATGAAGGGAAGGACTCCCAGATTGAACCCCCTAAATGCCCCCCTGTCCTGGGAGTGAGTGAGAAAATTGTGCAGGATTTGGTGCACCAACTGCTGGATAAACGTTACCACCTCTACTTGGATAACATTTATACCACCATCCCACTGTTCACTTCCCTCTCGGCGCGTGGTACCACAGCCTGCGGTACTGTCCGCAAAAATCAGAGAGGTATCCAGAAGACGCTAATTGGGCAGATGCTCAGAAGGGGTCAGAGCAGAGCCCAATGTAGCGACCACCTGCTGGTGGTCAAGGACAAGTGGGATGTCCTTCTTTTGATCACAATACATGGTGATGGCAGCACCCCCAGCACTGTAAGAATTTCCTCTACACAGGTCGTCAAACCAGACTGTGTAGTGGGGTACAACAAGTACATGGGGAGAGTTGATCTCTGATCAAGTCCTCCAGCCGTACATTGCTTTGAGAAAGGCCACGGTGTGGAACAATAAGCTGGCCGTGCACATTGTACAGATAGCAATGTACAACGCTTTCCTGCTATCACGATGTGCAGGCCAGACTTCTACATCGTACCTTCAGTTCCAGGGGGTAGTGATCAAGGCCCTGATATTTGGCAGTGGTGGAGGAGTGGGCCTCAGTACTTCCAGGACTAAAGGACAAACCTGGCCTGTGCATGAAAGAATTCTTCAGACTGTACCACACATCCATGGACTACTAAATTAATTTCTGACTTACACAACTGACGCATGACAACGTGATGAACACTACACAACTGACGTATGACAACCTGACAAACACTACACAACTGACATTTAACACTACATTATAAAATCACATATCAGAAATCAGTAGATCAGTTCCAAATGTGTGGTGAGCACCTTGGCCTGGTACGATACAAGCACCTTCAGTTCCGGAAGTACTGGGGCCCGCTTCTTCACCACTGCCAAATATCAGTGCCTTGATCATTACCTCGTGGAACTGAAGGTACGACGTAGAAGTCTGGCCTGCACATGATGATAGCAGAAAAGTGTTGTGCATTGCCGTCAGTACGATGTACATGGCCAGCTTCTTGTACCACACCTTAGCCTTTCTCAAGGCACTATACGGCTGGAGGACTTCATCAAAGAGAGAAACTCCCCCCATGTTTTTGTTGTACCACAGTACACAGTCTGATTTGATGTCCTGTGTAGTGGTACCTCGTACAGTGCTGGGGGTGCTACCATCACCATGTATGGTGGTCAAGAAAAGGACATCCCTCTTGTCACTATACTTGTCCACCAGCAGGTGGTTACTACATTGGGCTCTGCTGTCACCCCGTCTGAGCATCTGCCCAATTAGCGTCTTCACGAAGGCCTCTCTGATTTTTGTGGACAGTAATGCAGGCTGCGGTACCTGGCACACAGAGGGACTTGAAGAGTGTTACGTAGAAGTGATAACCTTGATCGAGCAGTGGGTGCAGCAAATCCCACATAATTTTCCCACTCACTCCCAGGACAGGGGGGCATTCAGGGGGTTCAATCCGGGAGTCCTTCCTTTGTGGGTGTACCCGGAGGTACTCTCACACAGTTCGTACAGCTTAAAGGGAATCTGTAACCCCCCTGGGGCAATATCAGACCACTACTATGGCCATACAGGTGATAGAAAAGTAAATCTATACTTAACCGTATGGCCAATAGCAGTGGTCTGATTGCAGAGAAATCTTCTTTTATAAAGTTTCTTCTCCAGAGGCTTGGCGTCCGGGGGATGCCAAGCAAACCCCTCCTATCTGCTTATTATGCAACTAAATCCCTGCCTCTGGGCTAAATTATCATCTTCCCCCATCCCCAGCACTTCACAGGGCCCTGTGACTGCTCTGTGACGTGCCCTGCTGTCTCCCCTGCCACGCATGCGCAAAGCGCTGCTCCCATGGAGCGCACTTTGTTTCTCCCCGGCCCGCATGACGCCACAGCCGTTGTATTGGGAGCGGCGCTGTGCGCATGCGCGTCAGGGGAGACAGCAGGGCACGTCACAGGGCCCTGTGACGTGTCTGAGAGGGGGGAAGATGATCATTTAGCCCAGAGTTGGGGATTTAGCTGCATAATAAGCAGATAGGAGGGGTTTGCTTGGCATCCCCCGAACGCCAAGTCTCTGGAGACTGTGGATACTATGGATATGGCCATAGTAGTGGTCTGATATCGCCCAGGGGGTGACAGATTCCCTTTAATTCCGTACCTGGCCCTCTTACTGGGCAGGTACTGCCGGAATTTAAGCCTCCCCTTAAAATGGATTAGGGACTCATCTACACAGATGATCCTTTTGGGCACGTACACTCCAGCAAACTTGTTGAAGTGCTCGATGACCGGCCGAACTTTGAAAAGACGATCAAAGTTGGGGTCATCTCTGTGAGGACACCGTGCATTATCATTATAATGCAAGAATTTGTGGATGGCCTCAAAACGTGTCCGAGTCATGACCATTCGGAACACTGGAGTGTTATACAAAACATCAACACTCCAATATTGCGAACTTCTGGCTTCCTCAATATCCCAATGTGAAGGACCAGGCCC
The DNA here is from genome assembly GCF_046119375.1 of Phyllobates terribilis. Taxonomy (NCBI): domain Eukaryota; kingdom Metazoa; phylum Chordata; class Amphibia; order Anura; family Dendrobatidae; genus Phyllobates; species Phyllobates terribilis. The sequence continues at coordinate 234,709,858 of NW_027362764.1, forward strand.
CAAAACTTCAGCATTTCTACTGTGTCTACATGAGTCCAGTTAGAAAGTGATGAGCGGTTTTGTACCAAAAATTGCTGAACATACAAATTAGTTTGGCTCACCATGAGGCTTAAAACATCCTCAGCTAAAAAGCCTTTGAAAAAGTAAGGCCAGAGGAGGTTGAGGTCAGAGTCGAAAAAAAAAGAAAGATGGGATCCTCTCCCTCACTGTCAGTGTCGGAGGCAAGGAAAGCGTATGCCTCCTCCACTGAATAGCGGGTTTGGGACAGGCGGAACATTTTTTTTTTATGTATGTGGTGTTTTGTGTCTAAACTTTATTCAGTTGTGTGTGTGACTGTGCTTTGTGTAAACTTTTTTTGAAAGAAAAAGATAAAAGAAAAAAAACAACAACCGGAAGTAGTGCAAACAGCGAGCACGAATAGGGATCAGTGATCTACATCACTGATCAATGCTCGGCGGCTGCAGGATGTGCGCACGGAGGTGGTGGAAAGGTGGGGAGAAGAAAAGTGTAAAATTAGCCAGCACGAGGGCAGATCAGTGATCTGTATCACTGATCAGCGCTCGACCGCTGCAGGATGCACGAAAAAAAACTGCAAAAAATTGAGCGATCAAGTACTGATCAGCGCTCGGTGGCAGAAAGGCAAGGTGGGGAGGGGTAAGGGAGGAGAGGGGGATTGTGGTGGATGAGGATAGATCAGGCAGGGATCAAAAAATCTACTTACAGTTGTCTTCTGTCTTCTTTCTTCTCTCTTCTTTCTTCTGTTTTCTTCAGCAGCAGGAGCAGCGATTGTCGTGTCACAGGCTTCTGTACACTACCCTGTACAAAAAAAAAAGTCAGTGAAAAAATGTGTAAAACAGCAAGTATGAGTGCTATTCAGTGATTTGCGTCACTAATCAATGCTCTGCGGCTGCTGAATGTGCGCACAGAGGTGTACTGCAGGTAGTGAACCCAGAAGCAGATTATATACATGTACATTGGATACAGCAGTGTATTTCTTTGTACTTGTATATTGAGGTGAAAAAAGTCCAATTTTTTTGTTCCTATAAAACTAATAAAAATAATAAGCTATTACAAAAACATGTTGTTTTTTTTTTGCGAGAGCCTCCCCCAGGTCTCATATCCACAGCCCTCAACATCCCAGGCAGGAGCTAAACATACTGAGCCACAAGTTCTTGTGATGTAGGGAGGATAATTTTCTGTACTTGATCTATATTGCCAGCTCTGACTCCACAGGCCGATTACATAGAGATACATTGTACACAGCAGTGGATTTCTATGTATTGTATCCTAGAGGGAGAATAAAAGAGATTTTTTTCTTCCTATACAATTACTAAAAAATATTGAAAAACACTTAAAATATTGTCATATTTAATGCACTTTTTAAACAATAATGAACATCACAAGTCAGCAAATAATAGACATATTTGGTGTCCCTGTAATCGTACAGACCCGCACAACACAGCTATTAGATTATTCACACACAGGGATCGGTAAATGGCATAAAAAATGGCGTGATTGATATTTTTTCTCTATTAAACCCATAAAAAATGTATTAAAAATGTAACGCTTGAGGCCATGTTCACACGTAGCGTAAATGCTACGTTTTTTCTACTGCTTTTTTTTCTGCACGTTTTCTGCAGGTGACAACACCACATGACGCAATAATAAACTTCTTTCATTATTGCGTGTTTGCTGGTTTCTTTTATGCGTTTTCCCTCTTATTTGATGCGTTTTTGATGCAGATGTGAAGCAGAGTTTTTAACGCTTTTTTAATAGTTCAAAAAAACTTTGATTCTGCACTTAAAAATGCAGCGCCTTTTTTTTCAGAAGAAGCCTAGAGAGAAAAAATGCACCAAGACCACAGAGTTCAGCAGTGTCTTTAGACTCGCCAAGGGTGGAGATTTTATGTAATCACATCCACTTTTGCTTGAACATTTAGACTGTGTTCACATATAATGTAAATGCTGCATTTTTTCTGCTGCGTTTTTGCACAGAAATTCTGCTGTGTTTAACTGTCCAAGCAAAGTGGATTTCATTTAATAAAAACTATGCCTGCTGTGTGCCCATCTCTCTCTCTCTCTCTCTCTCTCTGTCTCTCACCAAGTATTCCCCGAAATGCGTTGGTTTGCCTTTTTGGTCCCTTTGGGACTCCGTACTCGGTGAACTCACATGCCTTTTCCAGCCCCGCCGTCCATCTTCTACTTGGTATTCAGGGATGCTACCAGCCAGAGCGCCCCCAGCTCTACAGACGCAGCTTCCTCCAGCCTGCTCCTGTGCGCCCTTCAGATCTACAGACAGTTTTTTCCCCGCAGCATGCCTCCATGTGCTACACACCAAGAGCTCTAGGCAGACATCCATGAAGGCTCAGTGAGTAACCTGCTTTACACGCAGCATAATGCTGCATGGCTAACAACAACTGTTGATTCCATGTACAATCAGTATTTCATTTTGGGAAGCTACCATCTGTGACAACACAGCATTTCTTCTTAATCATCCAGACGTCTAAATTCTGTAGGTCAGGAGAAATATACTATTATACTTATGTTGACTTTTTAATTTATGTGTATTTCTTTGGTTGGTCAAGAAAGACAGACTATTGTTTGTATAAGCCTGCATGTTGATACTTGAGTTGATATTTACTGCAACTTATGATCTGTCATCTCTGGTGACAGAGACTGAGGGTCATGAAACAATGATGTTTACTAAAATGCTGGTTACATACTGTCTCAGGCCAGCTAGCTTGTTGACTCACAAAACAGGAAGACAAACTGCAGATCGATTAGATGTTTTAACAATGTTAAACTCATCTCACCTCTCCGCTGACCTGTGGATAATGTCTAAAAGGACTGTTGTGAATTATTAAAGGGGGATATGCTTCTGTATCAGAGAGACTTTACAAAAGCGGAGTCAAGGGAGACACTTGAAGACAGCAACCAGAACACATGGCTCCATCAAGAGGAATACAGATCTGCTCCATTGAATATCACTGAACTCTTAGGCTATGCGCCCACGATTGAAGTAGAAATTTCCTGAGCATTTCTGCATCTCCTTGGCAGAAAAAACGCATGCGGATTTTACATGCGTTTTTACATCGTTTTTACATGCATTTATTTTTTTCAAGCATTTTTCCAAGCGATTTTGAGCATCACTTAAAAAAAGCCTTGACAAGTTGGTCACACAATATAAATCCATGCAATTGGCATGGATTTATATTGTGTGACCAACTTATGAGGAGATTTCCTCTTCGAATACTGCATCTAAAGTAAAAAAAAAATTAAAAAAGTGAAAAGAAATAAAAAACCTTATATTCACCTCTCCGGTGGCCCCCGGTCTTCTCCCGGCAACGTCCTCTCTCCTCGGCGTCCTGCGGTGTACTGGCAGGACCTGCGGTGATGTCATTGCGAAAATCACCTGACCGCTGACGTCAGCGGTCGTGTGACCATCAGCTGACTAAATTATATCACCGCAGGTCCTGCCAGTACGCCGCAAAATCGCTCCCAAATTGGTTGTGCTGAGGATTTTTCCGCAATGATAATCCGAAGTGGAAATTTCTGCAGCATGTGCACAGCACATTCGGATTATCATTGGGATACATCCCAGACCTCTTACCAAGCGATTTTAATGCGCTTCCGCAGCGGAAATGCATTAAATCCGCATTGTGGGCTCTCAGCCTTAGCGATGTTATGAAGAAATCCAGGTTGGGACACTTAGGTCACCTGGCAACATATCTCACTTCTCTATTCCCAGCGGGCCAGCGGAAGGGTGAGACTCTGTAACTTGCATCATCTTGTGTATTTGATAGGACTGTTCTACATGTTTATTGTCTGTTGATTCAATAAAGTATTGACACACTGTTTTACCATCAGCCTGTGTTGTCTGAGTAGTATTATGCCCACGGGAGACCCCGTGTCTCCACACCGTCCTTCTGAGCTAGTGGTTACTTGGGTTGCAGAAATAATATTCATTGCAGGTGCACCCAGATTCAATGATATGTCAATCAGGACCTTTTTAAATGAATTAAGCATTTTCCAATGAATTTATGGATTATGCATTGTGACATTTTTGTTAATCAAATATATTTGCTTCATGTACTCTTAATCCATTTTGATTTAAATCTCTTGACATCTACAGTATAAACATTGCCATCAGAACGTCTAGAAATGGAATAAGCACCTTCTAATGTATTCATGAGCGTTTTTTGTCATACTCTTTTTCCTTTTTAGTTTGTTTTTTCTTTCCTATGGTAATTCACACATAGTTGTAGGCAAGTCAGTAGACCCTCTCTCCTTACAACTATTATAGTTTTAATGCACAGTGAGTAGCGCGACGGATTCTCTTTTATCAATTCTTCACATAACATGTTTTGATTGGTTTCTTTTTCGATTTTTGGGAGACAGAATGAACAAAATCCAGCAATGCAGGAATATTTTTGTTCGTGTTTTTCTTTACGCTGCTCACCGTGTGGTAAAAGTGATAAAGCAGGTTAGTACAATTATAGCGATACCACATTTATATAATTTTTTAGGTTTTGCCGCTTTTACACAATAAAAACTATTTTATAGAAAAAATTATTTCTTTTGCATCGCATTATTCTAAGAATTATAATTTCTTTCTTTCTCCTCTGATTTAGCTGTATGGTGGCTTGTTTTTTGCAGGACAAGTTGGCATTTTCAGCTATACCACTTTTATTTACATTCGACTTTGATTGCGTTTTATTCCACTTTTTTTCAGCGGTATGATGAAAAATCATATTTTTTTTATTTTTTTATGGTTTTCACTGAAGGGTTTAACTAGTGTTACAGTTTTATAGGTCGGGTCATTCCGGACGCTGTGATACCAAATATGTGTATTTTTTTATGCATACTCCCAGCCAGCGCCAGACTAGTGGGTGTGGCCTCGCTCCATACACTTGTATCAAGTGAGTCCGCACTGAGTTGATGTTCACGCCCACTGGACAGCCGAGTCACTACACGGGGAGCAGCCTCGTTACATACAAGGTGCAAGGCCGCGCCCACTAGTCAGGCTCTGGCCGGGAGTATGCATAACGCATATGTACCCACCATTCCCAGCTAAGAAACTGGCAAATCCTTGCACCACACAGTGCGTTAGCCCCCTCAGTTTGCATTTTGAGCAGTTTCCCCTGACTGTGCTTGACATTACTTGCCTGGCCAGAGAGAGAGAGAGCTGCCTTAACCCCCCACTGTAGTGCTGCATGTGCACACAAACTATGCAGGAGTCAGGGGAGGGCACATAGCAGCCACTGCTCGCTACACTGATGCACCCAGAAGTATAGCGAGCGGCTTCAGAGAGGGTCAGTTACGTGCTCATCCTGTCTTCAGTGCATCACAGAAAAGGTCAATGTCAACGGTGATATTAATCTATTCTGTAATGCACGGAATCCTCTCCTTTATTGTTGCTATATCACATAAAATCCCAATAAAATATATTTAAGTTTGTGGGTGTAATGTGAAAAAATGTGGAAAAGTTCACCGGGTAGGAATACTTTTCATACTTTTTAAAGCACTGTGTGTCTGTTTTTTTGGACTGGTGAAAGATGAGGGAAAGTTTACCTTCGGCTCTGAATTATAACATTAAGGGTTAGGACTATGCTTTTTTACAACTACACCTCATTCATCTAATGTCCGTCCATATTGTGCTTTATGGAATGCTTCCTACCTTGGGCTGATAGCTTCTCCCATCATACTTGACAAGAAGTGTGCAGTCCTTCTCAGCCCTCATTCACATTACGTCACTTGACATATGATGATGTTTTAATACGAGAGGTTAGGACTGTCCCGAATAGGGTCACCGTGACATGGTGGAATGGCTTTTACGTTTTTTTGATAAAAATTATGTTAAAGGGAATCTGTCACCCTCTGGATGATATCAAACCTCTACTATGGGCATACCAGTTATAGAAAAGTAAATCTATACATACCTGTATGGACCGTAGTAGAGGTTTGATTGCAGAGAAAAGTGTTTTAATCAATTCCTTTTGTACAGGCTTGGCGTCCCCCAGACACCAAGAAATCCCCGCCTGACTCTTTATTATTCCCCAAAATCCCAGTGATTAATTACCATATCCTCCCTCCCCTGCACGTCACAGCGACCTGTGACGTGCACTGTGCTCTCTGACTTCCCGGGCATGCGCAAAGCACCGCTCACATAGAGCGCGCTTTGCTGCCTCCCGGACCCATCTCTCCGTGCTCTGCGCCACAGGTTTCTATTGCGCAGGCGCTGGGGAGTCACTGTCACTTCCCGCCACCTGCGCAATAGAACCCTGCGGCACAGTGCACATGCAGACGGGGCGGGGATGAAGCAAAGGGCGCTCTATGTGAGCGGCAATTTAAAGACACATAGAGCGGGGCCACAGTAACGAGTACGACATGTTCCCATTAGATAGAAGAGGGTCTGCTATTCAGTTATAGGGTATGCAGTCCAATGGCTAACAAAATTTAGGAAAAACCCCAATAACAATTTATAGACACATAGAGGTGGGCCTCAGTAACGACATATTCCCAATAGAAAGGAGAGGGTCTCCCATACTGTTTGCCTATGCATTGAAGCAACGGCTGCCAAAAATTTGGAGGAACTCCAATGCCCCTTGCAAGAGACGTAGAGGTCAAAGAGCCTCCTAAAAACAATATTCCCATTATTAGGAAGTGGGTCTCCCATAGTGTTTGCCTATGCTGTGAAGCAACGACTGCCAGAAATTTGGAGGAACTCCAATGCCCCTTGCAAGAGACGTAGAGGTCAGAGGGCCTCCTGAAAACAATGTTCCCATTATTAGGAAGTGTGTCTCCCATAGTGTTTGATAGTGTTTGCCTATGCAGTGAAGTAACGGCTGGCAAAAATTCGGAGGAACTCCAGTGCCCCTTGCAAGAGACGTAGATATGTTGATATGGTACATATGGTGGTGATATGGTGGTGGAGGATGAGGATGCGGAGAAGTAGGAGGACAAGAGCAAATAGACAAAATGAGGAAGCGTATACCCAAGTCTGGGTGTGAAGACAGAGGTGCATTGGAATAGAGTTAGACCTCCCAAAAAAAAGACACTGTATTTGAGTTTATGTTACGCTGCTATTATTCGGTGGTGTTGAGAAGTCTGGCCCAATCCAGCCCTTGTTCATTTTTATAAGAGTCAGCCTGTCAGCATTTTCAGTTGTAGGCGGATGCGCCTATCGGTTATAATTTCACCAGCGGCACTAAAGACTCGCTCTGACAAAGCGACAGTGCAGACCTGGACCTCCAAGGCGTAGAGAGCTAGTTCATGCCACATGTCCAGCTTGGATACCCAATAATTATAAGGCACAGAGGAATTACGGAGGACGTTGGTATGGTCGGCAAGGTACTCCCTCACCATCTTCCGCAACTTTTCCCTCCTTGGGGGAGTACCCCGTGCATCAGGGCTTGTGTGATGGGAGGGTCTGAGAAAACTGTCCAAGAACTTTGACAGTGTTCCTCTGCCTATGCTGGATTGCATTTGTGTCTCTCTCGCCTGTACTCCTTGGTTGTCCAGCGAACTATGACCTCTGCCGCCAGCGTTTTCAGATGGGAGTTTTTTAAATAATTCCTCAACAAGGGCCTTCTCATACTGCCCCATTTTATTATGCCTGCCCTGCACGAGAATAAGAGACAGAAAGTTCTCCTTGTAGCATGGGTCTAGAAGTGTCACCAACCAATAATGACTGTCACCCAAAATTTTGACAACGCGAAGGCCACGGGAAAGGCAGCATAACATAAACTCATCCATGTGTGCAGACTGCAAAGAGGCAAGCCTTCGGTATACTCACCAAGAGGATGACTCACCATGCTCTCCTCCTCATCCTTCTCCTCTACCTCCTCCTCTCTGTCCTCAGGCCATCCACGCTGAACAGACGGTATGACAGTTGTGCAGGTAGTACCGTCTATAGTGCAGGAAACTAGCTCCTGTTCTTCCTCTTCCTCCTCTTCCTCATTATCACCCAGGCCACGTTGGGATGAGATGAGGCCGGGCTGTATGGAATCACCCTGTATGGTTCCTTGCTCCATCTCATCGTGCTCCGCCTGCAATGCATCCTCTTTGATTGTGAGCAGAGAGCGTTTCAGAAGACAGAGAAGCGGGATGGTGATGCTAATTATGGCGTCATCACCGCTCACCATCTTGGTGGAGATCTCAAAGTTTTGGAGGATGGTACATATGTCTGACATCCATGTCCACTCCTAAGGTCTTATTTGTGGAGTCTGAACTGAATACTGACGGCATTGTTGATGCTGGTAGTCAACAACTGCCCTCTTCTGCTCACAAATACTTCCCAACATCTCCAATGTAGAGTTCTAACGCATGGGGAAATTGCTGATCAATCGGTGAGCTGTAACCTGCAAGCGCTGCTGAAGCACAGCAAGGGCGGCGGAAGCTGTAGCTGACTTTCTAAAGTGGGCATACAGGCGGCATACTTTGACAAGCAGATCCGGAAGATCCGGGTAGGTTTTGAGAAACCGCTGAACCACGAGGTTAAGCACATGGACCAGGCATGGTACGTGTGTGAGCTCGCCTCACCTCAGAGCCGCCACCAGGTTCCGACCATTGTCACACACGACCATGTCTGGCTGGAGGGTCAGCGGTGTCAGCCACAGATCTGCCTGCTCTTTCAGAGCTGTCCACAACTCTTCAGCGTTGTGTGGTTTGTCACCTAAGCAATATTAGCTTCAGCACAGCCTGTTGCTGTTTAGCCGAGACAGTGCTGTAGTGCATTTAGCTTGGGACTGATGTTGTCATTTCGGAGATGGATGCTGAAGAGGAGGAGGTGCAGGAGCTGTAGAATGTGGGGGCAACCTTGATTGACCCAGGGCCCGCAATCCTCGTCGTCAGGAGGACGTGTTCCGTCCCAAGGTCCGACTGGGTGTCGGCTTCCACTATATTAACCCAGTGTGCTGTCAGCGAGATGTACCATCCCTGCCCACAAGCACTTGTCCACGTGTCCATGGTTAGGTGGACTTTCCCATGAACTGTGCTGTTGAGGGCACATCTAATATTGTGGGACTGTTAGAATCTATGTTGTTTTACCATCGGCCATCTTGTTGTGGTTTGCTTGTGACGCGCCCCCTGGGCCGTGGGGTACCCGGAGTCGAGCCTGTAGATGCTGGGGGTTGTAGTCACCGTGGCGGTGACCCGGTCCGTGACCCAGGTGGTCAATCCAAGGGTAGTAAATGTATATAGGTTGTATAATGTCCATCTACGCCACCTGTGGAGTGCGGTTAATTGAGACCACCGCTGCGGAACAGTCTTCTGAAGCCGGTGGTATAGCAGCAAAGGTGGTATAACTCCCCACAGGAAGAGTTAGCTTCAGGGCCGTGTGTGGATGATGGTGGTTGTGCAGGGTGTCGCGGTGCAGAAATAACCACAGAGTCCGTGCAGTGCAGTCCCAGGGTCTTTACTGGTAGCAATTAGACAGGCCTGGACTGGAGTACTGGCTAGAGATAAGAGTCTGGTCAGTCTGGGAGCAAGCATAGAGTCCTCCTGGGCAGCTGGAGTTGTAGGCCTGCCATGCTCACTATTCTCTTTGGCTATTCTGCTTGTAGCTGTGATGTAGCCGGCGTCCCTGAGTGTAAAATGCGGTGCTCACCCGTATGGCTGGCAGCTTGGGCCTTGTGAATGCCTCGCTCCTCCGTTGCGGTACTGGTCCCTCGGTGCTGCTGAGTCTCCGGGCGTCTGATGGGGCCAGGAGACCTGCAATCTCCTGCCCTGTGGTATCTGCTGCTGGGTCTGGAATCGCCCACAGCCTCGGACTCCGGTGTCCGGTTCCTTGTGTGCTCCAGCTAGGACGAGCTATCTCCAGCTCCAGTCCCTAGCTCCTCTCTCTTCAGTGTCCTAATCCCAACTCCCTGCACTGAACTAAACTAACCCCGCCTCTGGATTCAGTTGCCAAGGGGAGGAGCTCTCCTTGCTGGCCTGGAGCCAGGAAAGTGTTGCATGTATAGTGTACCTGACCAAAAGGGCCCCCGCTTGCTTCCAGACATGGTATTACCTCTTTTGAGGGGAGCAATACCACTGTGGCAACCAGGCCCTCTGGGGTGCCACATTCCCCCCTAGTTAATTTCAGTACTCCGGGACTGAACATATTTTTGCAAAATAACAATAGCATTAACAATAGCAATAATAAAGTACATTAGAATATTTACAAACATTACAGTCCTTGATAGGTTACAGTATAATCTGCAACCAGGTGTCCATTCCACTGTGCAAGGTGTAATTTGAGGGACCCGTCCCAAACCCTCAACGAAGGCCCTGGGGTGGCTGCAGGGCATAGTTGATCCAGGTGTTGGACCACGTCTTCGGCCACTTCCAACGGGTTTTTGTTCAGTGGTCGGTCACAAAGGGGCACTTTTACAAGTGCAATTATTTACAATGGAGAGTTCTTGGGTATTCACTGTCCATAACATAAAAGTCTTTGTACCCTTTTCGGGTAACTGGATAAACACACATTAAACATTTCAAATTAGCAATGTCTCTGGCATACCCTTACGGGTAACTATATACATGTATACAGTATACATTTTAATACTCTTATACTTTACATTTTTAAATTCTCCAACGAGCAGGGGGCTGACCTTTTGTAGCTCTGGTAGATCTACGTAATCTGTCAGTGCTCTACCCTGGTCCCTTGTGTCTACCCTTGGTGTGGTGGGTTCAGTGTGAACTGTATCACTAGTATTTTGAGGTGACACTGGTAGGTTGGGCAACTTCCTACAGATTCTTTGGCTCACCGTGGGTACGACATGTTCACTATTAGCAGAGGGTAGATTCTCCTGGTCTGATGATGAGGAAACTTCTGCCTCCAGGGCCAATTGTTCTTCCACCTCTTGGGACTTCTGCAGCTTTCTGAGGGGCTCATTGGAGAAAGGTAAGGACTGGCACAACAATTACATTGTTCACTTGTGTCCATGACCGGGGAAATTCTCCGAGTACTGTTCTGACCATTTCTTTCACTTCCTCTGTGGGTTGAGGGCTATCTTGGTCTTCTTTAGGGTATTGCAGTTGCTCGGGACATTTCTTCAAGTGGTCTCTTGAAACTGTTGCTGATGTTTCTCCTCCATACTTACTAATGAGGCACACTTTGGTGTTGTCATGACTCGAGGGTAGGATGGTGTACGGCTCTACCTCCCACTGGTCATCCAACTTGTGGAGTCGCCTCTTTCTCTTAAGGACCTGTTCTCCAGGTGACAATGGAACAGCAGGTGCGTGTTGATTGTAAGTCTTCTCTTTGTCTTGCTTGGGACAGACTTCTTTCAACACTCTCTTGCACTTTGCGGTATTGTTGTTGCCGCTCAGTGTCCCAATCTGCATCTGGTGAGGCCGTCTCTGGTGTTAGGACTCCCATGTCCAGGTCGATGGGCCGCTTACCAGGTCTTGCTCTCATCAGGTAAGCAGGTGTGCAGTTGGTAGAGTTTACTGGGATATGGTTGTATAGGTCTACCAGATCTGGCAACTTTTCTGGCCACAGGCTGCGTTCTTCCAGGGGCAACGTCTTCGGCAGGTCTATCACCACCTGGTTCATCTTCTCACACAACCCGTTGGTTTGGGGGTGATACGGCGTTGTCCTGATTTTCTTGCAGCCGTACAGGTTGCAGAATTCCTGGAACACCTCCGCTTCGAAGGCAGGACCTTGGTCGGTAAGCACACGTTCTGGGTAACCGTGCGGGTGACAGAAGTGCTGTTGGAATGCTTTGGCTGCTATCTGAGCCGTCTGGTCCTTTACTGGCACTACTACCAGGAACCGGGAGTAGTGGTCTACGATGGTGAGAGCGTAGACATAGCCTGACCTGCTTGGGGCTAGCTTCACGTGGTCCAAGGCTACCAGTTCAAGTGGCTGTTTGGTGATGATGGGTTGCAGGGGAGCCCTCTGGCTGTCACGGTCTTTTCGCCTCAGGTTGCATGGTCCGCATTCTCGACACCACCTCTCGATTGCTTTCCTCATGCCAGCCCAGTAGAACCGTTCACGTAGCAGGACTTCCAACTTCTTCCAGCCAAAGTGTCCTGCTCAATCGTGGTACGCTTCCAAGACCATTGACGCATCCCGCCTCGGGACTACCACCTGCCAGACCAATTCATGTGTCTGGGAGTTGATGGCTCTTCGACACAGCTTCCCTTCATAGATGAATAGCTTGCCCTTCTCCTTCCACAGCTGTTTGGTCTCCTCTGGAGCATCTGGATCAGGGTACGAGTCAGCTCGTGTCAGCAACTCCTTGACTAGGCGGACAGCCGGGTCACTATCTTGTGTTTCTGCCCATCCATAGTGGGGCAATGGATTGAACGTGGCCTCTCTGTTGGCATAGCACCTGTTCTTCACACAATGAGAGCACTGGGTTACTCCATGACGGTGGAAAGAGGGGATCTCTATCTCCTCCAGCTCTTCCGGGTCTTCTCCCCCATCTGGCAAGTTAGGCATCCTGGACAGCACATCGGCATTTGCATTCTTGCGCCCAGCCCGGTACTTGATGGTGAACTCATAATTAGACAGTCGGGCCATCCATCTTTGTTCCAGGGCACCAAGTTTCGAAGTGTCCAGGTGCGTCAGCGGGTTATTATCGGTGAAGACAGTGAATTTGGAGGAGGCAAGATAATGCTTGAAGCACTCTGTCACAGCCCAGACTACGGCGAGGAACTCCAACTTGAAGGAACTGTAATTTTCGGGATTCCTTTCTGTGGGCTGGAGCTTCCAGGTGGCATAGGCAATCACTCTTTCTCTGCCTTGCTGTATCTGGGACAGCACCGCTCCTAGCCCCACGTTACTTGCGTCTGTATGGAGTATGAAGGGTTGGCCATAGTCAGGGTAGGCCAGGATCTCGTCTCCTGTGAGAGACATCTTCATCCTACTGACGGATTCATCTTCCGGCTTATCCCATTTGAATGGAGGCTTCGGGTTTTTGGCCTTCCTGAACTGGCCTACTAGGAGGTCCTGCATGGGTGCCGCCATCTTGGTGAAGCCTTGGATAAATCTTTGGTAGTAGCCTACCAACCCGAGGAACTGCCGCACTTCCTTGATAGTGGAGGGTCTTGGCCAGTCCTTGATTACTGTGACCTAGTCAGGGTCTGGTGCTACACCTTCAGCGCTTACCACATGACCTAGGTACTGTGGCATTTTGACGGCTTCACCTTCAGGCCAAAACAAGCTAGGGCTTCAAACACCTCTGCCAGGTGCTTCAGGTGATCTTCATAGGACTTGGAGTATACTATGACGTCATCCAGGTACAGCAGGACTGTCTCGAAGTTCTTATGTCCTAGACAGCACTCCATCAACCGCTGGAAGGTTCCTGGGGCGTTGCAGAGCCCGAATGGCATGCAGTTGAACTCGCTGAGGCCCATCGGGGTGGTGAATGCGGTCTTTTCTTTATCCGCCTCTGCTACAGGAACCTGCCAATACCCACTAGTGAGATCCAAAGTAGAGAAATAATTAGCAGATCTTAATGCAGCTAGTGACTCCTCAATCCTGGGTAATGGGTATGCATCTTTATGTGTAATGCGGTTAATTTTCCTGTAGTCTACACACATTCTCATTGTGCCATCTTTTTTCCTTACGAGGACTAATGGAGCTGCCTGGGGGCTACAACTATCTCTTATCACCCCAGCCTCCTTCATCTCTCGTAACATCCCTTTGGCGTTTTGGTAGTGTGCAGGGGGTACAGGCCGGTACCGCTCTTTAATGGGTGGATGGTCTCCCTTGGGGATATGGTGTTGAACCCCTTTCACCTGCCCGAAGTCGAGCGGGTGTTTGCTGAAGACCCTTTCATACTCCTGGACCACCAGGTATACTCCATGTTTTTGGTGCTGAGGGGTGGAGTCAGTGCCCACGTGTAGCTTTTGACACCAGTCCTCCATCTGTCCCTTGGAGCCATTATCCTCCGCCGGTTTGGATGGAGGTAAGGGTTCCACTGTTTTTTTATAATTGTGGCTGACGGTGAATAATTTGGCAAGGGCAGCATACCGGGGCAAATGGACTTCTTTCTCCCCAATATTTAGGATGCGGACTGGCACTCTCCCATGGCGGACATCAACTACCCCCCGGGCTGTCAAGATGGTAGGCCTACTGTCAGAGTATACAGGTTCTACCAGGGCCTGGTAATCTCGACCCCTGAGACCGATTGCTGCCCGACACCATATCAACATTTCACTTCTTGGGGGCATGGCAATGGGGAATGGGTCACTCATCCTGACACTGCCAATTTCACCACCAGACAGTTCTACCTGTTGTCTTCTCATCAGGGCTCTGATTTCTCTCTGCAGAACCCGCTGCTGTCTGGAACTGGCAGTCTCCCCAACCTGCTGTAACAAGACAATAATTTCTGAAAGACAATTTTCAATAACATTAGCGCCTAAGGTTATCATGGGGTGACTTTCTTGGCGATCAATGTCAACAATTATCATTCCTTGCGCCGGCAATTCCACTTTGCCAACCTTTATGGTCACTTCTTTAAACCCCACTTGAAGTACGGGCTGACCATTGCTGGCATAGATGCTTAAGTGTTCATCTGGACGGCGGGTAATGTCTGAATCAGTCCAGTAGCGTTGGTAGAGAATGTAGGGGATAGTGGTCACCTGGGATCCAGTGTCCAGCAATGCCCTCATCGGGATGCCGTCAAGTAGGACGGGTCGTCCCCCCAAATACTTGTCTCGCCAGTTGCGTGGGCCTGGTTGTCTTATGCCTGGGGGTTGCCCCTCTGCCCCAGGTTTTGCTCGTTTAAATTACAGTACCTTGCATAATGTCCTGGCTTGTGACAGCGGCGGCAGATGGGTTGTCCGTCCTGGTCATAGCGGTCACTGTTCCTCCCTCTGGTTGGTGGAATCCTCCTCTGTTGTCACCACGGGACGTCCTCCGGACTGGAAGCCAGCCTTCCCTTTGGGTGACACCTGCAAGGACTGCACAGTTTTGGTTAGTGCAGCTACACTTTCAGTCAGCTCTTGGACCTGAAGGTGCAGGTCTGTAGACGGATCATTGTTCAGAGTCTGTGCATCAGCTCCCACAGGCTCTGGGGAAAAGGGTGCCACCTCCTGGTGGTAGGTGATAGCTGCGCGCCGGTGAGATGTAGCACCACCTGGTGTTGGTTCTCGCAGCACCCGGATGGCTCTGTCTTAAAATTGTGCAAAGTCCAGATCGGGGTTTTGCAGAGCCATTATGCGCAGCTGTGTCCGGTGAGCGCTGGACAGTAGACCCTCAATAACCTGCTCAGTTAACAGTCTGTTCTCATCATGCACACTGTCAGGGTCTATCTGTTTGATGACCCTCAGCGCCTCCTGCAAGTTTAAAGCATAGTCCCGTACACTGTCCTGCGCCCGTTGTTTGCACCCATAAAAATTCATTTTTATCTCAGCTGTAGTACGGGTGTCAAAGGTGTCCTTTAGGCGGGCCAGTATCTCTTTTACAGTCCCTTTATCTCTGGCTGACCAGGACTTCACTTCTCTCTGGGCTGCTCCAATTAACTGGCCTATGAGGATGCTCACTTTCTGCTCCTCGGACAGGGGGTACACTTTAAACAAGCTGCTCAGTCTTTCTTTAAAGTCACTTAGGGTGTGTGACTCTCCTGAGTACTGGGGCAACCACGCCGCCCCTGGTATATATGGCATGGAGAATGGCATTACCGTGGCAGCGGCCGCGCCTGCGGCTGAAGTTCCCTCCATATTGGGCGTCTTCCTCCCCCCTAGTTAACCGTGGCCTACCTTCTTTCACTTTTCTTCCGTAGGCCGCAGTTCCGCAGGCGATGGTCTCCTTTGAGGACCTGGCGTCGCTTGCTTCTGACGTCAGCGCTTGCTGGGGCTCCTTCCAGGACCTGGCGCTGCGTCAGTGCGTGAGGCGGGGCTTGGGCTTTGCGCGCTTCCAGCGGTTACGCCCCTCTTCTTCCTGCGCGGCGACCCGGAAATGGCAGACAATGGTGGGAAACAGCGGTAATTGGCTGGAAAACTTCACCACGGTATATGACACAGTTCGTGAAGGCACACAGTACCCGGTGGTAATGGGCACGAAATCCTGCCGGCTATGCCAAAGTTGACACGCCCCCTGGGCTGTGGGGTACCCGGAGCCGGGCCTGTAGATGCTGGGGGTTGTAGTCACCGTGGCGGTGACCCGGTCCGTGACCCAGGTGGTCAATCCAAGGGTAGTAGATGTATATAGGTTGTATAATGTCCGACTACGCCACCTGTGGAGTCCGGTTAATAGTGACCGCCGCTGCGGAACAGTCCTCTGAAGCCGGTGGTATAGCAGCAAAGATGGTATAACTCCCCACAGGAAGAGTTAGCTTTAGGGCAGTGTGTGTGGATGATGGTGGTTGTGCAGGGTGTCGCGGTGCAGAAATAACCACAGAGTCCGTGCAATGCAGTCCCAGGGTCTTTACTGGTAGCAATTAGACAGGCTTGGACTGGAGTACTGGCTAGAGATAAGAGTCTGGTCAGTCTGGGAGCAAGCATAGAGTCCTCCTGGGCAGCTGGAGTTGTAGGCCTGCCATGCTCACTATTCTCTTTGGCTATTCTGCTTGTAGCTGTGATGTAGCCGGCGTCCCTGAGTGTAAAATGCGGTGCTCACCCGTATGGCTGGCAGCTTGGGCCTTGTGAATGCCTCGCTCCTCCGTTGCGGTACTGGTCCCTCGGTGCTGCTGAGTCTCCGGGCGTCTGATGGGGCCAGGAGACCTGCAATCTCCTGCCCTGTGGTATCTGCTGCTGGGTCTGGAATCCCCCACAGCCTCGGACTCCGGTGTCCGGTTCCTTGTGTGCTCCAGCTAGGACGAGCTATCTCCAGCTCCAGTCCCTGACTCCTCTCTTTTCAGCGTCCTAATCCCAACTCCCTGCACTGAACTAAACTAACCCCGCCTCCAGATCCAGTTGCCAAGGGGAGGAGCTCCCCTTGCTGGCCTGGAGCCAGGAAAGTGTTGCATGTATAGTGTACCTGACCAAAAGGGCCCCCGCTTGCTTCCAGACATGGTATTACTTCTTTTGAGGGAAGCAATACCACTGTGGCAACCAGGCCCTCTGGGGTGCCACACTTGCTTCTAGTCTTTTCCTCTGGTGCTGGGTTTCTTGGTCATGTGATCTCTGCACTCTTTATTACCCTGCACCTGGCCTCCATTCCCTGCTGGACATCAGTGTTGTATCGCTCGTGCTCTTGCTTAGTTTAGTTCTTCTTGCTTTTGACTATAGTTATCCTGGGACTTCTTGTTCCACCAGTTTTGTTTTCTTTAATTTTTGTTTCTGCAACTAGCTTTTCTGTTAGGAGGTCTCCTGCTTTTGCTCCCAGTCCTTAGATTTTTTAGGGTTTTAGGGACCCCTTTTTCCCCTACCTACAGGTCTTCGTTTGAGTTCAGTGCAGGAGTTTCGTTGGGGCTATTCATAAGGAATAGGGCACCCACCCCAGCGTAGGGTTAAGCTGAGTCTCAGTGCAGGGACAGCTTTTCCCTCCTATTCCTTAGTTCTAAGTTGCAGAACATAACAGTATGTCCAGCCACATTTAAAAAAAAAAAAAAAAAAAGGAGAAGTTTTTTTTTTTTTTTTCCCTCTCCTCTTCCTGGATTTTCTTCAGTATGGTTTCCATTCAGGAACTTGCTCAACGCCTGCAAGGGTTAACTTTGGAGGTTGCCGATCTTCAGCAGTACGTGAGTAGATACCCTGCAGAACGCAATGAAGAACCTAAGGTAGGATTACCTGAGTGTTTCTCGGGGAAATGACAGGATTTTTTTTCATTTAAAAATGCTTGTTTGTTGTATTTTCAGCTCAGACCTAGATCTTCTGGTAATGAACTATAGCGTGTAGGAATTATTATGTCTCTATTGCATAAGGAGCCTCAAATCTGGGCGTTTTCCTTGTCTCCTGATGATCATTGTCTGAGGTCTGTGGAAGCATTTTTTAATGCCATGGGTTTGCTGTATGATGATCCTGATCGGGTTGCATCAGCTGAGGCAGAGCTCAGATGTCTCAAACAGGGTTCTCTTGATGCTGAGAGTTATTGCACCCTGTTCAGACAATGGTCTGCAGAGGTCAGGTGGAATGACCCTGCACTCAAGTTTCAGTTTCTGGCAGGCTTGAGTGAAAGGGTTAAAGATTTGCTCATTGCATTCCCTGCACCTGATTCTCTGCAAGTTGCCATGCAGTTAGCTATCCGTGTGGATAGAAGGTTGAGGGCTAGACAGAATGAGGAGAAGTTGCCTGTATTGTTGGATTCTGTTTCTCATGATATTCCTGCCAACACTGGGGACCCTATGCATGTTGGGACAATGTCATCCCGTTCCAGGGAGAGGGACAGGAGGTTCTCTGAGGGCTTTTGCTTGTATTGGGGTAAGGCTGATCATTTTTTAAAGCAATGTAAGGTTCGCTTAAGGAAAGATTAAAAAAAAGGTCAGTAGAAATAACACTCCTGTTCGCATTGCGTTTTTATG
The DNA here is from genome assembly GCF_046119375.1 of Phyllobates terribilis. Classification (NCBI taxonomy): domain Eukaryota; kingdom Metazoa; phylum Chordata; class Amphibia; order Anura; family Dendrobatidae; genus Phyllobates; species Phyllobates terribilis. The sequence continues at coordinate 234,728,255 of NW_027362764.1, forward strand.
TTCTGCTTGGGTGTTTTTTCCTGGTAATACCACCTGTCAGTGTCATTTAATTGAGTTTCAGGTTATGGTGGATTGTGGTTCTGCACTTTAATTTGATTGATCAACAATTTCTTGAAAAGTGTAAGTTTGATTCTTAACCTTTGTTGTCTCCTTTTCCTGTGGTGGCGATTGATAATACTCCCCTGGAGCATGGGAGCATTCTTCGAAAGGTCACTGGGTTTCTGCTTACTATAAATATGGAACATCAGGAGCAGATTGATTTATTTGTACTTGCTAAGTTGCCTTCCCCGGTCGTCCTGGGGTTGCCCTGGTTAGAAGTGCATAATCCTTTGCTGGACTGGTCGTCTGGTTCCATAAGATCCTGGGGTCAGGGGTGTTATGGTAAGTGTTGTAATGTTCACATTGCGGCTGTTGTGAAGGGGGAGTAACCTGAACCCATTCAGGATTTTTGGAGGTTTTTTTCGGAGGTGGAGTCAAAAGCTTTACCACTTCATAGAGATTACGATTGCGCTATTGACTTTGTCCCTGATGCTAAGCTCCCTAAGAGTCGGTTGTTTAATCTGACAATTCCCGTGAGGGAGGCTTTGAAGGAGTACCTTCAGACTTGTTTAGCTGCAGGTCACATAAGACCCTCTAAGTCTCCTGTGGCAGTTGGGTTCTTTTTTGTCAAAAAGAAGGATGGGGGTCTTAAGCCATGTCTGGATTTTCGGGAGATTAATAAGATCACTGTGCGCAATCCTTACCCGTTACCACTTATTCCGGATTTGTTTAACCAATTGACCGGAACTAAATGGTTTTTTAAGATTGACCTTCGTGGGGCATATAATTTGCTGCAGGTGAAGGACGGAGATGAATGGAAGACAGCTTTTAACAACCCGGAAGGACATTTTGAGTGTTTGGTGATGCCTTTTGGGCTTACTAACGCCCCTGCATTTTTTCAAAATTTCATCAATGACATTCTGAGACCCTTGATCGGTAGGAGTGTTATTGTTTATCTGGATGACATTTTGATTTATTCATCGGATCTTGAGTCTCATTGGCAGAGAGTCCGCAAAGTTCTTCAGATACTGAGAGATAACACACTCTTTGCTAAACTGATGAAGTGTCAGTTTGCTGTCCAGAAAATTAGTTTTTTGGGTTACTTTGTCTCTTGTGATGGTTTTGAGATGGACCCGGTGAAAGTTCAGGCTGTGCTGGAGTGGCCGAGGCCTGAGGGTTTGAAGTCCGTACACAGGTTTTTGGAGTTTGCCAATTATTACAGGAAATTCATAAAGAATTTCTCTGTCATCGCTAAACCCATCACTGATCTCACCAAAAAGGGTGCTAATACAGTCCAATGGTCTACTGAGGCTGTTGAAGCTTTTGAGTATCGCAAGGAGAGGTTCAGCTCTGCTACTGTTCTTATCCAGATGGATGAGACCAAGCCATTTTTGGTTGAGGTGGATGCCTCATCTATAGGCGTAGGGGCTGTTCTGTCCCAGGAGGGTGAGGATGGGGTGCATCCCTGTGCTTTCTTTTCAAAAAAATTTTCTGAGACAGAGCTCAACTATGATGTTGGGAATCGTGAGTTGTTGGCTATTAAACTTGCGTTCGACCATTGGCGACATTTTTTGGAGGGGGCTCAACATCCTATACAGGTTTTCACTGATCATAAGAATTTGATTCATCTGGACCCAGCTAAACGTTTGAATGCCCGTCAGGCTAGGTGGGCACTGTTTTTTGCCTGGTTCAATTTTTTCGTAACCTTTGTCCCGGGGACAAAGAATGTTAAGGCTGACGCTTTGTCTCGTACTTTCTCTCTGGCGGTGAATGCTGAGAGGGAGGAGTGTATTTTGCAGAGAGGGGTGGTGGTGGCCGCATTGGATTCTGAGTTGGAGAATGGCATCCTAGGAGCTCAGAGTGTGGCACCAACTAACACTCCGTGTGGTAAATTGATTGTGCCTAGAGCCTTGAGAAGAGCGTTGTTTGTTGAATGTCATGAGTCTCGGTTGGCGGGTCACCCAGGGATTTCGGAAACTAGGAAGTCTATCGGTCGGAGTTTCTGGTGGCCAGGGTGGCAAAGGTAAGTCATCAAGTGGGTGCGTCAGTGTTCTGTGTGCTCTAGGTCGAAGTCCTCTCATGCTCCGGCTGCGGGGTTGCTATGCCCCTTGGAAGTTCCTAGTTCGCCATGGACGCACCTTTCCATGGATTTTATCACTGATCTGCCTTTATCGGCAGGTTTTTCTGTCATCTGGGTTGTTGTGGACCGGTTTAGTAAAATGTGTCATCTGATTCCGTTCAACAAGTTACCTTGCGCCAAGACTCTTGCTAAGGCTTTTGTGAAGGAGATTGTCAGGCTCCATGGTGTTCCCATGGACATTGTTTCTGATAGAGGACCACAGTTTGTAGCTCGCTTTTGGCGTGCTTTTTGTGACAGATTGAAAATTCATTTGTCATTCTCGTCGGGGTATCATCCAGAGTCCAATGGACAGACTGAAAGGAAGAACCTGGATGTCGAGCAGTTTTTGAGATGTTTTGTGGCAGACAATCAGGAAATGTGGTCTGAATTTCTACCACTTGCGGAGTTTGCCCTTAATAATCATACTTCCTCCTCGGCTGGTTGTTCTCCTTTTTTTTGTTGTACTGGCAGGTATCCATCTTTTGGTCCATTTTCCAAAGTTAGGGCTGCTGTACCGGAGGAGGACAATTTTTCTGGTGATTTGGAGAGGGTTTGGACCAGTGTACGCCTGAACCTTAAAGAGGCTAACAGGAGATCAAAAAGGTATTTTGACAAAAAAAGAAAGGAGTCCTTGTTTGCTGTTGGGAATATGGTTTGGTTGTCCTCTAGGAATCTTCATTTGAAAATTCCTTCTAAAAAAACTGGGGCCTAAATTTGTTGGTCCTTTCAAAGTGGTTCAGATTGTCAACTCGGCAGCTGTGAGGTTGGGCATTCCCTCGTCCTGGAGGATTGATTCTGTGTTTCATGTGTCGTTACTTAAGAAGGCGCACACTCCTGATAAACAGGCGAAGCCTACTGTTCCTCCTGTTGATGAGGACGGTGAATTTGAGATTTCTCGGATTTTGGATTCCAGGTGGTATAGAGGTAGATTACAGTATCTTGTGTCCTGGAGAGGTTTCAGCCCCGAGGATAATTCCTGGGTGAAGGCCGAGGACATCTCGGCCTCAAGGCTAATTAAGGCTTTTCACAGGAGATTTCCTGGTAAGGCTCGGCCTAGAGGATCTGGAGGATCCTCGTAAAAGGGGAGGTACTGTTAGAATCTATGTTGTTTTACCATCAGCCATCTTGTTGTGGTTTGCTTGCTTCTAGTCTTTTCCTCTGGTGCTGGGTTTCTTGGTCACGTGATCTCTGCACTCTTTATTACCCTGCACCTGACCCCCATTCCCTGCTGGACATCAGTGTTGTATCACTCGTGCTCTGGCTAAGTAGCCTTGTTTAGTTCTTCTTGCTTTTGACTACAGTTATCCTGGGACTTCTTGTTCCACCAGTTTTGTTTTCTTTAATTTTTGTTTCTGCAACTATCTTTGCTGTTAGGAGGTCTCCTGCTTTTGCTCCCAGTCCTTAGATCTTTTAGGGACCCCTTTTTCCCCTTCCTACAGGTCTTCGTTTGAGTTCAGTGCAGGAGTTTCGGTGGGGCTATTCATAAGGAATAGGGCACCCACCCCAGCGTAGGGCTAAGCTGAGTCTCAGTGCAGGGACAGCTTTTCCCTCCTATTCCTTAGTTCTAAGTTGCAGAACATAACAGGGACACATGCTCGTGTAATGCGGGGATGGCACACCGGGAGAAATAGTGGCAGCTGGGGACCGAGTACCGAGGGACGGCCGCCATCAGGTTGCGGAAAACTTCCATCTGCACGAGCCTAAAAGGCAACATTTCGAGTGCAAGCATTTGCGAAATGTGTGAATTTAATAGTGTGGTCTGTGGGGCGTTGGCTGCGTATTTGTGCTTGCATTCCAAGGACTGGGGTAGGGACAACTGAACGCTGCACTGGGACAAGGACGTCGTCGTGCTTGCTAATGGTGCTACTTGAGAGTGTGCAACGACTGGTGCAGGGTGGGAGGCATCTTGCCATGCGCCATGGACAGGGTATTGGTGTGTACGCACAACAGCGGAAGAAGCAGTGGTGTCACCCGTAGACACTGTTGTTGCACCCTGGGGTTTGGCCCACTTAGTCGGGTGCTTTGCTGCCATGTGCCTGATCATGTTGGTGGTGGTCAGGCTGCTAGTTTTGTTACCACTGCTGATGCTGGCCTGTCAGGTGGTGCAAATGGCCTTTTTGGGGTTATCGGCAGAGTCTTTAAAAAACAACCAGACTCGGGAAGACCTACAAGTTTAACTGGCAACTTCCGTCTTGTTGGCGTTACAAGGAACGCTTTCCCGCCTTGTTTCTGCGGCCACCACATTGCTTCTTCCTGCTTGTTGTGGTGCCTCCCTCCCCCTGTGTGCTGCTGTCCTAACTTTGTCTGTCCCCCTGCCAGGTGGGACCAGTTACTATATCATCTACCACCTCGTCTTCCACTTTCGCATCCTCGTTCTCCTCCTGACTTTCTGGCAATTGTGTCTCATCATCATCATCCATCTCTTGCGACAGTAATTGCACTTTCCCACCATCGCCATCGTGTGACCGTGGCTGCTCCAATATTTGGGCATCGCTACACCCGTTCTCCTCTTGACTCACTTGAAGCTGGCAGAGCGAGAGGCCTGAATCAACAAATGGAAAAGTGAACAGCTCTTCTGAGTGTCCAAGTGTGGAATCAGTTGTCTCGGGGCACTCGGCATGGTGGGAGGAAGGAGGATCAGAGTGAGGAATATGCGGTCCAGACTCACGGCTACTGAGACTTGACCATGTGGAAGACAGGGTGGAGGTGGTGGTGGCAAAGTGTCTAGAAGCATTATCTGCTATCCAAACAACAACCTTTTCACACTGGTCTGTGTTCAGTAGTGGTGTTCTGCGGTCCCTTAATAATTGGGACAGGAAGGTCGAGCTACAAGATGTGGGTGTTTGTTGTGGCACAATTTCAGCTTGCCCACGGCCACGTCCTTGGCCTCTGCATGCACCATCACCATCACGTCCACTTCCCAGTCCCTTGCCATGCACCTTGCCCATTTTAAATGGAGGACAATATTTTCCACGTTCACGAGAAATGGCAGATTTTGGAACGTAGTTATATCTGATACGTCTGACAGAGAACCACGATTTTAAATAGCAGGCCTGTAATTTACTAATATTATTCTACACGGAGACCTAGTGTGAGTAGCGTCACCGACACACTGCAACGGAATGAAAATGGAAGAAATGTATGATTTTTGAACACTCTTTTAGGTAATATGTCTGACAGAGAACCACGGCTTTAAATTGTAGGCCTGTAATTTACTAATATTATTCTACACGGAGACCTAGTGTGAATAGCTTCACCGACACACTGCAACGGAATGAAAATGGAAGAAATGTATGATTTTTGAACACTCTTTTAGGTGATATGTCTGACAGAGTACCATGGCTTTAAATTATAGGCCTGTAATTTACAAATATTATTCTACACGAAGACCTAGTGTGAATATCTTCACCGACACACTGCAACAGAATGGAAAAGGAGGCCAATATTTTACACGTTCAGTTCAAATTTCTGGATTTTTATCTCTGAAACATGGAGCAGATCTGGCTTTATTCTGCAGTGAGAACAAGCAAATGAAGCAGAAAAATGGTGTAGTCTGGATTGCTTTTTTAAGCAAATAACGAGGATTAAGATAAAAAAATTTTCCCTGGCCCCTGATATCTGGGGCTATGTCTAGAAATATCTGTAATTATTACAGCAGCAGCAGACCGGATGTTCAATGGAACCTCTTGGGCTGTATCATACACTGCAGTCTGCCAAATAAACTGCCTGCCTGCCTGCCTGCCTAGCACTGATTATATGCTGGCGTATTATTCCTCAGAAAGACTGTTAGTTTAGTTCAGTTGGATGTATATATGTTGTGGAATACCTATACTAGAGACAAACAACAGACACATAGCCCCCCTAAAAAATAACTTTTATTAATAATCTCTAAAAAAGGACCTAAAAGTCCATAGACAAACAACAATAATACTCTAAATGATAGGACATATAGAATCAGGTAATACACCGACCGGGAGGGAATACAGATTCAAGCTGTCCCTGTTATGTCCCTAAATCCTGTCCCTACCTGACAGCGGAGGTTGGCACCCTAATTTGTACTTCGTGGCACCCCCGCTCAACGTCGGTATCCCTAATGTCCCTACAAGGACCCTTGTCTTAAATTAAACAAAACCACAATAGTGAGAAAGGGTAGAAAAAGTGAACGTATAAATACAGAAGCCGATAATAGGTCAATGATTATAGATGGCCAAATTGCCATATTACCTGATTCTATATGTCCTATCATTTAGAGTATTATTGTTGTTTGTCTATGGACTTTTAGGTCCTTTTTTAGAGATTATTAATAAAAGTTATTTTTTAGGGGGGCTATGTGTCTGTTGGTTGTCTCTATTTATTAGGCCCCTCATGTGATATTTTGTTTAGGTGTTTAAATGGAATACCTATACTAACAGGACGTTCAATGGACCCTCTTGTGCTGTACCATGCACTGCAGTCTGCAACATACACTGACTGCCGGCCTAGCACAGATTATATGCAGCTGGATTAGTTCTCAGAAGGACTGTTAGTTCAGATGGATATAGATATATGTTGTGGAATACCTATACTAACTATAAACAAGCAAATCTCTCCCTGACCAGCAGCAGCTCTCCCTACTCTACCTGATTCCGGGGTAGATTGTGACGAGCATGGGGCGCCCGGTCTTATATATACCTGATGATGCTGTGCGGCCAGCCAATCACTGTAATGCCCACAACCAACATGGATACTGCATTACAATGCGTGGCAGGCAATCCCTGCATGTTCATTGGCTCTCTAAAGAGCGCCAAACAGGCTGGGAGGGGATCCAAGTTCCCGCCCAAGCAACCCAAAAATACTCGCCGAGCTTGTCGAGCACCGTGATGCTCGGGCGAGTACCGAGCAGTGGCGAGCACGTTCGCTCATCACTACTAAACACCTTATAATATTTTCATGCACTGTTGCTCTTTATTTATTTACTGCAGGGTATTTGTTAATTTTATTTTTATTTTAGGTTTTGGATTATAATACAGTTGTAAGAATTCACAATTTACTTTATTGCAGTGACATCTACATGTGGCATAAAAGTACAAGGTCTCTTCCATTCCAGTTTTCTTTGTCTATAAGTATCATGGTTGGTAGCTGCCCCAGTGATGAGACAATCTTGTCTCACTTTGGGAAATTGCAACAGTAATATAGTCTAGTTTATGGTCCCATGTTGCATAATGAATCAAAACCTTTTGACAGTGTTAAAAAGGTTGTCCACTACATTAACATTGATGGCCTATTCAATTCAATAGGAGGTGCATGTGTCGTACCCTGCCGTGGCCACTATCAGTAAATGCAGCAGCTCCATAACTGAGCACGGAACCAAGAACAGCTGATCGGCGGGGAGCCAGGTGTCGCACCCCCACCGATCAGATATTGATGACCTATCCAAAGGACTGGTCATCCATGTTAAAGTAGTGGACAACCTCTTTAATTTAATGCTGACCTGAAACAAATACAGACTTGAGATAGAACAGAAAACCTCCAGATTATCCTGGTACCACAAGGGGGAGCAGGTGATTTATAAATACAATGGCTGACTTCATATTCTTCTTACAGAAAAGAGTAATAAAAATGAGATTTAGTAGATGCAAATTTAGTAGCTTGTTAGAATATAGAAATAGGGTGCAATGGAGACAGGATGGAGGTTTAGGGGGATGGGCCAGTCGGCAGTTTCCAAGTAAAGGTAACCTGCCAGCTCCCCCGTGTCAACGAAACCACCACTATGTATTTATTCTTATGTTAAAGAAGTTGTCCACTACTAGGACAACCACTTCTTGATCAAAATGTTTGACCCCGATCAAATAAAAAAGTCTTTACTCACCTCCTGTGCTGGCACCGTTCCCACAATGTCGCCACTCGCGGGTGATCACAGGGGTCTTGTGCTGTTGTGATACGTGACCCCGGCGCCCAATCAGCGCCGGCGTCACTGTCTCCGCCTTCGGATAAATCGAACATGAAGAGGAAGTCCGGGCTGCAGCTGATCTCTGACTTCCTCTTCATGCCCAATTCGACAGGAGGCGGGGACAGTGATGCCAGAGCTAATCGGGCAGCGGCATCATGTGTCATAACAACAGCACGGAGTCCCAGGACCACAGGAACCCAGGCGCCAGTATGGGAGGTGAGTATAAGCCTTATTATTTTATTGGGGCCAAGCGTGGGGGATGAACAGGGGTTGTAGTGGACAACTCCTTTAATACTCTTCCTAACAAGTCCTCTGTACTTTATATTAGATTGCATCACCTGGTTTTATTAATTTGTTTTCAATATATTAATTACTGCCAGACTATTCGCCCCACTAGTTATGTTACCATGAGCCAGTGGGTGTAATAAAATGATTTGCAAGAACCAGTGTCATCGCCGTCTCTGTACAAATCTCGTGCATGTGCACAGCTTTCGTCCTTTCATGCCAGAGCACAACGGAGCTGAGTGTACTTTCCCTGGCTTCATAGTCACGTTTCCTGTGTTGGATTCGGTGGCAGTAGAGAGGGGCTGTAAGAACAGCCGTGCTTACACTATTCTCCTACTTAGTATTGTCTTCGGCTCCTCCGTAGACGGCAGATTATGTAGTCATGATGTGCTCCCCAGACATGTGCAGTGCACCAATGAAGTCAAAGAACATACACCCAGCTCCATTGAGCACTGACATGACAGGACAAAAGTACCCGCATGAGATGTGCGAAGAGCCGGAGGTGATGCCGACTCTTGCAAATCATGTTATCACATCCACAAAGACGTAATAACGTATGGTAGGTTGACTCGCTCGGCCGCTTCTGGAAGTAGACTCAGGAACCAGGTTTTCTCTGAAGGCTTTACTATATACAGTTATATGAAAAACTTTGGGCACCCCTATTAATCTTAAGCTTAATGTTTTATAAAAATTGGTGTTTTTGCAACAGCTATTTCAGTTTGATATATGTAATAACTGTTGGACACAGTAATGTTTCTGCCTTGAAATGAGGTTTATTATACTAACAGAAAATGTGCAATCTGCATTCAAACAAAATTTGACAGGTGCATAAGTGTGGGCACCCTTATCATTTTCTTGTTTTAAATACTCCTACATACTTTTTACTGACTTACTAAAGCACTTTTTTTGGTTTTGTAACCTCATTGAGCTTTGAACTTCATAGCCAGGTGTATGCAATCATGAGAAAAACTACTTAAAGTGGCCACTTGCAAGTTGTTCTCCTGTTTGAATCTCCTCTGAAGAGTGGCACCATGGGCTCCTCAAAACAACTGTCAAATGATCTGAAAACAAAGATTATTCAACATAGTTGTTCAGGGGAAGGATACAAAAAGCTGTCTCAGAGATTTAACCTGTCAGTTTCCACTGTGAGGAACATAGTAAGGAAATGGAAGAACACAAGGACAGTTCTTGTTAAGGCCAGAAGTGGCAGGCCAAGAAAAACATCAGAAAGGCAGAGAAGAAGAATGGTGAGATCAGTCAAGGACAATCCTCAGACCACCTCCAGAGAGCTGCAGCATCAACTTGCTGCAGATGGTGTCACTGTGCATCGGTCAACTATACAACGCACTTTGCACAAGGAGAAGCTGTATGGGAGAGTGATGTGAAAGAAGCCATTTCTGCAAGCACGCCACAAACAGAGTCAGCTGAGGTATGCAAAAGCACATTGTTATGTTCTGCTACCAAAGCTAAGGAAAGAGAGGAGATCTGTCCCTACTATAAGACTCAGCTGAATCCCTACGATGTAACAGGGAACCTGATCCTGCGATCAGACCTGCTAAAGTCCTAATCTAGTCTGTACGGAGACCTATAGATGTGAGGAGGGAATCCCTACAAGTACTAAGGACTGGGAGGAATATGGGACACCTCCTAACAGAAATAGTAGCAGACAGACGAACAAACAAAATAGATAGAACATAGAGGTCCGTAGACCAAGCAAACTAACAGAGTTAGATACAGAGCACAGGCTAGCTAGAAAGTAGATATACAATGAAGTCCAGCAAAGCCAGAAGGGCGGAGCAGGATTAAATAGGCCAACAAGGTCATGTGACCAGCAAAGGAAAAAAAACCTAACAGCAAGGTTCTAACAGTACCCCCCCTTCTAAGAGGATCCTCCGGATCCCCTAGGACCAGGCTTATCAGGAAATCTCCTGTGAAACGCTCTGATAAGTCTGGACGCGGAAACATCATCTGACCTCACCCAAGAGTTATCCTCGGGTCCGAAACCTTTCCAGGCCACAAGATACTGCAAACTACCTCTATACCGTCTAGAGTCAAGGATGCGAGAAATTTCATATTCCCCGTCCTCCACCACCGGAGGAACAGAGGCAGAGGCGTCACCATCCGACACAACAGCTTTTTTTAACAGAGAGACATGAAAGACCGGATTAATTCTCCAGGAGGTAGGAACCTCCAACCTAACAGCAGATTGGTTGACAACCTGAAGCACCTTAAAGGGCCCTACAAACTTGGGACCCAATTTCTTAGAAGGAATGCTCAACCGCAGATTCCTAGAGGACAACCAAACCATGTCACCAACAGCGAACAAAACCTCCTGTCGTTTCCTATCAAAGTAGTCTTTAGATTTTCTGTTGGCCTCCTGAAGATTACCACGCACATCCGTCCAAACTCTTTCCAAATCACCGGAAAAATTCTCCTCCTCAGGCACGGCAGATCCCAACTTGGAGAACGACCCAAATGACGGATGTCTCCCAGAACAACAAAAAAAAGGCGAACAACCAGCAGAAGAAGATGTATGATTGTTCAGAGCAAATTCGGCAAGTGGCAGAAACTCAGACCACCCCTCTTGATTGTCTGCCACAAAACAACGCAAGAACTGCTCAACATCCTGGTTTGTCCTTTCTGTCTGGCCATTAGATTCAGGATGATATCCGGACGAAAACGACAAATGAATTCCCAACCTGTCACAAAAGGCACGCCAAAAACGAGCCACGAACTGAGGACCCCTATCAGAAACAATGTCAGTAGGAACGCCATGAAGTCTGACAATTTCCTTGACAAAGGCCTTAGCGAGAGTTTTAGCGCAGGGCAGTTTGACGAAGGGAACCAAGTGACACATCTTGCTAAAACGGTCCACGACCACCCAGATGACAGTAAAACCCTCAGAGGAGGGAAGGTCAGTTATAAAGTCCATAGCCAAATGTGTCCAAGGAGCACTGGGGACCTCCAAAGGACAAAGCAACCCCGCAGCAGGAGTATGTGAGGACTTAGATCTAGCACATATAGTACATTGGCGCACCCACTTAATGACTTCCTTCTGCCATCCAGGCCACCAAAAACTGCGACCCACCAGTCTCTTGGTCTCAGAGATTCCAGGATGACCTGCCAACCGAGATTCGTGACACTCAACAAACAAATCTCTCCTAAAGGTCCCAGGCACAAACAACCTCCCATGAGGAGTGTTAGATGGGGCATTCTCCTGTGCTTTAAGAATCTCATCTTCCAAAACGGAGTCTAAAGCAGCTATCACAACACCTTCTTGTAAAATGTTTTCCTCTTTCTCAGCACCGACTATGGGAGAAAAACTGCGAGACAAGGCATCCGCCTTAACATTCTTAGTACCAGGGATGTAAGTAACGGAGAAATTAAACCGCGAGAAAAACAGTGCCCACCTAGCCTGACGGGCATTCAGGCGCTTGGCAGCATCAAGATATATCAGATTTTTATGATCCGTAAGAACCTGAACGGGAAATTCCGCACCTTCCAAGAAGTGGCGCCAGTGTTCAAATGCGAGTTTAATAGCCAATAATTCCCGATTACCAATATCGTAATTCAGTTCAGTCTCCGAAAAATTTTTTGAAAAAAAGGCACAGGGATGTAATCCATCCCCGTTATCCTGAGACAATACTGCGCCAACCCCCACAGAGGAAGCATCAACCTCAACCAAAAACGGCCTAGTAACATCAGGCTGCATAAGGATGGGAGCAGAGGTGAACCTCTCCTTGAGATACACAAAAGCTTCAATGGCCTCAGAAGACCACTGAACCGCATCAGCACCTTTCCTGGTGAGATCAGTCAGAGGTTTGACAATACTAGAAAAATTTTTTATGAATTTTCTGTAGTAATTGGCGAAACCCAAAAACCTCTGTATCGATTTCAAACCAATAGGCCTAGGCCATTCCTGCACAGCCTGAACCTTAACCGGATCCATCTCAAAACCTTTGCTGGAGATAATGTAGCCCAAAAAACTAATTCTCTGTACAGCGAACTCACATTTCTCCAGCTTAGCCAAAAGCGAATTGTCCATTAATAACTGTAATACCTCACGCACGCTCCGCCAATGAGACTCCAGATCTGGCGAATAAATCAAAATGTCATCCAAATACACAACCACATTTTTACCGATCAAAGGTCTAAGGATGTCATTAATCAGATTCTGAAAAAATGCAGGAGCATTAATAAGACCAAAAGGCATAACCAGATTCTCAAAATGACCCACAGGAGTGTTAAAAGCAGTCTTCCATTCATCACCCTCCTTCATGCGCAACAGATTGTATGCCCCCTTAAGGTCAATTTTAGAGAACCACTTGGCCCCCAATAACTGGTTAAACAGATCAGGAATCAATGGCAGTGGGTAAGGATTGCGTACCGTAATTTTGTTAATCTCACGAAAATCCAGACAAGGACGTAAACCGCCGTCCTTTTTTTTTACAAAAAAAAATCCAACCGCCACAGGAGACTTAGAGGGCCTAATGTGACCGGCGGCCAAACTTGTCTGTATGTATTCCTCCAAAGCCTTCCTCTCAGGAATGGTAAGGTTAAATAAACGACTTTTAGGAAGAGTCGCTCCAGGGACAAATTCAATAGAACAATCATAGTCTCTATGGGGAGGCAAAACCTGCGATTCCTTCTCAGAAAAAACTCTCCAAAAATCCTGAATAGGAACAGGCAATTCTCCCCTATCCAAAGCTGCAATACGCCCGTTACAACACTTGTCATAACATTTATGGCTCCAGGATTTAATTTCACTGGTAGACCAATCCAGTACAGGATTGTGAAATTTTAACCAGGGCAAACCCAATATTACTGGAGAAGGCAAGTTATTCAACACTACCAAATCCAATTTCTCATGGTGAACACCATTAATAGTGAGAGGAAATTCACAGACCTTGAGAGTAATATTCTTCAAAGGGGAGCCATCCACAGAAACCACAGCAATGGGGGATGATAAAGGTTCAGGTTTTAAATTGAGTTTTTCCACGAATCCCCCATCAATTACATTCAGTGTAGACCCGCAATCAACAAACACCCGAAATTCCATTAATTTTTCCTGAGCAATCGTGGAAGCAGCTAAAAATATACCCTTGGAATTTAAACAGGCAATACGGGCGTGACTGACCATTTTTTTTTCTTTCTTCATACGAAGCTCACAGCCTTTAATCAAATGACCAGATTTTCCGCAATAGAAACACAAGCCTTCTGAAAAACGACGGTCTTTTTCTTGAGAGCGAGGTGCCACCGATCCAATCTCCATCGGTTCACCACTGTTAGTACACACATTATCATAACCAGAAACTGACATAGCAGAGGATTTGCTCTCATTAACCCTAGCACGCAGTCTTCTATCCACCCGTATAGCTAATTGCATAGCCTGTTGCAAATCCTCAGGTGTAGGATAAGCAATTAGCAGGTCTTTAACCCTTTCACTGAGCCCAGCAAGAAATAGACTTTTCAGAGCAGAATCGTTCCACCCTGTTTGAGTGGACCAACGACGAAAATGAGTACAATATTTTTCGACATTACCTGATCCTTGTTTTAAACGTCTCAACTCAGTCTCAGCTGATGCCACACGGTCAGGATCATCATATAATAGTCCTAAAGCAGAAAAAAAACTATCCACTGATCTGAAGCATGTATCACTAGGTTGCAAAGAAAAGGCCCACTCCTGAGGCTCTTTGCGCAAAAGTGACATTATGAACCCTACGCGCTGGGATTCATCCCCAGAGGACTTGGGTCTCAAACGAAAATACAATAAGCAAGCATTTTTAAATGAAAAAAATTCTCGATGTTCACCAAAAAATAAATCCGGCAAACATACCTTAGGCTCCAAGAAATATGCTCCAGGACAGTTACTCACGTGCTGACGGAGCTCGGCCACTTCCAGAGAGAGTCCCTGCAGGTGTTTAGCCAAATCCTGAACCGACACCATGATGGAACAAAAAAAAAAAAAAAAAAAAAATCTTTCCTTAGAGAATTTGCAGGCTGGACTTACTGTTATGTTCTGCTACCAAAGCTAAGGAAAGAGAGGAGATCTGTCCCTACTATAAGACTCAGCTGAATCCCTACGATGTAACAGGGAACCTGATCCTGCGATCAGACCTGCTAAAGTCCTAATCTAGTCTGTACGGAGACCTATAGATGTGAGGAGGGAATCCCTACAAGTACTAAGGACTGGGAGGAATATGGGACACCTCCTAACAGAAATAGTAGCAGACAGACGAACAAACAAAATAGATAGAACATAGAGGTCCGTAGACCAAGCAAACTAACAGAGTTAGATACAGAGCACAGGCTAGCTAGAAAGTAGATATACAATGAAGTCCAGCAAAGCCAGAAGGGCGGAGCAGGATTAAATAGGCCAACAAGGTCATGTGACCAGCAAAGGAAAAAAAACCTAACAGCAAGGTTCTAACACACATTTGGAGAAGCCAATTTCCTTTTGGAAGAAGGTCCTGTGGACTGATGAAACCAAGATTGAGTTGTTTGGTCATACAAAAAGGCGTTATGCATGGCGGCAAAAAAACACAGCATTCCAAGAAAAACACTTGCTACCCACAGTAAAATTTGGTGGAGGTTCCATCATGCTTTGGGGCTGTGTGGCCAATGCCGGCACCGGGAATCTTGTTAAAGTTGAGGGACGCATGGATTCCACTCAGTATCAGCAGATTTTTGACAATAATGTTCAAGAATCAGTGATAAAGTTGAAGCTACGCAGGGGATGGATCTTTCAGCAAGACAATGATCCAAAACACCGCTCCAAATCTACTCAGGCATTCATGCAGAGGAACAATTACAATGTTCTGGAATGGCCATCCCAGTCCCCAGACCAGAATATCATTGAACATCTGTTGGATCATTTGAAGAGGGCAGTCCATGCTCGGCGACCATCAAACTTTACTGAACTGGAATTGTTTTGTAAAGAGGAATGGTCAAAAATACCTTCATCCAGGATCCAGGAACTCATTAAAAGATACAGGAAGCGACTAGAGGCTGTTATTTTTGCAAAAGGAGGATCTACTAAATATTAATGTCACTTTTCTGGTGAGGTGCCCATACTTATGCACCTGTCAAATTTTGTTTGAATGCAGATTGCACATTTTCTGTTAGTACAGTAAACCTCATTTCAAGGCAGAAACATTACTGTGTCCAACAGTTATTAAATATATCAAACTGAAAGAGCTGTTGCAAAAACACCAATTTTTATAAAACATTAAGCTTAAGATTAATAGGGGTGCCCAAACTTTTTCATATAACTGTAGCATAAGGCCCTGCAACTCCAGCAAAAATAAACACGGCCTTACTGGCAAAACAACAAAACAAAAGCTAAGTGTGTGTGCGGTTCTCCCACACAGGTTATGTCCAGCCTTCAGCTCCTTCCTGAGCTATGGCTGTCCAGTCTGGAGACCTTGCCTCTCCAAACACAACACAGAGAAAAAAAAGCAGGACAACATTTAAAGCTTGCTTAGCCACACGCTGAGGGGAGGTATGGAGAATGACTTCCCTCCCATCTCTACTTCATTCCCATAAAACCACACCCTTTAAAAGAGTTAACCCCCCAGCATATAACATGCTGGCAGAAATTAAGTAGGTCTTAGTTCACACAGGAGAGCATCCTGAGTGACACATACCACCCCACGCATAAAATACCAGTGACTCTGTTACACAGGATTAGTGGAAAGACAAGCCTGGGGAAACTAACGCCCCATTGACTAGTCTTATACTAATTACCATATTTATCAAGGTGTTTTTTTGCATACACCTCAATCACATCTACAGTACAAAGGGCTTATTAGGAAGGGTATTAATATAAGAATATATACATGATGGCGGTTTTGGAGGCTTGGGGGAGCTGTGGGGGTTCCATTTAACAAGGTTGTCCACTATTGGACAAGTCCTTATGAATAGCTACACTGTGCAGAAATAAGAGCACTGTATACCTACCTTCTGGACCAGCGCCATTCCTCCGGTCTACACATTATGCACCCGCTGTTCACAACCTTAAAAATGACACTTAATCGTTGCCCCAGAAATTACATTTCCATTCATATCATTTCTGGGGCAGCTGAGAGCTGCTATTTTTAGCCTAGGAATGTGCCATTAGGCAAACATGTTCCCTGGCTAGTAATAATAGCTCACAGCTGTTTCGTTAGCCGCTATGTCCCCCCGATCAGCAACCAGTAGCGCTTCGGACTCAGTGTATTTTTGCTGCATCCAAAAGTCTGTGTTCTAGTGCTGCACTTTTGTTTTCAATACATGCGGATCCACTGCATATATTGACATTTTGATAGGTCAAAATCTGCTGTTGACATGCTGTGGGTGAGTTTGGGTACGTGGCCACGATTAGGAGCCGCTGCAGGTTTGAAGCTGCATATTTCTGTAGCGTCAAACCCGTAGCCTCCAGATATTACAGCAAAGTGGATGGGATTTCTACAAATCCCATGTCCCCTATGTGTGCATCTGAGGCTGTAGATCACCCATAGACACTGACATGTGGCGCGTCTTTCAGGACCGCAGCATGTCAAATTCTCTTGCGGAGTCGCTAGTCTCCAGAACAGAAATATGACCACTAGAATGTATTGAATGCGGTAAATCGGCATGGTTCAGTGAACACATGTGGATTTACCTGCATTCAATAGAACGCAGCAAAAATATGCTGCGTCCAAAGCGCTCCTACATCCGGATTCTGGGCACATAGCCTAATATTAAAAAAATGGCGTGGGCTCCGGCGTCATTTTCATAACCAGCAGAAGGAAATCCGACCACTGGGAGCTGATATTAGTAGCCAGAGAAGGGGCCATTAGTTAAAAATGTTCCCTGGCTGTTAATAACAGCCCACAGCTGTTTGCTTAGCCTTTACTGGCTAGATTACTGGGGGACCCCAGAAAAAAACTGACGTATGGTCCCCCTATAAAATCTAACCAGAAAAGGCTAAACAGACATCTGCGGGTTGATATTAATAGACAGGGAAGGGGCCATGGATACTAGCCCCCTCCATGGATAATAATATCAGCCCTCAGCAGTCCTAGAAATGTGCATCCATAAGATGCGCCAAATCTGGCGCTTAGCCTCCGATCTTCCCACTGCCGTGTAGCGATGGCGAGTGGGATAATAGGGTTGGGGTTCATGTCAGTCTTGTATTGGCGGCTGACATGAAGCCCAGGTTAGTAATAGAGAGGCGTCTATAAGATGCCCCTATTACTAACCCCGTAGTAAAGTGGTATGACGCTTGCTTAATAAAGACACGGCCAGAATAAAGTCTTTTATTGAAATAAAATTACACACGGTTTTAATATTTTTTTTATTATTATCCTAATCCCCGAATCCGTCGTCTCCTGTAAAATAAACAAAAATAAAAAACAACCATATCCCTCCCCTGTCCGCCATCATGACGTAATCCGAGTGTCCCATGGCGATCCGGGTCACTTCTACAGCAGCCACATCAATCACTGATGTGACTGCTGTAGAAGACAGCACTATATACTGACAGGAGTGTAATCACTCCTGTCAGTGTACATCGCTGTATTGCTGGCTGAGTTCAACAGCTGAAGATCAGCTGATCAGCTCTTGTGACCTCATATACTGCATCTGTGTTGGTGGTAAAATTCGTGAGAAAATTCCCACGCAGCGCAGGTGCCGTAAAGTGAGGTCCCGGAGCTCATCAGCTGATCTCCAACTGATGAACTCCGGTGATCTCAGTCCTGGCAAGGCAGCGATGTACACTGCCGGGAGCAAGCGCGCTACCGTCAATGTGCCGCCGGCTGCCGGGTGATTGGGTCACCGGGGGACATCGGGAGGACACCGGACAGGGTAGAATAAAGTGATTTTTTTTATTTTAATATAGATGGACATGCTGAGGATTTAAATGCAATAGCAATTCTGAGCGGAATATTCCAGATCATGTGCACAGCATATCAAGATTGTCATTGCATTAGCTGACAGATGGATTACCTACCGTTTTTGGTGCATTTCCGTGTGGAAAAAACACTGCAAAAACGCATCAAAAACACACAGTATGCACATAGTCTTATGTGACGTCTCTTTACAATGTAAGCCTATGGATCCTCATTATGAGCCTCGTTCTCACGCTCCATAGACTTATATTGTAAAAGCCACTTATGGGTCACATAGAGCACATCATGACCAGGAAAGAGTGAAGAGCCGTCAGGTGACTCAGAAGAGGAGTGGAGCGGTGCTGGTTACTGGAGAAGACAGTGATCAGTGAAGGTATTAACACACTGACACTACACTACACTAACATTTACAAAGCTAATGTTGGCTTCTTTAGGTGGACTGTTTTGTCTATTTTACAATGGAGGCGAGTATATAGCCACATTCACACATTCAGTATTTGGTCAGTATTTTACCTCAGTATTTGTAAGCCAAAACCAGGAGTGGGTGATAAATGCAGAAGTGGTGACATGTTTCTATTATACTTTTTCTCTGATTGCTCCACTCTCGGTTTTGGCTTACAAATACTGAGAGTCAAGAAGAGATCCATATTCATTAAAAAACTATTGTTTTTTTATTAGACAATTTATTAAAATTAAAATGTATTAAAATTCATGGATAAAATTAGAAACAGAGTGCCCAGTAAGGGGACACCATCACATCCCTATAAATGCATTATTGTAAACATGGGAAATCCAAAATGCTGGAATAAAGATGAATAAAATTCTCACATTTGACAGTACATACTGACACCTGATTTTTTGCTCTAAATAAGGTTAAGAATAAATTATCACATCAAACAATCTGATGGAAAAGGAAGTAATCCCAGAGGCTAATATAATAATTACAAAGCATGTTAATGCATAGCATATAGGTGTGCTCCTAATGTGGGTATTCAAGCCCTACATTGAGATTATGATATGTGTAGTATACATTTAACTACTAGGTAACATAGAGCCAAGGATATAGGAAGGAGAAATACGTTTAGGCCCCACTATCAGTATTCGGTCAGTATTTTTTCTCAGGAGTGGGAGCCAAAACTAGTTGAGGAACAATCAGAGAAAAGGTATAATAGAAACAAGTGGACCAATTCTGCATTTATCACCCACTCCTGGTTTTGGATCCCACTCCTGAGAAAAAATACTGACTGAATACTGACCAAATACTGATAATTGGGTTGTGGTCTTAGAGAAAAAATGTATAGAGCAGGATCCAGGAGGTGAGCAGTGTCCCCCTCAACCCCAACGCGTGTTTCACCACTAGCTTCTTCACACCTGCTCTATACATTTTTTTCTCTAAAGGTATTTCTCCTTCCTATTTCCTTGGCTCCATGTTTACCTAGTAGTTAAATGTATACTACACATATCATAATCTCCCTGTAGGGCTTGAAAACCCACATTAGGAGCACACCTGTATGCTATGCATTTACATGCTTTGTAATTAATTGACGAGTCCCCTGGGCCGTGGGGTACTCGGTGGCCGGGCCGCTCCTTTTCTATTGGGGTTGTCACGGTGGCAGTGACCCAGTGCGTGGCCCAGGGCGGTCAATAAAATAAAGTGAAAAGTCAATTGGGGCAATAAAGATTTGGCGATAATGTTCGTGACGCCACCTGTGGTATGCGGCTATATGGGGCAGATCCACTGGAGCTGATGGTGACGCAGCAGAGTTGGTTCAGCTCTCAACAGGCAGAGCTAAGCTCCAGGGCAGTATATGAAGAATTGTGGAGGTAGATGTTGGTGCAGTGCAGTGCAGGGCAGGTGACACAGTAATTATCCGAGGACACAGTGGGGTGCAGTCTTCAGGTTTTGCTCACAGTTCTTAAGTTCTCCAAGTTACAGTTACCGGTGTGCAACCGCCCACGTCGTCCTGTGTCCTCCGGGGTAGTGATCCAGCAAACTCTCAGGTATCTCAGGAGCACTTGGACGGGACCCCGTTCTATGTACCTTTCCAGGTCGTCTCACTGAGCTGGCTCTCACCCTCCCGCCCCACGCCTCACACCCAGTGTCCCAAGCCAATGGCCGCGGGCCTTGTCGGACGACGTCCTCTGAGTCCCCTGGGTCCTCTATGGCCACCTTTTCGGCGATTAGGTGTGGAGTGTGACTGCAGCACCTGAAATGCTGCGGCCTCCGGTTTGCTAGCTGAGACTTGAAGAACTCCGCTAGGCTGGGGCCGGTCCCCTACTGTGGCCTGATCCCTCCATGTCAGCTTTAATTCGGGCGCACGGGTGGCATCCTGCACTCGCCATGCCCCTGGGATCCCTTCTGTCTCACTGGAGCCTTTCCCTCTGCTCCTGACTTCTTCCCTCACTTTCCTCCTGGGCCTCTTTCACTAGGCCTCACTCCTCTGCTCTCCTGAGCAGGACTGAACTCAACTGCTCCTGAGCTGAACTCCCCTCAGAACTCCTTCTAGATCTTTCCACCCTTCTTTTTATAGGCTTCTCTCAGTGCTCCCCTGAACTTCTTCCCCCACCCACACCCACTACATGGTTCCCCCCCTTCTAGCCAGGGACAGGGCTCAGCAGTGACCAAGTGCATCTTGCCCCTCCTACTGGTCTGGAGTGGTGTAGTGTTGGATGTAGGTGTGTGGGTCCCGGGTAGTGCTCCCTCCTTACCTGCGAGTGGGGAACCACACCTCTGGAGGAGATGCAGTACCTCTGTGGCAACTGGACCCGCAGGGGCGCCACAATCCCCCACCCCCGTTAAACACAGCACTGTTAGAACCCTCCTGTTAGTTTTTTCTATCTTGTGTTTTGCAGTCACGTGACCATCTGCCTATATATTCCAGCTCCGCCCTTCTGGCTTTGCTGGACTTCAGTGTTGTTTGACTGTTTTGCTAGCCTGGTGCTTCGGTGCCTATCTCTGTCAGTTTGCTTGGTCCTCTTGGACCTCTAGTACTTTTTGTCAGTTTGTCTTTTGTGTTCTACAACAATTTCTGTTTAGGAGGTGTCCCATTTTTGGCCCAGTCCTTAGTTCTTTTAGGGACCCCTCCCTTATTCTATAGGTCTTCGCTCAGACTAGCCGAGGACAAAGGCGGGTCTGTTCACTAGGAACAGGCAGCCCGCTACATCGTACAGATTCGCCTTAGTCTTACTGTAGGGACAGCTTTCCCCTATCTTTCCTTAGTTCTTGTTGCAGATCATAACAGTAAGTCCAGCCCAAAAAAACTAAAATGAAAGAAATTCGGGGATCAGTATGGTTTCCATCCAGGAGTTGGCTCAATGCCTGCAGGGATTGTCTCTGGAGGTGGCCGAGCTTCAGCAACACATGAGTAGCTGTCCTGGAGCGCATTTTGTGGAACCGAAGGTAGGACTGCCTGATGTTTTTTATGGTAAACAGCAAGATTTTTTTTTCCTTCAAAAATGCTTGTTTGTTATATTTTCGTTTGAGACCAAGATCCTCTGGGAATGAATCACAGCGCATTGGTTTTATTATGTCACTTTTGCGCAAAGAACCACAGGGCTGGGCCTTTTCTCTCCAGCCTAATGATCCGTGTTTAAGTTCTGTTGAAGAATTTTTTTTCTGCTATGGGGCTATTATATGACGATCCTGATTGAATCTCATCTGCTGAATCAGAACTTAGACGTTTGAATCAGGGGTCTGATGATGTTGAAAATTATTGCACACACTTCAGGACATGGGCTTCAGAAGTTAAGTGGAATGATTCGGCGCTGAGATGTTTATTTATTGCTGGTCTGAGTGAAAGGGTTAAGGATTTGCTAATTGCATTCCCTGCACCTGAGACTCTGCAGGAAGCTATGCAGTTAGCTGTTCGTATAGACAGGAGACTGAGGTGCAGGCTCAATGAGGTAAAGACTCCTGTAATGTCAGGTCCTAGTCCCCAGAAAATCTGCTCTGTCCGTGGAGAACTGATGAAGGTTGGGGGGATGTCACTGCACTCTCAGGAAAAAGACCGGAGATTCGCCGAGGGATTGTGTCTTTATTGTGGTAAAGGTGACCATTTGATTAAGTATTGTGAGCGTCGTTTAAGTAAAGAAATAAAAAAGGTCAGTTACGCCCGTATAGCTTGTTTATGCTCTGCAGGAGTGTTTCTTTCTGAGAGTACTACTCTGCAGGGAGATTTGATTGAATTTCAGGTATTTGTGGATTGTGGTTCAACACTTAATGTGATTGATAAAGGGTTTTTGGAAAACCTTAAATTGAAATCCAAACCTTTGTCATCACCTATTTCTGTGGTTGCAATTGATAACACTCCTTTGAAATGTATTACTCACAAGACTGCTGCATTTCCTCTCACTATCAATGGAGTTCACCAAGAAATTTTGGACTTGGTTGTTTTGGATAATTTGCCTTCTCTAGTTGTTCTAGGATTGCCTTGATTAAAACTGCACAATCCTTTACTGGACTGGTCTACTAATATGATTAAGTCTTGGAGTCCGAAGTGCTATGATAAATGTTGTAATGGTCGCATTGCGGCTGTGGAAAAAGTGGAATTACCTGTACCTATTCAAGATTTTTGGAGGTTTTTTTCGGAGGAGGAGTCGCAAGTTTTCCCTCCTCATAGGGATTATGATTGCGCCATTGAGTTTGTTCCGGGTGCTACTCTTCCCAAAAGTCGCTTGTTTAATCTGACTATCCCTGAAAGAAAGGCCTTGGAGGAGTACATACAGACTAGCCTGGCTGCTGGTCACATTAGACCTTCTAAGTCTCCTGTGGCAGATGGATTCTTCTTTGTTAAAAAAAAGGACGGCGGTTTACGTCCATGTCTGGATTTTCGTGAAATTAATAAGATTACCGTACGCAATTCCTACCCATTACCGTTAATTCCTGACTTGTTTAACCAGTTAGTAGGAGCCAAGTGGTTCTCCAAAATTGATCTCCGGGGGGCATACAATATGTTACGTGTAAAGGAGGGTGATGAATGGAAAACTGCTTTTAACACTCCGGTAGGTCATTTTGAGAATCTGGTGATGCCTTTTGGTCTTACCAATGCACCTGCATTTTTTCAGAACCTTATTAATGACATCCTGAGACCTCTGATTGGTAAGAATGTGATTGTGTATTTGGATGACATTTTGATTTATTCACCAGATCTGGAGTCCCATTGGCAGAGTGTACGTGAAGTTTTGCTGTTATTGGGTGATAATTCACTCTTTGCTAAGCTGGAGAAATGTGAGTTCGCTGTGCAGAAAATTTGTTTTTTGGGCTACATTGTCTCCAGCGAGGGCTTTGAGATGGACCCTGTGAAGGTTCAGGCTGTGCAAGAATGGCCTAGGCCTATTGGTTTGAAATCTATACAGAGATTTTTGGGTTTTGCCAATTATTACAGGAAATTCATTAAGAATTTTTCTGTAATTGTTAAACCTCTAACCGATCTCACCAGGAAAGGTGCGAATACGGCCCAGTGGACTACTGAGGCCATTGAAGCGTTTGAGTATCTCAAAGAGAGGTTCAGTTCTGCCCCTATCCTTATGCAGCCTGATGAGACCAAGCCTTTTTTGGTCGAGGTCGATGCTTCATCGGTGGGGGTCGGAGCAGTTTTGTCTCAGGAGAACAAGGGTGGAGTACATCCTTGTGCCTTCTTTTCGAAAAAAAATTTTGGAAACCGAACTGAATTATGATGTTGGAAATCGGGAGTTGCTGGCTATTAAACTCGCGTTTGAACATTGGCATCATTTTTTGGAAGGCGCTAGATTTCCTATTCAGGTTTTCACAGCTCATAAGAATTTGATCTATCTGGATGCTGCCAAGCGCTTGAATGCCCGTCAAGCTAGGTGGGCACTTTTTTTTTCTCGGTTTCATTTTTCTGTTACCTATATCCCTGGTACTAAGAATGTTAAAGCCGATGCTTTATCTCGCAGCTTCTCTCCTACGTCGGTGCCGAGGAGGAGGAGAGCATTTTACAGAAAGGAGTTGTGGTGGCGGCTTTGGACTCCGTTTTGGAGAATGGGATTCTGAAAGCTCAAGATGATGCTCCATCTAACACTCCCCATTGGAGGTTGTTTGTGCCTAGAGCCTTTAGGAGAGATTTGTTTGTGGAGTGTCATGAGTCTCTGTTGGCAGGTCATCCAGGAATTTCGGAGACTAAGAAACTGATCAGTAGCAGTTTTTGGTAGCCTGGATGGCAGAAGGAAGTCATCAAGTGGGTGCGTCAGTGTACTGTGTGTGCTAGGTCAAAGGCTTCACATACTCCTGCTGCGGGGTTGCTTTGCCCTCTGGAGGTTCCTAGTGCGCCTTGGACGCATCTCACTATGGATTTTATTACTGATCTTCCTGTGTCCGAGGGTTTTACTGTCATCTGGGTGGTTGTGGACCGTTTTAGTAAGATGTGTCATTTGGTTCCATTCATTAAGTTGCCCTGCGCCAAGACACTCACTAAGGCGTTTGTTAAGGAGATTTTCAAGCTCCATGGCGTTCCCACGGATATTGTTTCTGATAGAGGACCTCAGTTTGTGGCTCGCTTTTGGCGTGCTTTTTGTGACAGGTTGGGAGTCTATTTGTCATTTTCGTCTGGTTATCATCCTGAGTCTAATGGACAGACTGAAAGAAAGAACCAGGATGTTGAGCAGTTTTTGCATTGCTTTGTGGCGGACAATCAAGAGGTGTGGTCGGAGTTTCTGCCTCTCGCAGAATTTGCTCTTAACAATCATACATCCTCCTCTGCTGGGTGTTCTCCTTTTTATTGTTGTACTGGGAGACATCCGTCTTTTGGTTCGTTCTCCAAATTGGGGTCGGCGGTGCCGGAGGAGGAGAATTTTTCCGGTGATTTGGAGAGAGTTTGGACTAATTTACGTTGTAACCTTCAAGAGGCTAACAAAAAGTCTAAGAAGTATTTTGACAGGAAACACAAGGAGGTTTTGTTTACTGTGGGTGACATGGTTTGGTTGTCCTCGAAGAACCTGCGGTTGAGGATTCCCTCTAAAAAACTGGGTCCTAAGTTTGTGGGTCCATTTAAAGTGCTTCAGGTTGTTAACCAGTCTGCTGTTAGGTTGGATGTCCCTACTTCCTGGAAGATTAATCCTGTGTTTCATGTTTCCTTGTTGAAAAAGGCTGACGTATCTGATAGGGACGTCACTGTCACAGTTCCTCCTGTGGTGGAAGACGGCGAATATGAAATTTCGCGTATCTTGAATTCTAGATGGCATAGAGGGAGATTACAGTATCTTATCTCCTGGAAGGGTTTCGGTCCCGAAGACAACTCCTAGGTAAGGAGGGATGATGTCTCTGCTCCTAGACTTGTTAAAGCTTTCCACAGGAGGTTTCCGGATAGGCCTGGGCCTGGAGGATCTGGAGGATCCTCATAAAAGAGGGGGTACTGTTAGAACCCTCCTGTTAGTTTTTTCCATCTTGTGTTTTGCGGTCACGTGACCATCTGCCTATATATTCCAGCTCTGCCCTTCTGGCTTTGCTGGACTTCAGTGTTGTTTGACTGTTTTGCTAGCCTGGTGCTTCAGTGCCTATCTCTGTCAGTTTGCTTGGTCCTCTTGGAACTTTAGTACTTTTTGTCAGTTTGTATTTTGTGTTCTACAACAATTTCTGTTTAGGAGGTGTCCCATTTTTGTCCCAGTCCTTAGTTCTTTTAGGGACCCCTCCCTTATTCTATAGGTCTTCATTCAGACTAGCCGAGGACGAAGGCGGGTCTGTTCACTAGGAACTGGCAGCCCGCTACATCGTAGGGATTCAGCTTAGTCTTACTGTAGGGACAGCTTTCCCCTATCTTTCCTTAGTTCTTGTTGCAGATCATAACAAGCACGTCCGCAGGCTGGAACAGAGTAAACAAAAATTTGAGACAAATTTTTAAAATGCTTAAGCAGATAAAACAGTAAATAGACAACTTTTCTTCCCTTTATGGGAGGCACTTTCTCTTGAACGTTACATAGAACTACTTAACATATTAATCCATATAAGATCAAATAACTCTTTATCAAATATAAAACATTCTTTTTCTTCAAGTACAGCACAGCGTGGGAACGCTGCTCTTGCACCCTACGCAGCCACCACACGTGGGGACCCCCACCTGAGAGACGTCCATGACGCAGGATCAACAGGTATATACTCATCTCAGCCAAACGCCTTCATTTTTTCCACTACTGACATCATGTATAATAGCCACTACCTCTATTCCAGCTCTCCACAGGCTAATGACCCCTGGTACCACTGTGAAGGTATTCATATCCATGAAACTATGTGCTCATACTAATACTTGATGACACTGACACGTATCTCATCATTACAGCTTCTAACTGGAACATCCATCCGTATACTCTGGTGTCTTCCTTTGTCCTATTATCTAAACCAGATACAAGTAAGGAAACCCCCTACCCCTCTAGCTAACATCTGGGCTCTCCCTGGTACTCCATGACTGCCTGTAAATGTTTTACTGTATTTACTATTTGTTTGTAGAACTGCTACTCCCCTTCCCCTCCCCCTCCCCCCTCTTCCCTTTCCTCCCTCCTTTACTATCCCTCTTATCTGTACCACCTATCCTGATACCAACCTTTCCACCATTTGGAATCTTTTGAACTTTATTTCTTATGTAGGATTAATTTTATGAATTCTATATTCTCATTTTGCTATTTGTCCCTCTTGCAGTAGCGACTTAATGAATAAGGCCTGGGTGGCCGAAACGTCTACTGTCGCCATTTATTGTCACCATCACCACTGTATTTTTTTCCTGTGTGAATAAACCAAAATAGCAAATTTCTAAGAGTGTGCGATGAATTGATTTCTATGCAATCTACGGACACTACCAGTCCATTGCATCTGCACCTCGATCGTACTAGACAGTGTGCACGCTAATTTCCTACTTATCAGCGACTTGAGTAGACAGTGGCCACCTGAGCCGACAGCAGCGACCTGAGCCGACAGCAGCGTCCTGAGTAGACAGCGACCACCTGAGCCTACAGTGGCTATCTGAGCTTACAGCGGCCACCTGAGCCGACAGCGGCTCCCTGAGCCGACAGCAGTGACTTGAGTAGACAACAGCCGCCTGAGCCGACATCAGCCACCTGAGCCAACAGCCATCACTTGAGCCAACAGCAGCGATTTGAGCAGACAGCAGCCACCTGAGCTGATAGCAGCCACCAGAGCAGTCAGAAGCGACTTGAGTAGATAGGAGTGACTTAAGTAGACAGCAGCCACATGAGCCGACAGCAGCCACCTGAGCCGCCAGAAGAGACTTGAGCAGACAGCGGCCCCCTGAGCCAACCGCGGCCCCCTGAGCCGACAGCGGCCACCTGAGCCGACAGCAGTGACTTGAGTAGACAGCGGCCACCTGAGCCAACAGCAGTCACCTGAGCCATCAGAAGCGACTTGAGTAGACAGCAGCGACATGAGTAGACAGCGACCACCTGAGCCAATAGCGGCATTTAAATTGAGCTATCACCAGGAAATGGGTGCCAATGGCTGTCAGGGGAACGGTGAAGGCCCGCATGGCTGCCATCTTGGTACTCCTGTGAAGTTCATCCACAGTCTGGACTTAATCATGTAAACTGTATACTGCATTACAGTTTTCCAAAGAAAAAAAAATGAAACAAAAATGTTAAACCACCCCCTTTTCCGAGGTAAAAAATAAAGAAATAAAAAAAGAAACATATTTTATATCGTCGTGTCTGTAAAAGTCCGTCCTATCGAAAGCCCAAATTATTTAAACCGCACGTTAAATAGCGAAAAAACAAATTGAGAAGCCAGAATTGCCGTATTACGGCGTCACCAAACTTCTACAATAATAAATAACACGGTTTTGTGTTACCATTTTGTGAGAGCCATCATTTGTTATATGTTTCCTCTGATGAATCTGTGAGAGGCTCGCTTTCTGCATGCCGACCTGCGGGTGTTATTGATGTCATTTTCTGCTATGTACGATCTTTTCATCTCTTTTTGATGCATTTTTAGGGGGAGGTAAAATGAAGCAAAAAGAAAAAAAAAATTCGCTGTTGGCTTTAATACATTTATGTTTTGATAGATCAGACTTTTTGTCAGTGTGTCGATACTAAATATACTGGTGCATCTCACTAAATTAGATCATCAAAAAGTTAATTTATTTCAGTTCTTCAATACAAAAAGTGAAACTCATATATTATATAGAGTTATTACAAACAGAGTGATCTATTTCAAGTGTTTATTTCTGTTAATGTTGATGATTATGGCTTACAGCTAAAGAAAACACAAAAGTCATTATCTCAGTAAATTAAAATAATTAACAAAAAACATCTGCAAAGACTTCCTAAGTGTTTAAAAACGTCTCTTACTCTGTTTCAGTAGACTCCACAATCACGGGGAAGACTGCTGACTTGACAGATGTCCAGAAGGCAGTCATTGTCACACTCCATAAGGTCCCAGAGTTCCAATTTTCAGTTGGAAATCAAGGTCCCAGAGTCTGGAGGAAGAGCGGAGAGGCACACAATTCAAGCTGCTTGAGGTCTAGTGTGAAGTTTCCACAATTAGTGATGGTTTGGGGAGCCATGTCATCTACTGGTGTAGGTCCGCTGTGTTTTATCAAGACCAAAGTCAGCGCAGCCGTTTACCAGGAAATTTTAGAGCACTTCATGCTTCCCTCTGCTGACAAGATTTTTGGAGATGGAAATGTCATTCTCCAGCAGGACTTGGCACCTGTCCACACTGCCAAAAGTACCAATACCTGGTTTAAAAACAACAGTATCATTGTGCTTGATTGGCCAGCAAACTTGCCTGACCTTAACCTCATAGAGAATCTATGGGGTATTGTCAAGAGGAAGATTAGAGACACCAGACCCAACAATGCAGACGAGCTGAAGGCTGCTATCAAAGCAACCTGGGCTTCCATAACACCTCAGCAGTGCCACAGGCTGATCGCCTCAATGCCACACCACATTGATGCAGTAATTGATGCAGAAGGAGCCCCGACCAAGTATTGAGTGCATTTACTGAACATACATTTCAGTAGGCCAACATTTTGGATTTTAAACACATTTTTCAAGCTGTTGTTATAAAGTATTCTAATTTACTGAGATATTGACTGTTGTGTTTTCATTGGCTGTAAGCCATAATCATCAACATTAACAGAAATAAACACTTGAAATAGATTACTCTATTTGTAATGACTATATAATATATGAGTTTTAATTTTTGTATTGAATAACTGAAATAAATTAACTTTTTGATGATATTCTAATTTAGTGAGATGCACCTGTATATGGTATGGTTAATATTATGTTCACAGAATATACTAAATATTCACAGCTGATTATGTTCACAGACCAGCATGAGAGTTGGGCTGATCTCTGATGCAAAACTATCACTGACAGAGGACCTCAACTCACAATATTCGAATCCACCCAAAATCGTACACATATCACTGACTGAGGTGGATATAAGATATTAAAAATTAGCTTTTATTATAAATAATTGTAAAATTTTGAAAGAAAACTAGTCCACCATGCTTATTTACAGTCTGTTCACTAGATCCCTAAGGATAGCTATAGTGAACAATAGTATCCTTAAAACGGACAACCTAGTGTCTCAATAATAATAAATCACACACTTTTAAAATATATGTGACCCTATTAGATACAAAGAGCGAATGGGGGCCTAATCTTATACTGACAAATTGTAGATATCCTATAAGTCAAGCTATTGCACATTGCCCCAAGAGTTAGCAAAGTTGGTATAAGAAAAACCAACTATTCCAGCTAAATACTATTCACTAAATTGACTGAGTGCTACAACATACTCTAGGTGGCACAAATATATATCCGCCTCCCTAGTCCCAGGATTGATAAGTGACTGCTCAATCACTGATCCCTATCTCTACTATTTAAGTGCACTATTATCCAATATGGGAAACTGTTATGTTCCCATTCATTTCTAGGATATACACTATCCACATCAGCCACTGCCTCTCTCATTAACCCAGAGGATAGTGATTACTTAGGGCTTGAACACTAGGTTGTAATTTCACAACCCATCATGCCCATATATACAGTGCCTCGACGCGTTTCACCCCAATGTTCAAATAATGGGGGACATCAGGAGGCATTAGATACTGTCCTTGATTGTACAGTGCTTATGGTGCACACATAGGAGCTTACACTCCATGTAAGTATATGGATCTTAGTTTATCCTCTTCGTAATATAGTAACTATTTGGGGCGCATCCTTGATGTGGTAGCGTGCCTGGTATTGGTATTTATATGGTTAATGCCCTCTGTACTTCATCTGTGTATATGCACCTTGGAAACGGCGGAGCCCCCTCTGACATAGCGGCAGGCGCACATGACGTGGCCGCTTCTGATAGCTCCAATGAGAGCGATCTTGTGATTGGCCGGTGTGTGTGCGCGTCACGGGAGGGGGGTGGAGCGTTTTCTATTTAGGTCCGGCGTCCGTGCCGCCGAGTGCGGCTCATATCATGGCTAGGAGTGTAAGCTCCTATGTGTGCACCATAAGCACTGTACAATCAAGGAAGGTATCTAATGCCTCCTGATGTCCCCCATTATTTGAACATCGGGGTGAAACGCGTCGAGGCGCTGTATATATGGGCATGATGGGTTGTGAAAATTACAACCTAGTGTTCAATCCCTAAGTAATCACTATCCTCTGGGTTAATGAGAGAGGCAGTGGCTGATGTGGATAGTGTATATCCTAGAAATGAATGGGAATATAACGGTTTACCATATTGGATAATAGTGTACTTAAATAGTAGAGATAGGGAGCAGTGATTGAGCAGTCACTTATCAATCCTGGGACTAGGGAGGCGGATATATATTTGTGCCACCTAGAGTATGCTGTAGCACTCAGTCAATTTAGTGAATAGTATTTAGCTGGAATAGTTGTTTTTTTTATACCAACTTTGCTAACTCTTGGGGCAATGTGCAATAGCTTGACTTATAGGATATCTACAATTTGTCAGTATAATATTAGGCCCCCATTCGCTCTTTGTATCTAATAGGGTCACATATATTTTAAAAGTGTGTGATTTATTATTATTGAGACACTTGGTTGTCCGTTTTAAGGATACTAGTGTTTACTATAGCTATCCTTAGGGATCTAGTGAATAGACTGTAAATAAGCACGGTGGACTAGTTTTCTTTCAAAATGTTACAATTATTTATAATAAAAGCTAATTTTTAATGTCTTATATCCACCTCAGTCAGTGATACAGTATGTGTTCTGATCTCTGATGCAGTCATAAATCATCGGAGAGATAAAAGAGCTGGAAACTCCACAACATAAGGAACTCACTAATAGAGATGAGCGGTGTTCGACTCGAACTGTTTGCCAATCTCAAATTCGAGCTGTTTTGGGCGGTGTTCGAGCCATTCGGCGAACACGAACAATTTGAAAAAAATTCGGCTGTTCGAGGTTATGTTCGATAACTGTTCGTGCACCAAAATCATAACTGGATTTTTTCTCAATAATGCTGAAAATTAATGTTAATACGCAGTTTGAGTGTACAGCGGGGCGGGGGGAGGGGCAGTGGATGGATCTCTGCATAAATAATGAAGATCTCCATTTTTTTTTCTCTTTTCCGCATTTACAGTGGGGAGGTGCAATCTGTCAGCCTATTAGCAGCGCACACACGGAGCGAACTGCTTTTTTTCACACAAGCAAGGGCATGTGTCAATGGCTGTGTATGTCACATGTCCTTGCCCTATAAGACCCAGCCATTTTCCACGTAGCCACCATTTTCTCACTGCTGCAGCTGCGTGTTAGACGGCACCGCTGTTGCTGTGTGCGCTATACTTTGAGTGTTAATTTCAAGCCAATTTTCGCACAAATCTACAGATAGCTTGGGAGTAGGGAATATTTGTGATTGCAGTCCTTTTGAGGACTAGGTTACATAATTTCCTACGACTTTTATCAGGCAGGTCTGTTCTCTTAAATAGATAGGTTGGGAGTAAAGACTAATTGTAATTGCAGTCCTTTTGAGGGCTAGGTTACATCAGTTCCTATCACTTTTATCAGGCAGGTCTGTGCTCTTAAATAGATAGGTTGGGAGTAAAGACTAATTGGAATTGCAGTCCTTTTGAGGGCTAGGTTACATCAGTTCCTATCACTTTTATCAGGCAGGTCTGTGCTCTTAAATAGATAGGTTGGGAGTAAAGACTAATTGTAATTGCAGTCCTTTTGAGGGCTAGGTTACATCAGTTCCTATCACTTTTATCAGGCAGGTTTGTGCTCTTAAATAGGTTGGGAGTAAAGACTAATTGTAATTGCAGTCCTTTTGAGGGCTAGGTTACATCAGTTCCTATCAATTTTTGCCAGGCAGGTCTGTGCCAGTGCTGTGCAAGTTTTTTTCACAGCATTTGGCTAAATCTAGCTAAGCAAATCCTTTTTGGCCTCTTGCAGTGTGTGTTAGTCAGTGGAGTAGCCTATCTGTGATGCAAGCTACACCACCTGTGTATAGAATACAATTTTTTTTACTGCACCTAGCCAAGTAAAACCTTTTGGGCATAGCATCATTCTATTAGTCCATCTATACTAACCTCCACCAGGTTTCAAATTCAAAATAATTTTTATCTGCATCTAGCTCTGAAAAAAATATTTGGGCTTGTAGCAGTGTGTGGGACTTGTTCTATTAGTCCATCTATACTAACCTCCACCAGGTTGCAAATTCAAAATAATTTTTATCTGCATCTAGCTCTGAAAAAATATTTGGGCTTGTAGCAGTGTTTGGGACTTGTTCTATTTGTCCATCTATACTAACCTCCACCAGGTTGCAAATTCAAAATAATTTTTATCTGCATCTAGCTCTGAAAAAATATTTGGGATGGTAGCAGTGTTTGGGACATGTTCTATTAGTCCATCTATACTAACCTCTACCAGGTTTCAAATTCTAAATAATTTTTATCTGCATCTAGCTCTGAAAAAATATTTGGGATGGTAGCAGTGTGTAGGACTTGTTCTATTAGTCCATCTATACTAACCTCTACCAGGTTTCAAATTCAAAATAATTTGTATCTGCATCTAGCTCTGAAAAGATATTTGGGCTTGTAGCAGTGTGTGGGACTTGTTCTATTAGTCCATCTATACTAACCTCCACCAGGTTTCAAATTCAAAATAATTTGTATCTGCATCTAGCTCTGAAAAGATATTTGGGCTTGTAGCAGTGTGTGGGACTTGTTCTATTAGTCCATCTATACTAACCTCCACCAGGTTGCAAATTCAAAATAATTTTTATCTGCATCTAGCTCTGAAAAAATATTTGGGCTTGTAGCAGTGTGTGGGACTTGTTCTATTAGTCCATCCATACTAACCTCCACCAGGTTTCAAATTTAAAATAATTTTTATCTGCATCTAGCTCTTAAAAAATATTTGGGCTTGTAGCAGTGTGTGGGACTTGTTCTATTAGTCCATCTATACTAACCTCCACCAGGTTTCAAATTCAAAATAATTTTAATCTGCATCTAGCTCTGAAAAAATATTTGGGCTTGTAGCAGTGTGTGGGACTTGTTCTATTAGTCCATCTACAGTACAGACCAAAAGTTTGGACACACCTTCTCATTTAAAGATTTTTATGTATTTTCATGACTATGAAAATTGTACATTCACACTCAATGCATCAAATCTATGAATTAACACATGTAGAATTATATACTTAACAAAAAAGTGTGAAACAACTGAAAATATATCTTATATTCTAGGTTCTTCAAAGTAGCCACCTTTTGCTTTGATGACTGATTTGCACGCTCTTGGCATTCTCTTGATGAGCTTCAAGAGGCAATCACCGGAAATGGTCTTCCAACAATCTTGAAGGAGTTTCCAGAGATGCTTAGCACTTGTTGGCCCTTTTGCCTTCACTCTGCGGTCCAGCTCACCCCAAACCATCTCGATTGGGTTCAGGTCTGGTGACTGTGGAGGCCAGGTCATCTTGCGTAGCACACCATCACTCTCCTTCTTGGTAAAATAGCTCTTACACAGCCTGAAGGTGTGTTTGGGGTCATTGTCCTGTTGAAAAATAAATGATGGTCCAACTAAACGCAAACCGGATGGAATAGCATGCCGCTGCAAGATGCTGTGGTAGCCATGCTGGTTCAGTATGCCTTCAATTTTGAATAAATCCCCAACAGTGTCACCAGCAAAGCACCCCCACACCATCACACCTCCTCATCCATGCTTCACGGTGGGAACCAGGCATGTAGAGTCCATCCGTTCACCTTTTCTGCGTCGCACAGACACTGTGGTTGGAACCAAAGATCTCAAATTTGGACTCAAAAGACCAAAGCACAGATTTCCACTGGTCTAATGTTCATTCCTTGTGTTCTTTAGCCCAAACAAGTCTCTTCTGCTTGTTGCCTGTCCTTAGCAGTGGTTTCCTAGCAGCTATTTTACCATGAAGGCCTGCTGCACAAAGTCTCCTCTTAACAGTTGTTGAAGAGATGTGTCTGCTGCTAGAACTCTGTGTGGCATTGACCTGGTCTCTAATCTGAGCTACTGTTAATCTGCGATTTCTGAGGCTGGTGACTCAGATAAACTAATCCTCAGAAGCAGAGGTGACTCTTGGTCTTCCTTTCCTGGGGTGATCCTCATGTGAGCCAGTTTCTTTGTAGCGCTTGATGGTTTTTGCAACTGCACTTGGCGACACTTTCAAAGTTTTCCCAATTTTTCGCACTGACTGACCTTAATTTCTTGAAGTAATGATAGCCACTCGTTTTTCTTTACTTAGCTGCTTTTTTTCTTGCCATAATACAAATTCTAACAGTCTATTCAGTAGGACTATCAGCTGTGTATCCACCAGACTTCTGCACAACACAACTGATGGTCCCAACCCCATTTATAAGGCAAGAAATCCCACTTATTAAACCTGACAGGGCACACCTGTGAAGTGAAAACCATTTCCGGTGACTACCACTTGAAACTCATCAAGAGAATGCCAAAAGTGTGCAAAGCAGTCATCAAAGCAAAAGGTGGCTACTTTGAAGAACCTAGAATATAAGACATATTTTCAGTTGTTTCACACTTTTTTGTTAAGTATATAATTCCACATGTGTTAATTCATAGTTTTGATGCCTTCAGTGTGAATGTGCAATTTTCATAGTCATGAAAATACAGAAAAATCTTTAAATGAGAAGGTGTGTCCAAACTTTTGGTCTGTACTGTATACTAACCTCCACCAGGTTTCAAATTCAAAATAATTTGTATCTGCATCTAGCTCTGAAAAAATATTTGGGCTTCTAGCAGTGTGTGGGACTTGTTCTATTAGTCCATCTATACTAACCTCCACCAGGTTGCAAATTCTAAATAATTTTTATCTGCATCTAGCTCTGAAAAAATATTTATTTGGGCTTGTAGCAGTGTGTGGGACTTGTTCTATTAGTCCATCTATACTAACCTCCACCACCTGTGTATGTAATAAAATTGTTTTACTGCATCTAACCCAGCCAATACTTTTGGGCTTAGGCTGCGTGCACACGATGCGTTTTTCATGCGTTTATGCTGCGGAATTTCCGCAGCGGAAACGCATCAAAAACGTATGGTAATCCGCACCCCATGGTCCCCAATGGCATTCCGCAATGTCAATGCACATGCTGCGGATTTTTCCGCAGCGTTTCTGCAGCGCTCATAAATCCGCAGCATGTTCATTAATTTTGCGGAAGCGCCGCCATTGACTTGCATTGAGACGCATAGAATGCGCATCTGTACATTTGTACAAGCGGATTCTATGCGTCTCTATGTGCCGATGGTACCCAGTTCTGGAGGAGAGAAGACTCTTATCCAGACCTGGGTACCATTGTACCTGTAAAAAAAAGAATAAAATAATAAATAAAGTTATATTCACCTTTCCGAAGGCTTCTCTCTGCATGCCGGCAGCGCTGAAGGACCTTCGGTGACGTCACAGTCATATGACCGCAGGCCCTTCACCGCTGTGTCTTGCGATATGTCGACAGCCGGGAACCAGACAGGAAGGAGTGCTGCAGCACACGCCGGGGCATCGGGGGTGAGTATAGGTTTATTTTTTTTATTTTTACGTTCACACTATATAAATCCATGCTGTTTGCATGGATTTATATAGTGTGACCTAGTTGTTAAGCACTTTCCAAGTGATGCTATCGCCTGGAAAGCGCTTGTCAATCTGCATGCGGAAACGCATGTGAATCCGCATGTATTCCGCATGTATTCTGCAGGAAAAACGTATGCACAATCTGCATGCGTTTTTTCTGCCAGGGAGATGCAGAAATGCTGCAGAAATTTTCTGCTTCATTTCTGCATCGTGGGCACATAGCCTAATACTACAGTTTGGCCACTCAGCTCTGCTCGGTTCCCATCCATTGTTTTTTGTGCAAACAACTCCAGAGTTGTCAATTAGTTAACCACCAAAATGAGTGGAAAAAGGCCTGCTGCTGGTGGAAAGGGAAATAGGCGTGTTGGGAAGGGAAAAAAAGGTTGTGTCCGTGGGGTAGGTGTTAAAGCAACAGTAACATCTGCAGAAGAAAGACCATCTTCCAGCCAAACTAAGATGTCTACTTCTTTTAGCGGACAATGTGATAAGATCCCTTCCTTACGGCCACGCCAATCGCTACAAATTCCAGATGAGGCGCAAAAACAGCAGGTGCTTCAACGGATATCAAGTGCTCCTTTAAGTGGGCTCTCCTCCACCTCAACTTCAACATCACAAATACTCCAGTCCTCAGATGTGTAACCCCAATAGCACTTGCTTCCTCACAGCTCCCAAGTCTCCAG
Organism: Phyllobates terribilis; assembly: GCF_046119375.1. Lineage (NCBI taxonomy): Eukaryota > Metazoa > Chordata > Amphibia > Anura > Dendrobatidae > Phyllobates > Phyllobates terribilis. Next base: position 234,765,207 of record NW_027362764.1, read on the forward strand.
CTGCCCGTCTGAGTATGGGGTAGAACAGATGGTTGAGTCTGCAGAGCTGTTTACTCATACTATAGCCTGGGAATCAGAGGTCGGCTCCAGAGCTTCTGTGAATCCAGACGAGGAAATGATCTGCACTGATGCCCAGAATCTTTATGAGTCGGATCCAGGACCAGACGCAGAAGGTTCTGAGCATAATGTAGACCCTCGTTCCCAAACTGTAACTCCTGTTGGTGGAGACAATGAGGAAGACGATGATGAGACTCAAATACCTGATTGGAGCGGCTACTTGAGTTTTTTGTCAGGGCAGAAAGAGGTTGGCTCTGAGGACGACGGGTGTGATAACACACAGGGTGATGATGACGAGGTTGGAGATCCCACTTACTGTCAACCCACAGTCAGCCAGTCGATGAGGTCAGCAGAGGAGGTGGAGGAGGATGCTAGTGACGACGAGGTCGGGTTGCGCCTTCCTGGACAGAGACATAGTAGTGGAAGCACGTCAACAACTACATCCTCAAACACAACTCTGCCTCTGACCACAAGTCGTGGTGGCTTTTCAGGTCGCATGGGTGCTATGACTTGCATAGCCTGGGCATTTTTTCAGATCGATAAGGATGACCCAACTCGTGTTATCTGTAACATTTGTCAGCAAAAGCTAAGTAGAGGCCAAAAAAACATAGTTTGAGTACTTCATGCATGAACCGGCACATGGATATAAAGCATAAGTTGCAGTGGGAAGCTCACTGTGCTACAATGCGGCCTAGCCGGCCGGGCCAGCCACCGTCTGCCACATCTTGTGTATCCGCAGCCTCTTCATCCTCTGTGACTGGGGGGACAGCAGTCACACCTGTTTTGGGACGCAGACCTGCCACCTCTTTACCCGCAACAGCCAGTGTGATTGGCAGGTCATCATTTTCTTTGGAGGTGGAAACACCAGCTGGTGTTCAGCGCTGTCCGACATCGATAGCACCACCTTTGGATCAAGGCAACCTAACATGTCTGCCTGCATCTTCCTCACAGACCGGCAGTTTGCCGGGGACACCCTTCTCAACCCCGTCTAAGCACAACAGCCAGCCCTCGGTCCCTCAGATGTGGACAAGTAAAAGACCATTTCCTCCTAGCCATGAGAAAGCTAAGAGGTTGAATTTCACCATCTGCAATCTCTTGGCTACAGAAATGCTGCCTTTCCGCCTGGTGGACACAGAGGATTTTCGAGACCTTATGTCCGTCGCAGTGCCCCAGTACCAGATGCCCAGTCGGCACTACTTCTCAAAGAAAGGTGTGCCTGCGCTCCACCAGCATGTCGCACACAACATCACTGCTTCTTTGAGAAACTCTGTGTGTGACAGGGTGCATTTCACCACAGACACTTGGACGAGTAGGCATGGACAGGGGCGTTACATGTCGCTGACTGGGCACTGGGTAACTATGGTGACAGCAGGACAAGGGGCTGCTGTCCAAGTCTTGCCGTCCCCACGAGTTGTCCGTCAATCCTCTTTATCTCAAAGTTCCTCCACTGCTTCTGCCTCCTCAACTTCCTCTTGGTCCTCCACCTGCACCCAAAGCCTGTCTGGTCATGACACAAGCTTTCTAACTGCGCAGAAGGGATCCTGCACACCTCCTTACTATGCTGGCAGCAGTGCTCAACGTCATCAGGCGGTTTTTACTTTGAAATGTCTGGGAAATGTGAGTCACACAGCTGAGGAGTTGTGGTCAGCTCTGGAGAATCAGTTTCATGAATGGTTGTCTCCACTGGACCTGAAACCAGGGAAGGCCGTGTGCGACAATGCTGCAAACCTGGGTGCGGCCCTTCGCCGGGGCAATGTCACACACAGGGTCGGTCTGGGCTGGCGGGATACCGGGAAATTTCCCGGTGGGCCCCGCCCCCTGCTGCAGAGTAGAGGGGGGAGAAGAGAACAAAAAAAAATCCTGCGGTTTTAAGGGGCACGGGCCCTTTAAAAGCGCAGGCACAGTGTATGCAGGGACGCGCGCACGCAGCGTTCACTACATGAACCACCGCGGCGCACGTCCCAGTGAAGCAGCTGAATCTGTGTGTCTCCCTTCGCCGGCCGGCTTATGACGTCATCGTCATGCGCCTGCTGTGAAGGGGGCGCGCAACTCAGGAGAAGGAGGACACCGCACGGGATCGCAGGAAGGTAAGAGGTGTGTGTGTGTGTGTGTGTGTAATGGTCTGGACACACAAGGCGGGGGCCAGCAGGACACACAAGGGGGGGCCCAGCTGGACAGACCCACAAGGGGGGGGCCCAGCTGGACAGACACACAAGGGGGGGCCCAGCTGGACAGACACACAAGGGGGGGGCCCAGCTGGACAGACACACAAGGGGGGGCCCAGCTGGACAGACACACAAGGGGGGCCAAGTTGGACAGACACACAAGGGGGGGGCCCAGCTGGACAGACACACAAGGGGGGGCCCAGCTGGACAGACACACAAGGGGGGGCCCAGCTGGACAGACACACAAGGGGGGGCCCAGCTGGACAGACACACAAGGGGGGGCCCAGCTGGACAGACACACAAGGGGGGGCCCAGCTGGACAGACACACAAGGGGGGGCCCAGCTGGACAGACACACAAGGGGGGGCCCAGCTGGACAGACACACAAGGGGGGGCCCAGCTGGACAGACACACAAGGGGGGGCCCAGCTGGACAGACACACAAGGGGGGGCCCAGCTGGACAGACACACAAGGGGGGCCCAGCTGGACAGACACACAAGGGGGGGCCCAGCTGGACAGACACACAAGGGGGGGCCCAGCTGGACAGACACACAAGGGGGGCCCAGCTGGACAGACACACAAGGGGGGGCCAAGTTGGACAGACACACAAGGGGGGGCCCAGCTGGACAGACACACAAGGGGGGGCCCAGCTGGACAGACACACAAGGGGGGGGCCCAGCTGGACAGACACACAAGGGGGGGCCCAGCTGGACAGACACACAAGGGGGGGCCCAGCTGGACAGACACACAAGGGGGGGCCCAGCTGGACAGACACACAAGGGGGGGCCCAGCTGGACGGACACACAAGGGGGGCCCAGCTGGATGGACACACGAGGGGGGGCCCAGCTGGATGGACACACAAGGGGGGGCCCAGCTGGATGGACACACAAGGGGGGCCCAGCTGGACGGACACACGAGGGGGGGCCCAGCTGGATGGACACACGAGGGGGGGCCCAGCTGGACGGACACACGAGGGGGGGCCCAGCTGGACGGACACACGAGGGGGGGCCCAGCTGGACGGACGAGGGGGGGCCCAGCTGGACACACGAGGGGGGAACCCTGGCTGGACACGCAAGGGGGGGGCCCTGGCTGGACACGCAAGGGGGGGAGCCTTGGCTGGACATGCAAGGGGGGAGCCTGGCTGGACACGCAAGGGAGGGGAGCCCTGGCTGGACACACAAGGGGGAGCCCTGGCAGGACACACAAGGGGGAACCAAGGTGGACCCAGGCAAAGGGGGGTGGGCAGGATGGGTATATGGGGGGCAGGCTGGACACATGGAGGCCAGGATGGATATATGGGGGGCAGGATGGATATATGGGGGGGCAAGATGGATATATGGAGGCCAGGATGGATATATGGGGGGGGCAAGCTGGACTTATGGAGGCCAGGATGGATATATGGGGGAGGGGGGGCAGGCTGAACACATGGAGGCCAGGATGGATATATGGGGGGGGGACAGGCTGGACACATGGGGGGCTAGGATGAATATGTGGGGGGGCGGGCTCGATACACATGGGCTAGCATAAATATATGGAGGGGCACGCTGGATATATGGGGGGTGTCAGGATGGATATATGCAGGAGGTAAGGGCAGTATGGATATATGAGGGGAGAGGCTGGACACATGGAGGCCAGGATGAATATGTAGAGGGCAGGCTGGACACATGGAGGATATATGGGGGGGACATATGGGGGCGCAGGCTGGAAACATGGAGGCAAGGATGGATATGTGGGGGGGCAGACTGGCACATGGGGGGGCTAGGATGGGTATATGGGAGGGGGCAGGCTCGATACACATGTGCTAGGATAAATATATGGAGGGGTCACACTAGACAAATGGTGGCCAGAATGGACATATGGGGGTGCCTGGCTAGACAAGGGACTTAATTACTGTTTGGGAGCCAGATTGAGGAACATACTTTATTAGTTTATGGTGACCAGTGGGGAACATTATTACTTTAGATTCCAATTATTATTACATTATTACTTCTGTAATATAATTTACTTTTTAGGAAATTGTTTTCCATGGGATGGGACAAAAGAGAGGTCCTGTTACTGTGCAGGACGGCACTATGTTGCTTTTTTTCTTCAACTGGTGTAGTGTAGAGGTCGGGGGGGGAAAGTGGGAATATTCTCTAGAAGAGATCAGTTATTAATAACTGTGTGTTATTTTCTGCAGAGATGATTCCTGGCTGGAAGAAGTGATGGCTGTCTGTGCCAGATGAAGAAGAAAAGCGAAGATGAAGGACTTCACCTAGAGACATCACTGGTGGGTCAGTGTATTACATGTACACTTACACTACACACGTGGTCAAAATTGTTGGTACTCCTCGTTTAATGAAAGAAAAACCCACAATGGTCACAGAAATAACTTCAATCTGATAAATTACAAATTTTTGAAAATGAAGAGATGAAGGTCAGACATTGATTTTCTGCTTCCACAGAATTTAAAAAAAAATTAACCTCATGAAATCGGCCTGGACAGAAATGATGGTTCTTCTTCTTAACTTAATATTTTGTTGAACCTTTTGAGGCAATCACTGCAATCAAACGATTCCTGTAACTGTCAATGAGACTTCTGCGCCTCTCGACAGGTATTTTGGCCGACTCCTCATGAGCAAACTGCTCCAGTTGTCTCGTGTTTGAAGGTTGCCTTTTCCAGAATGTTTCAGCTCTTTCCAAAGATGCTCCATAGGATTTAGGTCAGGGCTCATAGAAGCCACTTCAGAATAGTCCAATGTTTTCCTCTTAGCCATTCTTGGGTGTTTTTAGCTGTGTGTGTTTTGGGTCATTATCCTGTTGCTAGACCTGCGACTGAGACCAAGCTTTCTGACACTGGGTAGCACATTTCTCTCTAGAATCCCTTGATAGTCTTGAGATTTCATTGTACCCTGCACAGATTCAAGACACCCTGTGCCAGGTGCAGCAAAGCAGCCCCAGAACATAACAGAGCCTCCACCATGTTTCACAGTAGGGACAGTGTTCTTTTCTTGATATGCTTCATTTTTCCATCTGTGAACATAGAGCTGATGTGCCTTGCCAAAAACTTCAATTTTTGTCTCATCTGTCCATAGTACATTCTCCCAGAAGCTTTGTGGCTTGTCAACATGTAGTTTGGCAAATTCCAGTCTGGCTTTTTTACTATTTTTTTTTTCAACAATGGTGTTCTCCTTGGTCGTCTTACATGAAGTTCACTTTGGATCAAACAACGGTGGATAGTACGATCTGACACTGATGTTCCTTGAGCTTGAAGTTCACCTTTAATCTCTTTAGAAGTTATTCTGGGCTCTTTTGTTACCATTCATATTATCCGTCTCTTTGATTTGTCATCAATTTTCCTCCTGCACCCACGTCCAGGGAGGTTGGCTACAGTCCCATGGATCTTAAATTTCTGAATAATATGTGCACCTGTAGTCACAGAAACATCAAGCTGCTTGGAGATGGTCTTATAACCTTTACCTTTTAACATGCTTTTCTATAATTTTCTTTCTAATCTCCTGAGACAGCTCTTTCCTTTGCTTCTTCTGGTCCATGTTGAGTGTGGTACACACCATGTCACCAAACAACACAGTGAGTATCTGTAGCCCTATATACAAGCACAGTGAGTATCTGTAGCCCTATATACAAGCACAGTGAGTATCTGTAACCCTATATACAGGCACAGTGAATATCTGTAACCCTATATACAGGCACAGTGAGTATCTGTAACCCTATATACAGGCACAGTGAGTATCTGTAACCCTATATACAGGCACAGTGAGTATCTGTAGCCCTATATACAGGCACAGTGAGTATCTGCAGCCCTATATATAGCACAGTGAGTATCTGTAGCCCTATATACAGGCCCACTGACTGATTACAAAATTGTAGACACCTGTGATGCTAATTAGTGGACACAACTTTATTTAACATGTCCCTTTTGTCACATTATTTTCAGGGGTACCATCATTTCTGTCCAGGCCGATTTCATGAGTTTAATTTTTTTTTTAAATTCAGTGGAAGCAGAAAAGCAATGTCTGACTTTCATTTGTTCATTTTCATAGATTTTTAATTTATTATTACTTTTGTCAGATTCAAGTTATTTCTGTGACCATTGTGGGTTTTTCTTTCATTAAACGAGGGGTACCAACAATTCTGACCACGTGTGTATATAGTATATACAGAACTCCTGTGTATGTCACTGGTGATCACTATATTATGTATACACTATATACAGAGCTTCTGTGTATAATGTCACTTGTGACCACTGTATTACCTGTGCAATATATACAGAGCTCCTGTGTATAATGTCACTGGTGACCACTGTATTACCTGTACACTATATACAGAGCTCCTGTGTATAATGTCACTGGTGACCACTGTATTATCTGTACACTATATACAGAGCTCCTGTGTATAATGTCACTGGTGACCACTGTATTACCTGTGCACTATACACTATGTACAGAGCTCCTGTGTATAATGTCACTGGTGACCACTGTATTACCTGTACACTATATACAGAGCTCCTGTGTATAATGTCACTGGTGACCACTGTAATACCTGTACACTAAATACAGAGCTCCAGTGTATAATGTCACTGGTGATCACTGTATTACCTGTACACTGACACTCTATACAGAGCTCCTGTGTATAATGTCACTGGTGAACCCTGTATTACCTGTACACTGACACTATATACTGAGCTCCAGTGTATAATGTCACTGGTGGTCACTGTATTACCTGTACACTGTACACTATATACAGAGCTCCTGTGTATAATGTCACTGGTGATCCCTGTATTACCTGTACACTGACACTATATACAGAGCTCCTGTGTATAATGTCACTGGTGATCCCTGTATTACCTGTACACTGACACTATATACAGAGCTCCTGTGTATAATGTCACTGGTGGTAATAACAGTGTTGTTAGTATTGTGGTTTGTATTCATGATCAGTATTGTAGTATTTGGTCACTTTGGGGTGGTAATATGTGGTCTGGTCATGGTGTGGCCGTATTTGTTCCTTGTATGTAGTATTATTCGGTCACTATGTGGTGGTAATATGTGATCTAGTCATGGTGTGGCGATATTTGTCTCTTTTGTATGTGGTATTATTGGTGTTGATATAGTGGACTGTGTTGTGTATGGCAGTCATTTTGTTCTTGCTGATATTAACTAGGAAAAGATTTTTTTCCATTAGGCCACAGCCCCACCATCAGTATTCGGTCAGTATTTTTTCTCAGGAGTAGCTGCCAAAACCAGGAGTGGGTGATAAATACAGAATTGGTGACTTGTTTCTATTATACCTTTTCTCTGATTGTTCCTCACCTGGTTTTGGCTCCCACTCCTGAGAAAAATTACTGACCAAATACTGATAGTGGGGCCGCAGCCTTAGAGATTAAATACTTGGACCAGAGCGGCAGAGATGCACTTACAGGGGTTCTCTGGTGAAAACAAGTAATCACCTCTCCACAGGATCAGTGATGATATTGATTGGTGGGGGTCTGACTGCTGGGACACAATCGGCAGAATGTGGAGCTTTTCTCCCCATTAGACTGGAGCGGCATGTGAGATGCGACCACTCATCCAGTCATTCCCTCAGTGACTGTGAGCGCTGCTCTTTTTTGGAAGCTGCATTTTAAAATGGGGATAAGTGTCCTGTCAGGGATGAAACTTCCCCATTCTTCTGATAGGCGCCTTTTCCAATGTTCGGACCCAAACGATCAATAAGTGATCACCGATCCTGTGGATCCCATGGATCGGTGATAACTTGTTTTAACCAAAGAAGCCCTTTAATGCAAACTACCGTAATTGTACATCCCAGTTATAGTGGTGCACAGTAGATGTGCAGGAGCCGCCAGTCAATGCTCCACTATAACAGGGATAGCGGATAACAGATATTTGCATATGGCTGTAGGTGGGCCCCTAGAGTCAGTTCTCCCTGTGGGCCCCAGACACCCCAGTCCGACCCTGGTCACACACGTGTCTTGTTTGGCTCACGTGTTGAACCTGGTTGTCCAGCAATTTTTAGCCCACTATCCCAGACTAGATGGCCTTCTGCAGAGGGCATGGTCGCTGTGTGCTCGCTTCCGCCATTCGCATCCCGCAGCTCAGTGACTTACATCTCTACAGAAGTCATTGGGCCTGCCACTTCACCGGCTAAAATGCGATGTGCCTACCCGGTGGAATTCAACTCTGCACATGTTGCAGCGACTGTGGCAGCACCGACAAGCCCTGGTGCAATACGTTCTGACGTATAGCCTGGGCCAACGAGATCCAGAGGTGGGGCAAATCACGCTGGAGGAGTGGTCTCAGATCAGGGACCTATGCACCCTTCTGCACAGTTTTGAAATGGCGACGAAGATGTTTAGTGCTGACGATGCCATTATCAGCATGACTATTCCGGTGATTTACATGCTGGAGCACATGTTAAACAGAATTCGGAGTCAGGTGGTGGAACAAGAGGAGGTGAAGGAAGTAGAGGAGGAGGAGTTGTATGCGGAAGGGCTAACATCTGCAAGGTCCAGACGGTCGGCAGCACCAAGGTGGCAGGCATGTGAGGGTGGGGGAGATGGTTTTACCAGGGCGCATGGCAGCAGCCAAACTAGTGAGGAAGGTGCAGGAGCCCATGAAGAAGTGGAGGACGAACTGATGGAAGACTCATCAGATGAGGGAGACCTTGATCACACTTCTGTTGTGCGAGGTTGGGGGGAGAGGGCAGAGGAAGGAAGCATGATTGTTACCTCGCCACCAACACAACAGGGACTTGGTGCTCCTGCATCCGCAAGACACATGAGTGCCTTCTTGCTGCACTACCTGCAACATGACCCTCGAATTGTGAGAATTAGAAATAATCCTGACTACTGAGTTGCCACACTGTTAGATCACCGGTACAAAAGTTAATTTGCAGAAATTATTCCTGCCATAGAAAGGGATGCACGCATGCAGGAGTATCAGCAGAGACTGTTGCAGAATCTTACATGTGCTTTTCCACAAAACACCAGTGGTGCACGTAGTGAATCTCACAGTTACAACTTGCCAACCGTGGGACCGTCGAGTGTTCAGCACTCAAAACGTAACAGAAACACAGTATCTGCTGGTAACATCAATTTTGCGGAATCCTTTCACCACTTTTTTAGCCCATCCTTTGCAAGGCCACAGGAGACAAGAAGTCTGACACATAGTCAACGCCTAGAGACGATGATACAGGAGTATTTCCAAGTAAACATTGAAGCCATGACTGTGTCACTGGACCCTTGCTCTTTTTGGGCTTCCAATCTGGATAAATGGCCGGAGCTCGCCACTTACGCCTTGGAGATCTTATCATGCCCCGCAGCCAGCGTTCTGTCTGAACGTGTGTTCAGCGCTGCTGGTGGTGTGCTGACAGATAAGCGCACGCGGCTCTCCACTGATAATGTAGACAGACTCACGTTCATAAAGATGAACAAATCATGGATCCAAAAGGACTTTTCTACCCCTGTGTCATCCTGTGGAGAGTAAAAGATTGATGATTTGTTAAAATCACCTCACCAACCGTTTTAAGCTTTCAAATTACTAATCATGTTTATCTGTATCTTGGCTGGAAAATAATTTGGGCCTTGTAGCAGTGTGCAGTACTGATTCTATTAGGCCATCTATACTAAACTCCACCAGATTTAAAATTACTAATCATGTTTATCTGTATCTTGGCTGGAAAATAATTTGGGCCTTGTAGCAGTTTGCAGTACTGATTCTATTAGGCCATCTATACTAAACTCCACCAGATTTAAAATTACTAATCATGTTTATCTGTATCTTGGCTGGAAAATAATTTGGGCCTTGTAGCAGTTTGCAGTACTGATTCTATTAGGCCATCTATACTAAACTCCACCAGATTTAAAATTACTAATCATGTTTATCTGTATCTTGGCTGGAAAATAATTTGGGCCTTGTAGCAGTTTGCAGTACTGATTCTATTAGGCCATCTATACTAAGCTCCACCAGCTTTCAAATTAATAATAATTTTTAGCTGCATCTAGCCCGGAAAATAATTTTGGGGCTCCTAGATGCGCAAGACACATGAGTGCCTTCTTGCTGCACTACCTGCAACATGACCCTCAGATTGTCAGAATTTGAAATAATCTTGACTACTGGGTTGCCACACTCTTAGATCCCCCACACTCTTTGCTCAACCTTTTCATTTTAATAAAGAACAAAAAAATGGTCATTTTTTAAATTATAAGCATTAGCAGGTTATTAGAAACTGAAATCAAACAGTTTTCAACTCAAAACTTTATTCTAGGTGATGTTACATTTGCACATAGGACCCCTTGTTCGAAAGGAGCTTCTGAATCTCTCGTCCATTGAATTTGTCAGGTTTTGGATGGTTTCTGCTTCAATTGTTTTGCATGAGGACAGAATACCCTCCCAGAGCTGTTGCTTAGATGTGGACTGCCTCCCGCCATCATAGACACTCCTTTTGATGATACTCCAGAGGTTCTCAATGGGGTTGAGGTCAGGGGAGCATGAGGGTCACACCATAAGTTTGTCCCCTTTTATGCCCATATCAGCCAGAGATGCAGATGTGTTATGTGCAGCATGAGACGGTGCATTATCATGCATGAAAATGATCTTGCTGCGGAATACACGGTTCTTCTTCTTGAACCATGGCAGGAAGTGCTGTTTGAGAAACTCCACATACATTGTGGAGTTCATCTTTACCCCTTCAGGGATCCTAAAGGGGCCAACAATCTCTCTCCCCATGATTCCAGCCCAAAACATTACTCCACCTCCTCCTTGTTGGCGCCGTAGCCGTGTTTGCATGGGGTGTCCATCAACCAGCCATCCTCCACTCCATCCATCTGGACCATCGAGCGTTGCATGGCGCTCATCGGTGAACAAAACAGTTTTGAAGTCAGTCTTCATGTTTTGTTTGGCCCACTGGAGCCGTTTCTGCTTGTGTACAGTGGATAGAGGAGGTTGACAGGATGGCTTACGCACAGCTGCAAACCTCTGAAGGACCCTGCATCTTGTTGTTTGGGGGACGTTGGAGGCACCAGCAGCTTCAAAAACTTGTCTGCTGCTATGACAAGGCTTTTTTGCCGCTGCTCTTTTAACCTGACGTAATTGACTGTAGGAAAGAATCCTCAATTTTCCCTTATCAGCACGCACACGTGTGTACTGTGAATTAGCTACATACTTCTTGATTGTGCGATGATCAGGATGAAGTGTCTTGGCAATGTTGATTGTAGTCATGCCTTGACCTAAACACTCCACAATTTGTTGCTTCTCAGCAGCCGACACATCCTTTTTCTTTCCCATTTTGGCAGAAAATGTAGGTTGCTTAATAATGTGGGACAGCCTTCTTAAGTAGTCTTACCTTTCATTGGACACACCTGCCAAACTAATTAGCACAGGTGTCTGCAATTGCTTACAGTGATATAAAGAGCCCTGACACACATCACCATCAATGAGTTTAACTGACAAACAAAAACATTCTTACCTTATCACTCCTAAACACTTTTTGCATAATAATTTGGAACACAGTGTACATGTGCTTTTCCACAAAACACCAGTGGTTCACGTAGTGAATCTTACAGTTCTAACTTGCCAACCGTGGTCTGTATGGAGTTGTTTAATAAAGGGCCCAAAATTAAGATAACATAGACGGGAGAGGTGTCTATGAATACAAATTCCTAAGTATTTGATACCCTGTGAGGGCCAGGCAAAGGGATAGTTGGACTGGATGGAATCCTGTATGGTTTTGGGGAGGGAGACATCGAGGGCCTCAGACTTCGCTGCATTGATTTTAAAATTTGACCATGTAACAAAGTGATCTATTTCAGCCATAACAGCAGGGATGGATATATGTGATTGAGTGATATATACTAGGACATCATCAGCAAATGCAGAGCACTTGTACTCGGTGCCTCCCACCTCAATCCACCTAATATTGGGGTTATGGCGAATTGATGAGAGCAGGTGCTCCGTCACTAGGATGTATAAGAGGGGGGACAGAGGACATCCCTGCCTTGTCCCATTGGTGATTATGAAAGGTCATGAAAATGTTCCATTTATCTTCAGCCTAGGTGACGTATTGCGATACAGGGCCGTGATTTTGCCTATAAAAGGGTCCCCTAGACCCCTACCCCAAGCTTTTTAAGAGAATAATATATGGCGTGCCAGGAGACTCTATGGAATGCTTTCTCAGCATCCAACGAGAGTATCTAATTACAAATTTTTAACTGCATCTAGCCCAGGAAATACTTTATGCCTAGTAGCAGTGTCTGCTAGTCAGCGGATTATCCCAGCTGTTAAGCAAGCTACACCACCTGTAGTTTGGACACTTAATTTTTTCAAAGGAAATGGTTCGGGCCCCCGGGACACTCAGTGAAGAGCATCGGGGAGGCACCCCAAGGCACAGGGGCTGGGACTGGCGGTAGAACGCCTTGCGGTGGACCGCCAAGCTCGATCCTTGTAAAAGGATTTAAAGTGTACTCATTCAAATTAGAGAGACTATTTAAATTAAAAAGATTAGACCTGTCTCCACCGCAGGGGGGCTCGCTCGAGCCACCAGCGGACAGGCACCAGTATTGGGAGAGGGGGGCTGGCCGTCAGGGTCCACCGCGGCTCTGGCTCAAACCCGGCGACACGGAGGTCGCACGGGCAGGAACGGACTGGCCGTGTCGGCTTCGCACTTTTTTGGTTTTAGAAGGGCATGACATGCCTATATCTGTGTCTCCCCCTCCTTTTACTCATCTACCTCTTTTCTTTTTGCATGACTATATGTACTTGTCACTAGTGTTGAGCGATACCTTCCGATATCGGGAAATATCGGATCGGATTGGATCGGACCGATACCCAAAAAGTATCGGATATCGCCGATTCCGATACCGGAACCCAATGCAAGTCAATGGGACAGAAATATCGGAATAAAAATAAACCCTTTCTTTCCTTGTAGGTTAATTCTACATGAAGGAAAACAACTAAGAATAATGTAGAATGTATTGGGGGAGGTGGGGGAGACAATAAAGGCATAGAGGTTTAGCCCAATCAAATGGAATAGCAGGAATTAATATTTTTTTTAAGACGTTCTGAGTTACAGAAATATTGACTATGTTAAGTTTTTTTATATTTTGTCAGATATTTATGTTTCACTACTTCCATGCTCTTCACCTTTTTTACTTCTCCCACACTTTCTCCTTCATCATCCTCAGCATCAGCATCTTTTTCATCAACTTCTTCTTCACCTTCTTCATCTTCTTCTTCTTCACCTTCTTCGTATTATTCTTTTTTTTTACATTCTTCATATTCTTCTTATTCAACTATTATTCTTCTTCATATTCTACTTCTTCATCTTCTTCTTCATCATATTCTTATTTGTGACAGGCATTCCTGTAGTTGTTATCTATAAAAGTTTGAACATTACACCTTTCGTTCTGCCCGTCACAAAAGATTTACAACAGGATTTGTCCGCGTTCAGTTTGGCCTGCAGCAGCAGGTCTTTTCCAGGGGCACAACGAGGAGGAACGAACTCACCCCCATACACTGCTTAGTCATCTTCTGCTTATAATTTAGATAATATCTTTTGCTCTGATTTTTAGTCTTATGCTTAATGTTCTTCCGACTTTTTGTTCTGCAGCTTCTTGTACTTCTGCTTCTTGGTTTTCTGTCTCTTGTTCTTCTGTATCTTGGTGGTTGTCTTCTTGTTCTTTGTCCTCTTGGTCAACTTCTTCAGGGTTATCTTCTTGGTCTTCTTCGGGGTGGTCTTCAGGGTCGTCGTCTTTGGGGTCCTCGTCTTCGGGGTCCTCGTCTTCTTCAGGGTTGTCTTCAGGGTCGTCGTCTTCAGGGTCGTCGTCTTCAGGGTCCTCGTCTTCTTCGGGGTGGTCTTCAGGGTTGTCGTCTTCAGGGTCATCTTCGGGGTCCTCGTTTTTTTCGGGATGGTCTTCTGGGTCCTCATCTTCGGGGTCCTCGTCTTCTTCGGGGTGGTCTTCAGGGTCCTCGTCTTCAGGGTCCTCGTCTTCGGGGTCCTCGTCTTCTTCGGGTTGGTCTTCAGGGTCCTCGTCTTCGGGGTCCTAATCTTCTTCGGGGTGGTCTTCAGGGTCCTCGTCTTCAGGGTCCTCGTCAGGGAGATCCAGAGTGATTACCAAGAACCATTTCAAAAAGCTTGAACTTGGAAATGTAGCAGAAGGTACAAGAAGGCTGAGGAACTGCCGAGAACCAGCTGATGGTACTGGAACCCGGATGGGTAGCAGAAGGTACAAGAGCCAATGGAACTACCGAGGACCAGCTGACGGTACTGGAACTCGGTTACTAAGCAGGAGGTACCTGTGCCAGAAAGCACTACCAAGGACCAGCAGACTTTGGTGGAACTTGGATACTGAGAAGGAGGCACCTAAGCCAAAGGCACTGCCGAGAACCAGCTGACAGTACTGGAACCCGGATGGGTAGTAGAAGGTACAAGAGCCAATGGAACTACCGAGGACCAGCTGACAGTTCTGGAACTCAGATGGGTAGCAGAAGGTACAAGAGCCAATGGAACTACCGAGAACCAGCTGACGGTACTGGAACTCGGTTACTAAGCAGGAGGTACCTGTGCCAGAAAGCACTACCAAGGACCAGCAGACGTTGGTGGAACTTGGATACCGAGAAGGAAGCACCTAAGCCAAAGGCACTGCCGAGAACCAGCTGATGGTACTGGAACCCGGATGGGTAGCAGAAGGTACAAGAGCCAATGGAACTACCGAGAACCAGCTGACGGTACTGGAACTCGGTTACTAAGCAGGAGGTACCTGTGCCAGAAAGCACTACCAAGGACCAGCAGACGTTGGTGGAACTTGGATACCGAGAAGGAGGCACCTAAGCCAAAGGCACTGCCGAGAACCAGCTGACGGTACTGGAACTCGGATGGGTAGCAGAAGGTACCCATGAAAAAAAAAGTTGCAAGGCCGCGAGCCGGCCTGAGTTACTGAAACCCACAGTCCTACAGAGGGTGCTTGTCCTATTGGAACTATGGAACCAGCCTTCATTGCCAGATCCTACAGCCCACATAGGAGTCACCTAAACTGCAGGCACCATAGAGTCGGCTAACCCGACCGCAACACGACAGGACAACGCATTGGAGGCAAAGTGACGTTGACACTACCCGGAAACAGCTGGCGTGCTTGAACCAGGCTGGGCAGGAGGGAGTACCCATGCCAAAGACACTGCCGAGAACCAGCTGATGGTACTGGAACTCGGATGGGTAGCAAAAGGTCCAAAAGCCAATGGAACTACCGAGGACCAGCTGACGGTACTGTAACTCGGTTACTAAGCAGGAGGTACCTGTGCCAGAAAGCACTACCAAGGACCAGCAGACGTTAGTGGAACTTGGATACCGAGAAGGAGGCACCTAAGCCAAAGGCACTGCCGAGAACCAGCTGACGGTACTGGAACCCAGATGGGTAGCAGAAGGTACCCATGAAAAAAAAAGTTGCAAGGCCGCGAGCCGGCCTGAGTTACCAAAACCTACAGTCCTACAGGGGGTGCTTGTCTTATTGGCACTGTGGAACCAGCCTTCATTGCCAGATCCCACAGCCCACATAGGAGTCACCTAAACTGCAGGCACCATAGAGTCGGCTAACCCGACCGCAACACGACAGGACAACGCATTGGAGGCAAAGTGACGTTGACACTACCCGGAAACAGCTGGTGTGCTGGAACCAGGCTGGGCAGGAGGGAGTACCCGTGCCAAAGACACTGCTGGGAAACAGCTGGCAGTGCTGGAACCCAGGGTAAATACTAAAAACAGAGTGGAGCCAGAGGCCTAATTGGAGCAAGTTTAAAATCAGTAGTAGTGTGAATGTGGACAGAGCAGGAGAAATTGCCGTACGCACAGCAGGGGAACAGCTGACGTTACTGAACCCCAATAACACGGCAGCAAGTGTTGACTGTGCAGACAGCACTTCTGAGCGCCAACAGGCGGTGTTGGAGCTCAGGGATAATACTGAAAACAGAGGAGCCAGAGGTGTAATTGGAGCAACTTTAAAATCTGTAGTAGTGTGAATGTGGACAAAGCAGGAGAAATTGCCGTACGCACAGCAGGGGAACAGCTGACGTCACTGAACCCCAATAACACGGCAGCAAGTGTTGACTGTGCAGACAGCACTTCTGAGCGCCAACTGGCGGTGTTGGTGCTCAGGGATAATACTGAAAACAGAGGAGCCAGAGGTGTAATTGGAGCAACTTTAAAATCTGTAGTAATGTGAATGTGGACAAAGCAGGAGAAATTGCCGTACGCACAGCAGGGGAACAGCTGACGTTACTGAACCCCAATAACACGGCAGCAAGTGTTGACTGTGCAGACAGCACTTCTGAGCGCCAACTGGCGGTGTTGGAGCTCAGGGATAATACTGAAAACAGAGGAGCCAGAGGTGTAACTGGAGCAACTTTAAAATCTGTAGTAGTGTGAATGTGGACAGAGCAGGAGAAATTGCCGTACGCACAGCAGGGGAACAGCTGACATTACTGAACCCCAATAACACTGGATCAAGCATTGACTGTGCAGACGGCACTTCTGAGCAGCAACTGGCGGTGTTGGAGCTCAGGGATTACAGTTCAGGTGGTAGAAACATGAACACAACAGGAGACCTGGATACTGTTGCCAACCAATTATTTATTCTAGAAGAGGACTGGCAAATTCATGCGAGATCCATGCCTTGTTCATTTTGAGAAAAGTAAGCCGGTCAACGTTATCGGAGGATAGTCGCATGCGACGGTCTGTTAGTACACCACCTGCGGCACTAAAGACGCGTTCCGATAATACACTAGCAGCAGGGCAAGCTAGCACCTCCAATGCATACTGGCTAAGCTCTGGCCATGTATCCAGCTTACAGACCCAAAACTTTAAGGGGGAAGAGCCGTCTGGGAGTACACTGAGAGGGCAAGACATGTAGTCTGTCACCATCTGACGGAAACGTTGCCTCCTGCTGACTGGAGCCGTCTGTGATGGTGTAGACATTTGTGGTGGCGGGGACACAAAACTTTGCCACATTTGGGCCATACTGGTCTTGCCTTGTGCTGAGGCGCTGCTTCTGCTCCCTCTTTGTGCAGAGCTTCCTCCACGGCCTCGACGCACTGAGCTGCTTTGTAAAGCACTAGCAGCACTGCTCTCGGTTGGAATGGAGAACATGATGGAATGCACCAGTGCGTCTTGGTACTCCCGCATTTTACGCTCCCGGTTCAACGGTGTTATGAGGCTTTGTAAGTTGTCCCGGTAGCGAGGATCTAGGAGGGTGGACACCCAATAATCAGCCGTGTTGAGAATGTGGGCGATGCGGCGGTCGTTTCTCAGGCACTGCAGCATGAAATCAACCATGTGCTGCAGACTGCCAACTGGCCAAGAAACGCTGTCCCCTGCTTGAGGCGTGATCTCTGCCTGCTCTGCATCACCCCACCCTCGCTCTAGATACTGACTACTAGAGCATTGTGTACCTCCCTCCTCTGGACAGATGTCTTCCTCCTCCATTGACTCCTCCTCATCCTCCTCACAAATTGTCCCCTGCCTAGGCCTTTGTGAGGAACCACGTTGTGCAGACTGTAGAGAAGCAGATGGCATTTGTGACTCCTCATCCTCCACCTCTTCCAAAACCTCGTCCCTTAGTGCTTGCAGTGTTTTTTCAAGCAGGCAGATAAGGGGGATAGTCATGCTGACTAGTGCATCATCTGCACTCGCCATCCGCGTGGAATAATCGAAGGCACGCAAAACGTGGCAAATGTCCTTCACAGAGGCCCACTCAGTGGTGATGAAGTGTGAACGGCACGCACTGCGACTTGTTTGCGCCTGCTGCAGCTGGTACTCCATTACTGCTGCCTGCTGCTCACACAACCTCTCCAACATATGCAACGTTGAATTCCACCTGGTGGGTAGGTCACATATGATGCGATGTTCCGGAAGACATAATCGGCGCTGCAGAGCTGCAATGTGCGATCTTGCGTTGCTGGAACGCCACAAGTGAGCACACTCTATGCGGACCTTGTGAAGCAGTGCATCAAGATCCGGATAGTCCCTCAAAAAACTCTGCATGACCAAGTTGAGCACATGTGCCAGACATGGGATGTGAGTGAGGTTGCCTAGGGCCAGAGCTGCCACCAGATTTTGGCCATTGTCACACACTACCATGCCTGGCTGGAGATTCGCTGACACAAACCACACGTCGCTCTGCTGCTTGATGGCATTCCAGAGCTCCTGCGCTGTGTGGCTTCGATTCCCCAAAGAAATTAATTTTAATACGGCCTGTTGACGTTTGGCCACGGCTGTGCTCATATCGGTCATCATAACAGGTAAACTGTTCACGGGTCGATGTGGAGGTAGACCGTGACGGCTCCTGCAGCTCTGATTCAGAGGAACTGGAGTATGAGGAGTCAATGTGTACAGACTGGATTCCTGCAATCCTTGAAGTTGGCAGAACACGTACAGCGCCACTCTCAAGATCTGTACCCGGCTCCACAACATTTACCCAATGGGCAGTGAGGGAAAGGTATCATCCCTGTCCATGCTTATTGGTCCACGCATCGGTGGTCAGGTGGGCCTTGCTACTGACGGCATTTTGTAGCGCATGTTTAATTTTTCCCTCCACATGCTGTTGCAGGGCAGGGACGGCTTGCCTGCTGAAATAAAAGCAGCTGGGCACGTTGTATTGTGGGACTGCCAATGCCATAAAGTTACGGAAGGTGTCAGTCTCCACCAGCCTGAATGATAGCATTTCAAGGGCCAGTAGTTTAGCAATGCCAGCATTCAGAGCCTGTGCTCGTTGGTGGTTTGCCGAGTATGGGCGCCTTTTCTCCCATGCCTGTGCTAACGATGGCTGTAGACTGGCCTGGGAGTGTGAGGATGACAGGGAAAGTGGTGCTGTGGGTGGAATTACACTGTGTCTCTGTACAACAGTGCTAGACATTCTTCCATGGCGATCATGAGAGGAAGCCGAACCAGCTGTGTGTGAGCTGGAGGAAGAGGCTACAACACAAGCTGAAGAGGTGGCAGGTGGCGCTGTAGGTTGGCCTAGGTCTTCAGTGTGTTTTTGTAACTCCACCACGTGCTTGGTCTGTTAGAACCTTGCTCTTAGGTTTTTTTTCCTTTGCTGGTCACATGACCTTGTTGGCCTATTTAATCCTGCTCCGCCCTTCTGGCTTTGCTGGACTTCATTGTATAACTACTTTCTAGCTAGCCTGTGCTCTGTATCTAACTCTGTTAGTTTGCTTGGTCTACGGACCTCTATGTTCTATATATTTTGTTTGTTCGTCTGTCTGCTACTATTTCTGTTAGGAGGTGTCCCATTTTCCTCCCAGTCCTTAGTACTTGTAGGGATTCCTTCCCCATATCTATAGGTCTCCGTTCAGACTAGCTTAGGACTTTAGCAGGTCTGATCGCAGGATCAGGTTCCCTGTTACATCGTAGGGATTCAGCTGAGTTCTATCGTAGGGACAGATCTCCTCTCTTTCCTTAGCTCTGGTAGCAGAACATAACATGGTCCGCACATGTTTCCACATATTTGTGGTATTGAGGTTGCTGACACTTTTCCCTCTTTTCACCTTCTGATTACACAGCTTGCATTTGACAAAGCAAATGTCATCTGCAACTGTGTCAAAAAAGGACCAGGCACTGCAAGTCTTGGGAGAGCCCGCTTTGGATTTTGGAAGAGCCATGCTCCTAATGGGTGCCGAAGTGAGGCTACAGGCAACCAAGTCTGCCCCCTCCCTCTCCCTCCTTTTTGGGCCGTTCGGGGAATCTATTCCTCAGAGCTGCTCCCACCACCTTCCTGTCCCTCACGCCATGATGGGTCAAGGACCTCATCATCTACACCACCCTCTTCAAACAACTGCTTCTCCTGGGTAGTCTCGACAGCACAGTATGCACCAGAAAGTGGCACCTGAGTCTCATCATCAGATGCGTACTGAGGTGTGCTGCTGACCATAGGCACTGGCCCACCCGCCTCTTCAGATTCAGAGAGACAAAACGGTTGCGCATCACTGCATACTACCTCTTCTTCAAATTCTCGAATTCTGCTTGGCTGGCCCCCTCTTTCCAAGCCAAGAGATTCAGAGAACAGAAGTAGAGATGGCTCCTGTCCAGGGCTCTCTGACTTCCTGGGCAATTTGGCAGGTGGTGAAGAGACAGATGGGTGCTCTTCAGTGCTCAGGACCTGAGAGGATCTGGAACTAATTGAAGTCGATGCATTATCTGCCATTCATCTGACAACGGCTTAAATTTGGTCCTCCCGCAGCAGTGGGGTACGGCTAGCTCCAACAAAGCTGCGCATAAAGGACTGTTCCCTGGTAAAACTGGGGGATGCTGAGTCACTGGTGCCCGCAGCAGGCACAGAATCCCCACGTCCTCTCCCTGCAGGCACAGAATCCTCACGTCCTCTCCCTGCAGAAACTCCACGCCCACGCCCACGACCACGACCACATGCCTTACTCCCTGCCTTCTTCATCTTGGTAGACTGATAAAGATAGGCAGAAAAGTACTAAGGGCTTAGTGTGCTTATTCCTGAACAGCTGCTAACAGGTATAAGAAACACTAATTTTATAAAGTGTGGACTAGACTTTAATATGAGCTAATGTGGCCTACACAACTGTAAAGTGGAGTGTTTGGTGAACTTTATTTAGATTTTTTATCACAAAAAGACACTGGACGTGCCCAAAGATGTAATACCGATAGTATCACAAACTTTTTGTAGCTATTACAATGTAGGAAGCTAACCTTCAATGCAATAGATGAGGCTACAAAAAATAGGCTAATACTAATCTGGCTGGGGCTGCAGGGCACAATGCTGCAGAAAGGCTCCTCTATCTACTCCTATATAGTGTGTTTGGAACCAATGTAGCTGAATACGGATGGAACCACCACACTAATAGGAGAAATCAGGAAAAATGATCAATTAGCAAAAAAGGACAATGTATGAGGCAGTGATGCACGCTGAGCGCACTACAACCAGACGTGGCTGAAGCACACACTACAGCGTGAGCTGCACTCACACACAGAGAGCTTGCAGACAGGCGTGAACAGTGCAGATGCAGAGCACTGTGCACTAGCGCTGGAAGACGAAAAAAAATTCTCTATCTACTCCTATATAGTGTGTTTGGAACCAATTTAGCTGAATACGGATGGAACCACCACACTAATAGGAGATATCAGGAAAAATTATCAATTAGCAAGAAAGGATAATGTATGAGGCAGTGACGCACGCTGAGCGCACTACAACCAGACGTGGCTGAAGCACACACTACAGCGTGAGCTGCACTCACACACACAGACCTTGCAGACAGCGGTGAACAGTGCACATGCAGAGCACTGTGCACTAGCGCTGCAAGACAAAAAAAAAATCTCTATCTACTCCTATATAGTGTGTTTGGAACCAATTTAGCTGAATACAGATGGAACCACCACACTAATAGGAGAAATCAGGAAAAATTATCAGTTTGCAAAAAAGGACAATGTATGAGGCAGTGACGCACACTGAGCGCACTACAACCAGACGTAGCTGAAGCACACCCTATAGCGTGAGCTGCACTCACACACACAGACCTTGCAGACAGTGGTGAACAGCACAGAGAACTGTGCACTAGCGCTGCAAGGCACAGCTATTTATAAAGTAGCTTGGGTAAAGCAGAATAGAGCAAATAGGTAGCTAAAACTGTCCCTCAGAACAACAGCGTCCTATCCCTAACTGAATTCACAGCAGAGTGAGCTCAAAATGGCGGCGGCGGCTTTTATAGTGCATCATGACATCATTTCAGCAGCCAATCACAGCCATGCCATTAGTTAACATGCCTACATGCCTAACAGGATATGCCTACACTTCTTAGGATCCTCATTGGCTGAATAAAATGAAACTGGCTCATTGCATTATGGGAACTTCCGATTCCGGTATATGATATTGTAAAAGTATCAGAATTAAGTATCGGAATTCCGATACCGCGAATATCGGCCGATACCCGATATTTCAGTATCGGAATGCTCAACACTACTTGTCACTTTTCCATGTGTTAGTTGTGTCTTCTGAGCAGTTTGAAGTGTTCTCTATGTGTTTTCTATGTGTTTCTATGTGTTTTTGTTTGCCTGCCATTGGTTTTAACGGTGTTTGACGGTGTTCGACGAACAGTTCGGCGAACATACGGGTGTTCGACGAACCGAACTCGAACACTACTGGGTGGCTCAACACTACTCACTAAGTGAATCTCAAGTTAACTCATTCTGCAGCAATCAATGTACTGGGAAACAAAAAGCTGGTAAAGGCTGAACAAAGAAAATTTTAGATGAAGCAAAATAGTAAAAGGGATTTTTAGACCAATAAACATGTATTTAAAGGGATTGTCCAGTCTGAAGCTGAAGGTCTGCAGTCATCTATGTGACTCTCTGTGACTGCAGACTTGTAATCCTCACATCATGCAGACTGCGCGCTGCCAGCATGATTCTAAGCCCAGAGATGGCAGAAGCCCCTGTATGTGTACAGGAATTGTGCCCCCTCTCCACGAGGAGCTGGAGCGCCTCATCCTCAACATACATGAGGGTCCCATCGGGGAGATCCGCATGTACCGGCCATGATGTCATCTCCATGGATAGGCATCAATGTGCAGAGCAGAAGACCCCTGTAAGGGAGAGCTCAGACGTGGGGGATTGATGTGGATGTGAGGAGCAGATCCCACATATTCAGAGATTATTGCACAATACATGTGGCTTCATTTCATGTCAGGAAAAACCTATGAGGAAAAAAGAAATCAGTCTTCTTACAATATAGAATAATGTCCTCCTGCCCTCGCTCATGTCTTAGGAAACGGGGTAAGAAATCCTAATCATCTGGTATTATTTATTCCCTGATCTTTTGGGTGGAGAACCCCTCCTGAGCCCCCCCCCCCATCCTATAGGAGCCATATATCTGCTCCACTACTGGCAGAAGGTAAGGAGCCAATCACACTGCACGGCTTCTACTTCCTGCTCTAGGCCCCGCCCATCTGCCTTCCCTTGAGATCTTCATGACAACCCTTGTGTAACTACGGTGACAGGCTACGCCCCCGAGCATTCTGGTCAGTGCGGATGTCTCCATATTGCTGAGGACTGTGAGCGGCTGAGCGGCGGAGCCAGCAGCGATATGAGCACTCACAGCAGTGACAGGAACAGGTGTGTGTGCAGCCAGGTCCGCTCTGCTGTGGAGCTGCCGCAGAGCGTATTGTGGTGTGTGAGCTCCGGCCATGTATATGGTTAAGAGGAGTATATATATACAGTACAGACCAAAAGTTTGGACACACCTTCTCATTTAAAGATTTTTCTGTATTTTCATGACTATGAAAATTGTACATTCACACTGAAGGCATCAAAACTATGAATTAACACATGTGGAATTATATACTTAACAAAAAGGTGTGAAAAAACTGAAAATATGTCTTATATTCTAGGTTCTTCAAAGTAGCCACCTTTTGCTTTGATGACTGCTTTGCACACTCTTGGCATTCTCTTGATGAGCTTAAAGAGGTAGTCACCGGAAATGACCTTCCAACAATCTTGAAGGAGTTCCCAGAGATGCTTAGCACTTGTTGGCCCTTTTGCCTTCACTCCGCGGTCCAGCTCACCCCAAACCATCTCGATTGGGTTCAGGACTGGTGACTGTGGAAGCCAGGTCATCTGGCATAGCACCCCATCACTCTCCTTCTTGGTCAAATAGCCCTTACACAGCCTGGAAGAGAGTTTGGGGTCCTTGTCCTGTTGAAAAATAAATGATGGTCCAACTAAACGCAAACCGGATGGAATAGCATGCCGCTGCAAGATGCTGTGGTAGCCATGCTGGTTCAGTATGCCTTCAATTTTTAATAAATCCCCAACAGTGTCACCAGCAAAGCACCCCCACACCATCACACCTCCTCCTCCATGCTTCACAGTGGGAACCAGGCATGTAGGGTCCATCCGTTCACCTTTTCTGCGTCGCACAAAGACACGGTGGTTGGAACCAAAGATCTCAAATTTGGACTTATCAGACCAAAGCACAGGTTTCCACTGGTCTAATGTCCATTCCTTGTGTTCTTTAGCCCAAACAAGTCTCTTCTGCTTGGTGCCTGTCCTTAGCTGTGGTTTCCTAGCAGCTATTTTACCATGAAAGCCTGCTGCACAAAGTCTCCTCTTAACAGTTGTTGAAGAGATGTGTCTGCTGCTAGAACTCTGTGTGGCATTGACCTGGTCTCTAATCTGAGCTGCTGTTAACCTGCGATTTCTGAGGCTGGTGACTCGGATAAACTTATCCTCAGAAGCAGAGGTGACTCTTGGTCTTCCTTTCCTGGGGCAGTCCTCATGTGAGACAGTTTCTTTGTAGCGCTTGATGGTTTTTGCAAATGCACTTGGGGACACTTTCAAAGTTTTCCCAATTTTTCGCACTGACTGACCTTCATTTCTTAAAGTAATGATGGCCACTCGTTTTTCTTTACTTTGCTGCTTTTTCTTGCCATAATACAAATTCTAACAGTCTATTCAGTAGGACTATCAGCTGTGTATCCACCTGACTTCTGCATAACACAACTGATGGTCCCAACTCCATTTATAAGGCAAGAAATCCCACTTACTAAACCTGACAGGGCACACCTGTGAAGTGAAAACCTTTTCCGGTGACTACCTCTTGAAGCTTGTCAAGAGAATGCCAAGAGTGTGCAAAGCAGTCATCAAAGCAAAAGGTGGCTACTCTGAAGAACCTAGAATATAAGACATATTTTCAGTTGTTTCACACTTTTTTGTTAAGTATATAATTCCACATGTGTTAATTCATAGTTTTGATGCCTTCAGTGTGAATGTACAATTTTCATAGTCACGAAAATACAGAAAAATCTTTAAATGAGAAGGTGTGTCCAAACTTTTGGTCTGTACTGTATATATATATATATATATATATATATATATATATATATACACAGTTAGGTCCATATATATTTGGACAGAGACAACATGTTTCTAATATTGGTTCTAGACATTACCACAATGAATTTTAAACAAAACAATTCAGATGCAGTTGAAGTTCAGACTTTCAGCATTCATTTGAGGGTATTCACATTAAAATTGGATGAAGGGTTTAGGAGTTTCAGCTCCTTAACATGTGCCACCCTGTTTCTAAAGGGACCAAAAGTTGGATAATTGACTCCAAGGCTATTTCATGGACAGGTGTGGGCAATCCCTTCGTTATGTCATTCTCAATTAAGCAGATAAAAGGCCTGGAGTTGATTTGAGGTGAGGTGCTTGCATTTGGAAGGTTTTGCTGTGAAGTAAACATGCGGTCAAAGGACCTCTCCATGCAGGTGAAACAAGCCATCCTTAAGCTGCAAAAACAGAAAAAAAAAATTAGAGAAATTGCTACAATATTAGGAGTGGCAAAATCTACAGTTTGGTACATCCTGAGAAAGAAAGAAAGCACTGGTGAACTCATCAATGCAAAAAGACCTGGGCGCCCACAAAAGACAACAGTGGTGGATGATCGCAGAATAATCTCCATGGTGAAGAGAAACCCCTTCACAACAGCCAACCAAGTGAACAACACTCTCCAGGACGTAGGGGTATCAATATCCAAATCTACCATAAAGAGAAGACTGCATGAGATTAAATATAGAGGGTTCACTGCATGGTGCAAGCCACTCATAAGCATCAAGAATAAAAAGGCTAGACTGGACTTTGCTAAAAAACATCTTAAAAAGTCAGCACAGTTCTGGAAGAACATTCTTTGGACAGATGAAACCAAGATCAACCTCTACCAGAATGATGGAAAGAGAAAAGTATGGCGAAGGCGTGGTACAGCTCATGTTTCAAAGCATACCACATCATCTGTAAAACACGGCGGAGGCAGTGTGATGGCTTGGGCATGCATGGCTGCCAGTGGCACTGGGTCACTAGTGTTTATTGATGATGTGACACAGGACAGAAGCAGCCGAATGAATTCTGATGTATTCAGAGCCATACTGTGTGCTCAGATCCAGCCAAATGCAGCCAAACTGATTGGTCGTCGTTTCATACTACAGATGGACAATGACCCAAAACATAAAGCCAAAGCAACCCAGGAGTTTATTAAAGCAAAGAAGTGGAATATTCTTGAATGGCCAAGTCAGTCACCTGATCTCAACCCAATTGAGCATGCATTTCATTTGTTAAAGACTAAACTTCAGACTGAAAGGCCCACAAACAAGCAGCAACTGAAAACCACTGCAGTGAAGGCCTGGCAGAGCATCAAAAAGTAGGAAACACAGCGTCTGGTGATGTCCATGAGTTCAAGACTTCAGGCAGTCATTGCCAACAAAGGGTTTTCAACCAAGCACTAGAAATGAACATTTTATTTACAATTATTTAATCTGTCCAATTACTTTTGGTCCCTTTAAAACAGGGTGGCACGTGTTAAGGAGCTGAAACGCCTAAACCCTTCATCCAATTTTAATGTGGACACCCTCAAATGAAAGCTGAAAGTCTGAACTTCAACTGCATCTGAATTGTTTTGTTTAAAATTCATTGTGGTAATGTCTAGAACCAAAATTAGAAAAATGTTGTCTCTGTCCAAATATATATGGAGCTAACTGTATATATATATACAGTTAGAGACAACATGTTTCTAATATTGGTTCTAGACATTACCACAATGAATTTTAAACAAAACAATTCAGATGCAGTTGAAGTTCAGACTTTCAGCATTCATTTGAGGGTATTCACATTAAAATTGGATGAAGGGTTTAGGAGTTTCAGCTCCTTAACATGTGCCACCCTGTTTCTAAAGGGACCAAAAGTTGGATAATTGACTCCAAGGCTATTTCATGGACAGGTGTGGGCAATCCCTTCGTTATGTCATTCTCAATTAAGCAGATAAAAGGCCTGGAGTTGATTTGAGGTGAGGTGCTTGCATTTGGAAGGTTTTGCTGTGAAGTAAACAAGCGGTCAAAGGACCTCTCCATGCAGGTGAAACAAGCCATCCTTAAGCTGAAAAAACAGAAAAAAAAAATTAGAGAAATTGCTACAATATTAGGAGTGGCAAAATCTACAGTTTGGTTCATCCTGAGAAAGAAAGAAAGCACTGGTGAACTCATCAATGCAAAAAGACCTGGGCGCCCACAAAAGACAACAGTGGTGGATGATCGCAGAATAATCTCCATGGTGAAGAGAAACCCCTTCACAACAGCCAACCAAGTGAACAACACTCTCCAGGAGGTAGGGGTATCAATATCCAAATCTACCATATATATATAGTACAGGCCAAAAGTTTGGACACACCGTCTCATTTAAAGATTTTTCTGTATTTTCATGACTATGAAAATTGTACATTCACACTGAAGGCATCAAAACTATGAATTAACACATGTGGAATTATATACTTAACAAAAAAGTGTGAAACAACTGAAAATATGTCTTATATTCTAGGTTCTTCAAAGTAGCCACCTTTTGCTTTGATGACTGCTTTGCATACTCTTGGCATTCTCTTGATGAGCTTCAAGAGGTAGTCACCGGAAATGGTCTTCCAACAATCTTGAAGGAGTTCCCAGAGATGCTTAGCACTTGTTGGCCCTTTTGCCTTCACTCTGCGGCCCAGCTCACCCCAAACCATCTCGATTGGGTTCAGGTCTGGTGACTGTGGAGACCAGGTCATCTGGCGTAGCACCCCATCACTCTCCTTCTTGGTCAAATAGCCCTTACACAGCCTGGAGGTGTGTTTGGGGTCATTGTCCTGTTGAAAAATAAATGATGGTCCAACTAAAAGCAAACCGGATGGAATAGCATGCCGCTGCAAGATGCTGTGGTAGCCATGCTGGTTCAGTATGCCTTCAATTTTGAATAAATCCCCAACAGTGTCACCAGCAAAGCACCCCCACACCATCACACCTCCTCCTCCATGACTCACGGTGGGAACCAGGCATGTAGAGTCCATCCGTTCACCTTTTCTGCGTCGCACAAAGACACGGTGGTTGGAACCAAAGATCTCAAATTTGGACTCATCAGACCAAAGCTCAGATTTCCACTGGTCTAATGTCCATTCCTTGTGTTCTTTAGCCCAAACAAGTCTCTTATGCTTGTTGCCTGTCCTTAGCAGTGGTTTCCTAGCAGCTATTTTACCATGAAGGCCTGCTGCACAAAGTCTCCTCTTAACAGTTGTTGTAAAGATGTGTCTGCTGCTAGAACTCTGTGTGGCATTGACCTGGTCTCTAATCTGAGCTGCTGTTAACCTGCGATTTCTGAGGCTGGTGACTCGGATAAACTTATCCTCAGAAGCAAAGGTGACTCTTGGTCTTCCTTTCCTGGGGCGGTCCTCATGTGAGCCAGTTTCTTTGTAGCACTTGATGGTTTTTGCAACTGCATGTGGGGACACTATCAAAGTTTGCCCAATTTTTTGCACTGACTGACCTTCATTTCTTAAAGTAATGATGGCCACTCGTTTTTCTTTACTTAGCTGCTTTTTTCTTGCCATAATACAAATTCTAACAGTCTATTCAGTAGGACTATCAGCTGTGTATCCATCTGACTTCTACACAACACAACTGATGGTCCCAACCCCATTTATAGGGCAAGAAATCCCACTTATTAAACCTGACAGGGCACACCTGTGAAGTGAACACCATTTCCGGTGACTACCTCTTGAAGCTCATCAAGAGAATGCCAAGAGTGTGCAAAGCAGTCATCAAAGCAAAAGGTGGCTACTTTGAAGAGCCTAGCATATAAGACATATTTTCAGTTGTTTCACACTTTTTTGTTAAGTATATAATTCCACATGTGTTAATTCATAGTTTTGATGCCTTCAGTGTGAATGTACAATTTTCATAGTCATGAAAATACAGAAAAATCTTTAAATGAGCAGGTGTGTCCAAACTTTTGGTCTGTACTGTATATATATATATATATATATATATATATATATATATATATATATATATATACACACACGGGGCATGCAGGAGATTTTAGTGGTACCAGTTTGGGTGCATGTGGCATTTTGATGTCTTTTTATTTTTCTGGTGACAATGTGATATGAGAGCTTATTGTTTCCAGGAGGAGCTGTAGTTTTCATTGGTGATGTTTTGTGGTACAGACGACGATTTTATCATTTTTATTCCATTTTTCTTGTGTGTGAGATTATTAAAAAGCAACAATTCTGCAATTGATTTTAATTTTTTCCAGCATTCAATGGCAAACGCCAGGAATTATTTTTATGTATATTTTCTTTACAGAGTTTATCGTGCAGTATTATTGCTTTCTGTTATGTACAGTCATGGCCAAAAGTATTGAGAATGAGACAAATAGTAATTTTTCCAAAGTTTACTGCTTCATTTTTTGTAATGGCAATTTGCATATACTCCTGAATGTCAAAGAGTGATCAGCTTAACAGCAATTACTGTACTTGCAAGTCAATATTTGCCCAGAAAATGAACTTTAACCCCCAAAACACATTTCAACATCATTGCAGTCCTGCCTTAAAAGGAGCAGCTAACATCGTTTTAGTGATTGATCCATTAACACAGGTGGGGTGTTGATGAGGACAGGGCTGGCGATGAATCAGTCATGATTAAGTAAGAATGACATCACTGGACACTTTAAAAGGAGGCTGGTTCTTGGTATCATTGTTTCTCTTCAGTTAACCATGGTTATCTCTAAAGAAACACGTGCAGTCATCATTGCACTGCACAAAAATGGCCTAACAGGGAAGAGTATCGCAGCTACAAAGATTGCACCTCAGTCAACAATCTATCGCATCATCAAGAACTTCAAGGAGAGAGCTTCCATTGTTGTCAAAAAGGCTCCAGGGCGCCCAAGAAAGACCAGCAAGCGCCAGGACCGTATCTTAAAACTGTTTCAGCTGCAGGATCGGACTACCAGCAGTGCCGAGCTTGCTCAGGAATGGCAGCAGGCTGGTGTGAGTGCTTCTGCACACACTGTGAGGCGGAGACTCTTTGAGCAAGGGCTGGTTTCAAGGAGGGCAGCAAAGAAGCCACTTCTCTCCAGAAAAACATCAGGGACCGACTGATATTCTGCAAAAGGTACAGGGAGTGGACTGCTGAGGACTGGGGCAAAGTCATTTTCTCTGATGAATCCCCTTTTCGATTGTTTGGGACATCTGGAAAACAGCTTAATTGGAGAAGAAGAGGTGAGCGCTACCACCAGTCTTGTCTCATGCCAACTGTAAAGCATCCTGAAACCATTCATGTGTGGGGTTGCTTCTCAGCCAAGGGAATCGGCTCACTCACAGTCTTGCCTAAAAACACAGCCATGAATAAAGAATGGTACCAGAATGTCCTCCAAGAGCAACTTCTCCCAACCGTCCAAGAGCAGTTTGGCGCCTAACAATGCCTTTTCCAGCATGATGGAGCACCTTGCCATAAAGCAAAGGTGATAACCAAATGGCTCATGGAACAAAACATAGAGATTTTGGGTCCATGGCCTGAAAACTCTCCAGATCTTAATCCCATTGAGAACTTGTGGTCAATCATCAAGAGACGGGTGGACAAACAAAAACCAACAAATTCTGGCAAAGCATTGATTATGCAAGAATGGACTGCTATCAGTCAGGATTTGGTCCAAAAGTTGATTGAGAGCATGCCAGGGAGAATTACAGAGGCCTTGAAGAAGAACACTGCAAATATTGACTCATTCTAACTGTCAATATAACCTATTGATACTCATAATATGATTGCAATTATATTTCTGTATGTGATATAAACATCAGACAAACACTAATAAAAACCAGAGGCCAGGAGATCATGTGAAAATATAATTTAGGTGTCATTCTCAATACTTTTGGCCATGACTGTAGGAGACAAAATGAACAAAAACTATTACTATTTTATTCTTGATGCTGTTTTTCGTGCTGGATAAATAATATGATCATTTTTCAGTTTGGGTTGTTTGGTCTCTGCATATCAATCAAGTTTATTTTTTTTGTTCTTGTTGTTTTTTTGAGTTTCTTTTAATTAAATCAAGTTTTAATGTAAGAAGAAAATGATTTTTGTGTTTTTTTTAATATTTATATTTTGTTGAAACGGAGTAGAGGAAAGAATGATGAACTAGTGGGAGAGCAGCTGTAAAGGACCCCTGCCAGTCCCTAAAACTAAAGGGGCCTGTGACGACACAGCATTTAATCTTAATTATCTAGATGTTAATTCTGTAGGCCCAGAATGATAGACTATTGCCTGAATTATTGACTATTGAATTTATGTGTTTCTTTCTTCGGTTGGTCCAGACACATGGACTTTTGTCATGAGTCTGAATATTGACTCATCTTGTAGGTGGAGTTGATATTTGTTAATTGATGAATGGCTGTTATTTACCTCTTGTATCAACTCCTACAATTTATTGTACTGTTACCTTTGTAAAACAGGCACACAGGGTCTTTGAACAATGGATGCTTGCTAAATATGTTGCTTACCATTGTATAAGTCCATGCAGTTTGTTGACTTGCATTGTTTGGGTATTTATAGCTTATCCTTCAATGTTTGCAAGTCAGCATTGGGGGATGAACTTTTGAACTGTGGATGCTCGAGCAATGCGAATTAGTATCACCACCCATTTCTCTTGACCTGTGGATGAAGTCTTGAAGAAGGACAGCTGTGAACTTATAAAGGAGTCTTTTTACAAAACCACTGCCAGGAACACTCTATGTGACAGCTCTACAGAACACCATGGCTCCATCAAGAGGGACACAGATTTGGATTCTATAGGATGCCAGCTAAGGAACCATGGGCTTGGCTGGAGGAATACAGATCTGCTCCATTGACTATCATAGAACACATGGATACATTTGGGGAAACCAGGTTGGCACCCACCAGTCACCTGGTCCCATGGAGATGGTTGGGGAAACCAGGGTGGGACCCTCCAGTCACCTGGTCCCATAGAGATGTTTGGGAAAACCAGGTTGGGACCCTCCAATCACCTGGTCCCATGCAGATATGTGAGGTAGCCAGGTTGGGACCCACCGTCACCTGGTCCCATGGATATGTTCGGATAAGCCAGGTTGGGACTCTTGGGTCTCATGGCCACGTACCTCAATGGACTGTCAGCTTTCTAAGCTTGTTTTAACCTCCTCTCTGTGGGTGCCCACCAAAAGTGGAGTGGGGGCAGTCGGCCCTGGAAGCCCCTAGGAGTCGCAGCTGCTTTAATCCCAGCTAGGCAGTGGAAGGGTGAGACTCTAATTTGCACCATCTTGGGTATTTGCTGGGACTGTCCAATATGTTTATTGTCTGTTTGGTGGTTCAATAAAGTATTGCCTCACTGTTTTACCCTCACCGTGTGTTGTCTAATTTGCACCATCTTGGGTATTTGCTGGGACTGTCCAATATGTTTATTGTCTGTTTGGTGGTTCAATAAAGTATTGCCTCACTGTTTTACCCTCACCGTGTGTTGTCTGAGTAGTATTATGCCCACGTTGGTTCATTGGTGGATTATAATGAGTGAGATCTGCTCCACCATGAGGGGCCGATCCTCCTGTGGAACCACGTTCAAAGATCCCAGCACAGCCCAGGATGGATTCTTGTAGCGCCGATGCTTGATAAATAGGATTGTTCAGTATAGCCCTAATAGAGAATAAATGTCTGATCTCTTCTTTCTGATGGGCATTTTAGAGCACGGAGCTGCGCTTTGGACTCACCGCTGTGCTCCCCATGCCATTGTGGTGGCCATCTTAACACCAATCTGCGCGGAGGAGACTGTGGGAGTCAGACAGAGAACATCATGCGTGGTGACAAATGTACGGACACTTTTTAGTCCCAGGATGGAGGATCACTGTGAATATTTATTAATGAACCACTGTGCATAGTAAAGCAATAAAATAATAAAATCAATATCCTCTTGACTCTTCCATGCGGCTTCCAATTGCTGCTTTCCCTTTTTCCACTTAAGCTCACATTGAAGGACGCAGGCGGCACAACAATGGCATCATCATCCCACCTGCTTAACACAGCGGGCGCCGGGCAGCGAGCCGAGGATGGATTCCTGCAGCAGCGCTGCTATATCCATCTGTATCAGTGACCCATGAATGTTGATTTATAATGGGGGCACAAGCTGGTGACTGATTTATATTCTCAGTTGAGCAGGATACACTACGGGGAATGATATACTCATGGGCACAGTGTGACGCATATTTGCATTTGATGTCACGGGGTGGGGGCATTATTTATTTAAGTCGCTTATATATGTAAGATTTTTGTTTTTCAGGAGTGCTGTGATCTGCTGAAAAGTGCGGAGCAGCAGAAACCTGGACGGCAAACTCTGCAAAGAGGAGTCGTGGCGGGAAGTCATCACGAAAAACTTGACTAGGTAAAGAAGAGAAGAAAGAGAGCGACTCCAGTGTATAAACTTTATATTAAAGGGAAAGCTATGTGGGGCCCATTATTTTAAAGGAAGAGCTACGTGGGGCCCATTATATTAAAGGGAAAGCTATGTGGGGCCCATTATATTAAAGGAAGAGCTACATGGGGCCCATTATATTAAAGGGAAAGCTATGTGTGGCCCATTATATTAAATGGAAAGCTGTATAGGGCTCATTATATTAAAGGGAGGGCTACGTGGGGCCCATTATATTAAAGGGAGAGCTACGTGAGGCTCATTATATTAAATGGAGAGCTGTATAGGGCTCATTATATTAAAGGGATAGCTATGTGTGGCCCATTATATTAAAGGGAAAGCTACGTGGGGCCCATTATATTAAAGGGAAAGCTACGTAGGGCCCATTATATTAAAAGGATAGCTATGTGGGACCCATTATATGAAAGGGAAAGCTATGTGGGGCCCATTATATTAAATGGAGAGCTGTATAGGGCTAATTATATTAAAGGGAAAGCTATGTGTGGCCCATTATATTAAATGCAGAGCTATGTGGGGCCCATTATATTAAAGGGAGAGCTACGTGGGGCCATTATATTAAAAGATGAGCTATGTGGGGCCCATTATATTAACGGGAGAGTCACGTGGGGCCCATTATATTAAAGGGAGAGCTATGTGGGGCCCATTATATTAAAGGGAGAGATATGTGGGGCCCATTATATTAAAGAGAGAGCTACGTGGGGCCCTTTATTTTAAAGGGAGAGCTATGTGGGTCTCATTATATTAAAGGGAGAGCTATATGGGGCTCATTATATTAAATTAGATGGTGGCCCGATTCTAACGCATCGGGTATTTTAGAATAGGTATGCGGCCGACCGGGCGCAAGCAGCAGAGCGGTGTTTACATTTGGCACCAAAATCGCTGATTGGTCGAGGCCGGCAACCGCGACCAATCAGCAAAGCGGTGTTAAAATTTGGCACCTATATCGCAGATTGGTCACGGCCGGCGGTCGCGACTAATCAGCAGAGCGGGGTTTAAATTTGGCGCCAATAATGCTGATTGGTCGCGGCCAGCGAACGCGACCCATCAGCAGAGCGGGGTTTAAATTTGGCGGTAATAATGCTGATTGTTTGCGGCCGGCGGTCGCGACCAATCAGCAGAGCGGTATTTAAATTTGGCGCCAATAATGGCGATTGGTCACGGCCGCGACCAATCAGCAGAGCAGTGTTTAAATTTGTCGCCAATAATGCTGGTTATTCGTGACCGGTAACCGCGACCAATGAGCAGAGCGGTGTTTAAATATGGCGCCAATATCGCTGATTGGTCACGGCCGGCCACCATGACCAATCAGCGAAGCGGTGTTTAAATTTGGCGCCAATATCGCTGATTGGTCATGGCCGGTGGTTGCGACTAATCAGCAGAGCGAGGTTTAAATTTGGCGCCAATACTGCTGATTGGTCGCGGCCAGCGACCAATCAGCAGAGCGTTGTTTAAATTTGGCACCAAAATTGCTGATTGGTTGCGGTGGCCGGCCAGGACCAATCAGCAGAGCGGGGTTTAAATTTTGCGCCAATACTGCTGATTGTTCGCGGTCGCCAGCGACCGCGACCAATTAGCAGAGCATTGTTTACATTTGGCGCCAATCTCGCTGATTGGTCGGGTCTGCCGTCCGCGACCAATCAGCAGAGCGTTGTTTAAATTTGGCGTCAATCTCGCTGATTGGTCGCGGCTGGCGGTAGTGACCAATCAGCAGAGTGGTGTTTCAATTTGCCCCCAAAATCGCTGATTGGTCAGGGCCGGCCACCGCGACCAATCAGCAGAGCGGGATTTAAATTTGCCGCCCATATCGATGATTGGTCAGGGCCGGCGGCCGCAACCAATCAGCGTCATATTAGTGAGGACCGGGGAGCGGCGCTGCCTGTGCGGGTACTTCCACTGCGAACACCTGGGAGATGAGCGGCTGCTCGCAGCAGAAGCATCCCGACTGGCGGCTCCGCTCCTCGGTCCTCCGTTCACACTTGCCGTCGGGAGATCATAGCGCTGTTTAAATTAGGCGCCAATCTCACTGATTGGTCGTGGCTGGCGTCCGCGACCAATCAGCACAGCAGTGTTTAAATGTGGCGACAAGATCGGTGATTGGTCGCGGCCGCTATTTAAATGTGGCGCCCAAATCGGCAGCGGCCGCGACCAATCAGCAGAGCGGTGTTTAACTTTAGCCCCAAGATCACTGATTGGTCGCGGGCGGAGAGCGCGACCAATCAGCGAATCGTATTGGTGAGGACCGGGGAGCGCCGCTGCCTGTGCGGATACTTCCGCTGCAAGAAGCCGGGACATGAGCGACTGCTCGCAGCAGAAGTATCCCGACCCGCAGCGCCGCTCCCCGGTCCTCCCTTGACACGCTAGCCGCTGATGTCCCCACAGTATCCGCATGGTGTTACAAAGGTCCGGACATTTGTGTTAAAAATCGCTGATTGGTTGCTGGCGCAGCCCGCGACCAATCACCGATTTGGGAACCAAATTTAAATATCGCCCGCGACCAATCACCGATTTGGGCGCCACATTTAAATAGCGTCCGTGACCAATCAGTACAGTGGTGTTTAAATGTGGAGCCAAGATGGGTGATTGGTCGCGGCCGATATTTAAATTTGGCGCCCAAATCGGTGATTGGTCGTGGGCAACGTCCGCGACCAATCAGCACAGTAGTGTTTAACTTTTGCGGCAAGATCAGTGATTGGTCGCGGGCCAAGACCGCGACCAATCACCGATTTGGGCGCAACATTTAAATAGCGTCCGCGAGCAATCAGCACAGCGGTGTTTAAATGTGGCGCCAAGATCGGTGATTGGTCGCGGATGATATTTAAATGTGGTGGCCAAATCGGTGATTGGTCACGGGCAGCGCCAGCGACCAATCAGCGATTTTTAACACAAATGTCCGGACCTTTGTAACACCATGCGGATACTGTGGGGACATCAGCGGCTAGGGTGTCGAGAGAGGACCGGGGAGCGGCGCTGCGGGTCGGGATACTTCTGCTGCGAGCGCCCGCTCATGTCCCGGGTTCTCGCAGCGGAAGTATCCGCACAGGCAGCGCCGCTGACCTCCATGCGGCTAGGGTGTGAAGGGAGGACCGGGGAGCGGCGCTGACATCCAATTGGTCGCGGCCGCTATTTAAATGTGCCGCACAAATGGGTGATTGGTCGCGGTCTTGGCCCGCGACCAATCACTGATCTTGCCGCAAAAGTTAAACACTACTGTGCTGATTGGTCACAGACGCTGCCCGCAACCAATCACCGATTTGGGCGCCAAATTTAAATATCGGCCGCGACCAATCACCGATCTTGGCTCCACATTTAAACACCGCTGTGCTGATTGGTCGCGGACGCTATTTAAATGTGGCGCCAAAATCAGTGATTGGTCGCACCCGGCGTCGGCGACCAATCAGCACAGCGGTGTTTAAATGTGGAGCCAAGATCGGTGATTGGTCGCGGCCGATATTTAAATGTGGCGCCCAAATCGGTGATTGGTCGCGGGCAGTGTCCGCGACCAATCAGCACAGCGGTGTTTAAATTTTGCGGTAAGATCAGTGATTGATCGGGTCCAAAGACCGCGACCAATCATTGAATCGTCTTGGTGAGGACCGGGGAGCAGTGCTGCCTGTACGGGTACTTCCGCTGCGAGAACCCGGGACATGAGCGGGCGCTCGCATCAGAAGTATCCCGACCCGCAGCGCCGCTCCCCGGTCCTCCCTTCCGCATGGAGGTCAGCGGCGCCGGCTGTCGGGGTCCTTCCGCTGCTACCGGCCGGGAGATGAGCGCCTCGCGCCGCTCATCTCCCGGCTGCATCTCCGTCCCGCAGATGGGTCCGGCGGTCGAGGTCCTTCTGCTGGTACCGGCCGGGAGATGAGCGCCTCGCGTCGGTCATCTCCCGGCTGCATCGCCGCTGAGCTCCGTCCCACAGATGAGCCGCTAACGGCCGCCATCTTTTTTCAGAAATCCCGCGGCGCTGATTGGCCGCTGCCGGACCAATGAGCGACGCGGGATTTCCAGGACAGACAGATAGAAAGACAGACAGACAGACAGACAGACGGGATAAGACGATTATATATATAGATGGATAGCTATATGTGGCTCATTATATTAAAGGGAAAGCTATGTGTGATCCATTATATTTAATGGATGGCTACGTGGGGCCCATTTATTGATAATAAGTTCTCTGTGGGGCCCATTACATTAAACTGAGGGTTATGTGGGGCCCTTTATATTAAATGGAAGGCTACATGGATCCCAATAAATTAAATGAAAAGCTGTGTGGGGCCTAATATTTTAAATGGAAGGTTATGTAGTTCCAATTGTCTTAAATAGAGGGTTAAGTGGGGCCCAATATATTAAATGGAAGGCTTTTTGGCGCCCATTATATTAAATAGAGGGATATTTTGGCCCATTATATTAAAGAGAGAGCTGCGTAGGGCCCATTATAATAAATGTATGACTATGTGGGGCCCAATATAATAAATGTATGGCTATGTGGGGCCCATTATATTAAAAGGATAGCTGTGTGGGGCTCATTATATTAAAGAGAAAGCTATGTGTGGATCATTATATTTAATGGATGGCTATTTGGGGCCAATTTATTTATAATAAGTTCTATGTGGGGCCCATTATATTAAATGGAAGGTTATGTAAGGCCCAATATATTAAAAAGAAGGCTATATTGGGGTCCATTATGTTATCTGGAAGGTTTTGTGGGGCCCTCTATATTAAATGGAAGGCTTTGTGGGGCCCTCAATATTAAATGGAGGGTTATTTGGGGCTATTATAAGAGGGCTTTGTGGGGCTCATTATAATAAATTGAGAGCCATGTGAGGCCCATTAAATTAAATGGAAAGCGTTGTGGGGCCCATTATATTATATGGAGGCCTATGTGAGGCGCATTATATTAAATAAAGGGCTATGTAGGGCCCACTAAAATAAATAAATCGCTATGTGGGAACAATTATATTAAATGGAAGGCTATTTTTGGCCCCTTATATTAAATAGAGGTGATTCTTGGCTCCATTATATTAAATGGAGGGTTATGTGGGGCCCATTATATTAAATGGA
Organism: Phyllobates terribilis; assembly: GCF_046119375.1. Classification (NCBI taxonomy): domain Eukaryota; kingdom Metazoa; phylum Chordata; class Amphibia; order Anura; family Dendrobatidae; genus Phyllobates; species Phyllobates terribilis. Next base: position 234,803,776 of record NW_027362764.1, read on the forward strand.
AGGCTATATGGAGCCCAGTAAATTAAATGAAAAACTATGTGGAGCCCAATAAATGTAAGTATTCTACATGGAATTCAATGTGCAGCTCATTATGACTCGCTCCCTGGGCCGTGGGGCACTCGGATCCGGGCAATAGGGAACGATGGGGGTAGTAGTGGCAACCCGGTTCCGTGGCTCAGGGTGGTCAGGCCAGTGGTAGTCCGTTATGTGCTATTGATTATGTCCGACTACGCCACCCGTGGATTTGCGGTCATTAGGAACCGCCGCTGCAGGGCAGACCGCTGGGGCTGATGATATATGCAGCTGGGATGGTGTGACTCCCCATGGGAAGAGTGCGGTCCCAGGGCAGTGTGGTGGATGGTGGGAGTGATGGTAGTGAGAGTTCCGGTGCCGATAGTGCTGGAGGAGCAAGGAGCACACAGACAACAAGTTGCAGTCCAGGGTCTTTACTAAAACAGGTAAACTGACCCATAAACAGTCCCAGCTAGGAGGGGACCTGGATGTCTGAGAGCAACGGGGAAATTGGCCCTGGTCAGGGTGAGGGTGTAGGCCTACCGTGCTTTCTGCGCTCCTTCTGGCTATCTCCTCGTTATAGGGTAACAGCCCACGTTTCCGAGCTTTCCGTGTATTCTCGCCTGTATGGCCTGCGACGTGGGTTCCTTTCTGCTCCCAGCCTTGTACGGCTTTACTGGTCCCTTCGGTTGTGGCAGGGCCTCCAGGCTTCTTAGGCCAAGGAATATACAGTCCCTTGCGGACTGGTTATCTGCTGGAGGATGTAGAATCCTCCCAGCCTCAGACACCAAAGTCTGGTAAAGTCAGTCTTTTATCTGCCAAGACAGGCTCACTTCGCCTCTTGTCTCTGGCTTGTGGCTCTCCTCCTGCCACACTTCCTCTTAGGTGCAATACAAAACTGTCTGTCCCTGCTCTGCTCTGGGACAAGTCTCAGTCCTGAGACAGGCCTTCAAGTTCTCCCTAACCCTGCCCCCAGCACCAGCTTTTATAGGGGCAGCCTGCTCCCCCTACTGGCCTGAGACAGGAGGCATTGCATGCTAATGTTCCCCTGACTAGAGAACCTCCCCCTTGCTCTCAGACACAGCTTTATTTACACTTGTGGCATCCAGGCCAGGGTGACACAATTATACTATAAAGAGGGCTATGTGGGGGCCATTATACTTTATGGAATTCTATGTGGGGGCCCATTATACTTTTGCCAATGATAAATTGTGTGCTCCGATGGCACCCTAACGTTAAAGGGTGTGCTCCGATGGCACCCCAACGGTAAAGGTTGTTTTCAGGTGACACCCAAACGGCCAAGGGGGTGCTCCGGTGGCAGACCAACTGGAAACAGTGTACTCCATTGGTACACAAACGGCTGAGGGTTTGCTCTGGTGGCACCCTAATGGTAAAGGGTGTGCTCCGGTGGCTCGCCAACATCATAGGGTGTGCTTCGGTGGCTGACCAACGGCAAACGGTGTGCTCCTGTGGCAGACTAGCGTCAAAGAGAGTGCTCCGATGGCAACCTAATGGAAAAAAAGGTGTGCTCCGGTGACACACCAACGGTAAAGCGTGTGCTCTAGTGGCACACCAATGGCAAAAAGGCCAAAGAGTGCACCCTGGGGGCAGGCTAAGCAGAGCTAGAGTGCGCCCCAGTGGTAAGCAAAAAGCCCAACATGGGTGCCCTGGTGGTAAGCAAAATAGTCATAGAGTGCACCCCGGTGGCAGCTAAAAAGACCAAGATGGGTGCTCCGGTGGTAAGCAAAATTGTCAGAGAGTGCTCCCCGGTGGCAGCTAAAAAGCCCAAGATGGGTGTTCTGGTGGTAAGTGAAAAGGCCAAAGAGTGCATCCCGGTGGCAGCTGAAAAGCCCAAGATGGGTGCCCCCGTGGTAAGAAAAATGGTCAGAGTGTGCTCCCCGGTGGTAGTTAAAAAGCCCAAGATGGGAGCTCCGGTGGTAAGCAAAATGGTCAGAGAGAGCACCCCGGTGGCGGGCTAAAAATCCCAACATGGGGTGCACCGGTGGTAAGCAAAATGATCATAGAGCGCATACCAATGGCAGTTAAAAAGCCCAAGATGGGTGCCCCGGTGGTAAGCAAAATGGTCAAAGAGTGCACCCCGGTGGCAATTAAAAAGCCAAGATGAGTGCCCCGGTGGTAAGCAAAATGGTCAGAGAGTGCACCCTGGCAGCAGCTAAAAATTCCAACATGGGTACCCAGGTTGTAAGCAAAATGGTCAGAGAGTACACCCCAGTGGCAGCTACAAAACCCAAGATGGGTGCCATGGTGGTAAGCAAAATGGTCAGAGAGTGCACCCTGGTGACAGTTAAAAAGCCCAAGATGGGTGCTCCGATGGTAAGCAAAATGGTCAGAGAGCGCACCCTGGTGGCAGCTGAAAAGCCCAACATGGGTGCCCCGGTGGTAAGCAAAATGGTGAAAGAGTGCACCCTCGTGGCAGCTACAAAGCCCAAGATGGGTGCTCCAGTGGTAAGAAAATGGTCAGACAGTGCACCCTGGTGGCAGTTAAAAAGCCCAAGATGGGTGCGCCAGTGGTAAGTGAAAAGGCCAAAGAGTGCACCCTGGTGGCAGCTAAAAAGCCCAAGATGGGTGCTCCGGTGGTAAGCAAATTGGTCAGACAGTGCACCCTGGTGGCAATTAAAAAGCCCAAGATGGGGGCTCTGGTGATAAGCAAAAAGGCCAAAGATTCTACCCCGGTGGCATGCTAAAAAGCCCAAGATGGGTGCCCCGATGGTAAGCAAAAAGGTCACATATTGGGCCCCTCTGGTAGGCCTATGGGAAATGGTGTGCTCTCATGGTATGCCAAAGGCAAAGGATGTAATCCAATGGTACTCCAATGGTAAAGGGTTTGCTCCAGTGCCATGTCAGCTGCAAAAAGTGTGCTCCAGTGGCATGCCAGTGGCAAAAGGTGTGCTCTGATGGCACCCCAACGGTAAATGGCTTGCTCCAGTGGCACCCCAGAATCCAATGGTGTTTTTTGGTGGCAGACCAACAGGAAATGATGTGCTCCGGTGGCAGGCCAATGGAAAAGAGGGTGCTTCGGTGGCACACCAAAGGCAAAGGGTGTGCTTTCGGTGGCACACCAATGACATATGGGACAAAGAATGCACTCCTTATATTATGGGGCCCAATACAATAGAAAGAAGGCTATATTGGGCCCATTATGTTAAATAGAGGGTTATGGGAGGCTTTTGTGTATATATATATATATATATATATATATATATACAGTACAGACCAAAAGTTTGGACACACCTTCTCATTTAAAGATTTTTCTGCATTTTCGTGACTATGAAAATTGTACATCCACACTGAAGGCATCAAAACTATGAATTAACACATGTGGAATTATATACTTAACAAAAAAGTGTGAAACAACTGAAAATATGTATTATATTCTAGGTTCTTCAAAGTAGCCACCTTTTGCTTTGATGACTTCTTTGCACACTCTTGGCATTCTCTTGATGAGCTTCAAGAGGTACTCACCGGAAATGGTCTTCCACCAATCTTGAAGAAGTTCCCAGAGAAGCTTAGCACTTGTTGGCCCTTTTGCCTTCACTCTGCGGTCCAGCTCACCCCAAACCATCTCGATTGAGTTCAGGTCTGGTGACTGTGGAGGCCAGGTCATCTGGCGTAGCACCCCATCACTCTCTTTCTTGGTCAAATAGCCCTTACACAGCCTGGAGGTGTGTTTGGGGAAATTGTCCTGTTGAAAAATAAATGATGGTCCAACTAAACGCAAACCGGATGGAATAGCATGCCGCTGCAAGATGCTGTGGTAGCCATGCTGGTTCAGTATGCCTTCAATTTTGAATTAATCCCCAACAGTGTCACCAGCAAAGCACCCCCACACCATCACATCTCCTCCTCCATGCTTCACGGTGGGAACCAGGCATGTAGAGTCCATCCGTTCACCTTTTCTGCGTCGCACAAAGACACGGTGGTTGGAACCAAATATCTCAAATTTGGACTCATCAGACCAAAGCACAGATTTCCACTGGTCTAATGTCCATTCCTTGTGTTCTTTAGCCCAAACAAGTCTCTTCTGCTTGTTGCCTGTCCTTAGCAGTGGTTTCCTAGCAGCTATTTTACCATGAAGGCCTGCTGCACAAAGTCTCCTCTTAACAGTTGTTGTAGAGATGTGTCTGCTGCTAGAACTCTCTGTGGCATTGACCTGGTCTTTAATCTGAGCTGCTGTTAACCTGCAATTTCTTAGGCTGGTGACTCAGATAAACTTATCCTCAGAAGCAGAGGTGACTCTTGGTCTTCCTTTCCTGGGGCGGTCCTCATGTGAGCCAGTTTCTTTGTAGCGCTTGATGGTTTTTGCAAATGCCCTTGGGGACACTTTCAAAGTTTGCCCAATTTTTCGGACTGACTGACCTTCATTTCTTAAAGTAATGATGGCCACTCGTTTTTCTTTACTTAGCTGCTTTTTTCTTGCCATAATACAAATTCTAACAATCTATTCAGTAGGACTATCAGCTGTGTATCCAGCTGACTTCTGCACAACACAACTGATGGTCCCAACCCCATTTATAAGGCAAGAAATCCCACTTATTAAACCTGACAGGGCACACCTGTGAAGTGAAAACCTTTTCCGGTGACTACCTCTTGAAGCTCATCAAGAGAATGCCAAGAGTGTGCAAAGCAGTCATCAAAGCAAAAGGTGGCTACTTTGAAGAACCTAGAATATAAGACATATTTTCAGTTGTTTCACACTTTTTTGTTAAGTATATAATTCCACATGTGTTAATTCATAGTTTTGATGCATTCAGTGTGAATGTACAATTTTCATAGTCATACAAATATAGAAAAATCTTTAAATGAGAAGGTGTGTCCAAACTTTTGGTCTGTACTATATATATATATATATATATATAGAGAGAGAGAGATAGATGTATATATATATATATATCTATATACTATGGGGCCTATATATTGTGGGGCCTATATATATATTATAATATAAGGAGGGCTATGTGGGGCTCATCATAATAAAGGGAGGCCTATGTGGGGCCCATTATTTTATATAGAAAGCAACGTTGGGCCCATTATATTAATTGGGGGCTTATGCGGAGCCCATTATATTAAATGGAAGCCTATGTAGGGCCCATTATATAAAATGGTAGGCTGCGTGGGGCCCATTATATCATATGGACAGCTTTGTCGCACCCATCATATTAAATGGAAGCATATGTGGACCGTATTGAATTAAATGGAAAGCTATGTGGGGCCCATTATATGAAATGAAAAGCTATTTTGACCCCATTATAATAAAGGGACTGCTATATGGGGCCCAATATATTAAATGAAAAGCTATGTAGGGAATGATATATTAAATGGAAGGTTATGTGGGACCTAATATATTAAATAGAAAGCTTTTTGGGGGCCAATATATTTAATGGAAGCTTATGTGGAGCCCATTATATTAATTGGAAGACTATGTGTGGCCCAAAATATTAAATCAAAAGTTAAGTGGGGCCGAATATATTATATGTAAAGCAATGTCGAGCCCATTATATTAATTGGAGGGATACGTGAGGTGCATTATATTAAATAAAGGGCTATGTGGGATCCCTTATATTAAATGGAAGGTTATATTTTGGCGATTATATTAAATGGAAGGCAATGTGGGGCCCAATATATTAAATGGAAGGCTATGTGAGGCTCACAATGTTAAATGGAAGGCTAAGTGGGGCTCATTATACTTTTGCCAAGGGTAAAATGTGTGCTCCGGTGGCACACCAATGGAAAAAAGGCTAAAGACTGCACCTCTTATATTAAATAGAGGGCTTTGTGGGACCCAATAGATTAAAAACAGGACTATATTGGGGGCTATTATATTAAAAGGAGGGTTATGTCAGGCCTATAATAAATGGAGTGCTCTCTGGGCGTATTATAATTAAAAAAGGACTATGTGGGGCTCATTGTAATAAATGGAGGGCTATGTGTGGCCCAAAATATTAAAGGGGCTCACTGAGACTCTTTCGCCCAGGGCCCACATAAACCTGGTGCTGGCCCTGGCTCCGGTGGCACACCAGTGGGATAAAGGCTAAGGACTGCACCTCTTATATTAAATAGAGGGCTTTGTGGGACCCAGTACATTAAAAACAGGGCTATATTGGGGGCTATTATATTAAAAGGAGGGTTTTGTCAGGCCTTATATAATAAATGGAGTACTCTCTGGGCCTATTATAATATAAAAAGGGCTATGTGGGGCTCATTATAATAAATGGAGGGCTATTTGGGGCCCATTATGCTACATGAAAGGCAATGTGGGGCCCATTATATTAAATGGAAGGCTATGTGACACCCATTATGCTACATGGAAGGCTATGTGGGGCCCACAATATTAAATGGAAGGCTATGGGGGGCTCATTATACTACATGGAAGGCATTGTGGGGCCCATTATATTAAATGGAAGGCTATGTGGGGCTCATTATAATAAATGGAGGGCTATTTGGGACCCATTAAATTATATAGAAAGCTTTGTGGCACCCATTATATGAAATGGAGGGCTATGTTGGGCCCATTATATTATATGGAAAGATATGCAGGTCCACTATCTTAATTGATGGGTTATGCAGAGCTCATTATATCAAAAGGATGGCTACGTGAGGTGCATGAAGGGCTATGTAGGGCATATTATATTAAATAAAGGGTTACGTGGGCCCATTAAATTATGCTAACGGTTAAAGGTGTGCTTCTGTGGCATGTTATCGGTTAAACGTGTGCTTCAGTGGCATGCTAACAGTTAAAGGTGTGCTTCTGTGGCATGCTAACGGTTAAAGGTGTGCTTCGGTGGCATGCTAACGGTTAAAGGTGTGCTCCTGTGGCATGCTAACGGTAAAAGTTGTGTTCTGGTGGCACGCTAACAGCAAAAAGTGTGTTCAAGGGCATACTAACGGATAAAGGTGTGCTCCAGTGACACGCTAATGGATAAAGTTGTGCTTCGGTGGCATGCTAATGATTAAAGGTGTGCTTCAGAGGCATGCTAACGGATAAAGGTGTGCTCCGGTGGCACACTAACGGTTAAAGGTGTGCTTCGGTGGCATGCTAACAATTAAAGGTGTGATTCGCTGGCATGGTAACGGATAAAGGTGTGTTTTGGTGGCATGCTAATGGCAAAAAGTGTGTTTGGGGCATGCTAACGGTTAAAGGTGTGCTACGGAGGCATACTAACGGTTAAAAGTAGGCTAAGGTGGCATGCTAACGGATAATGGTGTGCTGCGGTGGCATGTTAACGGTTAAAGGTGTACTTCGGTGGCATACTAACGGTGCAAGGTGTGCTCCGGTTTCACATTAACGGTTAAAGGTGTGCTCCGTTGGCACACTAACGGATAAAAGTGTGGTTCAGTGGCAAGCAAACTGTTAAACGTGTGCTCCTGCGGCACACTAACTGTTAAAGGTGTGCTTTGATGGCATTCTAAAGGATAGAGGTGTGCTCCGGTGGCACACTAACGGATAATGGTGTTCTCCGGTGGCGCACTAACGGTTAAAGGTGTGCTTCGGTGGCATGCTAACGGATAAAGGTGTGCTTCGGTGGCATACTAACGGATAAAGGTGTGCTCCGGAGACACACTAACGGTTAAAGGTGTGCTTCAGTGGCATGCTAACGGATAAAGGTGTGCTTCGGTGTCATGCTAACGGTTAAAGGTGTGTTCCGATGGTACACTAACAGATAAAGGTGTGCTTCGGTGGCATGCTAACGGTTAAAGGTATGCTCCGGCGGCACACTTACGATTAAAGGTGTTCTTCAGTGGCATGCTAACAGATAAAGTTGTGCTTCGGTGGCATGCTAATGGCTAAATGTGTGCTTCGGTGGCATGCTAACGGTTAAAGGTGTGCTTCGATGGCATGCTAACTGTTAAAGGTGTGCTCCAGTGGCACACTAACGGATAAAGGTGTGCTTTGGTGGCATGCTAACAGATAAAGCTGTGCTTCGGTGGCATGCTAACAATTAAAGGTGTGATTTGGTGGCATGGTAATGGATAAAGGTGTGCTTCGGTGGCACATTAACGGATAAAGGTGTGCTTCGGTGGTACACTAATGATTAAAGGTGTGCTTCGGTGGCATGCTAATGGTTAAAGGTGTACTTCGGTGGTCTGCTAACCGTTAAGGATGTGCTTCGGTGGCATGCTAACGGATAAAGGTGTGCTCCGGTGGCACACTAACAGTTAAAGGTGTGCTTCGGTGGCATGCTAACGATTAAAGGTTTGATTCCATGGTATGGTAACGGATAAAGGTGTGCTTCGGTGGCATGCTAACAGCAAAAAGTGTGTTCAGGGGAATGCTAACGGTTAAAGGTGTGCTTTGGTGGCATGATAACGAACAAAGGTGTGCTCCCGTGGCACACTAACGGTTAAAGGTGTGCTTTGGTGGCACACTAACGGATAAAGGTGTGCTTTGGTGGCATGATAACTGTTAAAGGTGTGCTCCGGCGGCACACTAATGATTCAAGGTGTGCTTCGGTGGCACACTAATGGATATAGATGTGCTTCGGTGGCATGCTAACTGTTAAAGGTGTGCTCTGACGGCACGCTAATGGTTAAAGGTGTGCTTCGGTGGCATGCTAACAGATATAGGAGTGCTCCGGTGGCACACTAATCATTAAAGGTGTGCTTCGGTGGCATGCTAATGATTAAATGTATGATTTGGTGGCATGGTAACGTATAAAGGTGTGCTTCGGTGGCATGCTAACGGCAAAAGTGTGTTCAGGGGCATGCTAATGGTTAAAGGTGTGCTTCGGTGGAACACTAATGATTAAAGGTGTGCTTCGGTGGCATGCTAACGGATAAAGTTGTGCTTCGGTGGCATGCTAATGGTTAAAGGTGTGCTTCAGTGGCACACTAATGGTTAAAGGTGTGCTTCGGTGGCTTGCTAACGATTAAAGGTGAGATTCGCTGGCATAGTAACGGATAAAGGTGTGCTTTGGTGGCATGCTAACGGTTAAAGGTATGCTCCGGCGGCACACTTACGGTTAAAGGCGTTCTTCAGTGGCATGCTAACGGATAAAGTTGTGCTCTGGTGACACACTAACGGTTCAAGGTGTGCTTCGGTGGCACACTAATGGATAAAGGTGTGCTTCCGTGGCATGCTAACTGTTAAAGGTGTGCTCCGGTGGCACACTAATGGTTAAAGGTGTGCTTCGGTGGCATGCTAACGGATAAAGTTGTGCTTCGGTGGTATGCTAATGGTTAAAGGTGTGCTTCAATGGCATGCTAACGGTTAGAGGTGTGCTTCGGTGGCATGCTAACGGATAAAGGTGTGCTCCGGTGGCACACTAACCGTTAAAGGTGTGCTTCGGTGGAATGCTAACGATTAAAGGTGTGATTCGGTGGCATGGTAACGGATAAAGGTGTGCTTCGGTGGCATGCTAACGGCAAAAAGTATGTTCGGGGGCATGCTAACGGTTAAAGGTGTGCTTCGGTGGCACACTAACGGATAAAGGTGTGCTCCGGTGGTACACTAATGATTAAAGGTGTGCTTCGGTGGCATGCTAACGGATAAAGGTGTGCTCCGGTGGCATGTTAACGGATAAAGTTGTGCTTCGGTGGCACACTAACGGTTAAAGTTGTGCTTCGGTGGCATGCTAACGATTAAAGGTGTGATTCGCTGGCATGGTAACGGATAAAGGTGTGCTCCGTTGGCACACTAATGATTAAAAGTGTGCTTCGGTGGCATGCTAACGGATAAAGGTGTGCTCCGGTGGCACACTAATGATGAAAGGTGTGCTCCAGCTGCACACTAACGGTGAAAGGTGTGCTAAGGTGGCATAATAACGGTTAAAGGTGTGCTCCGTTGGCACACTAACGGATAAAGGTGTGCTTCGCTGGCATGCTAAAGGTTAAAGGTGTGCTCCGGCGGCACATTAACGGTTAAAAGTGTGCTTCGGTGGCATGCTAACGGATAAATGTGTGCTTAGGTGGCACACAGACGGATAATGGTGTGCTCCAGTGGCATGCTAACGGTTAAATGTGTGCTTCGGTGGCATACTAACGGTTAATGGTATGCTCCGTTGGCACACTAAAGGTTAAACGTGTGCTCCGGTGGCACACTAACGGTTAAAGGTGTGCTCTGGTGGCATGCTAACGGATAAAGATGTTCTTCGGTGGCATGCTAACTGTTAAAGGTGTGCTCCGGCGGCACACTAACGGTTCAAAGTGTGCTTCGGTGGCACACTAACGGATAAAGGTGTGCTTTGGTGGCATGCTAACTGTTAAAGGTGTGCTCCGGCGGCACACTAACGGTCAAAGGTGTGCTTCGGTGGCATGCTAACGGCAAAAAGTGTGTTCGGGGCATGCTAACGGTTAAAGGTGTGCTTCGGTGCCATGCTAACGGATAAAGTTGTGCTTCGGTGGCATGCTAATGGTTAAAGGTGTGCTTCGGTGGTATGCTAACCGTTAAAGGTGTGCTTCGGTGGCATGCTAACGGATAAAGGTGTGCTCCGGTGGCACACTAACCGTTAAAGGTGTGCTTTGGTGGCATGCTAACGATTAAAGGTGTGATTCGGTGACATGGTAACGTATAAAGGTGTGCTTCGGTGGCATGCTAATGGCAAAAAGTGTGTTCAGGGGCATGCTAACGGTTAAAGGCGTGCTTCGGTGGCACACTAACAGATAAAGGTGTGCTCCGGTGGTACACTAATGATTAAAGGTGTGCTTCGGTGACATGCGAACAGATAAAGGTGTGCTTGGGTGGCATGCTAACGGATAAAGTTGTGCTCAGTCGGCACACTAATGGTTAAAGGTGTGCTTCGGTGGCATGCTAACGGATAAATGTGTGCTCCGGTGGCACACTAACCGTTAAAGGTGAGCTTCGGTGGCATGCTAATGATTAAAGGTGTGATTCGCTGGCATGGTAACGGATAAAGGTGTGCTTCGGTGGCATGCTAACGGTAAAAAGTGTGTTGGGGAGCATGCTAACGGTTAAAGGTGTGCTTCGGTGGCATACTAATGGATAAAGGTGTGCTCCAGTGGCACACTAATGATTAAAAGTGTGCTTGGTGGCATGCTAACAGATAAAGGTGTGCTCTGGTGGCACACTAATGATTAAAGGAGTGCTCCGTTGGCACGCTAACGGAAAAAGGTGTGCTTCGGTGGCATGCTAACGGTTAAATGTGTGCTCCGACGGCACACTAACGGGTAAAGGTGTGCTTCGATGGCATGCTAACCGATAAAGGTGTCCTTCGGTGGCATGCTAACTGTTAAAGGTGTGCTCCGGCGGCACACTAACAGTTCAAGGTGTGCTTCGGTGGCACACTAACGGTTAAAGGTGTGCTCCGCTGGCACACTATCGGTTAAACGTGTGCTCCGGCGGCACAATAACGGTTAAAGGTGTGCTTCGGTGGCATGCTAACGGATAAAGGTGTTCTTCGGTGGCATGCTAACTGTTAAAGGTGTGCTCCAGCGGCACACTAACAGTTCAATGTGTGCTTCGGTGGCACACTAACGGATAAAGGTGTGCTTTGGTGGCATGCAAACTGTTAAAGGTGTGCTCCGGCGGCACACTAACGGTTAAAGGTGTGCTTCGGTGGCATGCTAATGGCAAAAAGTGTGTTTGGGGGCATGCTAACGGTTAAAGGTGTACTTCGGTGGCACACTAACGGATAAAGATTTGCTCCGGTGGTACACTAATGATTAAAGGGGTGCTTCGGTGGCACACTAACGGATAAAGGTGTGCTTTGGTAGCATGCTAACTGTTAAAGGTGTGCTCCGGCGGCACACTAACGGTTAAAGGTGTGCTTCGGTGGCATGCTAGCGGATAAAGTTGTGCTTCGGTGGCATGCTAATGATCAAAGGTGTGCTTCGGTGGTATGCTAACGGTTAAAGGTGCGCTTCGGTGGCATGCTAACGGATAAAGGTGTGCTCCGGTGGCACACTAACTGTTCAAGGTGTGCTTTGGTGGCATGCTAACGATTAAAGGTGTGATTCGGTGGCATGGTAATGCATAAAGGTGTGCTTCGGTGGCATGCTAACGGCAAAAAGTGTGTTCGGGGGCATGATAACGGTTAAAGGTGTGCTTCGGTGGCACACTAACGGATAAAGCTGTGCTTTGGTGGTACACTAATGATTAAAGGTGTGCTTCAGTGGCATGCGAATAGATAAAGGTGTAGTTTGGTGGCATGCTAACTAGTGTTGAGCGAGCACTAAAATGCTCGGGTGCTCGAAGCTCGGGCCGAGCTCGCCGTGATACTCGAGTGCTCGACCCGAGCAACGAGCCCAATGTTAGTCTATGGTAGACTCAAGCATTTTTGCGGTGGCACCCCCAGCAGTCTTTTAAAAGCCTAACAAGTGCCCAAAACGATAGTCACAGTGCTCAAATGACATGGGGACAGCATGGGGATCACCCCAGGAAGCATTTCTGACCCCCAGGTCACTGCTGTCAACAACGTGGTCAGAGGTATTAAGCCACTTTTACAGGCTCACAATAAAACGTTCAAAACCTAAAGTGAAACTTTTTCCTGTGAAATATGTTAAGGAACATCCTTTCCAGGGTAAAGACTTGTGTATAAGTTAAAATAAATGACCAAAAACAAAAATACTCCTCCACACCTTCAGCTATGTTCACAAGTAGCATTTTTTATGCGCTTTTGCACTTTTGTATTGCTTTCAACTATGACAAATGCATTCACCGTGAAATGTCATTTTAACATTTTACAACCTTATCTGGCCATGTGCTGTGTGACACATGCATAAAGTGCTGAAAAGACAAGGGAACAGCATGGGGAAGACCCCTGGAAGCATCTCTGACACCCAGGTCACTGTCTAAAAGTGTGCCCATCATAAGTGATCCTTACCGCATCAGAAGATGCAGACTTGCAACTATCCCCGTGCAAGTTCTAGTCCCAGGGCAGTGTTCAATTGTACCTCCCCCATTCCTTGCAGTACAAGCTCAAGTATGCAGCCTGCCACCCACCCACCCCCAGGCTGCAATACCATACTGCTTGCTTGCTTGAACTTGAAATTGGGCCTTTTAGGCATGTGGAGGCGGAATCTGGCCACCACGTCATGGCTGTGTTGGCGGCCGGGTGTCCATACTCGGTCCCCAGCCGCCCCGCGGCCGGGTGTCCACACACGGTCCCCAGCCACCTGGGGGCAGCCGGGTGTCCATAAACGGTCCCCAGCCGCCCCTATTTCTCCTTGGAACATCCCCCCACACACTTTTCTTAGCCCAGCCTGCTTTAGGCAGCATTGGACGAGCCCACCAGAGAACCAGACTCCTCCGGTGGGCCCTGACTTCTCCATCGGTGGAGTTGAGAGTGCCAAGGTGAGGAGCATGATGATGATGACAGAAGTTAGCATCTGCTATGTTTTCTTTTAATGCAAGTGTAAGTGTGCAGCCTGCCACCCACCCACCCCCAGACTGCAATTCCATACTGCTAGCTTGCACTTGAAATGGGGCCTTTTAGTTTGGAGGAGGCCGAAGCTGGCCACTACCTCATGGCTGCTTCAGCAGCGAGGTATCCATACTCAGTCCCCAGCCGCCCATATTTGTCCTGGTGTGCCTTATGGTAAAGATTAAGCGCGTATACCAAAACATTACCTGTGCCCTCCCCAGTGCATTTAGTGGGAAGGAGAGCCTATTCCGCTGTAGTGTGTGCATGCCAAACCCCTGTTCATGGTACATGCGAAGATGCCTCCCACCTTGCACCTGTCGTTGCAGACTTGCAACTATCCCCATTCAAGTCCTTGTCCCAGGGCAGTGTTCAATTGTACCTCTCCCATTCCTTGGAATGCAAGCGCAAGTATGCAGCCTGCCACCCACCCACCCCCAGGCTGCAATACCATACTGCTTGCTTGCACTTTAAATTGGGCCTTTTAGGCATGTGGAGGCGGAATCTGGCCACCACGCCATGGCTGTGTCGGCGACCTGGTATCCATACGCAGTCCCCTGCCGCCTGGTGGCCGGGTGTCCCCGCTTGCTCCCCAGCCTCCAGGGGGTGGCTGGGTGTCCATACTCGGTCCCCAGCCACCCCTATTTGTCCCGGTAACCTTTCCCACACTTTTCTTAGCCTGGCCTGTTTTAGGGCAGCATTGGCCGAGCCCACCGGACTATCAGACTCCTCCGGTGGGCCCTGGCTTCTCCATCAGGGGAGTTGAGAGTGCCAAGGTGAGGAGCATGATGAGGATGATAGAAGTTAGCATCTGCTTTGTTTTGTTGTAATGCAAGCGCATTTATGTAGTAGCGGCTAGGCCTGAGGTGCTCAGCGTTTTGGCGCATATCCTACCTCCTCCGAGGATTGCTGGATGTTTTCCTGCTACTATCCAAGTTCTATGACTCCCGTTAAAACAAAGCTTCAGGTGATAAATGATGGATGAGGTAGTGGCAAAGGAGAAAGAGCAGGAGGAACAGGGACCATTCACATCAATATCAGGCCAGTCAACCAGATATGTCTTGTAGGATATGTTTCTGTAACAAAAGGAGCAGTTCGGCTACACAGTTATAGGGCATACAGTGAGTGCAATGCCTACCAAAAATTTCGAGCCACTCCAATGCCCCTTGGAAATGACATGGAGGTCAGAGGGCGTTAACTAAACCTTTTTTTCCATTTATAGCAACTGGGTCTCCCGTGCACTGTTGGCCTAAGCAGTGAATGGAAGGCTTTCCAAAAATTATGAGGAACTGCAATGTCCCTTACAAGAGCCATGTGTGGCACCCCAGGGGTCTGGTCACCACAGTAATAGAGATATTACGTCGGAGAGCAAGTGGGAGGTTTCCTGGTCAGGATCCCTTAAACATGCAACATCCTCCTGCCCCAATCCTGGGAGGGGAGAATTCTGCCCTTATAAACTGGATCTGGGGCGGGGTTGAGTGAGTCAGAGAACAGTCAGAGTCAGAGTGAGAGCAAGGGAAAGTAACAGCAAGGAGCTCTGTAGGAGCTAGGAGCTAAAGACCAGGGGCTGGAAGCTGAGCAGAGCTCGCACTGGCAGAAGACAATAGGAACCGGACACAGGAGTCCGAAGCTGTGAGGACTTATATATCCAGCAGCAGAAACCAGCCGGCAGGGGATTTCAGGTCCTCTGGCCATAGAAGCCCGGAGGCTCAGTCACAAGCAAGGGACCAGCACCGCTGTCGTGGAGCGGAGGCTAACAGAAGGCCCCAAGTCACCAGCCATACGGGTGAGCACTACACGGTACATTCAGGGACGTGGGCTACTTCTACCCGCTTACAGCAAGGTAGCCAGGAAGAGTGCAGACAGACGGGGAGGCCTACAACTCCACCTGGCCAGGGGAACTCCTGCTTGCTCACAGACTGACCAGGCCTCTTATGCCAGCCAGTACTCCCGGGAGGGTCTACCTTATAATCATCAGTAAAGACCCTGAACTGCACTGCAAAGACTCTGAGTCATTCCTGCTGCGCTCGTGCACCATCACCCCCATCATTCACACTCACTGCCCTGAGGCTATACTCCTCCCGAGGGGAGTTATCCCATTCTATGCTGCGCACACAACACCAGCCTCAGCGGTCTGCCACGCAGCGGTGGTATTCCCTGACCGCAATCCACGGGTGGCGCAGTCGGACAATTAACCTCAAAACCTAAGAAAGACTGCCACTGGTTTGACCAGCCTGAGCCATGGGACCGGGTCACCGCCACGGAGACTACAGACCCCAGAGACCCGGCACCGGGTATCCCACACACGTGTACACGCGGCCCAGGGGGCGCGTCACATGCAGTACAGCATATTACAAACATAAGTCCCATTATTGGGGAGTGGGTGTCCCATAGTATTTGCTTATGCTTTCCCAGCAAAAGCTGCCAAAAATTAGGACGGAGCAACTTGCAATGCCCCTTACAAGAGCCATGCAGTACAGCATATTACAAACATAAGTCCCATTATTGGGGATTGGGTGTTCCATAGTATTTGCTTATGCTTTCGCAGCAAAAGCTGCCAAAAATTAGGACGGAGCAACTTGCAATGCCCCTTACAAGAGCCATGCAGTACAGCATATTACAAACATAAGTCCCATTATTGGGGAGTGGGTGTCCCATGGTATTTGCTTATGCTTTCCCAGCAAAAGCTGCCAAAAATTAGGATGGAGCAACTTGCAATGCCCCTTACAAGAGCCATGCAGTACAGCATATTACAAACATAAGTCCCATTATTGGGGAGTGGGTGTCCCATAGTATTTGCTTACGCTTTCCCAGCAAAAGCTGCCAAAAATTAGGACGGAGCAACTTGCAATGCCCCTTACAAGACCCATGCAGTACAGCATATTACAAACATAAGTCCCATTATTGGGGAGTGGGTGTCCCATAGTATTTGCTTATGCTTTCGCAGCAAAAGCTGCCAAAAATTAGGATGGAGCAACTTGCAATGTCCCTTACAAGAGCCATGCAGTACAGCATATTACAAACATAAGTCCCATTATTGAGGAGTGGGTGTCCCATAGTATTTGCTTATGCCTTGCAAGCAAAAGCTGCCAAAAATAAGGATGGAGGAACTTGCAATGCTGGCACCCTGGTGGCATAGGGGTGGTGGAGGCTGAGGATAAGGAGAAGAAGATTAAACAGCCGAAATGAGGAAGCGTATACCCATGTGTGGGTGTGAAGTGGTGCATGTGAATACACCTCCCGAAATAACACAGTGGATTTGACTTTATGTTACTCTGCTGTCATTTGGTGGTGATGAGAAGTCTGGCCCAATCCAGCCCTTGTTCATTTTGATAAGGGTCAGCTTGTCAGCATTGTCAGTTGACAGGCGAGTGCGCTTATCAGTTATAATTCCCCCAGCGGCACTAAAAACACGCTCCGATAACACGCTAGCGGCAGGGCAGGCCAGGACCTCCAAGGCGTACAGAGCGAGTTCATTCCAAGTGTCCAGCTTGGATACCAAATAATTAAAAGGCACAGAGGAATCACGGAGGACGCTGGTACGATTGGCAAGGTACTCCCTCACCATCTTTTGAAACTTTCCACTCCTTGTGAGAGTACCCCGCGCCTCAGGGCCTGTAAGCTGGGCGGGTGTCAGAAAACTGTCCCAGAACGTTGACAGTGTTCCCCTGCCTCTACTGGATTGGAGTTGCATCTCTCTCGCCTGTACGCCTTGGTTGGGCAACGAACTGTGACCTCTGCCGCTAGCGTGTTCAGATGGGAATTTTTTTAAGAGTTCTGCAGCAAGGGCCTTCTGGTATTGCCCCATTTTTGTAGAAAGTTCTCCTTGTAGCGGGGGTCTACAAGTGTCACCAACCAGTAATGACTGTCACCCAACATTTTGACAACGCGAGGGTCACGGTTAAGGCAGCGTAACATAAAGTCAGCCATGCGTGCCAGACTGGTAACGGGCAAGATTTCCGTGTCCTCACCAAGATGACGACTGACCATGCTCTCCTCCTCCTCCTCTTCCTCCTCTCCCCTGTCCTCAGACCACCCACGCTGAACCAACGGTATGACACTTGTACAGGTACTACCGTCTACAACGCATGATAGCAGCTCCTGTTCTTCCTCCTCCTCCTCCTCCTCTCCCTCATTGTCCCCCAATGCACGTTGGGATGAGATGAGGCTGGGCTGTGTGTAATCGCCCGCTATGGCTTCTTGATCCATCTCATCATACTCTGGCTGCAATGCCTCCTCTTTAATTCTCTGCAGAGAGCGTTGCAAAAGACAGACAAGTGGGATGCTGACACTAATGATGGCGTCATCGCCTCTCACCATCTTGGTGGCCTCCTCAAAGTTTGTCAGGATGGTATATATGTCAGACATCCAGGTCCACTCCTGAGGTCTTATGTGTGGAGTCTGACCTGAATATCGACGGCCTTGTTGCAGCTGGTACTCCACAACTGCTCTCTTCTGCTCACAAATCCTTTGCAACATGTGGAGGGTAGAGTTCCAACGTGTGGGGACATCACACACCAGTCGGTGTGCCGGAAGCTGCAAACGCTGCTGCAACACAGCAAGGGCGGCGGAAGCTGTAGCCGACTTGCGAAAATGAGCTGACAGGCGGCGTACTTTCACGAGCAGATCTGGCAACTCGGGGTACGATTTAAGAAACCGCTGAACCACGAGGTTAAGCACATGAGCCAGGCATGGTACGTGTGTGATCTCACCTCGCCTCAGAGCCGCCACCAGGTTACGGCCATTGTCACACACGACCATGCCGGGATGTAGATTCAGCGGTCTCAGCCACAGATCTGCCTGCTCTTTCACAGCTGTCCACAACTCACAAGCAGTGTGAGGTTTATCACCTAAGCTTATGAGTTTCAGCACAGCCTGTTGCCGCTTGGCGGAGGCAGTACTGCAATGCTTCCAGCTTGTAACTGATGTGGTGATATCTGAGATGGAGGCTGAACATGAGGAGGAGGAGGAGGAGGAGGATGCGCAGGAGCTTTACACTGTGGGGGCAACTCTGACTGACATAGGGCCCACAATCCTCGGTGTGGGGAGGATGTGTTCCGTCCCAAGGTCTGACTGGGTCCCGGCTTCCACTATGTTTACCCAGTGTGCCGTTAGAGAGATGTACCGTCCCTGGCCACAAGCACTTGTCCACGTGTCCGTTGTCAGGTGGACTCTCCAGTAACTGCGTTGTTGAGGGCACGGCAGATGCTTTGGGACACGTGCTTGTGTAGTGCGGGGATGGCACACCGGGCAAAATAGTGTCGGCTGGGGACCGAGTACCGAGGGACGGCCACCGCCATAAGATTGCGGAAGGATTCCGTCTCCACCAGCCTAAAAGGCAGCATTTCCAATGCAAGCAGTCGTGAAATGTGCGAATTTAGGACTGCGGCCTGTGGGGCGTTAGCTGCGAATTTCCGCTTTCGTTCAAAGGTCTGGGATATGGACAATTGAACGCTGCGGTGGGACGTGGACGTGGACGTTGATGCTGTTTCTTGAGAAACTGCAATAACAAGTGAAGACTGAGAGGAGGGGGCATCTTTACATGCAGTATGGACAGGGGATTGCCTTGCACACACAACAGGGGGTTCTATTGCACGCACAACAGTGGAAGAAGCAGTGGTGACACCCGCTGACACTGGTCGTGGACCCTGGGTTTCGCCCCACAAAGTCGGGTGCTTTGCTGACATGTGCCTGATCATGCTGGTGGTGGTCAGGCTGGTAGTTTTGTCACCCCTGCTGATGCTGGCATGCCAGGTGGAACATATGGCCTTTTTGGGGTTATCAGCAGAGTCTTTAAAAAAATTTCAGACTCTGGAAGACCTACCGCTTGTACTGGCAACGTCCATCGTGTTGGTGTTACGGGGAACGGTTGCCTGCCTTCGGTCTGCGGCCACCACACTGCTTCTTCCTGCCTGTTGGGGTACTCTGCCTCCCTCCCCCTGTGTGCTGCTGGCCTCACTCTGCATGTCCTCCTTCCATGTTGGGTCAGTTACTACATCATCCACCACCTCCTCCTCTTCCACTTGCGCACCACGATCCTCCTCCTCACTTCCTGGCAATTGTGTCTCGTCATCGTCCACCTCTTGTGACAGATTGCCAACGTCGACTTCCTGTGGCCGTGGCTGTTCAAATATTTGGGCATCGCAACATGGGATCTCCTCTTCCACCACTTCAAGCGTATCAGGCGAGGGGCCCAAATATGGAAATGGACCAGTGAACAGCTCTTCAGAGTGTCCAAGTGTGGGATCACTTGCTGTCTGACGACACTCGGCATGGTGGGAGGAAGGAGCATCAGGGTGAGGAGGAGTATGCGGTCGAGACTCACGGCTACTAAGAGTTGACCGTGTGGAAGACAGACCGGAGGTGGTGCCCAGGTAACTGGAAGTATTGTCTGCTATCCAATTAATAGCCTGTTCACACTGATCAGTTCTCAATACTGGTGTTGTTCTGTGCTTCCCTAGTAATTCGGTCAAGAAGTGGGAGCGAGAAGATGTGGCTGTTGGTTGTGGCACATTTTCACCTTGGCCACGGCCCCGTCCTCTGCACGAACCATCAACAGAACGTCTACTTCCACGTCCCTTGCCATGCGCCTTGCCCATTGTAAATGAAGTAAAATAGCTTACACTTGCACTATCAATGGAAAAAGGGTAATAAAGAGTAGATTAGAACCGTGGAAGAGGAAAACCACAGTTATTGTTTACTGGGGTATACCACACTTTTTTAAATAGAGATATTTGCGGCTGAACAGTGAGCGACACACTCAAACTGCTTTTTTTTTAGATACCAAAGGCCCAAAACTGGATAGTACAGCGATTTGACCCGTGGAACTGCGAAACCACACTGGGATGTCGGGCCTACACAAGACTATTTTCAACAGATATATTTTTGTGTCACAACAGTCAGGAGACACTACTGTTTTTCTTTATGGAAAAAACTACCAAAAGCTGAATAATAGAGATTTTTTACCGTGGGTTGGCAAAACCACAGTTATTGTTTACTGGGGTATACCACACTTTTTTAAATAGAGATATTTGCGGCTGAACAGTGAGCGACACACTCAAACTGCTTTTTTTTTAGATACCAAAGGCCCAAAACTGGATAGTACAGCGATTTAACCCGTGGAACTGCGAAACCACACTGGGATGTCGGGCCTACACAAGACTATTTTCAACAGATATATTTTTGTGTCACAACAGTCAGGAGACACTACTGTTTTTCTTTACGGAAAAAACTACCAAAAGCTGAATAATAGAGATTTTTTACCGTGGGATGGCAAAACCACAGTTATTGTTTACTGGGGTATACCACACTTTTTAAATAGAGATATTTGCGGCTGAACAGTGAGCGACACACTCAAACTGCTTTTTTTTAGATACCAAAGGCTGAATAATAGAGATTTTTTTTTTAGATACAAATGGCCCAAAATGAATAATACAGAGGTTTGAACCGTGGAAGTGCAAAACAACACTTCTGTTTCTCTAGCCTACACCAGACTATTTTCAACAGTTATATTTGTGTCTGAAAAATCAGTGACACGCTTTTTTTTTGGGGGGGGGGGGACGACACACCAAAAGGTTAATAAGACGGGTATTTGTAAAGTGTGAAGGAGGAAAAAAAAAGGAGGATTTAGATGAAAAAAAGGATTTTTCCTAGCCCCCGACACCTGGTGCTAAGTCCAGCAATTTCAGCAACAGGAGCACACAGGACTGTAATGCAGCGTTTGCTGGTATAACCACTGTGTCTCCTATACAGCCTGCCTGCCTGGTATCTGGGATGGATATTAGTCTTGAAAAGGACTGTTTGTTTGTTCTGGCAGCCTTTACAGACCCTACACTAACTATTTCGCAGTTTATATCTCTCCCTAAATCAGCAGCGCTGTCCCTACACTGTCTTATCTGGAGCGACTGTGTCCAAGATGGCGGCGCCCCGTTTTAAATACTCGAGGTGACGCTGTGCGGCCAGCCAATCACTGTAATGCCCACAACCAACATGGCTGCAGCATTACAATGACTGGCTGACAATCCCTGCATGTTCATTGGCTCTGTAAAGAGCGCCAAACATGCAGGGCGGAGACCCGAGCTCCCGCCCAAGTAACCCGGAAATGCTCGGTGCTCGCCGAACATCCCGAGTAGCGTGATGCTCGAGCGAGTACCGAGCAGTGTCGAGCATGTTCGCTCAGCACTAATGCTAACGGATAAAGTTGTGCTTCGGTGGCATGCTTACGGTGAAAGGTGTGCTTCGGTGGCATACTAACGGATAAAGGTGTGCTCCAGTGGCACACTAACCGTTAAAGTTGTGCTTCGGTGGCATGCTAATCATTAAAGGTGTGATTTGCTGGCATGGTAACGGATAAAGGTGTGCTTCGGTGGCATGCTAACGGCAAAAAGTGTGTTCGGGGGCATGCTAACGGTTAAAGGTGTGCTTCGGTGGCATACTAACGGTTAAAGGTTTGCTCCGTTGGCACAATGACGGTTAAACGTGTACTCCGGCGGCACAATAACGGTTAAAGGTGTGCTTTGGTGGCATGATAACGGATAACGGTGTTCTTCGGTGGCATGCTAACTGTTAAAGGTGTGCTCCGGTGACACACTAACGGTTCAATGTGTGCTTCGGTGGCACACTAACGGATAAAGGTGTGCTTTGGTGGCATGCTAACTGCTAAAGGTGTGCTCCGGCGGCACACTAACGGTTAAAGGTGTGCTTCGGTGGCATGCTAATGGCAAAAAGTGTGTTTGGGGGCATGCTAATGGTTAAAGGTGTACTTCGGTGGCACACTAACGGATTAAGGTTTGCTCCGGTGGTACACTAATGATTAAAGGTGTGCTTCGGTGACACACTAACGGATAAAGGTGTGCTTTGGTGGTACACTAATGATTAAAGGCGTGCTTCAGTGGCATGCGAATAGATAAAGGTGTAGTTTGGTGGCATGCTAACGGATAAAGTTGTGCTTCGGTGGCATGCTTATGGTTAAAGGTGTGCTTCGGTGGCATACTAACGGATAAAGGTGTGCTTCGGTGGCATGCTAATCATTAAAGGTGTGATTTGCTGGCATGGTAACGGATAAAGGTGTGCTTCGGTGGCATGCTAACTGCAAAAAGTGTGTTGGGGAGCATTCTAACGGTTAAAGGTGTGCTTCGGTGGCATACTAATGGATAAAGTTGTGCTTCGGTGGCACACTAATGATTAAAAGTGTGCTTCAGTGGCATGCTAATGGATAAAGGTGTGCTCCAGGGGCACACTAATGATTAAAGCAGTGTTCCGGCTGCACACTAACGGTGAAAGGTATGCTCCATTGGCACACTAACGGATAAATGTGTGCCTCGGTGGCATGCTAACGGTTAAAAGTGTGCTCCAGCGGCACACTAACAATTAAAGGTGTGCTTTGGTGGCATGCTAACGGATAGAGGTGTGCTTCGGTGGAATGCTAACGGTTAAAGGTGTGCTTTGGTGGCATAGCAACGGTGAAAGGTGTGCTCCAGTGGCTAATTAATGGTTAAAAGTGTGCTCCGGTGGCACACTAACGGTTAAAGGTGTGCTTCGGTGGCATGCTAATGGATAAAGTTGTGATTCGGTGGCATGCTAATGATCAAAGGTGTGCTTCGGTGGTATGCTAACGGTTAAAGGTGCACTTCGGTGGCATGCTAACGGATAAAGGTGTGCTCCGGTGGCACACTAACTGTTCAAGGTGTGCTTTGGTGGCATGCTAACGATTAGAGGTGTGATTCGGTGGCATGGTAATGCATAAAGGTGTGGTTCGGTGGCATGCTAACAGATAAAGTTGTGCTTCGGTGGCATGCTAATGGTTAAATGTGTGCTTCGGTGGCATGCTAACGGTTAAAGGTGTGCTTCGATGACATGCTAACAGATAAAGGTGTGCTCTGGTGGCACACTAACGTTTAAAAGTGTGCTTCGGTGGCACACTAACAGATAAAGGTGTGCTTCTGTGGCATGCTAACTGTTAAAGGTGTGCTCCGGTGGCACACTAACGGATAAAGGTGTGCTTCGGTGGCATGCTAACAATTAAAGGTGTGATTTGGTGGCATGGTAATGGATAAAGGTGTGCTTCGGTGGCATGATAACGGCAAAAAGTGTGTTCGGGGGCATGCTAACGGTTAAAGGTGTGCTTCGGTGGCACACTAACGGATAAAGGTGTGCTTCGGTGGTACACTAATGATTAAAGGTGTGCTTCGGTGGCATGCTAATGGTTAAAGGTGTGCTTCGGTGGTCTGCTAACCGTTAAGGATGTGCTTCGGTGGCATGCTAACGGATAAAGGTGTGTTCTGGTGGCACACTAACAGTTAAAGGTGTGCTTCGGTGTCATGCTAACGATTAAAGGTTTGATTCGGTCGCATGGTAACGGATAAAGGTGTGCTTCGGTGGCATGCTAACAGCAAAAAGTGTGTTCGGGGGCATGCCAACGGTTAAAGGTGTGCTTTGGTAGCATACTAACGGATAAAGGTGTGCTCTGGTGGCACACTAATGATTAAAAGTGTGCTTCGATGGCATGATAATGGATAAAGGTGTGTTTCGGTGGCATGCTAATGGCAAAAAGTGTGTTCAGGGGAATGCTAACGGTTAAAGGTGTGCTTCGGTGGCATGCTAACGGATAAAGGTGTGCTCCCGTGGCACGCTAACGGTTAAAGGTGTGCTTTGGTGGCACACTAACGGATAAAGGTGTGCTTCGGTGGCATGATAACTGTTAAAGGTGTGCTCCGGCGGCACACTAATGGTTCAAGGTGTGCTTCGGTGGCACACTAATGGATATAGGTGTGCTTCGGTGGCATGCTATCTGTTAAAGGTGTGCTCTGGCAGCACACTAATGGTTAAAGGTGTGCTTCGGTGGCATGCTAACGGATAAAGGTGTGCTCCGGTGGCACACTAATCATTAAAGGTGTGCTTCGGTGGCATGCTAACGATTAAATGTATGATTTGGTGGCATGGTAACGAATAAAGATGTGCTTCGGTGGCATGCTAACGGCAAAAGTGTGTTCAGGGGCATGCTAATGGTTAAAGGTGTGCTTCGGTGGAACACTAATGATTAAAGGTGTGCTTCGGAGGCACGCTAACGGATAAAGATGTGCTTCGGTGGCATGCTAACAGATAAAGTTGTGCTTCGGTGGCATGCTAATGGTTAAAGGAGTGCTTGGTGGTATGCTAACGGTTAAAGGTGTGCTTCAGTGGCACACTAATGGTTAAAGGTGTGCTTTGGTGGCATGCTAACGATTAAAGGTGAGATTCGCTGGCATGGTAACGGATAAAGGTGTGCTTTGGTGGCATGCTAACGGTTAAAGGTATGCTCCGGCGGCACACTTACGGTTAAAGGCGTTCTTCAGTGGCATGCTAACGGATAAAGTTGTGCTCTCGTAAAACACTAACGGTTCAAGGTGTGCTTCGGTGGCACACTAATGGATAAAGGTGTGCTTCCGTGGCATGCTAACTGTTAAAGGTGTGCTCCAGTGGCACACTAACGGTTAAAGGTGTGCTTCGGTGGCATGCTAACGGATAAAGTTGTGCTTCGGTGGTATGCAAATGGTTAAAGGTGTGCTTCAATGGCATGCTAACGGTTAAAGGTGTGCTTCCGTGGCATGCTAGCGGATAAAGGTGTGCTCCGATGGCACACTAACCGTTAAAGGTGTTCTTCGGTGGAATGCTAACGATTAAAGGTGTGATTCGGTGGCATGGTAACGGATAAAGGTGTGCTTCGGTGGCATGCTAACGGCAAAAAGTATGTTCGAGGGCATGCTAACGGTTAAAGGTGTGCTTCGGTGGTACACTATCGGATAAAGGTTTGCTCCGGTGGTACACTAATGATTAAAGGTGTGCTTCGGTGGCATGCTAACGGATAAAGGTGTGCTTCGGTGGCATGTTAACGGATAAAGTTGTGCTTCGGTGGCACACTAATGGTTAAAGGTGTGCTTCGGTGGCATGCTAACGATTAAAGGTGTGATTCGCTGCCATGGTAACGGATAAAGGTGTGTTTAGGTGGCATACTAACGGATAAAGGTGTGCTCCGGTAGCACACTAATGATTAAAAGTGTGCTTCGGTGGCATGCTAACGGATAAAGGTGTGCTCCGGTGGCACACTAATGATTAAAGGTGTGCTGAAGCTGTACACTAACGGTGAAAGGTGTGCTACGGTGGCACAATAACGGTTAAAGGTGTGCTCCGTTGGCATGCTAAAGGTTAAAGGTGTGCTCCGGCGGCACACTAACGGTTAAAAGTGTGCTTCGGTGGCATGCTAATGGATAGAGGTGTGCTTCGGTGGCATGCTAACGGATAAATGTGTGCTTAGGTGGCACACTAACGGATAATGGTGTGCTCCAGTGGCATGCTAACGTTTAAAAGTGTGCTTCGGTGGCATACTAATGGTTAATAGTATGCTCCGTTGGCACACTAAAGGTTAAACGTGTGCTCCGGTGGCACACTAACGGTTAAAGGTGTGCTTTGGTGGCATGCTAACGGATAAAGATGTTCTTCAGTGGCATGCTAACTGTTAAAGGTGTGCTCCGGCGGCACACTAACGGTTCAAAGTGTGCTTCGGTGGCACACTAACAGATAGAGGTGTGCTTCGGTGGCATGCTAACTGTTAAAGGTGTGCTCCGGCGGTACACTAACGGTCAAAGGTGTGCTTCGTTGGCAAGCTAACGGAAAAAAGTGTGTTCGGGGACATGCTAGCGGTTAAAGGTGTGCTCTGGCGGCACACTAACGGTTAAAGGTGTGCTTCTGTGCCATGCTAACGGATAAAGTTGTGCTTCGGTGGCATGCTAATGGTTAAAGGTGTGCTTCGGTGGTATGCTAACCGTTAAAGGTGTGCTTCGGTGGCATGCTAACGGATAAAGGTGTGCTCCGGTGGCACACTAACCGTTAAATGTGTGCTTTGGAGGCATGCTAACGATTAAAGGTGTGATTCGGTTACATGGTAACGTATAAAGGTGTGCTTCGGTGGCATGCTAAAGGCAAAAATTGTGTTCGGGGGCATGCTAACGGTTAAAGGTGTGCTTCGGTGGCACACTAACAGATAAAGGTGTGCTCCGGTGGTACACTAATGATTAAAGGTGTGCTTCGGTGGCATGCAAACAGATAAAGGTGTGCTTGGGTGGCATGCTAACGGATAAAGTTGTGTTTCGGTGGCATGCTAATGGTTAAAGGTGTGCTTCGGTGGCATACTAACGGATAAATGTGTGCTCCGGTGGCATACTAACCGTTAAAGGTGTGCTTCGGTGGCATGCTAATGATTAAAGGTGTGATTCGCTGGCATGGTAACGCATAAAGGTGTGCTTCGGTGGCATGCTAACGGCAAAAAGTGTGTTGGGGAGCATGCTAACGGTTAAAGGTGTGCTTCGGTGGCATACTAACGGATAAATGTGTGCTCCGGTGGCATACTAACCGTTAAAGGTGTGCTTCGGTGGCATGCTAATGATTAAAGGTGTGATTCGCTGGCATGGTAACGCATAAAGGTGTGCTTCGGTGGCATGCTAACGGCAAAAAGTGTGTTGGGGAGCATGCTAACGGTTAAAGGTGTGCTTCGGTGGCATACTAACGGATAAAGGTGTGCTCCAGTGGCACACTAATGATTAAAAGTGTGCTTTGGTGGCACGCTAGCAGATAAAGGTGTGCTCTGGTGGCACACTAATGATTAAAGGTGTGCTCCGGCTGCACACTAACGGTGAAAGGAGTGCTCCGGTGGCACATTAACGGTTAAATGTGTGCTCCGGCGGCACACTAACGGGTAAAGGTGTGCTTCGGTGGCATGCTAACCGATAAAGGTGTCCTTCGGTGGCATGCTAACTGTTAAAGTTGTGCTTCGGCGGCACACTAACGGTTCAAGGTGTGCTTCGGTGGCACACTAACGGTTAAAGGTATGCTTCGGTGGCAAGCTAACGGATAAAGTTGTGCTTCGGTGGCATGCTAATGGTTAGAGGTGTGCTTCGGTGGCATGGTAACTGTTAAAGGTGTGCTCCGGCGGCACACTAACGGTTAAAGGTGTGCTTTGGTGGCATGCTAACCGATAAAGGTGTCCTTCGGTAGCATGCTAACTGTTAAAGGTGTGCTCCGGCGGCACACTAACGGTTCAAGGTGTGCTTCGGTGGCACACTAATAGATAAAGGTGTGCTTCGGTGGCATGCTAACTGTTAAAAGTGTGCTCCGGCGGCACACTAACGGTTAAAGGTTTGCTTCGGCGGCATGCTAATGGATAAAGTTGTGCTTCGGTGTCATGCTATTGGTTAACGGTGTGCTTCGGTGGCATGCTAACGGCTAAAGGTGTGCATCAGTGGCACACTAACCGTTAAGGTAGCATGCTTTGGTAGCATGCTAATGATTAAAGATGTGATTCGTTGGCATGGTAACGCATAAAGGTGTGCTTCGGTGGCATTTTAACTGCAAAAAGTGTGTTGGGTGGCATACGAACGGATAAAGGTGTGCTCCGGTGGCACATTAATGATTAAAGCTGTGCTCCGGCTGCACACTAACGATGAAAGGTGTGCTCCGGTGGCACATTAACGGTTAAAGGTGTGCTCCGTTGGCACACTAACGGATAAAGGTGTGCTTCGGTGGCATGCTAATGGTTAAAAGTGTGCTCCGGCGGCAAACTAACAGTTAAAGGTGTGCTTTGGTGGCATGCTAACGGAGAGAGGTGTGGTTCAGTGGCATGCTCACGGTTAAATGTGTGCTTCGGTGGCATACTAACGGTGAAAGGTGTGCTCCAGTGGCACATTAAGGGCTAAAGGTGTGCTCCGTTGGCACACTAATGGATAAAGGTGTGCTTGGGTGGCATGCTAAAGGTTAAAGGTGTGCTCCAGCGGCACACTAATGGTTAAAGCTGTGCTTCGGTGGCATGCTAACGGATAGAGGTGTGTTTCTGTGGCATGCTAAGGGATAAATGTGTGCTTCGGTGGCACAATAACGGATAATGGTGTGCTCTGGTGGCATGCTTATGGTTAAAGGTGTGCTTCTTTGGCATACTAACGGTTAAAGGTGTGCTCCGTTGGCACACTAACGGTTAAACGTGTGCTCCGGCGGCACACTAACGGTTCAATTTGTGCTTCGGTGGCACTCTAACGGATAAAGGTGTGCTTCGGTGGCATGCTAACTGTTAAAGGTGTGCTCCGGGGAAACACTAACGGTTAAAGGTGTGTTTCGGTGGCATGCTAACGGCAAAAAACGTGTTCGGGGGCATGCTAACGGTTAAAGGTGTGCTTCGGTGGCATACTAACGGATAAAGGTGCTCTCCGGTGGTACACTAATGATTAAAGGTGTGCTTCGGTGGCATGCTAACTGTTAAAGGTGTGCTCCGGCGGAACACTAACGGTTAAAGGTGTGCTTCGGTGGCATGCTAACGGATAAAGTTGTGCTTCGGTGGCATGCTAATGGGTAAAGGTGTGCTTCGGTGGCATGGTAACGGTTAAAGCTGTGCTTCGGTGGCATGCTAACGGATAAAGGTGTGCTCCGGTGGCACACTAACTGTTAAAGGTGTGCTTTGGTGGCATGCTAACGATTAAAGGTGTGATTCAGTGGCATGGTAATGGATAAAGCTGTGCTACGGTGGCATGCTAACGGCAAAAAGTGTGTTCGGGGGCATGCTAACGGTTAAAGGTGTGCTTCGGTGGCACACTAACGGAAAAAGGCGTGCTCCGGTGGTACACTAATGATTAAAGGTGTGCTTTGGGGGCATACAAACGGATAAAGGTGTGCTTCGGTGGCATGCTAAGGGATAAAGTTGTACATCAGTGGCATGCTAATGGTTAAAGGTGTGCTTCGGGGCATACTACCGGATAAAGGTGTGCTCCGGTGGCACACTAACCGTTAAAGGTGTGCTTCGGTGGCATGCTAATGATTAAAGGTGTGATTCGCTGGCATGGTTACGGATAAAGGTGTGCTTCGGGGCATGCTAACGGTTAAAAGTGTGCTTCAGCGGCACACTAATGGTTAAAGGTGTGCTTCGGTGGCATGCTAACGGCAAAAGTGTGTTCGGGGGCATGCTAACGTTAAAGGTGTGCTTCGCTGGCACACTAACAGATAAAGGTGTGCTTCGGTGGTACACTAATGATTAAAGGTGTGCTTCGGTGGCATGCGAACGGATAAAGGTGTGCTTCGGTGGAATGCTAAAGGATAAAGTTGTGCTTCGGTGGCATGCTAATGGTTAAAGGTGTGCTTCGGTGGCACACTACCGGATAAAGGTGTACTCCGGTGGCACTCCTAACCGTTAAAGGTGTGCTTCGGTGGCATGCTAATGATTAAAGGTGTGATTCGCTGTCATGGTAACGGATAAAGGTGTGCTTCGGGGCATGCTAACGGTTAAAGGTGTGCTTCGGTGGCACACTAAGGGATAAAGGTGTGCTCCGGTGGTACACTAATGATTAAAGGTGTGCTTCGGTGGCACACTAACGGATAAAGATGTGCTTCGGTGGCATACGAACGGATAAAGGTTTGCTCCAGTGGCACTCTTATGATTAAAGCTGTGCTCCGGCTGCACACTAACGGTGAAAGGTGTGCTCCGCTGGCACATTAACGGTTAAAGATGTGCTCCGTTGGCACACTAACGGATAAAGGTGTGCTTCGGTGGCATGCTAACTGTTAAAGGTGTGCTCCGGCGGCACACTAATGGTTAAAGTTGTGCTTCGGTGGCATGCTAACGCCAAAAAGTGTGTTCGGTGGCATGCTAACAGTAAAAGGTGTGCTTCGATTCCACATTAACGGATAAAGGTGTGCTCCGGTGGTACACTAATGGTTAAAGGAGTGCTTCGGTGGCACACTGCCGGATAAAGGTGTGTTTCGGTGGCATGATAACTGTTGAAGGTATGCTCCGGGGGCATGCTAACGGTTAAAGTTGTGCCTCGGTGGCATGCTAATGGTTAAAGGTGTGCTTCGGTGGTATGCTAACGGTTAAAGGTGTGCTTCGGTGGTATGCTAACAGTTAAAGGTGTGCTTTGGTGGCATGCTAATGGATAAAGGTGTGCTTCGGTGGCATACTAACCATTAAAGGTGTGCTTTGGTGGCATGCTAATGATTAAATGTGTGATTCGGTGGCATGGTAACGGATAAAGGTGTGCTTCAGTTGCATGCTAACCGATAAAGGTGTGCTTCGGTGGCATGCTAACTGTTAAAAGTGTGCTCCAGCGGCATGCTAATGGATAAAGTTGTGCTTCGGTGGCATACTAACGGCTAAAGGTGTGCATCGGTGACACACTAACCATTAAGGTGTGCTTCGGTAGCATGCTAATGATTAAAGGTTTGAATCGCTGGCATGGTAACGCATAAAGGTGTGCTTCGATGACATGCTAACGGCAGAAAGTGTGTTGGGGAGCATGCTAATGGTAAAAGGTGTGCTTCGGTGGCATACGAACGGATAAAGGTGTGCTTCGGTGGCATACTAACGGTGAAAGGTGTGCTCCAGTGGCACATTAACGGTTAAAGGTGTGCTCCGTTGGCACACTAACAGATAAAGGTGTGCTTGGGTGGCATGCTAAAGGTTAAAGGTGTGCTCCAGCGGCACACTAATGGTTAAAGGTGTACTTCGGTGACATGCTAATGGATAGAGGTGTGTTTCGGTGGCATGCTAACGGAAAAATGTGTGCTTCGGTGGCACACTAACGGATAATGGTGTGCTCCGGTGGCATGATAATGGTTAAAGGTGTGCTTCTGTGGCATACTCACGGCTAAAGGTGTGCTCCGTTGGCACACTAACGGTTAAACGTGTGCTCCAGCGGCCCACTAACGGTTCAATTTCTGCTTCGGTGGCACACTAACGGATAAAGGTGTGCTTCGGTGGCATGCTAACTCTTAAAGGTGTGCTCCGACGGCACACCAACGGTTAAAGGTGTGCTTCGGTGGCATGCTAACAGCAAAAAATGTGTTTGGGGGCATGCTAAAGGTTAAAGGTGTGCTTCGGTGGCACACTAAGGGATAAAGGTGTTGTCCGGTGGTACACTAATGATTAAAGGTGTGCTTCGGTGGCACACTAACGGATAAAGGTGTGCTTCGGTGGCATGCTAGCTCTTAAAGTTGTGCTCCGGCGGCACACTAACGGTTAAAGGTGTGCTTCGGTGGCATGCTAATGTATAAAGTTGTGCTTTGGTGGCATGCTAATGATTAAACGTGTGATTCGGTGGCATGGTAACGGATAAAAGTGTGCTTCGGTGGCATGCTAACCGATAAAGGTGTGCTTCGGTGGCATGCTAACTGTTAAAGGTGTGCTCTGGCGGCACACTAACGGTTCAAGGTGTGCTTCGGTGGCACACTAACAGATAAAGGTGTGCTTCGGTGGCATGCTAACTGTTAAAAGTGTGCTCCGGCGGCACACTAACTGTTAAAGGTGTGCTCCGGCGGCATGCTAATGGATAAAGTTGTGCTTCTGTGTCATACTAACGGCTAAAGGTGTGCATCTGTGACACACTAACCGTTAAGGTGTGCTTCGGTAGCATGCTAATGATTAAAGGTGTGATTCGCTGGCATGGTAACGCATAAAGGTGTGCTTCGGTGACATGCTAACGGCAGAAAGTGTGTTGGTAAGCATGCTAATGGTAAAAGGTGTGCTTCGGTGGCATACGAACGGATAAAGGTGTGCTCCGGTGGCACTCTTATGATTAAAGCTGTGCTCCGGCTGCACACTAACGGTGAAAGGTGTGCTCCGGTGGCACATTAACGGTTAAAGGTGTGCTCCGTTGGCACACTAACGGAAAAAGGTGTGCTTCGGTGGCATGCTAACGGTTAAAAGTGTGCTCCGGCGGCACACTAGCAGTTAAAGGTGTGCTTTGGTGGCAAGCTAACGGATGGAGGTGTTCTTCAGTGGCATGCTAACGGTTAAAGGTGTGCTTCGGTGGCATACTAACGGTGAAAGGTGTGCTCCAGTGGCACATTAACGGTTAAAGGTGTGCTCCGTTGGCACACTAACAGATAAAGGTGTGCTTGGGTGGCATGCTAAAGGTTAAAGGTGTGCTCCAGCGGCACACTAATGGTTAAAGGTGTACTTCGGTGGCATGCTAACGGATAGAGGTGTGTTTCGGTGGCATGCTAACGGATAAATGTGTGCTTCGGTGGCACACTAACGGATAATGGTGTGCTCCGGTGGCATGATAATGGTTAAAGGTGTGCTTCTGTGGCATACTCACGGCTAAAGGTGTGCTCCGTTGGCACACTAACGATTAAACGTGTGCTCCAGCGGCCCACTAACGGTTCAATTTCTGCTTCGGTGGCACACTAACAGATAAAGGTGTGCTTCGGTGGCATGCTAACTCTTAAAGGTGTGCTCCGACGGCACACCAACGGTTAAAGGTGTGCTTCGGTGGCATGCTAACCGCAAAAAATGTGTTTGGGGCATGCTAAAGGTTAAAGGTGTGCTTCGGTGGCACACTAAGGGATAAAGGTGTTCTCCGGTGGTACACTAATGATTAAAGGTGTGCTTCGGTGGCACACTAACGGATAAAGGTGTGCTTCGGTGGCATGCTAGCTGTTAAAGTTGTGCTCCGGCGGCACACTAACGGTTAAAGGTGTGCTTCAGTGGCATGCTAATGGATAAAGTTGTGCTTTGGTGGCATGCGAATGATTAAACGTGTGATTCGGTGGCATGGTAACAGATAAAGGTGTGCTTTGGTGGCATGCTAACTGTTAAAGGTGTGCTCCGGCGGCACACTAACGGTTCAAGGTGTGCTTCGGTGGCACACTAACAGATAAAGGTGTGCTTCGGTGGCATGCTAACTGTTAAAAGTGTGCTCCGGCGGCACACTAACGGTTAAAGGTGTGCTCAGGCGGCATGCTAATGGATAAAGTTGTGCTTCGGTGTCATACTAACGGCTAAAGGTGTGCATCGGTGACACACTAACCGTTAAGGTGTGCTTCGGTAGCATGCTAATGATTAAAGGTGTGATTCGCTGGCATGGTGACGCATAAAGGTGTGCTTCGGTGACATGCTAACGGCAGAAAGTGTGTTGGGGAGCATGCTAATGGTAAAAGGTGTGCTTCGGTGGCATACGAACGGATAAAGGTGTGCTCCGGTGGCACTCTTATGATTAAAGCTGTGCTCCGGCTGCACACTAACGGTGAAAGGTGTGCTCCGGTGGCACATTAACGGTTAAAGGTGTGCTCCGTTGGCACACTAACGGATAAAGGTGTGCTTCGGTGGCATGCTAACGGTTAAAAGTGTGCTCCGGCGGCACACTAGCAGTTAAAGGTGTGCTTTGGTGGCAAGCTAACGGATGGAGGTGTGCTTCAGTGGCATGCTAACGGTTAAAGGTGTGCTTCGGTGGCATACTAACGGTGAAAGGTGTGCTCCAGTGGCACATTAACGGTTAAAGGTATGCTCCGTTGGCACACTAACAGATAAAGGTGTGCTTGGGTGGCATGCTAAAGGTTAAAGGTGTGCTCCAGCGTCACACTAATGGTTAAAGGTGTACTTCGGTGGCATGCTAACGGATAGAGGTGTGTTTCGGTGGCATGCTAACGGATAAATGTGTGCTTCGGTGGCACACTAACGGATAATGGTGTGCTCCAGTGGCATGATAATGGTTAAAGGTGTGCTTCTGTGGCATACTCACGGCTAAAGGTGTGCTCCGTTGGCACACTAACGGTTAAACGTGTGCTCCAGCGGCCCACTAACGGTTCAATTTCTGCTTCGGTGGCACACTAATGGATAAAGGTGTGCTTCGGGGGCATGCTAACTGTTAAAGGTGTGCTCCGACGGCACACCAACGGTTAAAGGTGTGCTTCGGTGGCATGCTAACGGTAAAAAATGTGTTTGGGGGCATGCTAAAGGTTAAAGGTGTGCTTCGGTGGCACACTAAGGGATAAAGGTGTTCTCCGGTGGTACACTAATGATTAAAGGTGTGCTTCGGTGGCACACTAACGGATAAAGGTGTGCTTCGGTGGCATGCTAGCTGTTAAAGTTGTGCTCCGGCGGCACACTAACGGTTAAAGGTGTGCTTCGGGGGCATATTAACGGTGAAAGGTGTGCTCCAGTGGCACATTAATGGTTAAAGGTGTGCTCCGTTGGCACACTAACAGATAAAGGGGTGCTTGGGTGGCATGCTAAAGGTTAAAGATGTGCTCCAGCGGCACACTAATGGTTAAAGGTGTACTTCGGTGGCATGCTAAGAGATAGAGGTGTGTTTCGGTGGCATGCTAACGGATAAATGTGTGCTTCGGTGGCACACCAACGGATAATGGTGTGCTCCGGTGGCATGATAATGGTTAAAGGTGTGCTTCTGTGGCATACTCACGGCTAAAGGTGTGCTCCGTTGGCACACTAACGGTTAAACGTGTGCTCCAGCGTCCCACTAACGGTTCAATTTCTACTTCGGTGGCACATTAACGGATAAAGGTGTGCTTCGGGGGCATGCTAACTGTTAAAAGTGTGCTCTGAGGGCACACCAATGGTTAAAGGTGTGCTTCGGTGGCATGCTAATGTATAAAGTTGTGCTTTGGTGGCATGCTAATGATTAAACGTGTGATTCGGTGGCATGGTAACGGATAAAAGTGTGCTTCGGTGGCATGCTAACCGATAAAGGTGTGCTTCGGTGGCATGCTAACTGTTAAAGGTGTGCTCTGGCGGCACACTAACGGTTCAAGGTGTGCTTCGGTGGCACACTAACAGATAAAGGTGTGCTTCGGTGGCATGCTAACTGTTAAAAGTGTGCTCCGGCGGCACACTAACGGTTAAAGGTGTGCTCCGGCGGCATGCTAATGGATAAAGTTGTGCTTCTGTGTCATACTAACGGCTAAAGGTGTGCATCTGTGACACACTAACCGTTAAGGTGTGCTTCGGTAGCATGCTAATGATTAAAGGTGTGATTCGCTGGCATGGTAACGCATAAAGGTGTGCTTCGGTGACATGCTAACGGCAGAAAGTGTGTTGGTAAGCATGCTAATGGTAAAAGGTGTGCTTCGGTGGCATACGAACGGATAAAGGTGTGCTCCGGTGGCACTCTTATGATTAAAGCTGTGCTCCGGCTGCACACTAACGGTGAAAGGTGTGCTCCGGTGGCACATTAACGGTTAAAGGTGTGCTCCGTTGGCACACTAACGGAAAAAGGTGTGCTTCGGTGGCATGCTAACGGTTAAAAGTGTGCTCCGGCGGCACACTAGCAGTTAAAGGTGTGCTTTGGTGGCAAGCTAACGGATGGAGGTGTTCTTCAGTGGCATGCTAACGGTTAAAGGTGTGCTTCGGTGGCATACTAACGGTGAAAGGTGTGCTCCAGTGGCACATTAACGGTTAAAGGTGTGCTCCGTTGGCACACTAACAGATAAAGGTGTGCTTGGGTGGCATGCTAAAGGTTAAAGGTGTGCTCCAGCGGCACACTAATGGTTAAAGGTGTACTTCGGTGGCATGCTAACGGATAGAGGTGTGTTTCGGTGGCATGCTAACGGATAAATGTGTGCTTCGGTGGCACACTAACGGATAATGGTGTGCTCCGGTGGCATGATAATGGTTAAAGGTGTGCTTCTGTGGCATACTCACGGCTAAAGGTGTGCTCCGTTGGCACACTAACGATTAAACGTGTGCTCCAGCGGCCCACTAACGGTTCAATTTCTGCTTCGGTGGCACACTAACAGATAAAGGTGTGCTTCGGTGGCATGCTAACTCTTAAAGGTGTGCTCCGACGGCACACCAACGGTTAAAGGTGTGCTTCGGTGGCATGCTAACCGCAAAAAATGTGTTTGGGGCATGCTAAAGGTTAAAGGTGTGCTTCGGTGGCACACTAAGGGATAAAGGTGTTCTCCGGTGGTACACTAATGATTAAAGGTGTGCTTCGGTGGCACACTAACGGATAAAGGTGTGCTTCGGTGGCATGCTAGCTGTTAAAGTTGTGCTCCGGCGGCACACTAACGGTTAAAGGTGTGCTTCAGTGGCATGCTAATGGATAAAGTTGTGCTTTGGTGGCATGCGAATGATTAAACGTGTGATTCGGTGGCATGGTAACAGATAAAGGTGTGCTTTGGTGGCATGCTAACTGTTAAAGGTGTGCTCCGGCGGCACACTAACGGTTCAAGGTGTGCTTCGGTGGCACACTAACAGATAAAGGTGTGCTTCGGTGGCATGCTAACTGTTAAAAGTGTGCTCCGGCGGCACACTAACGGTTAAAGGTGTGCTCAGGCGGCATGCTAATGGATAAAGTTGTGCTTCGGTGTCATACTAACGGCTAAAGGTGTGCATCGGTGACACACTAACCGTTAAGGTGTGCTTCGGTAGCATGCTAATGATTAAAGGTGTGATTCGCTGGCATGGTGACGCATAAAGGTGTGCTTCGGTGACATGCTAACGGCAGAAAGTGTGTTGGGGAGCATGCTAATGGTAAAAGGTGTGCTTCGGTGGCATACGAACGGATAAAGGTGTGCTCCGGTGGCACTCTTATGATTAAAGCTGTGCTCCGGCTGCACACTAACGGTGAAAGGTGTGCTCCGGTGGCACATTAACGGTTAAAGGTGTGCTCCGTTGGCACACTAACGGATAAAGGTGTGCTTCGGTGGCATGCTAACGGTTAAAAGTGTGCTCCGGCGGCACACTAGCAGTTAAAGGTGTGCTTTGGTGGCAAGCTAACGGATGGAGGTGTGCTTCAGTGGCATGCTAACGGTTAAAGGTGTGCTTCGGTGGCATACTAACGGTGAAAGGTGTGCTCCAGTGGCACATTAACGGTTAAAGGTGTGCTCCGTTGGCACACTAACAGATAAAGGTGTGCTTGGGTGGCATGCTAAAGGTTAAAGGTGTGCTCCAGCGTCACACTAATGGTTAAAGGTGTACTTCGGTGGCATGCTAACGGATAGAGGTGTGTTTCGGTGGCATGCTAACGGATAAATGTGTGCTTCGGTGGCACACTAACGGATAATGGTGTGCTCCAGTGGCATGATAATGGTTAAAGGTGTGCTTCTGTGGCATACTCACGGCTAAAGGTGTGCTCCGTTGGCACACTAACGGTTAAACGTGTGCTCCAGCGGCCCACTAACGGTTCAATTTCTGCTTCGATGGCACACTAATGGATAAAGGTGTGCTTCGGGGGCATGCTAACTGTTAAAGGTGTGCTCCGACGGCACACCAACGGTTAAAGGTGTGCTTCGGTGGCATGCTAACGGTAAAAAATGTGTTTGGGGGCATGCTAAAGGTTAAAGGTGTGCTTCGGTGGCACACTAAGGGATAAAGGTGTTCTCCGGTGGTACACTAATGATTAAAGGTGTGCTTCGGTGGCACACTAACGGATAAAGGTGTGCTTCGGTGGCATGCTAGCTGTTAAAGTTGTGCTCCGGCGGCACACTAACGGTTAAAGGTGTGCTTCGGGGGCATACTAACGGTGAAAGGTGTGCTCCAGTGGCACATTAACGGTTAAAGGTGTGCTCCGTTGGCACACTAACAGATAAAGGGGTGCTTGGGTGGCATGCTAAAGGTTAAAGGTGTGCTCCAGCGGCACACTAATGGTTAAAGGTGTACTTCGGTGGCATGCTAAGAGATAGAGGTGTGTTTCGGTGGCATGCTAACGGATAAATGTGTGCTTCGGTGGCACACCAACGGATAATGGTGTGCTCCGGTGGCATGATAATGGTTAAAGGTGTGCTTCTGTGGCATACTCACGGCTAAAGGTGTGCTCCGTTGGCACACTAACGGTTAAACGTGTGCTCCAGCGTCCCACTAACGGTTCAATTTCTACTTCGGTGGCACATTAACTGATAAAGGTGTGCTTCGGGGGCATGCTAACTGTTAAAAGTGTGCTCTGACGGCACACCAATGGTTAAAGGTGTGCTTCGGTGGCATGCTAACGGCAAAAAATGTGTTTGGGGGCATGCTAAAGGTTAAAGGTGTGCTTCGGTGGCACACTAAGGGATAAAGGTGTTCTCCGGTGGTACACTAATGATTAAAGGTGTGCTTCCGTGGCACACTAACGGATAAAGGTGTGCTTCGGTGGCATGCTAGCTGTTAAAGTTGTGCTCCGGCGGCACACTAACGGTTAAAGGTGTGCTTCGGTGGCATGCTAATGGATAAAGTTGTGCTTTGGTGGCATGCTAATGATTAAACGTGTGATTCGGTGGCATGGTAACGGATAAAAGTGTGCTTCGGTGGCATGCTAACCGATAAAGGTGTGCTTCGGTGGCATGCTAACTGTTAAAGTTGTGCTCCGGCGGCACACTAACGGTTCAAGGTGTGCTTCGGTGGCACACTAACAAATAAAGGTGTGCTTCGGTGGCATGCTAACTGTTAAAAGTGTGCTCCGGCGGCACACTAACGGTTAAAGGTGTGCTTCGGCGGCATGCTAATGGATAAAGTTGTGCTTCGGTGTCATACTAACGGCTAAAGGTGTGCATCGGTGACACACTAACCGTTAAGGTGTGCTTCGGTAGCATGCTAATGATTAAAGGTGTGATTCGCTGGCATGGTAACGCATAAAGGTGTGCTTCGGTGACATGCTAACGGCAGAAAGTGTGTTGGGGAGCATGCTAATGGTAAAAGGTGTGCTTCGGTGGCATACGAACGGATAAAGGTGTGCTCCGGTGGCACTCTTATGATTAAAGCTGTGCTCCGGCTGCACACTAACGGTGAAAGGTGTGCTCCGGTGGCACATTAACGGTTAAAGGTGTGCTCCGTTGGCACACTAACGGATAAAGGTGTGCTTCGGTGGCATGCTAACGGTTAAAAGTGTGCTCCGGCGGCACACTAGCAGTTAAAGGTGTGCTTTGGTGGCAAGCTAAAGGATGGAGGTGGGCTTCAGTGGCATGCTAACGGTTAAAGGTGTGCTTCGGTGGCATACTAACGGTGAAAGGTGTGCTCCATTGGCACATTAACGGTTAAAGGTGTGCTCCGTTGGCACACTAACAGATAAAGGTGTGCTTGGGTGGCATGCTAAAGGTTAAAGGTGTGCTCCAGCGGCACACTAATGGTTAAAGGTGTACTTCGGTGGCATGCTAACGGATAGAGGTGTGTTTCGGTGGCATGCTAACGGATAAATGTGTGCTTCGGTGGCACACTAACGGATAATGGTGTGCTCCGGTGGCATGATAATGGTTAAAGGTGTGCTTCTGTGGCATACTCACGGCTAAAGGTGTGCTCCATTGGCACACTAACGGTTAAACGTGTGCTCCAGCGGCCCACTAACGGTTTAATTTCTGCTTCGGTGGCACACTAACGGATAAAGGTGTGCTTCGGTGGCATGCTAACTGTTAAAGGTGTGCTCCGGCGGCACACCAACGGTTAAAGGTGTGCTTTGGTGGCATGCTAACGGCAAAACATGTGTTTGGGGGCATGCTAACGGTTAAAGGTGTGCTTCGGTGGCACACTAAGGGATAAAGGTGTTCTCCGGTGGTACACTAATGATTAAAGGTGTGCTTCGGTGGCACACTAACGGATAAAGGTGTGCTTCGGTGGCATGCTAGCTGTTAAAGTTGTGCTCCGGCGGCACACTAATGGTTAAAGGTGTGCTTCGGTGGCATGCTAATGGATAAAGTTGTGCTTCGGTCGCATGCCCATGGTTAAAGATGTGCTTCGGTGGTATGGTAACGGTTAAAGTTGTGCTTCTGTGGCATGCTAACGGATAAAGGTGTGCTCCGGTGGCACACAAACTGTTAAAGGTGTGCTTTGGTTGCATGCTAACGATTTACGGTGTGATTCAGTGGCATGGTAATGGATAAAGGTGTGCTACGGTGGCATGCTAACGGCAAAAAGTGTGTTCGGGGGCATGCTAACGGTTAAAGGTGTGCTTCGGTGGCACACTAACGGATAAAGGTGTGCTCCGGTGGTACACTAATGATCAAAGGTGTGCTTCGGTGGCATGCGAACAGATAAAGGTGTGCTTCGGTGGCATGCTAAGGGATAAAGTTGTGCTTCGGTGGTATGCTAATGGTTAAAGGGGTGCTTCGGTGGCATACTAACGGACAAAGGTGTGCTCCGGTGGCGCACTAACCGTTAAAGGTGTGCTTCGGTGGCATGCTAATGATTAAAGGTGTGATTCGCTGGCATGGTAACGGATGAAGGTGTGCTCCGGTGGCATGTTAACAGTTAAAGGTGTGCTTCGGAGGCATACTAACGGTTAAAGGTGTGCTCCGTTTGCACACTAACGGATAAAGGTGTGCTTCTGTGGCATGCTAACTGTTAAAGGTGTGCTCCGGCGGCACACTAACGGTTAAAGTTGTGGTTCGGTGGCATGCTAACGGCAAAAAGTGTGTTCGGGGGCATGCTAACGGATAAAGGTGTGCTTCGGTGGCATTCTAACTGTTAAAGGTGTGCTCCGGTGGCACACTAATGGTTAAAGTTGTGCTTCGGTGGCATGCTAATGGTTAAAGGTGTGCTTCGGTGGTATGCTAACGGTTAAAGGTGTGCTTCGGTGGTATGCTAACGGTTAAAGGTGTGCTTTGGTGGCATGCTAATGGATAAAGGTGTGCTCCGGTGGCACACTAACCATTAAAGGTGTGCTTTGGTGGCATGCTAATGATTAAAGGTGTGATGCGCTGGCATGGTAACGGATAAAAGTGTGCTTCGGGGCATGCTAACGGTTAAAGGTGTGCTTGGGTGGCGCACTAACGGATAAAGGTGTGCTCCGGTGGTACACTAATGATTAAAGGTGTGCTTCAGTGGCACACTAATGGATAAAGGTGTGCTTTGGTGGCATGCTAACCATTAAAGGTGTTCTCCGGCGGTACACTAATGATTAATGGTGTGCTCCGGCTGCACACTAACACATAAAGTTGTGCTCCGGTGGCACATTAACGGTTAAAGGTGTGCTCCGCTGGCACACTAACGGATAAAGGTGTGCTTCGGTGGCATGCTAAAGGTTAAAGGTGTGCTCCGGCGGCACACTAACGGTTAAAGTTGTGCTTCTGTGGCATGCTAACGGATAGAGGTGTGCTTCGGTGGCATGCTAACGGATAAATGTG
This sequence comes from Phyllobates terribilis, assembly GCF_046119375.1. NCBI lineage: Eukaryota > Metazoa > Chordata > Amphibia > Anura > Dendrobatidae > Phyllobates > Phyllobates terribilis. The sequence goes on from NW_027362764.1 coordinate 234,844,965, forward strand.
TGCTTCGGTGGCACACTAACGGATAATGCTGTGCTCCGGTGGCATGTTAACAGTTAAAGGTGTGCTTCGGTGGCATACTAACGGTTAAAGGTCTGCTCCGTTGGCACACTAACGGATAAACGTGTGCTACGGCGGCACACTAACGGATAAACGTGTGCTTCTGTGGCATGCTAACTATTAAAGGTGTGCTCCAGCGGCACACTAACGGTTAAAGTTGTGCTTCGGTGGCATGCTAACGGCAAAAAGTGTGTTCAGGGGCATGCTAACCGTTAAAGGTGTGCTTCGGTGGCACATTAACGGATAAAGGTGTGCTCCGGTGGTACACTAATGATTAAAGGTGTGCTTCGGCGGCACACTAACGGATAAAGGTGTGCTTCGGTGGCACACTAACGGATAAAGGTGTGCTTCGGTGGCATTCTAACTGTTAAAGGTGTGCTCCGGTGGCACACTAACGGGTAAAGGTGTGCTTTGGTGGCATGCTAACGATTAAAGGTGTGATTCGGTGGCATGGTAACGGATAAAATTGTGCTTCGGTGGCATGCTAATGGCAAAAAGTGTGCTCGGGGGCATGCTAATGGTTAAAGGTGTGCTTCGGTGGCACATTAACGGATAAAGGTGTGCTTCGGTGGCACATTAACGGATAAAGGTGTGCTCCGGTGGTACACTAATGATTAAAGGTGTGCTTCGGTGGCATACTAACGGTGAAAGGTGTGCTCCAGTGGCACATTAACGGTTAAAGGTGTGCTTCGGTGGCATGCTAACGGATAGAGGTGTGTTTCGGTGGCATGCTAACGGATAAATGTGTGCTTCGGAGGCACACTAACGGATAATGGTGTGCTCCGGTGGCATGCTAATGGCTAAAGGTGTGCTTCTGTGGCATACTAACGGTTAAAGGTGTGCTCCCTTGGCACACTAACGGTTCATCGTGTGCTCCGGCGGCACACTAACGGTTCAATTTGTGCTTCGGTGGCACACTAACAGATAAAGGTGTGCTTCGGTGGCATGCTAACTGTTAAAGGTGTGCTTCGGTGGCATGCTAATGGCAAAAAATTTGTTCGGGGGCATGCTAACGGTTAAAATTGTGCTTCGGTGGCACACTAACGGATAAAGGTGTGCTCCGGTGGTACACTAATGATTAAAGGTGTGGTTCAGTGGCACACTAACGGATAAAGGTGTGTTTTGGTGGCATGCTAACGGTTAAAGTTTTGCTTCGGTGGCATGCTAATGGTTAAAGGTATGCTTCGGTGGTATGGTAACGGTTAAAGGTGTGCTTCGGTGGCATGCTAACGGATAAAGGTGTGCTCCGGTGGCACACTAACTGTTAAAGGTGTGCTTTGGTGGCATGCTAACGTTTTAAGGTGTGATTCAGTGGCATGGTAATGGATAAAGGTGTGCTACGGTGGCATGATAACGGCAAAAAGTGTGTTCGGGGGCATACTAACGGTTAAAGGTGTGCTTCGGTGGCACACTAATGGATAAAGGTGTGCTCCGGCGGTACACTAATGATTAAAGGTGTGCTTCGGTGGCATGCGAACGGATAAAGGTGTGCTTCGGTGGCATGCTAAGGGATAAAGTTGTGCTTCGGTGGCATGCTAATGGTGGAAGATGTGCTTTGGTGGCATACTAACGGATAAAGGTGTGCTCCGGTGGCACACTAACCGTTAAAGGTGTGCTTCGGTGGCATGCTAATGATTAAAGGTGTAATTCGCTGTCATGGTAACGGATAAAGGTGTGCTCCGCTGGCACACTAACGGATAAAGTTGTGCTTCGGTGGCATGCTAAAGGTTAAAGGTGTGCTCCGGCGGCACACTAACGGTTAAAGTTGTGCTTCGGTGGCATGCTAACGGATAGAGGTGTGTTTTGGTGGCATGCTGACGGATAAATGTGTGCTTCGGTGGCACACTAACGGATAATGATGTGCTCCGGTGGCATGTTAACAGTTAAAGGTGTGCTTCGGTGGCATACTAACGGTTAAAGGTGTGCTCCGTTGGCACACTAACGGATAAACGTGTGCTACGGCGGCACACTAACGGACAAATGTGTGCTCCAGCGGCACACTAATGGTTAAAATTGTGCTTCGGTGGCATGCTAACGCCAAAAAGTGTGTTCGGTGGCATGCTAACAGTTAAAGGTGTGCTTCGGTTCCACATTAACGGATAAAGGTGTGCTCCGGTGGTACACTAATGGTTAAAGGAGTGCTTCGGTGGCACACTACCGGATAAAGGTGTGTTTCGGTGGCATGCTAACTGTTAAAGGTGTGCTCCGGTGGCATGCTAACGGTTAAAGTTGTGCCTCGGTGACATGCTAATGGTTAAAGGTGTGCTTCGGTGGTATGCTAACGGTTAAAGGTGTGCTTTGGTGGTATGCTAACGGTTAAAGGTGTGCTTTGGTGGCATGCTAATGAATAAAGGTGTGCTCCGGTGGCATACTAACCATTAAATGTGTGCTTTGGTGGCATGCTAATGATTAAACGTGTGATTCGGTGTCATGGTAACGGATAAAGGTGTGCTTCGGTGGCATGCTAACCGATAAAGGTGTGCTTCGGTGGCATGCTAACTGTTAAAGGTGTGCTCCAGCGGCATGCTAATGGATAAAGTTGTGCTTCAGTGGCATACTAACGGCTAAAGGTGTGCATCGGTGACACACTAACCATTAAGGTGTGCTTCGGTAGCATGCTAATGATTAAAGGTGTGATTCGGTGACATGCTAACGGCAGAAAGTGTGTTGGGGAGCATGCTAATGGTAAAAGTTGTGCTTCGGTGGCATACGAACGGATAAAGGTGTGCTCCGGTGGCACTCTTATGATTAAAGCTGTGCTCCGGCTGCACACTAACAGTGAAAGGTGTGCTCCGCTGGCACATTAACGGTTAAAGGTGTGCTACATTGGCACACTAACGGATAAAGGTGTGCTTCGGTGGCATGCTAACGGTTAAAAGTGTGCTCCGGCGGCACACTAGCAGTTAAAGGTGTGCTTTGGTGGCAAGCTAACGGATGGAAGTGTGCTTCAGTGGCATGCTAACGGTTAAAGGTGTGCTTCGGTGGCATACTAACAGTGAAAGGTGTGCTCCAGTGGCACATTGACGGTTAAAGGTGTGCTCCATTGGCACACTAACAGATAAAGGTGTGCTTGGGTGGCATGCTAAAGGTTAAAGGTGTGCTCCAGTGGCACACTAATGGTTAAAGGTGTACTTCGGTGGCATGCTAACGGATAGAGGTGTGTTTCGGTGGCATGCTAATGGATAAATGTGTGCTTCGGTGGCACACTAACGGATAATGGTATGCTCCGGTGGCATGATAATGGTTAAAGGTGTGCTTCTGTGGCATACTCACGGCTAAAGGTGTGCTCCGTTGGCACACTAACGATTAAACGTGTGCTCCAGCGGCCCACTAACGGTTCAATTTCTGCTTCGGTGGCACACTAACGGATAAAGGTGTGCTTCGGTGGCATGCTAACCGATAAAGTTGTGCTTCGGTGGCATGCTAACTGTTAAAGGTGTGCTCCAGCGGCATGCTAATGGATAAAGTTGTGCTTCGGTGGCATACTAACGGCTAAAGGTGTGCATCGGTGACATACTAACCATTAAGGTGTGCTTCGGTAGCATGCTAATGATTAAAGGTGTGATTCGGTGACATGCTAACGGCAGAAAGTGTGTTGGGGAGCATGCTAATGGTAAAAGTTGTGCTTCGGTGGCATACGAACGGATAAAGGTGTGCTTCGGTGGCACTCTTATGATTAAAGCTGTGCTCCGGCTGCACACTAACAGTGAAAGGTGTGCTCCGCTGGCACATTAACGGTTAAAGGTGTGCTACATTGGCACACTAACGGATAAAGGTGTGCTTCGGTGGCATGCTAACAGTTAAAAGTGTGCTCCGGCGGCACACTAGCAGTTAAAGGTGTGCTTTGGTGGCAAGCTAACGGATGGAAGTGTGCTTCAGTGGCATGCTAACGGTTTAAGGTGTGCTTCGGTGGCATACTAACAGTGAAAGGTGTGCTCCAGTGGCACATTAACGGTTAAAGGTGTGCTCCGTTGGCACACTAACAGATAAAGGTGTGCTTGGGTGGCATGCTAAAGGTTAAAGGTGTGCTCCAGCGGCACACTAATGGTTAAAGGTGTACTTCGGTGGCATGCTAACGGATAGAGGTGTGTTTCGGTGGCATGCTAACGGATAAATGTGTGCTTCGGTGGCACACTAACGGATAATGGTGTGCTCCGGTGGCATGATAATGGTTAAAGGTGTGCTTCTGTGGCATACTCATGGCTAAAGGTGTGATCCGTTGGCACACTAAAGGTTAAACGTGTGCTCCAGCGGCCCACTAACGGTTCAATTTCTGCTTCGGTGGCACACTTACGGATAAAGGTGTGCTTCGGTGGCATGCTAACTCTTAAAGGTGTGCTCCGACGGCACACCAACGGTTAAAGGTGTGCTTCGGTGGCATGCTAACGGCAAAAAATGTGTTTGGGGGCATGCTAAAGGTTAAAGGTGTGCTTCGGTGGCACACTAAGGGATAAAGGTGTTCTCCGGTGGTACACTAATGATTAAAGGTGTGCTTCGGTGGCACACTAACGGATAAAGGTGTGCTTCGGTGGCATGCTAGCTGTTAAAGTTGTGCACCGGCGGCACACTAACGGTTAAAGGTGTGCTTCGGTGGCATGCTAATGGATAAAGTTGTGCTTTGGTGGCATGCTAATGATTAAACGTGTGATTCGGTGGCATGGTAACGGATAAAAGTGTTCTTCGGTGGCATGTTAACCGATAAAGGTGTGCTTCGGTGGCATGCTAACTGTTAAAGGTTTGCTCCGGCGGCACACTAACGGTTCAAGGTGTGCTTCGGCGGCATGCTAACTGTTAAAAGTGTGCTCCGACGGCACACTAACGGTTAAACGTGTGCTTCGGCGGCATGCTAATGGATAAAGTTGTGCTTCGGTGTCATACTAACGGCTAAGGGTGTGCATCGGTGACACACTAACCGTTAAGGTGTGCTTTGGTAGCATGCTAACGATTAAAGGTGTGATTCGCTGGCATGGTAACGCATAAAGGTGTGCTTCGGTGACATGCTAACGGCAGAAAGTGTGTTGGGGAGCATGCTAATGGTAAAAGGTGTGGTTCGGTGGCATACGAACGGATAAAGGTGTGCTCCGGTGGCACTCTTATGATTAAAGCTGTGCTCCGGCTGCACACTAACGGTGAAAGGTGTGCTCCGGTGGCACATTAACGGTTAAAGGTGTGCTCCGTTGGCACACTAACGGATAAAGATGTGCTTCGGTGGCATGCTAACGGTTAAAAGTGTGCTCCGGCGGCACACTAGCAGTTAAAGGTGTGCTTTGATGGCAAGCTAACGGATGGAGGTGTGCTTCAGTGGCATGCTAACGGTTAAAGGTGTGCTTCGGTGGCATACTAACGGTGAAAGGTGTGCTCCAGTGGCACATTAACGGTTAAAGGTGTGCTCCGTTGGCACACTAACAGATAAAGGTGTGCTTGGGTGGCATGCTAAAGGTTAAAGGTGTGCTCCAGCGGCACACTAATGGTTAAAGGTGTACTTCGGTGTCATGCTAACGGATAGAGGTGTGTTTCGGTGGCATGCTAATGGATAAATGTGTGCTTCGGTGGCACACTAACGGATAATGGTGTGCTCCGGTGGCATGATAATGGTTAAAGGTGTGCTTCTGTGGCATACTCACGGCTAAAGGTGTGCTCCGTTGGCACACTAACGGTTAAACGTGTGCTCCAGCGGCCCACTAACGGTTCAATTTCTGCTTCGGTGGCACACTAACAGATAAAGGTGTGCTTCGGTGGCATGCTAACTCTTAAAGGTGTGCTCCGATGGCACACCAACGGTTAAAGGTGTGCTTCGGTGGCATGCTAACGGCAAAAAATGTGTTTGGGGGCATGCTAAAGGTTAAAGGTGTGCTTCGGTGGCACACTAAGGGATAAAGGTGTTCTCCGGTGGTACACTAATGATTAAAGGTGTGCTTCGGTGGCACACTAACAGATAAAGGTGTGCTTCGGTGGCATGCTAGCTGTTAAAGTTGTGCTCCGGCGGCACACTAACGGTTAAAGGTGTGCTTCGGTGGCATGCTAATGGTTAAAGTTGTGCTTTGGTGGCATGCTAATGATTAAACGTGTGATTCGGTGGCATGGTAACGGATAAAAGTGTGCTTCGGTGGCATGCTAACCGATAAAGGTGTGCTTCGGTGGCATGCTAACTGTTAAAGTTGTGCTCCGGCGGCACACTAACGGTTCAAGGTGTGCTTCGGTGGCACACTAACAAATAAAGGTGTGCTTCGGTGGCATGCTAACTGTTAAAAGTGTGCTCCGGCGGCACACTAACGGTTAAAGGTGTGCTTCGGCGGCATGCTAATGGATAAAGTTGTGCTTCGGTGTCATACTAACGGCTAAAGGTGTGCATCGGTGACACACTAACCGTTAAGGTGTGCTTCGGTAGCATGCTAATGATTAAAGGTGTGATTCGCTGGCATGGTAACGCATAAAGGTGTGCTTCGGTGACATGCTAACGGCAGAAAGTGTGTTGGGGAGCATGCTAATGGTAAAAGGTGTGCTTCGGTGGCATACGAACGGATAAAGGTGTGCTCCGGTGGCACTCTTATGATTAAAGCTGTGCTCCGGCTGCACACTAACGGTGAAAGGTGTGCTCCGGTGGCACATTAACGGTTAAAGGTGTGCTCCGTTGGCACACTAACGGATAAAGGTGTGCTTCGGTGGCATGCTAACGGTTAAAAGTGTGCTCCGGCGGCACACTAGCAGTTAAAGGTGTGCTTTGGTGGCAAGCTAAAGGATGGAGGTGGGCTTCAGTGGCATGCTAACGGTTAAAGGTGTGCTTCGGTGGCATACTAACGGTGAAAGGTGTGCTCCATTGGCACATTAACGGTTAAAGGTGTGCTCCGTTGGCACACTAACAGATAAAGGTGTGCTTGGGTGGCATGCTAAAGGTTAAAGGTGTGCTCCAGCGGCACACTAATGGTTAAAGGTGTACTTCGGTGGCATGCTAACGGATAGAGGTGTGTTTCGGTGGCATGCTAACGGATAAATGTGTGCTTCGGTGGCACACTAACGGATAATGGTGTGCTCCGGTGGCATGATAATGGTTAAAGGTGTGCTTCTGTGGCATACTCACGGCTAAAGGTGTGCTCCATTGGCACACTAACGGTTAAACGTGTGCTCCAGCGGCCCACTAACGGTTTAATTTCTGCTTCGGTGGCACACTAACGGATAAAGGTGTGCTTCGGTGGCATGCTAACTGTTAAAGGTGTGCTCCGGCGGCACACCAACGGTTAAAGGTGTGCTTTGGTGGCATGCTAACGGCAAAACATGTGTTTGGGGGCATGCTAACGGTTAAAGGTGTGCTTCGGTGGCACACTAAGGGATAAAGGTGTTCTCCGGTGGTACACTAATGATTAAAGGTGTGCTTCGGTGGCACACTAACGGATAAAGGTGTGCTTCGGTGGCATGCTAGCTGTTAAAGTTGTGCTCCGGCGGCACACTAATGGTTAAAGGTGTGCTTCGGTGGCATGCTAATGGATAAAGTTGTGCTTCGGTCGCATGCCCATGGTTAAAGATGTGCTTCGGTGGTATGGTAACGGTTAAAGTTGTGCTTCTGTGGCATGCTAACGGATAAAGGTGTGCTCCGGTGGCACACAAACTGTTAAAGGTGTGCTTTGGTTGCATGCTAACGATTTACGGTGTGATTCAGTGGCATGGTAATGGATAAAGGTGTGCTACGGTGGCATGCTAACGGCAAAAAGTGTGTTCGGGGGCATGCTAACGGTTAAAGGTGTGCTTCGGTGGCACACTAACGGATAAAGGTGTGCTCCGGTGGTACACTAATGATCAAAGGTGTGCTTCGGTGGCATGCGAACAGATAAAGGTGTGCTTCGGTGGCATGCTAAGGGATAAAGTTGTGCTTCGGTGGTATGCTAATGGTTAAAGGGGTGCTTCGGTGGCATACTAACGGACAAAGGTGTGCTCCGGTGGCGCACTAACCGTTAAAGGTGTGCTTCGGTGGCATGCTAATGATTAAAGGTGTGATTCGCTGGCATGGTAACGGATGAAGGTGTGCTCCGGTGGCATGTTAACAGTTAAAGGTGTGCTTCGGAGGCATACTAACGGTTAAAGGTGTGCTCCGTTTGCACACTAACGGATAAAGGTGTGCTTCTGTGGCATGCTAACTGTTAAAGGTGTGCTCCGGCGGCACACTAACGGTTAAAGTTGTGGTTCGGTGGCATGCTAACGGCAAAAAGTGTGTTCGGGGGCATGCTAACGGATAAAGGTGTGCTTCGGTGGCATTCTAACTGTTAAAGGTGTGCTCCGGTGGCACACTAATGGTTAAAGTTGTGCTTCGGTGACATGCTAATGGTTAAAGGTGTGCTTCGGTGGTATGCTAACGGTTAAAGGTGTGCTTCGGTGGTATGCTAACGGTTAAAGGTGTGCTTTGGTGGCATGCTAATGGATAAAGGTGTGCTCCGGTGGCACACTAACCATTAAAGGTGTGCTTTGGTGGCATGCTAATGATTAAAGGTGTGATGCGCTGGCATGGTAACGGATAAAAGTGTGCTTCGGGGCATGCTAACGGTTAAAGGTGTGCTTGGGTGGCGCACTAACGGATAAAGGTGTGCTCCGGTGGTACACTAATGATTAAAGGTGTGCTTCAGTGGCACACTAATGGATAAAGGTGTGCTTTGGTGGCATGCTAACCATTAAAGGTGTTCTCCGGCGGTACACTAATGATTAATGGTGTGCTCCGGCTGCACACTAACACATAAAGTTGTGCTCCGGTGGCACATTAACGGTTAAAGGTGTGCTCCGCTGGCACACTAACGGATAAAGGTGTGCTTCGGTGGCATGCTAAAGGTTAAAGGTGTGCTCCGGCGGCACACTAACGGTTAAAGTTGTGCTTCTGTGGCATGCTAACGGATAGAGGTGTGCTTCGGTGGCATGCTAACGGATAAATGTGTGCTTCGGTGGCACACTAACGGATAATGCTGTGCTCCGGTGGCATGTTAACAGTTAAAGGTGTGCTTCGGTGGCATACTAACGGTTAAAGGTCTGCTCCGTTGGCACACTAACGGATAAACGTGTGCTACGGCGGCACACTAACGGATAAACGTGTGCTTCTGTGGCATGCTAACTATTAAAGGTGTGCTCCAGCGGCACACTAACGGTTAAAGTTGTGCTTCGGTGGCATGCTAACGGCAAAAAGTGTGTTCAGGGGCATGCTAACCGTTAAAGGTGTGCTTCGGTGGCACATTAACGGATAAAGGTGTGCTCCGGTGGTACACTAATGATTAAAGGTGTGCTTCGGCGGCACACTAACGGATAAAGGTGTGCTTCGGTGGCACACTAACGGATAAAGGTGTGCTTCGGTGGCATTCTAACTGTTAAAGGTGTGCTCCGGTGGCACACTAACGGGTAAAGGTGTGCTTTGGTGGCATGCTAACGATTAAAGGTGTGATTCGGTGGCATGGTAACGGATAAAATTGTGCTTCGGTGGCATGCTAATGGCAAAAAGTGTGCTCGGGGGCATGCTAATGGTTAAAGGTGTGCTTCGGTGGCACATTAACGGATAAAGGTGTGCTTCGGTGGCACATTAACGGATAAAGGTGTGCTCCGGTGGTACACTAATGATTAAAGGTGTGCTTCGGTGGCATACTAACGGTGAAAGGTGTGCTCCAGTGGCACATTAACGGTTAAAGGTGTGCTTCGGTGGCATGCTAACGGATAGAGGTGTGTTTCGGTGGCATGCTAACGGATAAATGTGTGCTTCGGAGGCACACTAACGGATAATGGTGTGCTCCGGTGGCATGCTAATGGCTAAAGGTGTGCTTCTGTGGCATACTAACGGTTAAAGGTGTGCTCCCTTGGCACACTAACGGTTCATCGTGTGCTCCGGCGGCACACTAACGGTTCAATTTGTGCTTCGGTGGCACACTAACAGATAAAGGTGTGCTTCGGTGGCATGCTAACTGTTAAAGGTGTGCTTCGGTGGCATGCTAATGGCAAAAAATTTGTTCGGGGGCATGCTAACGGTTAAAATTGTGCTTCGGTGGCACACTAACGGATAAAGGTGTGCTCCGGTGGTACACTAATGATTAAAGGTGTGGTTCAGTGGCACACTAACGGATAAAGGTGTGTTTTGGTGGCATGCTAACGGTTAAAGTTTTGCTTCGGTGGCATGCTAATGGTTAAAGGTATGCTTCGGTGGTATGGTAACGGTTAAAGGTGTGCTTCGGTGGCATGCTAACGGATAAAGGTGTGCTCCGGTGGCACACTAACTGTTAAAGGTGTGCTTTGGTGGCATGCTAACGTTTTAAGGTGTGATTCAGTGGCATGGTAATGGATAAAGGTGTGCTACGGTGGCATGATAACGGCAAAAAGTGTGTTCGGGGGCATACTAACGGTTAAAGGTGTGCTTCGGTGGCACACTAATGGATAAAGGTGTGCTCCGGCGGTACACTAATGATTAAAGGTGTGCTTCGGTGGCATGCGAACGGATAAAGGTGTGCTTCGGTGGCATGCTAAGGGATAAAGTTGTGCTTCGGTGGCATGCTAATGGTGGAAGATGTGCTTTGGTGGCATACTAACGGATAAAGGTGTGCTCCGGTGGCACACTAACCGTTAAAGGTGTGCTTCGGTGGCATGCTAATGATTAAAGGTGTAATTCGCTGTCATGGTAACGGATAAAGGTGTGCTCCGCTGGCACACTAACGGATAAAGTTGTGCTTCGGTGGCATGCTAAAGGTTAAAGGTGTGCTCCGGCGGCACACTAACGGTTAAAGTTGTGCTTCGGTGGCATGCTAACGGATAGAGGTGTGTTTTGGTGGCATGCTGACGGATAAATGTGTGCTTCGGTGGCACACTAACGGATAATGATGTGCTCCGGTGGCATGTTAACAGTTAAAGGTGTGCTTCGGTGGCATACTAACGGTTAAAGGTGTGCTCCGTTGGCACACTAACGGATAAACGTGTGCTACGGCGGCACACTAACGGACAAATGTGTGCTCCAGCGGCACACTAATGGTTAAAATTGTGCTTCGGTGGCATGCTAACGCCAAAAAGTGTGTTCGGTGGCATGCTAACAGTTAAAGGTGTGCTTCGGTTCCACATTAACGGATAAAGGTGTGCTCCGGTGGTACACTAATGGTTAAAGGAGTGCTTCGGTGGCACACTACCGGATAAAGGTGTGTTTCGGTGGCATGCTAACTGTTAAAGGTGTGCTCCGGTGGCATGCTAACGGTTAAAGTTGTGCCTCGGTGACATGCTAATGGTTAAAGGTGTGCTTCGGTGGTATGCTAACGGTTAAAGGTGTGCTTTGGTGGTATGCTAACGGTTAAAGGTGTGCTTTGGTGGCATGCTAATGAATAAAGGTGTGCTCCGGTGGCATACTAACCATTAAATGTGTGCTTTGGTGGCATGCTAATGATTAAACGTGTGATTCGGTGTCATGGTAACGGATAAAGGTGTGCTTCGGTGGCATGCTAACCGATAAAGGTGTGCTTCGGTGGCATGCTAACTGTTAAAGGTGTGCTCCAGCGGCATGCTAATGGATAAAGTTGTGCTTCAGTGGCATACTAACGGCTAAAGGTGTGCATCGGTGACACACTAACCATTAAGGTGTGCTTCGGTAGCATGCTAATGATTAAAGGTGTGATTCGGTGACATGCTAACGGCAGAAAGTGTGTTGGGGAGCATGCTAATGGTAAAAGTTGTGCTTCGGTGGCATACGAACGGATAAAGGTGTGCTCCGGTGGCACTCTTATGATTAAAGCTGTGCTCCGGCTGCACACTAACAGTGAAAGGTGTGCTCCGCTGGCACATTAACGGTTAAAGGTGTGCTACATTGGCACACTAACGGATAAAGGTGTGCTTCGGTGGCATGCTAACGGTTAAAAGTGTGCTCCGGCGGCACACTAGCAGTTAAAGGTGTGCTTTGGTGGCAAGCTAACGGATGGAAGTGTGCTTCAGTGGCATGCTAACGGTTAAAGGTGTGCTTCGGTGGCATACTAACAGTGAAAGGTGTGCTCCAGTGGCACATTGACGGTTAAAGGTGTGCTCCGTTGGCACACTAACAGATAAAGGTGTGCTTGGGTGGCATGCTAAAGGTTAAAGGTGTGCTCCAGTGGCACACTAATGGTTAAAGGTGTACTTCGGTGGCATGCTAACGGATAGAGGTGTGTTTCGGTGGCATGCTAATGGATAAATGTGTGCTTCGGTGGCACACTAACGGATAATGGTATGCTCCGGTGGCATGATAATGGTTAAAGGTGTGCTTCTGTGGCATACTCACGGCTAAAGGTGTGCTCCGTTGGCACACTAACGATTAAACGTGTGCTCCAGCGGCCCACTAACGGTTCAATTTCTGCTTCGGTGGCACACTAACGGATAAAGGTGTGCTTCGGTGGCATGCTAACCGATAAAGTTGTGCTTCGGTGGCATGCTAACTGTTAAAGGTGTGCTCCAGCGGCATGCTAATGGATAAAGTTGTGCTTCGGTGGCATACTAACGGCTAAAGGTGTGCATCGGTGACATACTAACCATTAAGGTGTGCTTCGGTAGCATGCTAATGATTAAAGGTGTGATTCGGTGACATGCTAACGGCAGAAAGTGTGTTGGGGAGCATGCTAATGGTAAAAGTTGTGCTTCGGTGGCATACGAACGGATAAAGGTGTGCTTCGGTGGCACTCTTATGATTAAAGCTGTGCTCCGGCTGCACACTAACAGTGAAAGGTGTGCTCCGCTGGCACATTAACGGTTAAAGGTGTGCTACATTGGCACACTAACGGATAAAGGTGTGCTTCGGTGGCATGCTAACAGTTAAAAGTGTGCTCCGGCGGCACACTAGCAGTTAAAGGTGTGCTTTGGTGGCAAGCTAACGGATGGAAGTGTGCTTCAGTGGCATGCTAACGGTTTAAGGTGTGCTTCGGTGGCATACTAACAGTGAAAGGTGTGCTCCAGTGGCACATTAACGGTTAAAGGTGTGCTCCGTTGGCACACTAACAGATAAAGGTGTGCTTGGGTGGCATGCTAAAGGTTAAAGGTGTGCTCCAGCGGCACACTAATGGTTAAAGGTGTACTTCGGTGGCATGCTAACGGATAGAGGTGTGTTTCGGTGGCATGCTAACGGATAAATGTGTGCTTCGGTGGCACACTAACGGATAATGGTGTGCTCCGGTGGCATGATAATGGTTAAAGGTGTGCTTCTGTGGCATACTCATGGCTAAAGGTGTGATCCGTTGGCACACTAAAGGTTAAACGTGTGCTCCAGCGGCCCACTAACGGTTCAATTTCTGCTTCGGTGGCACACTTACGGATAAAGGTGTGCTTCGGTGGCATGCTAACTCTTAAAGGTGTGCTCCGACGGCACACCAACGGTTAAAGGTGTGCTTCGGTGGCATGCTAACGGCAAAAAATGTGTTTGGGGGCATGCTAAAGGTTAAAGGTGTGCTTCGGTGGCACACTAAGGGATAAAGGTGTTCTCCGGTGGTACACTAATGATTAAAGGTGTGCTTCGGCGGCACACTAACGGTTAAAGGTGTGCTTCGGTGGCATGCTAATGGATAAAGTTGTGCTTTGGTGGCATGCTAATGATTAAACGTGTGATTCGGTGGCATGGTAACGGATAAAAGTGTTCTTCGGTGGCATGTTAACCGATAAAGGTGTGCTTCGGTGGCATGCTAACTGTTAAAGGTTTGCTCCGGCGGCACACTAACGGTTCAAGGTGTGCTTCGGCGGCATGCTAACTGTTAAAAGTGTGCTCCGACGGCACACTAACGGTTAAACGTGTGCTTCGGCGGCATGCTAATGGATAAAGTTGTGCTTCGGTGTCATACTAACGGCTAAGGGTGTGCATCGGTGACACACTAACCGTTAAGGTGTGCTTTGGTAGCATGCTAACGATTAAAGGTGTGATTCGCTGGCATGGTAACGCATAAAGGTGTGCTTCGGTGACATGCTAACGGCAGAAAGTGTGTTGGGGAGCATGCTAATGGTAAAAGGTGTGGTTCGGTGGCATACGAACGGATAAAGGTGTGCTCCGGTGGCACTCTTATGATTAAAGCTGTGCTCCGGCTGCACACTAACGGTGAAAGGTGTGCTCCGGTGGCACATTAACGGTTAAAGGTGTGCTCCGTTGGCACACTAACGGATAAAGATGTGCTTCGGTGGCATGCTAACGGTTAAAAGTGTGCTCCGGCGGCACACTAGCAGTTAAAGGTGTGCTTTGATGGCAAGCTAACGGATGGAGGTGTGCTTCAGTGGCATGCTAACGGTTAAAGGTGTGCTTCGGTGGCATACTAACGGTGAAAGGTGTGCTCCAGTGGCACATTAACGGTTAAAGGTGTGCTCCGTTGGCACACTAACAGATAAAGGTGTGCTTGGGTGGCATGCTAAAGGTTAAAGGTGTGCTCCAGCGGCACACTAATGGTTAAAGGTGTACTTCGGTGTCATGCTAACGGATAGAGGTGTGTTTCGGTGGCATGCTAATGGATAAATGTGTGCTTCGGTGGCACACTAACGGATAATGGTGTGCTCCGGTGGCATGATAATGGTTAAAGGTGTGCTTCTGTGGCATACTCACGGCTAAAGGTGTGCTCCGTTGGCACACTAACGGTTAAACGTGTGCTCCAGCGGCCCACTAACGGTTCAATTTCTGCTTCGGTGGCACACTAACAGATAAAGGTGTGCTTCGGTGGCATGCTAACTCTTAAAGGTGTGCTCCGATGGCACACCAACGGTTAAAGGTGTGCTTCGGTGGCATGCTAACGGCAAAAAATGTGTTTGGGGGCATGCTAAAGGTTAAAGGTGTGCTTCGGTGGCACACTAAGGGATAAAGGTGTTCTCCGGTGGTACACTAATGATTAAAGGTGTGCTTCGGTGGCACACTAACAGATAAAGGTGTGCTTCGGTGGCATGCTAGCTGTTAAAGTTGTGCTCCGGCGGCACACTAACGGTTAAAGGTGTGCTTCGGTGGCATGCTAATGGTTAAAGTTGTGCTTTGGTGGCATGCTAATGATTAAACGTGTGATTCGGTGGCATGGTAACGGATAAAAGTATGCTTCGGTGGCATGCTAACCGATAAAGGTGTGCTTCGGTGGCATGCTAACTGTTAAAGGTGTGCTCCGGCGGCACACTAACGGTTCAAGGTGTGCTTTGGTGGCACACTAACAGATAAAGGTGTGCTTCGGTGGCATGCTAACTGTTAAAAGTGTGCTCCGTCGGCACACTAACGGTTAAAGGTGTGCTTCGGCGGCATGCTAATGGATAAAGTTGTGCTTCGGTGTCATACTAACGGCTAAAGGTGTGCATCGGTGACACACTAACCGTTAAGGTGTGCTTCGGGGGCATGCTAACTCTTAAAGGTGTGCTACGACGGCACACCAACGGTTAAAGGTGTGCTTCGGTGGCATGCTAACGGCAAAAAATGTGTTTGGGGGCATGCTAAAGGTTAAAGGTGTGCTTCGGTGGCACACTAAGGGATAAAGGTGTTCTCCGGTGGTACACTAATGATTAAAGGTGTGCTTCGGTGGCACACTAACGGATAAAGGTGTGCTTCGGTGGCATGCTAGCTGTTAAAGTTGTGCTCCGGCGGCACACTAACGGTTAAAGGTGTGCTTCGGTGGCATACTAACGGTGAAAGGTGTGCTCCACTGGCATATTAACGGTTAAAGGTGTGCTCCGTTGGCACACTAACAGATAAAGGTGTGCTTGGGTGGCATGCTAAAGGTTAAAGGTGTGCTCCAGCGGCACACTAATGGTTAAAGGTGTACTTCGGTGGTATGCTAACGGATAGAGGTGTGTTTCGGTGGCATGCTAACGGATAAAGGTGTGCTCCGGTGGCACACTAACTGTTAAAGGTGTGCTTCGGTGGCATGCTAACCGATAAAGGTGTGCTTCGGTGGCATGCTAACTGTTAAAGGTGTGCTCCAGCGGCATGCTAATGGATAAAGTTGTGCTTCAGTGGCATACTAACGGCTAAAGGTGTGCATCGGTGACACACTAACCATTAAGGTGTGCTTCGGTAGCATGCTAATGATTAAAGGTGTGATTCGGTGACATGCTAACGGCAGAAAGTGTGTTGGGGAGCATGCTAATGGTAAAAGTTGTGCTTCGGTGGCATACGAACGGATAAAGGTGTGCTCCGGTGGCACTCTTATGATTAAAGCTGTGCTCCGGCTGCACACTAACAGTGAAAGGTGTGCTCCGCTGGCACATTAACGGTTAAAGGTGTGCTACATTGGCACACTAACGGATAAAGGTGTGCTTCGGTGGCATGCTAACGGTTAAAAGTGTGCTCCGGCGGCACACTAGCAGTTAAAGGTGTGCTTTGGTGGCAAGCTAACGGATGGAAGTGTGCTTCAGTGGCATGCTAACGGTTAAAGGTGTGCTTCGGTGGCATACTAACAGTGAAAGGTGTGCTCCAGTGGCACATTGACGGTTAAAGGTGTGCTCCGTTGGCACACTAACAGATAAAGGTGTGCTTGGGTGGCATGCTAAAGGTTAAAGGTGTGCTCCAGTGGCACACTAATGGTTAAAGGTGTACTTCGGTGGCATGCTAACGGATAGAGGTGTGTTTCGGTGGCATGCTAATGGATAAATGTGTGCTTCGGTGGCACACTAACGGATAATGGTGTGCTCCGGTGGCATGATAATGGTTAAAGGTGTGCTTCTGTGGCATACTCACGGCTAAAGGTGTGCTCCGTTGGCACACTAACGATTAAACGTGTGCTCCAGCGGCCCACTAACGGTTCAATTTCTGCTTCGGTGGCACACTAACGGATAAAGGTGTGCTTCGGTGGCATGCTAACCGATAAAGGTGTGCTTCGGTGGCATGCTAACTGTTAAAGGTGTGCTCCAGCGGCATGCTAATGGATAAAGTTGTGCTTCGGTGGCATACTAACGGCTAAAGGTGTGCATCGGTGACACACTAACCATTAAGGTGTGCTTCGGTAGCATGCTAATGATTAAAGGTGTGATTCGGTGACATGCTAACGGCAGAAAGTGTGTTGGGGAGCTTGCTAATGGTAAAAGTTGTGCTTCGGTGGCATACGAACGGATAAAGGTGTGCTCCGGTGGCACTCTTATGATTAAAGCTGTGCTCCGGCTGCACACTAACAGTGAAAGGTGTGCTCCGCTGGCACATTAACGGTTAAAGGTGTGCTACATTGGCACACTAACGGATAAAGGTGTGCTTCGGTGGCATGCTAACGGTTAAAAGTGTGCTCCGGCGGCACACTAGCAGTTAAAGGTGTGCTTTGGTGGCAAGCTAACGGATGGAAGTGTGCTTCAGTGGCATGCTAACGGTTTAAGGTGTGCTTCGGTGGCATACTAACAGTGAAAGGTGTGCTCCAGTGGCACATTGACGGTTAAAGGTGTGCTCCGTTGGCACACTAACAGATAAAGGTGTGCTTGGGTGGCATGCTAAAGGTTAAAGGTGTGCTCCAGTGGCACACTAATGGTTAAAGGTGTACTTCGGTGGCATGCTAACGGATAGAGGTGTGTTTCGGTGGCATGCTAATGGATAAATGTGTGCTTCGGTGGCACACTAACGGATAATGGTGTGCTCCGGTGGCATGATAATGGTTAAAGGTGTGCTTCTGTGGCATACTCACGGCTAAAGGTGTGCTCCGTTGGCACACTAACGATTAAACGTGTGCTCCAGCGGCCCACTAACGGTTCAATTTCTGCTTCGGTGGCACACTAACGGATAAAGGTGTGCTTCGGTGGCATGCTAACTCTTAAAGGTGTGCTCCGACGGCACACCAACGGTTAAAGGTGTGCTTCGGTGGCATGCTAACCGCAAAAAATGTGTTTGGGGCATGCTAAAGGTTAAAGGTGTGCTTCGATGGCACACTAAGGGATAAAGGTGTTGTCCGGTGGTACACTAATGATTAAAAGTGTGCTTCGGTGGCACACTAACGGATAAAGGTGTGCTTCGGTGGCATGCTAGCTGTTAAAGTTGTGCTCCGGGGGCACACTAACGGTTAAAGGTGTGCTTCGGTGGCATGCTAATGGATAAAGTTGTGCTTTGGTGGCATGCTAATGATTAAACGTGTGATTCGGTGGCATGGTAACAGATAAAGGTGTGCTTCGGTGGCATGCTAACTGTTAAAGGTGTGCTCCGGCGGCACACTAACGGTTCAAGGTGTGCTTCGGTGGCACACTAACAGATAAAGGTGTGCTTCGGTGGCATGCTAACTGTTAAAAGTGTGCTCCGGCGGCACACTAACGGTTAAAGGTGTGCTTCGGCGGCATGCTACTGGATAAAGTTGTGCTTCGGTGTCATACTAACGGCTAAAGGTGTGCATCGGTGACACACTAACCGTTAAGGTGTGCTTTGGTAGCATGCTAATGATTAAAGGTGTGATTCGCTGGCATGGTAATGCATAAAGGTGTGCTTCGGTGACATGCTAACGGCAGAAAGTGTGTTGGGGAGCATGCTAATTGTAAAAGGTGTGCTTCAGTGGCATACGAACGGATAAAGGTGTGCTCCGGTGGCACTCTTATGATTAAAGCTGTGCTCCGGCTGCACACTAACGGTGAAAGGTGTGCTCCGGTGGCACATTAATGGTTAAAGGTGTGCTCCATTGGCACACTAACGGATAAAGGTGTGCTTCGGTGGCATGCTAACGGTTAAAAGTGTGCTCCGGCGGCACACTAGCAGTTAAAGGTGTGCTTTGGTGGCAAGCTAACGGATGGAGGTGTGCTTCAGTGGCATGCTAACGGTTAAAGGTGTGCTTCGGTGGCATACTAACGGTGAAAGGTGTGCTCCAGTGGCACATTAACGGTTAAAGGTGTGCTCCGTTGGCACACTAACAGATAAAGGTATGCTTGGGTGGCATGCTAAAGGTTAAAGGTGTGCTCCAGCGGCACACTAATGGTTAAAGGTGTACTTCGGTGGCATGCTAACGGATAGAGGTGTGTTTCGGTGGCATGCTAACGGATAAATGTGTGCTTCGGTGGCACACTAACGGATAATGGTGTGCTCCGGTGGCATGATAATGGTTAAAGGTGTGCTTCTGTGGCATACTCACGGCTAAAGGTGTGATCCGTTGGCACACTAAAGGTTAAACGTGTGCTCCAGCGGCCCACTAACGGTTCAATTTCTGCTTCGGTGGCACACTTACGGATAAAGGTGTGCTTCGGTGGCATGCTAACTCTTAAAGGTGTGCTCCGACGGCACACCAACGGTTAAAGGTGTGCTTCGGTGGCATGCTAACGGCAAAAAATGTGTTTGGGGGCATGCTAAAGGTTAAAGGTGTGCTTCGGTGGCACACTAAGGGATAAAGGTGTTGTCCGGTGGTACACTAATGATTAAAGGTGTGCTTCGGTGGCACACTAACGGATAAAGGTGTGCTTCGGTGGCATGCTAGCTGTTAAAGTTGTGCACCGGCGGCACACTAACGGTTAAAGGTGTGCTTCGGTGGCATGCTAATGGATAAAGTTGTGCTTTGGTGGCATGCTAATGATTAAACGTGTGATTCGGTGGCATGGTAACGGATAAAAGTGTTCTTCGGTGGCATGTTAACCGATAAAGGTGTGCTTCGGTGGCATGCTAACTGTTAAAGGTTTGCTCCGGCGGCACACTAACGGTTCAAGGTGTGCTTCGGTGGCACACTAACAGATAAAGGTGTGCTTCGGTGGCATGCTAACTGTTAAAAGTGTGCTCCGGCGGCACACTAACGGTTAAACGTGTGCTTCGGCGGCATGCTAATGGATAAAGTTGTGCTTCGGTGTCATACTAACGGCTAAGGGTGTGCATCGGTGACACACTAACCGTTAAGGTGTGCTTTGGTAGCATGCTAATGATTAAAGGTGTGATTCGCTGGCATGGTAACACATAAAGGTGTGCTTCGGTGACATGCTAATGGCAGAAAGTGTGTTGGGGAGCATGCTAATGGTAAAAGGTGTGCTTCGGTGGCATACGAACGGATAAAGGTGTGCTCCGGTGGCACTCTTATGATTAAAGCTGTGCTCCGGCTGCACACTAACGGTGAAAGGTGTGCTCCGGTGGCACATTAACGGTTAAAGGTGTGCTCCGTTGGCACACTAACGGATAAAGATGTGCTTCGGTGGCATGCTAACGGTTAAAAGTGTGCTCCGGCGGCACACTAGCAGTTAAAGGTGTGCTTTGATGGCAAGCTAACGGATGGAGGTGTGCTTCAGTGGCATGCTAACGGTTAAAGGTGTGCTTCGGTGGCATACTAACGGTGAAAGGTGTGCTCCAGTGGCACATTAACGGTTAAAGGTGTGCTCCGTTGGCACACTAACAGATAAAGGTGTGCTTGGGTGGCATGCTAAAGGTTAAAGGTGTGCTCCAGCGGCACACTAATGGTTAAAGGTGTACTTCGGTGTCATGCTAACGGATAGAGGTGTGTTTCGGTGGCATGCTAATGGATAAATGTGTGCTTCGGTGGCACACTAACGGATAATGGTGTGCTCCGGTGGCATGATAATGGTTAAAGGTGTGCTTCTGTGGCATACTCACGGCTAAAGGTGTGCTCCGTTGGCACACTAACGGTTAAACGTGTGCTCCAGCGGCCCACTAACGGTTCAATTTCTGCTTCGGTGGCACACTAACGGATAAAGTTGTGCTTCGGTGGCATGCTAACTCTTAAAGGTGTGCTCCGATGGCACACCAACGGTTAAAGGTGTGCTTCGGTGGCATGCTAACGGCAAAAAATGTGTTTGGGGGCATGCTAAAGGTTAAAGGTGTGCTTCGGTGGCACACTAAGGGATAAAGGTGTTCTCCGGTGGTACACTAATGATTAAAGGTGTGCTTCGGTGGCACACTAACGGATAAAGGTGTGCTTTGGTGGCATGCTAGCTGTTAAAGTTGTGCTCCGGCGGCACACTAACGGTTAAAGGTGTGCTTCGGTGGCATGCTAATGGTTAAAGTTGTGCTTTGGTGGCATGCTAATGATTAAACGTGTGATTCGGTGGCATGGTAACGGATAAAAGTATGCTTCGGTGGCATGCTAACCGATAAAGGTGTGCTTCGGTGGCATGCTAACTGTTAAAGGTGTGCTCCGGCGGCACACTAACGGTTCAAGGTGTGCTTTGGTGGCACACTAACAGATAAAGGTGTGTTTCGGTGGCATGCTAACTGTTAAAAGTGTGCTCCGGCGGCACACTAACCGTTAAGGTGTGCTTCGGTAGCATGCTAATGATTAAAGGTGTGATTCGCTGGCATGGTAACGCATAAAGGTGTGCTTCGGTGACATGCTAACGGCAGAAAGTGTGTTGGGGAGCATGCTAATGGTAAAAGGTGTGCTTCGGTGGCATACGAACGGATAAAGGTGTGCTCCGGTGGCACTCTTATGATTAAAGCTGTGCTCCGGCTGCACACTAACGGTGAAAGGTGTGCTCCGGTGGCACATTAACGGTTAAAGGTGTGCTCCGTTGGCACACTAACGGATAAAGGTGTGCTTCGGTGGCATGCTAACGGTTAAAAGTGTGCTCTGGCGGCACACTAGCAGTTAAAGGTGTGCTTTGGTGGCAAGCTACGGGATGGAGGTGTGCTTCAGTGGCATGCTAACGGTTAAAGGTGTGCTTCGGTGGCATACTAACGGTGAAAGGTGTGCTCCAGTGGCACATTAACGGTTAAAGGTGTGCTCCGTTGGCACACTAACAGATAAAGGTGTGCTTGGGTGGCATGCTAAAGGTTAAAGGTGTGCTCCAGCGGCACACTAATGGTTAAAGGTGTACTTCGGTGGCATGCTAACGGATAGAGGTGTGTTTCGGTGGCATGCTAACGGATAAATGTGTGCTTCGGTGGCACACTAACGGATAATGGTGTGCTCCAGTGGCATGATAATGGTTAAAGGTGTGCTTCTGTGGCATACTCACGGCTAAAGGTGTGCTCCGTTGGCACACTAACGCTTAAACGTGTGCTCCAGCGGCCCACTAACGGTTCAATTTCTGCTTCGGTGGCACACTAACAGATAAAGCTGTGCTTCGGGGGCATGCTAACTCTTAAAGGTGTGCTCCGACGGCACACCAACGGTTAAAGGTGTGCATCGGTGGCATGCTAACGGCAAAAAATGTGTTTGGGGGCATGCTAAAGGTTAAAGGTGTGATTCGGTGGCACACTAAGGGATAAAGGTGTTCTCCGGTGGTACACTAATGATTAAAGGTGTGCTTCGGTGGCACACTAACGGATAAAGGTGTGCTTCGGTGGCATGCTAGCTGTTAAAGTTGTGCTCCGGCGGCACACTAATGGTTAAAGGTGTGCTTCGGTGGCATGCTGATGGATAAAGTTGTGCTTCGGTGGCATGCCCATGGTTAAAGATGTGCTTCGGTGGTATGGTAACGGTTAAAGGTGTGCTTCTGTGGCATGCTAACGGATAAAGGCGTGCTCCGGTGGCACACAAACTGTTAAAGGTGTGCTTTGGTGGCATGCTAACGATTTACGGTGTGATTCAGTGGCATGGTAATGGATAAAGGTGTGCTACGGTGGCATGCTAACGGCAAAAAGTGTGTTCGGGGGCATGCTAACGGTTAAAGGTGTGCTTCAGTGGCACACTAACGGATAAAGGTGTGCTCCGGTGGTACACTAATGATCAAAGGTGTGCTTCGGTGGCATGCGAACAGATAAAGGTGTGCTTCGGTGGCATGCTAAGGGATAAAGTTGTGCTTTGGTGGTATGCTAATGGTTAAAGGTGTGCTTCGGTGGCATACTAACGGATAAAGGTGTGCTTCGGTGGCGCACTAACCGTTAAAGGTGTGCTTCGGTGGCATGCTAATGATTAAAGGTGTGATTCGCTGGCATGGTAACGGATGAAGGTATGCTTCGGGGCATGCTAACGGTTAAAAGTGTGCTTGGGTGGCGAACTAAGGGATAAAGGTGTGCTCCGGTGGTACACTAATGATTAAAGGTGTGCTTCGGTGGCACACTAATGGATAAAGGTGTGCTTTGGTGGCATGCTAACCATTAAAGGTGTTCTCCGGCGGCACACTAATGATTAAAGGTGTGCTCGGCTGCACACTAACACATAAAGTTGTGCTCCGGTGGCACATTAACGGTTAAAGGTGTGCTCCGCTGGCACACTAACGTATAAAGTTGTGCTTCGGTGGCATGCTAATGGTTAAAGGTGTGCTCCGGCGGCACACTAACGGTTAAAGTTGTGCTTCGGTGGCATGCTAACGGATAGAGGTGTGCTTTGGTGGCATGCTAACGGATAAATGTGTGCTTCGGTGGCACACTAACAGAAAATCTGTGCTCCGGTGGCATGTTAACAGTTAAAGGTGTGCTTCGGTGGCATACTAACGGTTAAAGGTGTGCTCCGTTGGCACACTAACGGATAAACGTGTGCTACGGCGGCACACTAACGGATAAAGGTGTGCTTCTGTGGCATGCTAACTGTTAAAGGTGTGCTCCGGCGGCACACTAACGGTTAAAGTTGTGGTTCGGTGGCATGCTAACGGCAAAAAGTGTGTTCGGGGGCATGCTAAAGGTTAAAGGTGTGCTTCGGTGGCACATTAACGGACAAAGGTGTGCTCCGGTGGTACACTAATAATTAAAGGTGTGCTTCGGTGGCACACTAACGGATAAAGGTGTGCTTCGGTGGCATTCTAACTGTTAAAGGTGTGCTCCGGTGGCACACTAATGGTTAAAGGTGTGCTTCGGTGGCATGCTAATGGTTAAAGGTGTGCTTCGGTGGTATGGTAACGGATAAAGGTGTGCTTCGGTGGTATGCTAACGGTTAAAGGTGTGATTTGGTGGCATGCTAATGGATAAAGGTGTGCTCCGGTGGCACACTAACCATTAAAGGTGTGCTTTGGTGGCATGCTAACGATTAAACGTGTGATTCGGTGGCATGGTAACGGATAAAGGTGTGCTCCGGTGGCACACTAACCGTTAAAGGTGTGCTTCGGTGGCATGCTAATGATTAAAGGTGTGATGCGCTGGCATGGTAACGGATAAAGGTGTGCTTCGGGGCATGCTAACGGTTAAAGGTGTGCTTGGGTGGCGCACTAACGGATAAAGGTGTGCTCCGGTGGTACACTAATGATTAAAGGTGTGCTTCGGTGGCACACTAATGGATAAAGGTGTGCTTTGGTGGCATTCTAACCATTAAAGGTGTTCTCCGGCGGCACAATAATGATTAATGGTGTGCTCCGGCTGCACACTAACACATAAAGTTGTGCTCCGGTGGCACATTAACGGTTAAAGGTGTGCTCTGCTGGCACACTAACGGATTAAGGTGTGCTTCGGTGGCATGCTAAAGGTTAAAGGTGTGCTCCGGCGGCACACTAACGGTTAAAGTTGTGCTTCTGTGGCATGCTAACGGATAGAGGTGTGCTTAGGTGGCATGCTAACGGATAAATGTGTGCTTCGGTGGCACACTAACGGATAATGCTGTGCTCCGGTGGCATGTTAACAGTTAAAGGTGTGCTTCGGTGGCATACTAACGGTTAAAGGTCTGCTCCGTTGGCACACTAGCGGATAAACGTGTGCTACGGCGGCACACTAACGGATAAAGGTGTGCTTCTGTGGCATGCTAACTATTAAAGGTGTGCTCCGGCGGCACACTAACGGTTAAAGTTGTGCTTCGGTGGCATGCTAACGGCAAAAAGTGTGTTCAGGGGCATGCTAACCGTTAAAGGTGTGCTTCGGTGGCACATTAACGGATAAAGGTGTGCTCCGGTGGCACACTAACGGATAAAGGTGTGCTTCGGCGGCACACTAACGGATAAAGGTGTGCTTTCTTGGCACACTAACGGATAAAGGTGTGCTTCGGTGGCATTCTAACTGTTAAAGGTGTGCTCCGGTGGCACACTAACGGGTAAAGGTGTGCTTTGGTGACATGCTAACGATTAAAGGTGTGATTCGGTGGCATGGTAACGGTTAAAATTGTGCTTCGGTGGCATGCTAATGGCAAAAAGTGTGCTCGGGGGCATGCTAATGGTTAAAGGTGTGCTTCGGTGGCACATTAACGGATAAAGGTGTGCTCCGGTGGTACACTAATGATTAAAGGTGTGCTTCGGTGGCATACTAACGGTGAAAGGTGTGCTCCAGTGGCACATTAACGGTTAAAGGTGTGCTCCGTTGGCACACTAACGGATAAAGGTGTGCTTGGGTGGCATGCTAAAGGTTAAAGGTGTGCTCCAGCGGCACACTAATGGTTAAAGGTGTGCTTCGGTGGCATGCTAACGGATAGAGGTGTGTTTCGGTGGCATGCTAACGGATAAATGTGTGCTTCGGAGGCACACTAACGGATAATGGTGTGCTCCGGTGGCATGCTAATGGCTAAAGGTGTGCTTCTGTGGCATACTAACGGTTAAAGTTGTGCTCCCTTGGCACACTAACGGTTAAACGTGTGCTCCGGCGGCACACTAACGGTTCAATTTGTGCTTCGGTGGCACACTAACAGATAAAGGTGTGCTTCGGTGGCATGCTAACTGTTAAAGGTGTGCTTCGGTGGCATGCTAATGGCAAAAAATGTGTTGGGGGCATGCTAATGTTTATAGTTGTGCTTCGGTGGCACACTAACGGATAAAGGTGTGCTCTGGTGGTACACTAATGATTAAAGGTGTGCTTCAGTGGCACACTAACGGATAAAGGTGTGTTTTGGTGGCATGCTAACTGTTAAAGGTGTGCTCCGGCGGCACACTAACGGTTAAAGGTGTGCTTCGGTGGCATGCTAACGGTTAAAGTTTTGCTTCGGTGGCATGCTAATGGTTAAAGGTATGCTTCGGTGGTATGGTAACGGTTAAAGGTGTGCTTCGGTGGCATGCTAACGGATAAAGGTGTGCTCCGGTGGCACACTAACTGTTAAAGGTGTGCTTTGGTGGCATGCTAATGTTTTAAGGTGTGATTCAGTGGCATGGTAATGGATAAAGGTGTGCTACGGTGGCATGATAACGGCAAAAAGTGTGTTCGGGGGCATACTAACGGTTAAAGGTGTGCTTCGGTGGCACACTAATGGATAAAGGTGTGCTCCGGCGGTACACTAATGATTAAAGGTGTGCTTCGGTGGCATGCGAACGGATAAAGGTGTGCTTCGGTGGCATGCTAAGGGATAAAGTTGTGCTTCGGTGGCATGCTAATGGTGAAAGGTGTGCTTTGGTGGCATACTAACGGATAAAGGTGTGCTCCGGTGGCACACTAACCGTTAAAGGTGTGCTTCGGTTGCATGCTAATGATTAAAGGTGTGATTCGCTGTCATGGTAACGGATAAAGGTGTGCTCCGCTGGCACACTAACGGATAAAGTTGTGCTTCGGTGGCATGCTAAAGGTTAAAGGTGTGCTCCGGCGGCACACTAACGGTTAAAGTTGTGCTTCGGTGGCATGCTAACGGATAGAGGTGTGCTTTGGTGGCATGCTGACGGATAAATGTGTGCTTCCGTGGCACACTAACGGATAATGCTGTGCTCCGGTGGCATGTTAACAGTTAAAGGTGTGCTTCGGTGGCATACTAACGGTTAAAGGTGTGCTCCGTTGGCACACTAACGGATAAACGTGTGCTACGGCGGCACACTAACGGATAAAGGTGTGCTTCTGTGGCATGCTAACTGTTAAAGGTGTGCTCCGGCGGCACACTAACGGTTAAAGTTGTGGTTTGGTGGCATGCTAACGGCAAAAAGTGTGTTCGGGGACATGCTAACGGTTAAAGGTGTGCTTCGGTGGCACATTAACGTATAAAGGTGTGCTCCGGTGGTACACTAATGATTAAAGGTGTGC
Source organism: Phyllobates terribilis (assembly GCF_046119375.1). Classification (NCBI taxonomy): domain Eukaryota; kingdom Metazoa; phylum Chordata; class Amphibia; order Anura; family Dendrobatidae; genus Phyllobates; species Phyllobates terribilis. The sequence goes on from NW_027362764.1 coordinate 234,871,660, forward strand.
TTCGGCGGCACACTAACGGATAAAGGTGTGCTTCGGTGGCATTCTAACTGTTAAAGGTGTGCTCCGGTGGCACACTAATGGTTAAAGTTGTGCTTCGGTGGCATGCTAATGGTTAAAGGTGTGCTTCGGTGGTATGCTAACGGTTAAAGGTGTGCTTCGGTGGTATGCTAACGGTTAAAGGTGTGCTTTGGTGGCATGCTAATGGATAAAGGTGTGCTCCGGTGGCACACTAACCAATAAAGGTGTGCTTTGGTGGCATGCTAACGATTAAACGTGTGATTCGGTGGCATGATAACGGATAAAGGTGTGCTCCGGTGGCACACTAACCGTTAAAGGTGTGCTTCGGTGGCATGCTATCGATTAAAGGTGTGATGCGCTGGCATGGTAACGGATAAAGGTGTGCTTCGGGGCATGCTAACGGTTAAAGGTGTGCTTCGGTGGCGCACTAACGGATAAAGGTGTACTCCGGTGGTACACTAATGATTAAAGGTGTGCTTCGGTGGCACACTAATGGATAAAGGTGTGCTTTGGTGGCATGCTAACCATTAAAGGTGTTCTCCGGCGGCACACTAATGATTAATGGTGTGCTCCGGCTGCACACTAACACATAAAGTTGTGCTCCGGTGGCACATTGTCAGTTAAAGGTGTGCTCCGCTGGCACACTAACGGATAAAGGTGTGCTTCGGTGGCATGCTAAAGGTTATAGGTGTGCTCCGGCGGCACACTAACGGTTAAAGTTGTGCTTCGGTGGCATGCTAACGGATAAATGTGTGCTTTGGTGGCACACTAACGGATAATGCTGTGCTCCGGTGGCATGTTAACAGTTAAAGGTGTGCTTCGGTGGCATACTAACGGTTAAAGGTGTGCTCCGTTGGCACACTAACGGATAAACGTGTGCTACGGCGGAACACTAACGGATAAAGGTGTGCTTCTGTGGCATGCTAACTATTAAAGGTGTGCTCCGGCGGCACACTAACGGTTAAAGTTGTGCTTCGGTGGCATGCTAACGGCAAAAAGTGTGTTCGGGGGCATGCTAACGGTTAAAGGTGTGCTTCGGTGGCACATTAACGGATAAAGGTGTGCTCCGGTGGTACACTAATGATTAAAGGTGTGCTTCGGCGGCACACTAACGGATAATGGTGTGCTTCGGTGGCACACTAACGGATAAAGGTGTGCTTCGGTGGCATTCTAACTGTTAAAGGTGTGCTCCGGTGGCACACTAATGGGTAAAGGTGTGCTTTGGTGGCATGCTAACGATTAAAGGTGTGATTCGGTGGCATGGTAACGGATAAAATTGTGCTTCGGTGGCATGCTAACGGCAAAAAGTGTGCTCGGGGGCATGCTAACGGTTAAAGGTGTGCTTCGGCGGCACATTAACGGATAAAGGGTGCTTCGGTGGCACATTAACGGATAAAGGTGTGCTCCGGTGGTACGCTAATGATTAAAGGTGTGCTTCGGTGGCATACTAACGGTGAAAGGTGTGCTCCAGTGGCACATTAACGGTTAAAGGTGTGCTCCGTTGGCACACTAATGGATAAAGGTGTGCTTGGGTGGCATGCTAAAGGTTAAAGGTGTGCTCCAGCGGCACACTAATGGTTTAAGGTGTGCTTCAGTGGCATGCTAACCGATAGAGGTGTGTTTCGGTGGCATGATAACGGATAAATGTGTGCTTTGGAGGCACACTAACGGATAATGGTGTGCTCCGGTGGCATGCTAATGGCTAAAGTTGTGCTTCTGTGGCATACTAACGGTTAAAGGTGTGCTCCCTTGGCACACTAACGGTTAAACGTGTGCTCCGGCGGCACACTAACGGTTCAATTTGTGCTTCGGTGGCACACTAACAGATAAAGGTGTGCTTCGGTGGCATGCTAACTGTTAAAGGTGTGCTTCGGTGGCATGCTAATGGCAAAAAATGTGTTCGGGGGCATGCTAACGGTTATAGTTGTGCTTCGGTGGCACACTAACGGATAAAGGTGTGCTCCGGTGGTACACTAATGATTAAAGGTGTGCTTCAGTGGCACACTAACGGATAAAGGTGTGTTTTGGTGGCATTCTAACTGTTAAAGGTGTGCTCCGGCGGCACACTAACGGTTAAAGGTGTGCTTCGGTGGCATGCTAACGGTTAAAGTTTTGCTTCGGTGGCATGCTAATGGTTAAAGGTATGCTTCGGTGGTATGGTAACGGTTAAAGGTGTGCTTCGGTGGCATGCTAACGGATAAAGGTGTGCTCCGGTGGCACACTAACTGTTAAAGGTGTGCTTTGGTGGCATGCTAACGTTTTAAGGTGTGATTCAGTGGCATGGTAATGGATAAAGGTGTGCTACGGTGGCATGATAACGGCAAAAAGTGTGTTCGGGGGCATACTAACGGTTAAAGGTGTGCTTCGGTGGCACACTAATGGATAAAGGTGTGCTCCGGCGGTACACTAATGATTAAAGGTGTGCTTCGGTGGCATGCGAACGGATAAAGGTGTGCTTCGGTGGCATGCTAAGGGATAAAGTTGTGCTTCGGTGGCATGCTAATGGTGAAAGGTGTGCTTTGGTGGCATACTAACGGATAAAGGTGTGCTCCGGTGGCACACTAACCGTTAAAGGTGTGCTTCGGTGGCATGCTAATGATTAACGGTGTGATTCGCTGTCATGGTAACGGATAAAGGTGTGCTCCGCTGGCACACTAACGGATAAAGTTGTGCTTCGGTGGCATGCTAAAGGTTAAAGGTGTGCTCCGGCGGCACACTAACGGTTAAAGTTGTGATTCGGTGGCATGCTAACGGATAGAGGTGTGCTTTGGTGGCATGCTGACGGATAAATGTGTGCTTCGGTGGCACACTAACGGATAATGCTGTGCTCCGGTGGCATGTTAACAGTTAAAGGTGTGCTTCGGTGGCATACTAACGGTTAAAGGTGTGCTCCGTTGGCACACTAACGGATAAACGTGTGCTACGGCGGCACACTAACGGATAAAGGTGTGCTTCTGTGGCATGCTAACTGTTAAAGGTGTGCTCCGGCGGCACACTAACGGTTAAAGTTGTGGTTTGGTGGCATGCTAACGGCAAAAAGTGTGTTCGGGGGCATGCTAACGGTTAAAGGTGTGCTTCGGTGGCACATTAACGGATAAAGGTGTGCTCCGGTGGTACACTATTGATTAAAGGTGTGCTTCGGCGGCACACTAACGGATAAATGTGTGCTTCGGTGGCACACTAATGGTTAAAGTTGTGCTTCGGTGGCATGCTAATAGTTAAAGGTGTGCTTCGGTGGTATGCTAACGGTTAAAGGTGTGCTTCGGTGGTATGCTAACGGTTAAAGGTGTGCTTTGGTGGCATGCTAATGGATAAAGGTGTGCTCCGGTGGCACACTAACCATTAAGGTGTGCTTTGGTGGCATGCTAACGTTTAAACGTGTGATTCGGTGGCATGATAACGGATAAAGGTGTGCTCCGGTGGCACACTAACCGTTAAAGGTGTGCTTCGGTGGCATGCTAATGATTAACGGTGTGATTCGCTGTCATGGTAACGGATAAAGGTGTGCTCCGCTGGCACACTAACGGATAAAGTTGTGCTTCGGTGGCATGCTAAAGGTTAAAGGTGTGCTCCGGCGGCACACTAACGGTTAAAGTTGTGATTCGGTGGCATGCTAACGGATAGAGGTGTGCTTTGGTGGCATGCTGACGGATAAATGTGTGCTTCGGTGGCACACTAACGGATAATGCTGTGCTCCGGTGGCATGTTAACAGTTAAAGGTGTGCTTCGGTGGCATACTAACGGTTAAAGGTGTGCTCCGTTGGCACACTAACGGATAAACGTGTGCTACGGCGGCACACTAACGGATAAAGGTGTGCTTCTGTGGCATGCTAACTGTTAAAGGTGTGCTCCGGCGGCACACTAACGGTTAAAGTTGTGGTTTGGTGGCATGCTAACGGCAAAAAGTGTGTTCGGGGGCATGCTAACGGTTAAAGGTGTGCTTCGGTGGCACATTAACGGATAAAGGTGTGCTCCGGTGGTACACTATTGATTAAAGGTGTGCTTCGGCGGCACACTAACGGATAAATGTGTGCTTCGGTGGCACACTAATGGTTAAAGTTGTGCTTCGGTGGCATGCTAATAGTTAAAGGTGTGCTTCGGTGGTATGCTAACGGTTAAAGGTGTGCTTCGGTGGTATGCTAACGGTTAAAGGTGTGCTTTGGTGGCATGCTAATGGATAAAGGTGTGCTCCGGTGGCACACTAACCATTAAGGTGTGCTTTGGTGGCATGCTAACGTTTAAACGTGTGATTCGGTGGCATGATAACGGATAAAGGTGTGCTCCGGTGGCACACTAACCGTTAAAGGTGTGCTTCGGTGGCATGCTAATGATTAAAGGTGTGATGCGCTGGCATGGTAATGGATAAAGGTGTGCTTCGGGGCATGCTAACGGTTAAAGGTGTGCTTGGGTGGCGCACTAACGGATAAAGGTGTGCTCCGGTGGTACACTAATGATTAAAGGTGTGCTTCGGTGGCACACTAATGGATAAAGGTGTGCTTTGGTGGCATGCTAACCATTAAAGGTGTTCTCCGGCGGCACACTAATGATTAATGGTGTGCTCCGGCTGCACACTAACACATAAAGTTGTGCTCCGGTGGCACATTATCGGTTAAAGGTGTGCTCCGCTGGCACACTAACGGATAAAGGTGTGCTTCGGTGGCATGCTAAAGGTTAAAGGTGTGCTCCTGCGGCACACTAACGGTTAAAGTTATGCTTCGGTGGCATGCTAACGGATAGAGGTGTGCTTCGGTGGCATGCTAACGGATAAATGTGTGCTTCGGTGGCACACTAACGGATAATGCTGTGCTCCGGTGGCACGTTAACAGTTAAAGGTGTGCTTCGGTGGCATGCTAACGGTTAAAGGTGTGCTCCGTTGGCACACTAACGGATAAACATGTGCTATGGCGGCACACTAACGAATAAAGGTGTGCTTCTGTGGCATGCTAACTATTAAAGGTGTGCTCCGGCGGCACACTAACGGTTAAAGTTGTGCTTCGGTGGCATGCTAACGGCAAAAAGTGTGTTCGGGGGCATGCTAACGGTTAAAGGTGTGCTTCGGTGGCACATTAACGGATAAAGGTGTGCTCCGGTGGTACACTAATGATTAAAGGTGTGCTTCGGCGGCACACTAACGGATAAAGGTGTGCTTCGGTGGCACACTAACGGATAAAGGTGTGCTTCGGTGGCATTCTAACTGTTAAAGGTGTGCTCCGGTGGCACACTAACGAGTAAAGGTATGCTTTGGTGGCATGCTAACGATTAAAGGTGTGATTCGGTGGCATGGTAACGGATAAAATTGTGCTTCGGTGGCATGCTAACGGCAAAAAGTGTGCTCGGGGGCATGCTAACGGTTAAAGGTGTGCTTCGATGGCACATTAACGGATAAAGGGGTGCTTCGGTGGCACATTAACGGATAAAGGTGTGCTCCGGTGGTACGCTAATGATTAAAGGTGTGCTTCGGTGGCATACTAACGGTGAAAGGTGTGCTCCAGTGGCACATTAACGGTTAAAGGTGTGCTTCGTTGGCACACTAACGGATAAAGGTGTGCTTGGGTGCATGCTAAAGGTTAACGGTGTGCTCCAGCGGCACACTAATGGTTAAAGGTGTGCTTCGGTGGCATGCTAACGGATAGAGGTGTGTTTCGGTGGCATGCTAACTGATAAAGGTGTGCTTCGGAGGCACACTAACGGATAATGGTGTGCTCCGGTGGCATGCTAATGGCTAAAGTTGTGCTTCTGTGGCATACTAACGGTTAAAGGTGTGCTCCCTTGGCACACTAACGGTTAAACGTGTGCTCCGGCGGCACACTAACGGTTCAATTTGTGCTTCGGTGGCACACTAACAGATAAAGGTGTGCTTCGGTGACATGCTAACTGTTAAAGGTGTGCTTCGGTGGCATGCTAATGGCAAAAAATGTGTTCGGGGCATGCTAACGGTTATAGTTGTGCTTCGGTGGCACACTAACGGATAAAGGTGTGCTCCGGTGGTACACTAATGATTAAAGGTGTGCTTCAGTGGCACACTAACGGATAAAGGTGTGTTTTGGTGGCATGCTAACTGATAAAGGTGTGCTCCGGCGGCACACTAACGGTTAAAGGTGTGCTTCGGTGGCATGCTAACGGTTAAAGTTTTGCTTCGGTGGCATGCTAATGGTTAAAGGTATGCTTCGGTGGTATGGTAACGGTTAAAGGTGTGCTTCGGTGGCATGCTAACAGATAAAGGTGTGCTCCGGTGGCATACTAACTGTTAAAGGTGTGCTTTGGTGGCATGCAAACGTTTTAAGGTGTGATTCAGTGGCATGGTAATGGATAAAGGTGTGCTACGGTGGCATGATAACGGCAAAAAGTGTGTTCGGGGGCATACTAACGGTTAAAGGTGTGCTTCGGTGGCACACTAATGGATAAAGGTGTGCTCCGGCGGCACACTAATGATTAAAGGTGTGCTTCGGTGGCATGCGAACGGATAAAGGTGTGCTTCGGTGGCATGCTAAGGGATAAAGTTGTGCTTCGGTGGCATGCTAATGGTGAAAGGTGTGCTTTGGTGGCATACTAACGGATAAAGGTGTGCTCCGGTGGCACACTAACCGTTAAAGGTGTGCTTCGGTGGCATGCTAATGATTAAAGGTGTGATTCGCTGTCATGGTAACGGATAAAGGTGTGCTCCGCTGGCACACTAACGGATAAAGTTGTGCTTCGGTGGCATGCTAAAGGTTAAAGGTGTGCTCCGGTGGCACACTAACGGTTAAAGTTGTGCTTCGGTGGCATGCTAACGGATAGAGGTGTGCTTTGGTGGCATGCTAACGGATAAATGTGTGCTTCGGTGGCACACTAACGGATAATGCTGTGCTCCGGTGGCATGTTAACAGTTAAAGGTGTGCTTCGGTGGCATACTAACGGTTAAAGGTGTGCTCCGTTGGCACACTAACGGATAAACGTGTGCTACGGCGGCACACTAATGGATAAAGGTGTGCTTCTGTGGCATGCTAACTGTTAAAGGTATGCTCCGGCGGCACACTAACGGTTAAAGTTGTGGTTTGGTGGCATGCTAAGGGCAAAAAGTGTGTTCGGGGGCATGCTAACGGTTAAAGGTGTGCTTCGGTGGCACATTAACGGATAAAGGTGTGCTCCGGTGGTACACTATTGATTAAAGGTGTGCTTCGGCGGCACACTAACGGATAAAGGTGTGCTTCGGTGGCATTCTAACTGTTAAAGGTGTGCTCCGGTGGCACACTAATGGTTAAAGTTGTGCTTCGGTGGCATGCTAATGGTTAAAGGTGTGCTTCGGTGGTATGCTAACGGTTAAAGGTGTGCTTCGGTGGTATGCTAACGGTTAAAGGTGTGCTTTAGTGGCATGCTAATGGATAAAGGTGTGCTCCGGTGGCACACTAACCATTAAAGGTGTGCTTTGGTGGCATGCTAACGATTAAACGTGTGATTCGGTGGCATGATAACGGATAAAGGAGTGCTCCGGTGGCACACTAACCGTTAAAGGTGTGCTTCGGTGGCATGCTAATGATTAAAGGTGTGATGCGCTGGCATGGTAACGGATAAAGGTGTGCTTCAGGGCATGCTAACGGTTAAAGGTGTGCTTGGGTGGCGCACTAACGGATAAAGGTGTGCTCCGGTGGTACACTAATGATTAAAGGTGTGCTTCGGTGGCACACTAATGGATAAAGGTGTGCTTTGGTGGCATGCTAACCATTAAAGGTTTTCTCCGGCGGCACACTAATGATTAATGGTGTGCTCCGGCTGCACACTAACACATAAAGTTGTGCTCCGGTGGCATATTATCGGTTAAAGGTGTGCTCCGCTGGCACACTAACGGATAAAGGTGTGCTTCGGTGGCATGCTAAAGGTTAAAGGTGTGCTCCGGCGGCACACTAACGATTAAAGTTGTGCTTCGGTGGCATGCTAACGGATAGAGGTGTGCTTCGGTGGCATGCTAACGGATAAATGTGTGCTTCGGTAGCACACTAACGGATAATGCTGTGCTCCGGTGGCATGTTAACAGTTAAAGGTGTGCTTCGGTGGCATACTAACGGTTAAAGGTGTGCTCCGTTGGCACACTAACGGATAAACGTGTGCTACGTCGGCACACTAACGGATAAAGGTGTGCTTCTGTGGCATGCTAACTATTAAAGGTGTGCTCCGGCGGCACACTAACGGTTAAAGTTGTGCTTCGGTGGCATGCTAACGGCAAAAAGTGTGTTCGGGGCATGCTAACGGTTAAAGGTGTGCTTCGGTGGCACATTAACGGATAAAGGTGTGCTCCGGTGGTACACTAATGATTAAAGGTGTGCTTCGGCGGCACACTAACGGATAAAAGTGTGCTTCGGTGGCACACTATCGGATAAAGGTGTGCTTCGGTGGCATTCTAACTGTTAAAGGTGTGCTCCGGTGGCACACTTACGGGTAAAGGTATGCTTTGGTGGCATGCTAACGATTAAAGGTGTGATTCGGTGGCATGGTAACGGATAAAATTGTGCTTCGGTGGCATGCTAACGGCAAAAAGTGTGCTCGGGGGCATGCTAACGGTTAAAGGTGTGCTTCGATGGTACATTAACGGATAAAGGGGTGCTTCGGTGGCACATTAACGGATATAGGTGTGCTCCGGTGGTACGCTAATGATTAAAGGTGTGCTTCGGTGGCATACTAACGGTGAAAGGTGTGCTCCAGTGGCACATTAACGGTTAAAGGTGTGCTCCGTTGGCACACTAACGGATAAAGGTGTGCTTGGGTGGCATTCTAAAGGTTTAAGGTGTGCTCCAGCGGCACACTAATGGTTAAAGGTGTGCTTCGGTGGCATGCTAACGGATAGAGGTGTGTTTCGGTGGCATGCTAACGGATAAATGTGTGCTTCGGAGGCACACTAACGGATAATGGTGTGCTCCGGTGGCATGCTAATGGCTAAAGTTGTGCTTCTGTGGCATACTAACGGTTAAAGGTGTGCTCCCTTGGCACACTAACGGTTAAACGTGTGCTCCGGCGGCACACTAACGGTTCAATTTGTGCTTCGGTGGCACACTAACAGATGAAGGTATGCTTCGGTGGCATGCTAACTGTTAGAGGTGTGCTTCGGTGGCATGCTAATAGCAAAAAATGTGTTCGGGGGCATGCTATCGGTTAAAGGTGTGCTTCGGTGGCACATTGATGGATAAGGTGTGCTCCGGTGGTACACTAATGATTAAAGGTATGCTTCAATGGCACACTAACGGATAAAGGTGTGTTTTGGTGGCATGCTAACTGTTAAAGGTGTGCTCCGGCGGCACACTAATGGTTAAAGGTGTGCTTCGGTGGCATGCTAACGGTTAAAGTTTTGCTTCGGTGGCATGCTAATGGTTAAAGGTATGCTTCGGTGGTATGGTAACGGTTAAAGGTGTGCTTCGGTGGCATGCTAACGGATAAAGGTGTGCTCCAGTGGCACACTAACTGTTAAAGGTGTGCTTTGGTGGCATGCTAACGTTTTAAGGTGTGATTCAGTGGCATGGTAATGGATAAAGGTGTGCTACGGTGGCATGATAACGGCAAAAAGTGTGTTCGGGGGCATACTAACGGTTAAAGGTGTGCTTCGGTGGCACACTAATGGATAAAGGTGTGCTCCGGCGGTACACTAATGATTAAAGGTGTGCTTCGGTGGCATGCGAACGGATAAAGGTGTGCTTCGGTGGCATGCTAAGGGATAAAGTTGTGCTTCGGTGGCATGCTAATGGTGAAAGGTGTGCTTCGGTGGCATACTAACGGATAAAGGTGTGCTCCGGTGGCACACTAACCGTTAAAGGTGTGCTTCGGTGGCATGCTAATGATTAAAGGTGTGATTCGCTGTCATGGTAACGGATAAAGGTGTGCTTCGGGGCATGCTAACGGTTAAAGGTGTGCTTCGGTGGCACACTAAGGGATAAAGGTGTGCTCCGGTGGTACACTAATGATTAAAGGTGTGCTTCGGTGGCACACTAACAGATAAAGGTGGGCTTCGGGGCATGCTAACGGTTAAAGGTGTGCTTCGGTGGCATACTAACGGTTAAAGGTGTGCTCCGTTGGCACACTAACGGATAAAAATGGGCTCCGGCGGCACACTAACGGATAAAGGTGTGCTTCGGTGGCATGCTAACTGTTAAAGTTGTGCTTCGGTGGCATGCTAATGGCAAAAAATGTGTTCGGGGGCATGCTAACGGTTAAAGGTGTGCTTCGGTGGCACATTAATGGATAAAGGTGTACTCCGGTGGTACACTAATGATTAAAGGTGTGCTTCAGTGGCACACTAACGGATAAAGGTGTGTTTTGGTGGCATGCTAACTGTTAAAGGTGTGCTCCGGCGGCACACTAACGGTTACAGGTGTGCTTCGGTGGCATGCTAACGGTTAAAGTTTTGCTTCGGTGGCATGCTAATGGTTAAAGGTATGCTTCGGTGGTATGGTAATGGTTAAAGGTGTGCTTCGGTGGCATGCTAACGGATAAAGGTGTGCTCCGGTGGCACACTAACTGTTAAAGGTGTGCTTTGGTGGCATGCTAACGTTTTAAGGTGTGATTCAGTGGCATGGTAATGGATAAAGGTGTGCTACGGTGGCATGATAACGGCAAAAAGTGTGTTCGGGGGCATACTAACGGTTAAAGGTGTGCTTCGGTGGCACACTAATGGATAAAGGTGTGCTCCGGCGTTACACTAATGATTAAAGGTGTGCTTCGGTGGCATGCGAACGGATAAAGGTGTGCTTCGGTGGCATGCTAAGGGATAAAGTTGTGCTTCGGTGGCATGCTAATGGTGAAAGGTGTGCTTCGGTGGCATACTAACGGATAAAGGTGTGCTCCGGTGGCACACTAACCGTTAAAGGTGTGCTTCGGTGGCATGCTAATGATTAAAGGTGTGATTCGCTGTCATGGTAACGGATAAAGGTGTGCTTCGGGGCATGCTAACGGTTAAAGGTGTGCTTTGGTGGCACACTAAGGGATAAAGGTGTGCTCCGGTGGTACACTAATGATTAAAGGTGTGCTTCGGTGGCACACTAACAGATAAAAGTGTGCTTCGGGACATGCTAACGGTTAAAGGTGTGCTTCGGTGGCATACTAACGGTTAAAGGTGTGCTCCGTTGGCACACTAACGGATAAAAATGGGCTCCGGCGGCACACTAACGGATAAAGGTGTGCTTCGGTGGCATGCTAACTGTTAAAGGTGTGCTTCGGTGGCATGCTAATGGCAAAAAATGTGTTCGGGGGCATGCTAACGGTTAAAGGTGTGCTTCGGTGGCACATTGATGGATAAAGGTGTACTCTGGTGGTACACTAATGATTAAAGGTGTGCTTCAGTGGCACACTAACGGATAAAGGTGTGTTTTGGTGGCATGCTAACTGTTAAAAGTGTGCTCCGGCGGCACACTAACGGTTAAAGGTGTGCTTCGGTGGCATGCTAACGGTTAAAGTTTTGCTTCGGTGGCATGCTAATGGTTAAAGGTATGCTTCGGTGGTATGGTAAGGGTTAAAGGTGTGCTTCGGTGGCATGCTAACGGATAAAGGTGTGCTCCGGTGGCACACTAACTGTTAAAGGTGTGCTTTGGTGGCATGCTAACGTTTTAAGGTGTGATTCAGTGGCATGGTAATGGATAAAGGTGTGCTACGGTGGCATGATAACGGCAAAAAGTGTGTTCGGGGGCATACTAACGGTTAAAGGTGTGCTTCGGTGGCACACTAATGGATAAAGGTGTGCTCCGGCGGTACACTAATGATTAAAGGTGTGCTTCGGTGGCATGCGAACGGATAAAGGTGTGCTTCGGTGGCATGCTAAGGGATAAAGTTGTGCTTCGGTGGCATGCTAATGGTGAAAGGTGTGCTTCGGTGGCATACTAACGGATAAAGGTGTGCTCCGGTGGCACACTAACCGTTAAAGGTGTGCTTCGGTGGCATGCTAATGATTAAAGGTGTGATTCGCTGTCATGGTAACGGATAAAGGTGTGCTTCGGGGCATGCTAACGGTTAAAGGTGTGCTTCGGTGGCACACTAAGGGATAAAGGTGTGCTCCGGTGGTACACTAATGATTAAAGGTGTGCTTCGGTGGCACACTAACAGATAAAGGTGTGCTTCGGGGCATGCTAACGGTTAAAGGTGTGCTTTGGTGGCATACCAACGGTTAAAGGTGTGCTCCGTTGGCACACTAACGGATAAAGGTGTGCTTCTGTGGCATGCTAACTGTTAAAGGTGTGCTCCAGCGGCACACTAACGGTTAAAGTTGTGCTTCGGTGGCATGCTAGCGGCAAAAAGTGTGTTCGGGGGAATGCTAACGGTTAAAGGTGTGCTTTGGTGGCACATTAACGAATAAAGATGTGCTCCGGTGGTACACTAATGATTAAAGGTGTAGCATCGGCGTATCTACCTTCTTCCAGGCAGAGACGCCGTCCCTCTCACCTCCTCGCTCCTCGCTCCCCGCTCTCCTTCCTAGCCTGCTGTCGGCGCGAGAAGTCCTGTTGCTTCGGCATCTCTGCCTCCTGCCGGGCAGAGACGCCGCCCCTCTCACCACGCTCCCCGCTCTCCTTCTCAGCCTGCTGTCTGCGCGCGCAGTCCCCCGTGCACTGTGCTTAGGGCACGCACGTGCACGCTCCCCCCCTCTTAAAGGGGCTGCGCGCGCCGTCCTAAGGAGTCCCCGGCCAATAGCCGAGGGTCCTCCCATATATAGGGCACCTCCTCCAAAATGGAGGTGCCCGAGCAAAGTTGTTGCAGTTTCTGATCTCTGCTTCAGCCCTCAGGTCCCGCTGCTAGCCTGACTCCTTGTTCTGCCTGCCAGCCTGTTATCTGCCCGTTACCTGCCGAGTCTGCCAGCCTGCTCACCTGGAGCGCTCACCTGTTACCTGCCTGTTACCTGCCCTGTCTGCCAGTCCACTCACCTGGGAGCATCCGCCTGTTACCTGCCCTGTCTGTCTGTCCGCTCACCTGGTAGTATCCGCCTGTTACCTGCAGAGTCTGTCTGCCCGCTCACCTGGGAGCGCTCACCTGTTTCCTGCTGTATCTGTCATACCGCTCACCTGGGAGCATCCGCCTGTTACCTGCTGTGCCCGTCAGCCCGCTCACCTGGGAGAGCCCACCTGTTACCTGCCTGTTACCTGCCTTGTCGGTCTGCCCGATCACCTGGGAGCACCCGCCTGTTTCCTGCCAGCCTGCCTGGAGGCTCTGCCGTCACTTGCTGTGACCACCTGCCTGGTAAACCTAGAGACTGCTACCTGCTCTACTGTCATGTACCGTGACCACCTGTCAGCTACCAGAGACTTCTGCCTGCTTGCCGTGTCCACCCGTCATACCGGTCAATCCCAGCCATCTGACCCGTGGGAGCCACCTGCTCTCTTACAAGGTCGTCCCCAGAGTAGCACCTGGTCCCTCAGCCCGGATCCTCCCTGGTCACCGTGTCGTTTGCCGCCGTCCGACCAGGGTCGGTTCGGGTTGATAATTAGTCACGCCCCTCTGGGTCCCTCCTTGCACCTCGGCACAGGGGTTCCACCACCCGGACCCGTAACAGTTTGCTCGGGCCATGGAACCCGGTGGCACCCAAGCTCCCTCGCTCTCTGACCTATACCACGATGTCTCCCGTCAGAGATCCCAACAGGAATCCATCCTGAACCACCTGCGGAGTGTCAACTCCCGCCTGGACACACTGACTGCTCCACCAGTAACCACCGCTAGTTGCACGACTCGCAGTCCGGCAGCGCCGCTGCCCACCAATACCATGGCATCCTGCCCCGGACCCCGACTTTCTGCACCTCCTCGTTTCGGAGGCGATCCCGCTCTAGCTCGGGGCTTCATAAACCAGTGCACCCTGCACTTTGAACTCTTGCCTCATCAGTTTATCTCCGACAGGGCCAAAGTGGCATTCATCATGTCCCATCTCACTGGGGAGGCACTGGCATGGCTTAACCCCCTGTGGGAGAAAGGGGACCCCCTGGTGTCCGACCTGTCGTCTTTCCTCACTGCTTTCCGGAGAGTCTTCGATGAACCGGGACGTAAGACCTCATCAGCCTCCTCTCTGCTACGTCTCCGCCAAGAGAGTCTCACCATGGGACAATATGCCATACGGTTCTGCACCCTCGCTTCTGAGCTTGCCTGGGATAACGAGGCCCTGGTGTCCGTCTTCTGGGAGGGCCTTTCCGGTCAGATTAAAGACGAGCTCGCCGGTCGGGACATTCCTACCACCCTGGATGACCTGGTGTCGCTGGCTACCCGGATTGACATCCGGTTTCAAGAGCGCACCAAAGAGACCACCCGTGAGAGAAGGTTTCCCCGCCTTGCTCCTACTTTCCAGAGACCTGTCTCCTCTTCTGTCACTCCCCGGGTGCACTCACCCGAGCCCATGCAGATCGACCAGACCAAGATGGTCAAATCTCGCCAAGAGTCACGCCGAGCCGAGGGGAGCTGCTTCTATTGTGGCAGTAAGGAGCACCTGATCCGTTCCTGACAGGAGAGGCCGGGAAACTCCAGTGTCTAGGACTGCTTGGAGAGGTCGCCCTAGACAAAAGTAAGCCCTCTCCATCCCTGACTTTGTCTGTCTCTATCTCCTGGGGAGAGAACCGTCACTTTGAACTCGCCCACCTGGATTCTGGAGCCGCTGGAAACCTCATTTCCCAGTCCCTGGTTGAGAAATACCGGATTCCCACCAAGTCTCTGGCTGAACCATTGTCAGTCGCCTCCGTGGATGGAAGACTCCTTCCGGTGACCATCCTGCTCATCACGGAACCCATAACCCTGCAGGTGGGAATGCTGCACTCTGAGGTAATCTCCTTCCATGTGCTACCCGGACTCTCCCACTCCCTATTGCTAGGCCTACCTTGGCTCCAGACACATGAACCCATGTTGAACTGGCAATCCGGTGAAGTACTCCGGTGGGGTCCGGCCTGCCATAAGACCTGCCTGGTTCCGGTTCGTCCAGTTCGCTGGAGCCGGATTCTTCTTTGTCAAAAAAAAGGATGGCTCGCTACGCCCCTGTATTGACTATAGAGGACTCAATCAGATCACGGTTAAAAATAAATACCCCCTGCCGCTCATCTCTGAGTTATTTGATCGCCTTAAAGGCGCCAGGATCGTTTCCAAGCTGGATCTACGTGGAGCGTATAACCTGGTCCGTATCCGTCAAGGAGACGAGTGGAAAACGGCATTTAATACCCGGGACGGACACTATGAGTACCGTGTGATGCCCTTCGGCCTCTGCAATGCTCCCGCCGTCTTCCAAGAACTGGTCAACGACATCTTCCGTGACCTTCTTTACTCCTGCGTAGTGGTGTACCTGGACGACATCTTGGTCTTCTCTCCGGATCTTCCCACACACCGGAGGGATGTTCGTCAGGTCCTGCTTAGGCTCAGGCAGAACCACCTCTATGCTAAATACGAGAAGTGCCTTTTTGAGCAGACCTCTCTTCCATTCCTGGGCTATGTTATCTCCCAGACAGGCTTGCGTATGGATCCCGAGAAGCTCTCTGCTGTCCTAAAGTGGCCCCGTCCGGAGGGGTTGAAGGCGATACAGCGATTCCTGGGCTTCGCTAATTACTATCGTCTCTTCATTCCACACTTCTCGTCTCGGACTGCTCCCATATCTGCGCTCACCCGTAAGGGAGCAAATTCCAAGGTATGGCCACCCGAAGCTGAGGAGGCCTTCCTTTCCCTGAAGCAAGCCTTCTCCTCTTCCCCTGTGCTGCACCATCCGGACTGCAACAAACAGTTCTACCTGGAGGTTGATGCTTCCTCCTCTGGAGCCGGAGCGGTGCTCACCCAAAAGTCGTCATCCGGGAGAATAGTAACCTGCGGCTTTTTCTCCAAAATCTTCTCCTCCTCTGAGCGCAAGTACTCCATAGGAGACCGAGAATTGCTAGCCGTCAAATTGGCGCTGGAGGAGTGGCGCTATCTGCTTGAAGGGGCTCTATACCCGGTGATCATCTACACAAATCACAAAAAACTGGCATATCTCCAAAATGCCCAGAGACTTAATCCACGTCAGGCCCGGTGGTCTTTGTTTTTTGCCCGCTTCGATTTCATCCTTCATTTCCGCCCGGCGGACAAGAATGTCAAAGCTGATGCCTTGTCCCGATCCTTCCTGTCCTCCGATCAAGAGGAGGAGCCTATGCACATTATCGACCCCTCCAATGTGATGAATGTGGCCCCCTTGGATTTGACTCGTCTTCCACCCGGCAAGACGTTCGTAGCGGTTCCTGACCGTGAGAAGGTTCTTCGCTGGGGTCATTCTTCTAAACTAGCTGGCCATGCCGGCCAAAAGAAGACCTTTCTGCTCATTTCCTGGCTTTACTGGTGGTCTACCCTGCGTAAGGATGTGGTAGACTTCGTCTCTGCCTGTTCATCTTGTGGTTGCAACAAAGTTCCCAGACACTTACCAGCAGGTCATCTCCAGCAGCTTCCCATACCTGTTGCCCCGTGGCAACACATCGCTATGGACTTCATTACCGATCTCCCTGTTTCTGCCGGGTGTACTGTCATTTGGGTGGTCGCTGACCGCTTTTCTAAAATGGCCCACTTCATTGTCCTGCCTGGTCTCCCATCTGCACCTGAGCTGGCTAAGGACTTTATCCGCCATATCTTCCGTCTCCATGGCCTATCCCTCCACTTCGTGTCGGATCGAGGGGTTCAGTTCACCTCACGCTTCTGGAGAGCCACATGTAAACTGCTGGATGTCACCCTGGATTTCTCCTCCGCTTACCACCCTCAGTCCAATGGTCAAGTGGAGCGGTTCAATCAGATCCTTACCAACTACCTCCGGCACTTTGTTAATGCCCACCATTCTAATAGGGTGGACCTCCTTCCTTGGGCCGAATTCTCTTATAATAACCACGAGAGCGAATCCTCTTACAAGTCCCCGTTCTTTATTGTCAATGGCCAACACCCAGGGATTCCGTTTCCCATCTCTGCTTCTGTGGACAACCCTGCCGCGGAGTCTCTTATCAGCGAGTTTTCTACCATTTGCGAGAGTACTAGGTCCGCACTTCTTCAGTCCACCGAGCGGATGAAGAGATATGCTGATAAGAGACGTCTGGATCCGCCTCAATTCCGTCCGGGAGACAAGGTTTGGCTCTCCTCCAAACATGTGTGGCTCAAGATACCCTCCTACAAGTTAGGTCCGCGCTTCATCGGCCCTTTCGAAATCCTCAAGCAAATTAATCCAGTGGCCTACAAGTTAAAACTCCCGGCCACCTTACGGATTCCCAACTCCTTCCACGTATCTCTCCTCAAACCCGTTGTCTTTAACTCTTTTTCCAACAATCCAGGTACTTCCCCTGCTCCGGTTTCCGCTGAGGACGTCTTTGAGGTAGAGAGTATTCTGGCCACTAAGAGGTTAAGAGGGAGAACTTTTTTTCTGGTGGATTGGAAGGGGTTTGGCCCTGAGGAGAGAACTTGGGCACCCAGGGAGAACATCCACGCCCCGCTTCTCCGTGAAAAATTCCTTTCTGGCCTAAAAAAGGGGGGGCGTAAAGGGGGGGTACTGTAGCATCGGCGTCTCTGCCTTCTTCCAGGCAGAGACGCCGTCCCTCTCACCTCCTTGCTCCCCGCTCTCCTTCCCAGCCTGCTGTCGGCGCGCGCAGTCCTGTAGCTTTGGCGTCTCTGCCTCTCACCACACTCCCTGCTCTCCTTCTCAGCCTGCTGTCTGCACGCGCAGTCCCCCGGGCATTGTGCTTAGGGCGCGCGCGTGCTCCCCCCTCTTAAAGGGGCCGCGCGCGCCGTCCTAAGGAGTCCCCGGCCAATAGCTGAGGGTCCTCCCATATATAGGGCACCTCCTCCAAAATGGAGGTGCCCGAGCAAAGTTGTTGCACAGTTTCTGATCTCTGCTTCAGCCCTCAGGTCCTGCTGCTATCCTGACTCCTTGTTCTGCCTGCCAGCTTGTTATCTGCCCGTTACCTGCCGAGCCTGCCAGCCTGCTCACCTGGAGCGCTCACCTGTTACCTGCCTGTTACCTGCCCTGTCTGCCAGTCCGCTCACCTGGGAGCATCCGCCTGTTAACTGCCCTGTCTGTCTGTCAGCTCACCTGGGAACATCCGTCTGTTACCTGCAGAGTCCGTCTGCCCACTCACCTGGGAGCGCTCACCTGTTTCCTGCTGTGTCTGTCATACCGCTCACCTGGGAGCACCCGCCTGTTACCTGCTGTGTCCGTCAGCCCGCTCACCTGGGAGAGCCCACCTGTTACCTGCCTGTTACCTGCCTTGACGGTCTGCCCGATCACCTGGGAGAGCCCGCCTGTTTCCTGCCAGCCTGCCTGGAGGCTCTGCCGTCACTTGCTGTGACCACCTGCTTGGTAAACCTAGAGACTACTACCTGCTCTACTGTCACGTACCGTGACCACCTGTCAGCTACTAGAAACATCTGCCTGCTTGCCGTGTCCATCTATCATACCGGTCAGTCCCAGCCATCTGACGCGTGGGAGCCACCTGCTCTCTTACAAGGTCGTCTCCAGAGTAGCACCTGGTCCCTCAGCCCGGATCCTCTCTGATCACGGTGTAGTTTGCCGCCATCCGACCAGGGTCGGTTCGGGTTGATACTTAGTCACGCCCCTCTGGGTCCCTCCTTGCACCTCGGCACAGAAGTTCCACCACCCGGACCCGTAACAAAAAGTGTGCTTCGGTGGCACACTAACGGATAAAGGTGTGCTTCGGTGGCATGCTAACTGTTAAAGGTGTGTTCCTGTGGCACACTAATGGTTAAAGTTGTGCTTCGGTGGCACGCTAACGGATAAAGTTGTGCTTCGGTGGCATGCTAATGATTAAAGGTGTGCTTCGGTTGTATGCTAACGGTTAAAAGTGTGCTTCGGTGGCATGCTAACCGTTAAAGGTGTGCTTTGGTGGCATGCTAACGATTAAAGGTGTGATTCGGTGGCATGGTAACGGATAAAGGTGTGCTTCGGTGGCATGCTAACGGCAAAAAGTGTGTTTGGGGGCATGCTAACGGATAAAGGTGTGCTTCGGTGACACACTAACGGATAAAGGTGTGCTGCGGTGGTACACTAATGATTAAAGTGGTCCTTCGGTGGAATGCGAACGGATAAAGGTGTGCTTCGGTGGCATGCTAACGGATAAAGTTGTGCTTCGGTGGCATGCTAATGGTTAAAGGTGTGCTTCGGTGGCATACTAACTGATAAAGGTGTGCTCCGGTGGCACACTAACCGTTAAAGGTGTGCTTTGGTGGCATGCTAATGATTAAAGGTGTGCTCCGACGGCACACTAATGGTTAAAGGTGTGCTTCGGTGGCATGCTAACGCATAGAGGTGTGCTTCGGTGGCATGCTAACGGATAAAGGTGTGCTTCGGTGGCATACTAACGGTTAAAGGTGTGCTCCGTTGGCACACTAACGGTTGAACGTGTGCTCCGGCGGCACAATAACAGTTAAAGGTGTGCTTCGGTGGCATGCTAACGGAAAAAGGTGTTCTTCGGTGGCATGCTAACTGTTAAAGGTGTGCTCTGGCGGCACATTAACAGTTCAATGTGTGCTTCGGTGGCACACTAACGGATAAAGGTGTGCTTCGGTGGCATGCTAACTGTTAAAGGTGTGCTCCGGCGACACACTAACGGTTAAAGGTGTGCTTCGGTGGCATGCTAATGGCAAAAAGTGTGTTTGGGGGCATGCTAACGGTTAAAGGTGTACTTCGGTGGCACACTAATGGATAAAGGTGTGCTCCGGCGGGACACTAATGATTAAAGGTGTGCTTCGGTGGCACACTAACGGATAAAGGTGTGCTTCGGTGGTATGCTAAGTGTTAAAGGTGTGCTCCGGCGGCACACTAACGGTTAAAGGTGTGCTTCGGTGGCATGCTAACGGAAAAAGTTGTGCTTCGGTAGCATGCTAATGATCAAAGATGTGCTTCGGTGGTATGCTAACGGTTAAAGGTGCGCTTCAGTGGCATGCTAACGGATAAAGGTGTGCTCCGGTGGCACACTAACTGTTAAAGGTGTGCTTTGGTGGCATGCTAACGATTAAAGGTGTGATTCGGTGGCATGGTAATGCATAAAGGTGTGCTTCGGTGGCATGCTAACGGCAAAAAGTGTGTTCGAGGGCATGCTAACGGTTAAAGGTGTGCTTCGGTGGCATACTAATGGTTAAAGGTGTGCTCCGTTGGCACACTAACGGATAGAGGTGTGCTCCGGTGGCACACTAACCGTTAAAGGTGTGCTTCGGTGGCATGCTAATGATTAAAGGTGTGCTCCGACGGCACACTAATGGTTAAAGGTATGCTTCGGTGGCATACTAACGCATAGAGGTGTGCTTCGGTGGCATGCTAACGGATAAATGTGTGCTTCGGTGGCACACTAACGGGAAATGGTGTGCTCCGGTGGCATGCTAACGGTTAAAGGTGTGCTTCGATGGCATACTAATGGTTTAAGGTGTGCTCCGATGGCACACTAACGGTTAAACGTGTGCTCCGGTGGCACAACAACGGTTAAAGGTGTGCTTCGGTGGCATGCTAACAATTAAAGTTGTGATTCGGTGGCATGGTAATGCATAAAGGTGTGCTTCGGTGGCATGATAACGGCAAAAAGTGTGTTCGGGGGCATGCTAATGCTTAAAGGTGTGCTTCGGTGGCATACTAACGGTTAAAGGTGTGCTCCATTGGCACACTAATGGTTAAAGATGTGCTTCGGTGGCATGCAAACGGATAAAGGTGTTCTTCGGTGGCATGCTAACTGTTAAAGGTGTGCTCCGGCGGCACACTATCGGTTCAATGTGTGCTTCAGTGGCACACTAACGGATAAAGGTGTGCTTTGGTGGCATGCTAACTGTTAAAGGTGTGCTCCGGCGGCACACTAACGGTTAAAGGTGTGCTTCGGTGGCATGCTAATAGCAAAAAGTGTGTTTGGGGGCATGCTAACGGTTAAAGGTGTACTTCGGTGGCACACTAACGGATAAAGGTTTGCTCCGGTGGTACACTAATGATTAAAGGTGTGCTTCGGTGGCACACTAACGGATAAAGATGTGCTTTGGTGGCATGCTAACTGTTAAAGGTGTGCTCCGGCGGCACACTAACAGTTAAAGGTGTGCTTCGGTGGCATGCTAACGGATAAAGTTGTGCTTCGGTGGAATGCTAATGATCAAAGGTGTGCTTCGGTGGTATGCTAACGGTTAAAGGTGCGCTTCGGTGGCATGCTAACGGATAAAGGTGTGCTCCGGTGGCACACTAACTATTCAAGGTGTACTTTGGTGGCATGCTAACGATTAAAGGTGTGATTCGGTGGCATGGTAATGCATAAAGGTGTGCTTCGGTGGCATGCTAACGGCAAAAAAATATGTTCGGGGGCATGCTAACAGTTAAAGGTGTGCTTCGGTGGCACACTAACGGATAAAGGTGTGCTCCGGTGGTACACTAATGATTAAAGGTGTGCTTCAGTGGCATGCGAATAGATAAAGGTGTAGTTTGGTGGCATGCTAACGGATAAACTTGTGCTTCGGTGGCATGCTTATGGTTAAAAGTGTGCTTCGGTGGCATACTAACGGAAAAAGATGTGCTCCAGTGGCACACTAACCGTTAAATGTGTGCTTCGGTGGCATGCTAATCATTAAAGGTGTGATTTGCTGGCATGGTAACGGATAAAGGTGTGCTTCGGTGGCATGCTAACGGCAAAAAGTGTGTTCGGGGGCATGCTGTCGGTTAAAGGTGTGCTTCGGTGGCATACTAACGGTTAAAGGTTTGCTCCGTTGTCACACTAACTGTTAAACGTGTGCTCCGGCGGCACAATAACGGCTAAAGGTGTGCTTCGGTGGCACACTAACGGATAAAGGTTTGCTCCGGTGGTACACTAATGATTAAAGGTGTGCTTCGGTGGCACACTAACGGATAAAGGTGTGCTTTGGTGGCATGCTAACTGTTAAAGGTGTGCTCCGGCGGCACACTAACGGTTAAAGGTGTGCTTCGGTGGCATGCTAACGGATAAAGTTGTGCTTCGGTGGCATGCTAATGATCAAAGGTGTGCTTCGGTGGTATGCTAACGGTTAAAGGTGCGCTTCGGTGGCATGCTAACGGATAAAGGTGTGCTCCGGTGGCACACTAACTATTTAAGGTGTACTTTGGTGGCATGCTAACGATTAAAGGTGTGATTCGGTGGCATGGTAATGCATAAAGGTGTGCTTCGGTGTCATGCTAACGGCAAAAAAATGTGTTCGGGGGCATGCTAACAGTTAAAGGTGTGCTTCGGTGGCACACTAACGGATAAAGGTGTGCTCCGGTGGTACACTAATGATTAAAGGTGTGCTTCAGTGGCATGCGAATAGATAAAGGTGTAGTTTGGTGGCCTGCTAACGGATAAACTTGTGCTTCGGTGGCATGCTTATGGTTAAAGGTGTGCTTCGGTGGCATACTAACGGATAAAGGTGTGCTCCGGTGGTACACTAATGATTAAAGGTGTGCTTCAGTGGCATGCGAATAGATAAAGGTGTAGTTTGGTGGCCTGCTAACGGATAAACTTGTGCTTCGGTGGCATGCTTATGGTTAAAGGTGTGCTTCGGTGGCATACTAACGGATAAAGGTGTGCTCCAGTGGCACACTAACCGTTAAATGTGTGCTTCGGTGGCATGCTAATCATTAAAGGTGTAATTTGCTGGCATGGTAACGGATAAAGGTGTGCTTCGGTGGCATGCTAACGGCAAAAACTGTGCTCGGGGGCATGCTGTCGGTTAAAGGTGTGCTTCGGTGGCATACTAACGGTTAAAGGTTTGCTCCGTTGTCACACTAACGGTTAAACGTGTGCTCCGGCGGCACAATAACGGTTAAAGGTGTGCTTCGGTGGCATGCTAACGGATAAAGGTGTTCTTCGGTGGCATGCGAACTGTTAAAGGTGTGCTCCGGCGGCACACTAACGGTTCAATGTGTGCTTCGGTGGCACACTAATGGATAGAGGTGTGCTTTGGTGGCATGCTAACTGTTAAAGGTGTGCTCCGGCGGCACACTATCGGTTAAAGGTGTGCTTCGGTGGCATGCTAATGGCAAAAAGTGTGTTTGGGGGCATGCTAACGTTTAAAGGTGTACTTCGGTGGCACACTAACGGATTAAGGTTTGCTCTGGTGGTACACTAATGATTAAAGGTGTGCTTCGGTGGCACACTAACGGATAAAGGTGTGCTTTGGTGGCATGCTAACTGTTAAAGGTGTGCTCCGGCAGCACACTAACGGTTAAATGTGTGCTTCGGTGGCATGCTAATGGATAAAGTTGTGCTTTGGTGGCATGCTAATGATTAAACGTGTGATTCGGTGGCATGGTAACAGATAAAAGTGTGCTTCGGTGGCATGCTAACCGATAAAGGTGTGCTTCGGTGGCATGCTAACTGTTAAAGGTGTGCTCCGGCGGCACACTAACGGTTCAAGGTGTGCTTCGGTGGCACACTAACAGAAAAAGGCGTGCTTCGGTGGCATGCTAACTGTTAAAAGTGTGCTCCGGCGGCACACTAACGGTTAAAGGTGTGCTTCGGCGGCATGCTAATGGATAAAGTTGTGCTTCGGTGTCATACTAACGGCTAAAGGTGTGCATCGGTGACACACTAACCGTTAAGGTGTGCTTCGGTAGCATGCTAATGATTAAAAGTGTGATTTGCTGGCATGGTAACGTATAAAGGTGTGCTTCGGTCGCATGCTAACAGCAAAAAGTGTGCTGGGGAGCATGCTAACGGTTAAAGGTGTGCTTTGGTGGCATACTAATGGATAAATTTGTGCTTAGGTGGCACACTAATGATTAAAAGTGTGCTTCGGTGGCATGCTAATGGATAAAGGTGTGCTCCAGGGGCACACTAATGATTGAAGGAGTGTTCCGGCTGCACACTAACAGTGAAAGGTGAGCTCCAGTGGCACATTAACGGTTAAAGGTGTGCTCCGTTGGCACACTAACGGATAAAGGTGTGACTCGGTGGCATGCTAATGGTTAAAAGTGTGCTCCGGCGGAACACTAACAGTTAAAGGTGTGCTTTGGTGGCATGCTAACGGATAGAGGTGTGCTTCGGTGGCATGCTAACAGTTAAAGGTGTGCTTCAGTGGCATACTAAGGGTGAAAGGTGTGCTCTAGTGGCTAATTAATGGTTAAAGGTGTGTTCCGTTGGCATACTAACGGATAAAAGTGTGCTTCGGTGGCATGCTAACGGTTAAATGTGTGCTCCAGCGGCACACTAACGGTTAAAGGTGTGCGTCGGTGGCATGCTAACCGATAAAGGTGTGCTTCGGTGGGATGATTACTGTTAAAGGTGTGCTCCGGCGGCACACTAACGGTTCAAGGTGCGCTTCGGTGGCACACTAACGGTTAAAGGTGGGCTTTGGTGGCATGCTAATGGATAAAGTTGTGATTCGGCGGCATGCTAATGTTTAATGGTGTGCTTCAGTGGTATGCTATTGGTTAAAGGTGTGCTTCGGTGGCATGCTAACGAATAAAGGTGTGCTCCGGTGGCACGCTAACCATTAAAGTTGTGCTTCTGTGCCATGCTAACGATTAAAGGTGTGCTTCGGTGGCATGGTAACGGATAAAGTTGTGCCTCGGTGGCATGCTAACGGCAAAAAGTGTGTTCGGGGGCATGCTAACGGTTAAAGGTGTGCTTCGGTGGCACACTAAGGGATAAAGGTGTGCTCCAGTGGTACACTAATGATTAAAGGTGTGCTTCGGTGGCACACTAATGGATAAACGTGTGCTTCGGTGGCATGCTAACCGTTAAAGGTGTACTCCGCCGGCACACTAATGATTAAAGGTGTGCTCTGGCTGCACACTAACGGATAAAGGTGTGCTCTGGTGGCACACTAACCATTAAAGGTGTGCTTCGATGGCATGCTAATGATTAAAGGTGTGCTTCGGTGGCATGCTAACGGCAAAAAGTGTGTTCGGGGGTATGCTAATGGTTAAAGGTGTGCTTCGGTGGCACACTAATGGATAAAGGTGTGCTCCGGTGGTACACTAATGATTAAAGGTGTGCTTCGTGGCACACTAATGGATAAAGGTGTGCTTCGGTGGCATGCTAACTGTTAAAGGTGTGCTCTGGCGGCACACTAACGGATAAAGTTGTGCTTCAGTGGCATGCTAATGCTTAAAGGTGTGCTTCGGTGGCATACTAACGGTTAAAGGTTTGCTTCGGTGGCATGCTAACGGATAAAGGTGTGCTCCGGTGGCACCCTAACCATTAAAGGTGTGCTTCGGTGGCATGCTAACGAGTAAAGGTGTGATTCGGTGGCATGTTAATGAATAAAGGTGTGCTTCAGTGGCATGCTAACGGTGAAAAGTGTGTGCGGGAGCATGCTAGCGGTTAAAGGTGTGCTTCGGTGGCACACTAACGGATAAAGGTGTGCTCCGGTGGTACACTAATGATTAAAGGTGTGCTTCGGTGGCATGCTAATGGATAAAGGTGTGCTTCGGTGGCATGCTAATGGATAAAGTTGTGCTTCGGTGGCATGCTAATGGTTAAAGGGGTGCTTCGGTGGTAAGCTAACAGTTAAAGCTATGGCTTCGGTGGCACGCTAACGGATAGAGTTGTGCTCTGGTGGCACACTAACGATTAAAGGTGTGATTCACTGGCATGGTAATGGATAAAGGTGTGCTTCCGTAGCATGCTAACGGCAAAAAGTGTGTTTGGGGGCATGCTAACGGTTAAAGGTATGCTTCAGTGGTACACTAACGGATAAAGGTGTGCTCCGGTGGCACACTAATGATTAAAAGTGTGCTTCGGTGACATACTAACCGATAAATGTGTTCTTCCGTGGCATGCTGACGGCAAAAAGTGTGTTCAGGGTAATGCTAACGGTTAGAGGTGTGCTTCGGTGGCATGCTAACGGATAAAGGTGTCCTCCGGTGGCACACTAACGGATAAAGGTGTGCTTCGGTGGCATGCTAACCGATAAAGGTGTGCTTCGGTGGCATGATAACTGGTAAAGGTGTGCTCCGGTGGCACACTAACGGATAAAGGTGTGCTTCGGTGGCATGCTAACCGATAAAGGTGTTCTTCCGTGGCATGCTAACGGCAAAAAGTGTGTTCAGTGGAATGCTATCGGTTAAAGGTGTGCTTCTGTGACTTGCTAACGGATAAAGGTGTGCTCTGGTGGCACACTAACGGATAAAGGTGTGCTTCGGTGGCATGCTAACCAATAAAGGTGTGCTTCGGTGGCATGATAACTGGTAAAGGTGTGCTGCGGTGGCACACTAACGGTTTAAGGTGTGCTTCGGTGGCATGCTAACGGATAAAGGTGTCCTCCCGTGGCACACTAATGGATAAAGTTGTGCTTCGGTGGCATGCTAACCGATAAAGGTGTGCTTCGGTGGCATGATAAATGGTAAAGGTGTGCTCCGGCGGCACACTAACGGTTCAAGGTGTGCTTCGGTGGCACACTAACGGATAAAGGTGTGCTTCGGTGGCATGCTAACCGATAAAGGTGTTCTTCCGTGGCATGCTAACGGCAAAAAGTGTGTTCAGGGGAATGCTAACAGTTAAAGGTATGCTTCGGTGGCATGCTAACCGATAAAGGTGTGCTTCGGTGGCATGATAACTGGTAAAGGTGTGCTTCGGTGGCACACTAACGGTTAAAGGTGTGCTTCGTGGCATTCTAACGGATAAAGTTGTGCTTTGGTGGCATGCTAATGGATAAAGGTGTGCTTTGGTGGTATGCTAACGGTTAAAGGTGTGCTTCGGTGTCATGCTAACGGATAAAGATGTGCTTCGGTGGCACACTAACCATTAAAGGTGTGCTTCGGTGGCATGCTAACGATTAAACGTGTGATTCGATGGCATGGTAATGGATAAAGGTGTGCCTCGGTGGCACGTTAATGGCAAAAAGTGTGTTCGGGGGCATGCTAATGGTTAAAGGTGTGCTTCGGTGGCACACTATCAGATAAAGGTGTGCTCCGGTGGTACTCTAATGATTAAAAGCGTGCTTCGGTGGCATGCTAATGGATAAAGGTGTGCTTCGGTGGCATGCTAATGGACAAAGTTGTGCTTCGGTGGCATGCTAATGGTTAAAGATGTGCTTCGGTGGTATGCTAACGGTTAAAGGTGTGCTTCGGTGGCCTGCTAACGGATAAAGGTGTGCTCCGGTGGCACACTAACCGTTAAAGGTGTGCTTTGGTGGCATGCTAACGATTAAAGGTCTGATTCGGTGGCATGGTAACGGATAAAGGTGTGCTTCGGTGGCATGCTAACGGCAAAAAGTGTGTTTGGGGGCATGCTAACGGTTAAAGGTGTGCTTCGGTGGCACACTATCGGATAAAGGTGTGCTCCTGTGGTACACTAATGATTAAAGGTGTGCTTCGTTGGCATGAGAACGGATAAAGGTGTGCTTCGGTGGCATGCTAATGGATAAATTTGTGCTTTGGTGGCATGCTAATGGTTAAAGGTGTGCTGCGGTGGCATACTAACGGATAAAGGTGTGCTCCGGTGGCACACTAACCATTAAAGGTGTGCTTCGGTGGCATACTAATGACTAAAGGTGTGATTCGCTGGCATGGTAACGGATAAAGGTGTGCTTCGGTGGCATGCTAACGGATAGAGGTGTGCTCCGGTGGCACACTAACGGTTAAAGGTGTGCTTCAGTGGCATGCTAACCATTAAAGGTGTGATTCACTGGCATGGTAATGGATAAAGGTGTGCTTCGGTGGCATGCTAACGGCAAAAAGTGTGTTCGGGAGCATGCTAACGGTTAAAGGTGTACTTCGGTGGTACACTAATGGATAAAGGTGTGCTCCGGTGTCACACTAATGATTAAAAGTGTGCTTCGGTGGCATGCTAACCGATAGAGGTGTTCTTCCATGGCATGTTAACGGCAAACAGTGTGTTCAGGGGAATACTAACAGTTAAAAGTGTGCTCCGGTGGCACACTAACGGTTAAAGGTGTGCTTCGGTGGCACACTAACGGATAAAGGTGTGCTTCAGTGGCATGATAACTGGTAAAGGTGTGCTCCAGCGGCACACTAGCGGTTCAAGGTGTGCTTCAGAGGCACACTAATGGATAAAGGTGTGCTGCGGTGGCATGCTAAAGGTTAAAGGTGTGCTTCGGTGGCATGTTAATGGATAAAGATGTGCTCCGGTGGCACACTAACCGTTAAAGGTGTGCTTCGGTGGCATGCTAACGATTAAAGGTGTGATTCAGTGGCACGCTAATGGCAAAAAGTGTGTTCGGGGGCATGTTAATGGTTAAAGGTGTGCTTCGGTGGCACACTAACAGATAAAGGTGTGCTCCGGTGGTACTCTAATGATTAAAGGTGTGCTTCGATGGCATGCTAATGGATAAAGGTGTGGTTCGGTGGCATGCTAATGGATAAAGTTGTGCTTCGGTGGCATGCTAATGGTTAAAGGTGTGCTTCGGTGGTATGCTAACTGTTACAGGTGTGCTTCGGTGGCATGCTAATGGATAGAGGTGTGCTCCGGTGGCACACTAACGATTAAAGGTGTGATTCGGTGGCATGCTAACGATTAAAGGTGTGATTCTCTGGCATGGTAACAGATAAAGGTGTGCTTCGGTGGCATATTAATGGATAAAGGTGTGCTCCGGTGGCACACTAATGATTAAAAGTGTGCTTCGGTGGCATGCTAACTGATAAAGGTGTGCTTTGGTGGCATGCTAATGGCAAAAAGTGTGTTCAGGGGAATGCTATCGGCTAAAGGTGTGTTTCGGTGGCATGCTATCGGATAAAGGTGTGCTCCGTTGACACACTAACAGTTAAAGGTGTGCTTTGGTGGCACACTAACGGATAAATGTGTGCTTTGGTGGCATGATAACTGTTAAAGATGTGTTCCGGTGGCACACTAACGGTTCAAGGTGTGCTTCGTGGCACATTAACGGATAAAGGTGTGCTTCGGTGGCATGCTAACTGTTAAAGGTGTGCTCTTGCGGCACACTAACGGTTAAAGGTGTGCTTCCGAGGCATGCTAATGGATAAAGTTGTGCTTCTGTGGCATGCTAATGGTTAAAAGTGTGATTTGGTGGTATGCTAAAGGTTTAAGGTGTGCTTCGGTGGTATGCTAACAGTTAAAGGTGTGCTTCGGTGGCATGCTAATGGATAGAGGTGTGCTCCGGTGGCACACTAACGGTTAAAGGTGTGCTTCGGTGGCATGCTAACGATTAAAGGTGTAATTCACTGGCATGGTAACAGATAAAGGTGTGCTTCGGTGGCATACTAATGGATAAAGGTGTGCTCCGGTGGCACACTAAT
Organism: Phyllobates terribilis; assembly: GCF_046119375.1. Lineage (NCBI taxonomy): Eukaryota > Metazoa > Chordata > Amphibia > Anura > Dendrobatidae > Phyllobates > Phyllobates terribilis. Next base: position 234,900,794 of record NW_027362764.1, read on the forward strand.
GATTAAAAGTGTGCTTCGGTGGCATGCTAACCGATAAAGGTGTGCTTCCGTGGCATGCTAACGGTAAAAAGTGTGTTCAGGGGAATGCTAACGGCGAAAGGTGTGTTTCGGTGGCATGCTAACGGATAAAGGTGTGCTCCGGTCGCACACTAACAGTTAAAGGTGTGCTTTGGTGGCACACTAATGGATAAATGTGTGCTTTGGTGGCATGATAACTGTTCAAGGTGTGCTTCGGTGGCACATTAACGGATAAAGGTGTGCTTCGATGGCATGCTAACGGATAAAGGTGTGCTTCTATGGCATGCTAACGGATAAAGGTATGCTTCGGTGGTATGCTAATAGTTAAAGGTATGCTTCGGTGGCATGCTAACGGTTAAAGGGGTGCTTCGGTGGCATGCTAACGGATAAAGGTGTGCTCCGGTGGCACACTAACGGATAAAGGTGTGCTTCGGTGGCATGATAACTGGTAAAGGTGTGCTCCGGCGGCACACTAGCGGTTCAAGGTGTGCTTCAGAGGCACACTAATGGATAAAGGTGTGCTGCGGTGGCATGCTAAAGGTTAAAGGTGTGCTTCGGTGGCATGTTAATGGATAAAGATGTGCTCCGGTGGCACACTAACCGTTAAAGGTGTGCTTCGGTGGCATGCTAACGATTAAAAGTGTGATTCAGTGGCACGCTAATGGCAAAAAGTGTGTTCGGGGGCATGCTAATGGTTAAAGGTGTGCTTCGGTGGCACACTAACAGATAAAGGTGTGCTCCGGTGGTACTCTAATGATTAAAGGTGTGCTTTGATGGCATGCTAATGGATAAAGGTGTGGTTCGGTGGCATGCTAACGGATAAAGTTGTGCTTCGGTGGCATGCTAATGGTTAAAGGTGTGCTTCGGTGGTATGCTAACTGTTACAGGTGTGCTTCGGTGGCATGCTAATGGATAGAGGTGTGCTCCGGTGGCACACTAGCGATTAAAGGTGTGATTCGGTGGCATGCTAACGATTAAAGGTGTGATTCTCTGGCATGGTAACAGATAAAGGTGTGCTTCGGTGGCATATTAATGGATAAAGGTGTGCTCCGGTGGCACACTAATGATTAAAAGTGTGCTTCGGTGGCATGCTAACTGATAAAGGTGTGCTTTGGTGGCATGCTAATGGCAAAAAGTGTGTTCAGGGGAATGCTATCGGCTAAAGGTGTGTTTCGGTGGCATGCTAACGGATAAAGGTGTGCTCCGTTGGCACACTAACAGTTAAAGGTGTGCTTTGGTGGCACACTAACGGATAAATGTGTGCTTTGGTGGCATGATAACTGTTAAAGATGTGCTCCGGTGGCACACTAACGGTTCAAGGTGTGCTTCGTGGCACATTAACGGATAAAGGTGTGCTTCGGTGGCATGCTAACTGTTAAAGGTGTGCTCTTGCGGCACACTAACGGTTAAAGGTGTGCTTCCGAGGCATGCTAATGGATAAAGTTGTGCTTCTGTGGCATGCTAATGGTTAAAGGTGTGATTTGGTGGTATGCTAAAGGTTTAAGGTGTGCTTCGGTGGTATGCTAACAGTTAAAGGTGTGCTTCGGTGGCATGCTAATGGATAGAGGTGTGCTCCGGTGGCACACTAACGGTTAAAGGTGTGCTTCGGTGGCATGCTAACGATTAAAGGTGTAATTCACTGGCATGGTAACAGATAAAGGTGTGCTTCGGTGGCATACTAATGGATAAAGGTGTGCTCCGGTGGCACACTAATGATTAAAAGTGTGCTTCGGTGGCATGCTAACAGTAAAAAGTGTGTTCAGGGGAATGCTAACGGCGAAAGGTGTGTTTCGGTGGCATGCTAACGGATAAAGGTGTGCTCCGGTCGCACACTAACAGTTAAAGGTGTGCTTTGGTGGCACACTAATGGATAAATGTGTGCTTTGGTGGCATGATAACTGTTCAAGGTGTGCTTCGGTGGCACATTAACGGATAAAGGTGTGCTTCGATGGCATGCTAACGGATAAAGGTGTGCTTCTATGGCATGCTAACGGATAAAGGTATGCTTCGGTGGTATGCTAATAGTTAAAGGTGTGCTTCGGTGGCATGCTAACGGTTAAAGGTGTGCTTCGGTGGCATGCTAACGGATAAAGGTGTGCTCCGGTGGCACACTAATGGTTAAAGGTGTGCTTCGGTGGCATGTTAACGGATAAAGGTGTGCTTCGGTGGCATGCTAACGGCAAAAAGTGTGTTCGGGGGCATGATAACGGTTAAAGGTGTGGTTCGTTGGCATGCTAACATTTAAAGGTGTGCTCCGGTGGCATACTAACGGTTAAAGGTGTGATTCGATGGCATGCTAACGGTTGAAGGTGTGCCTCTGTGGCATGCTAATGGTTAAAGGTGTTCTCCGGTGGCAAGCCAACAGCCAAAGGAGTGCTCCGGTGGCATGCTTTCGGCAAAAAGTGTGTTCGGGGGCATGCTAATGGATAAAAATGTGCTCCAATGGCACGCTAAAGGTTAAAGGTGTGCTCCGGTGGCATGCTAAAGTTGAAAGGTGTGCTCCGGTGGCATGCTAATGGTTAATGGTGTTCTCTGGTAGCATGCTAATGGTTAAAAGTGTGCTTTGGTGACACACTAACGGTTAAAGGAGTGCTTCAGTGGCATGCTAACAGAAAAGGTGTGCTTCGGTGGCATGCTAACTGTAAAAAGTGTGTTCGGGTGCATGCTAACGGTTAAAGGTGTGCTTCGGTGGCATGCTAACGGCAAAAAGTGTGTTCAGGGGCATGCTAATGGATAAAAGTGTGGTCCGACGGCATGCTAATGGTTAAAGTTGTGCTCTGGTGGCATGCTAATGGCTAAAGGTGTGCTCCGGTGGCATGCTAACTGTTAAAGGTGGTCTCTGGTGGCATGCTAACGGTTAAAGGTGTGCTTCTTTGGCATGCTAATGGATAAAGGTGTGCTTCGTTGGCATGCTAGTGGCAAATGGGGTACTACGGTGGCACCCCAACAGTAAAGGGTCTTGGAAATGTCACATGTGAAGTCATACTCGCACAGTGTCTCTTGTTGTAGGGAACAAAACAATGACCGGGTGTAACAAGATGTGGACACTGAGCAGCATTAGGTGGTGAAAGGACAACAAACAGCGAAATAAGACCAAATAACAGCGAGTAAAAAACAATCCAAGAAGTACCGCAGCAGACAAGTAAGCGATTGTGATTCTTTAAACAGTGATGTATGGTCAGATGAAGAGGAATGCAGTAAGTTAGGAAATATGATTAACATGTTAATAAAGTGTCTGACGTGTATGCTCTGTAAATAATGGCTGTGGTTTGTTACAAATGCTTCTTGTTTGCAGGAGGTTTTTTTTTTCTTTAATAATTTTATTTAATTTATAATTGATTTTCTCTTTCTGCCAGATATCAGGACATGATAGAGGCTGTGCGGGACCAATGTAAGAAGTTCTTGGCTGAGAAGGAAAGAAGTTTCATTCCTCCATGAGCTGCAGTTCTTTGTGTCCAGTCGGGAGCTCCATTAGTAAGTAGATTTTATCACAGGAGTAGACCTTTCCGGGGAGGTTCCAATTGGCCGAATACAAGACGTTCATTAAACTCTTCATTTGAAAATATCGCCTGGTTATCATCCATAATACTTAATACCAGTAACTTGTCATGCATTTGTACATTTTTACCTCCTCTAAAATGCTGCTGATCCCTTGAATTTTGCGTGTTTATTTTTTTTGTTATTTTTAGACCAGGTATAAAATGGCATATCTATGACAAGTCCCAGATCTTTTCAGAGCATCCATTTTGCAGGATCTTTAATACTATAGCACTTAGGTTATTGGGGTTATTTTTGTGCAGTTACATGATTTTTCATACATGTTTTTTAGCTTTGTCTTGTTATTACATCACATTCATCTTTTTCCTCTCTTGCTTTCCTGGACTGAAGGAAACATATCTCCAAGTCATTCTGAGCTGCAGGCAGGAGAAATGGACCCTCAGGAGCCTCCTGGTCTTCAGAATCCACATGAAGGAGAAGACCAAGAACAAGCAAGGCCTCCAACAGCAGAGCAACCTGTCCTCCAAGAAGTCCCAGAAGAAGAAGCAATGGTCCCACAGCTCATCTGTGTTTGTCTTAAATGTGGTTTATACTTTTACTGATTGTAATTTTCTTGGTCGATATCAGATAAAGTTTTGGATGACAATTGTCTAGACTTTTGTGTTGTTTTTCATTTCTACTTTTTTCTTCTTGCTTCCCCTCCAGTGAGGTCTGGCTTAGGTGATACAAGCCTTTCTCTATCTGGCATTTTTGCAGTAGGCTGGAGAATGACTTTCTGGATGATAACTCGCCGTTGTCTCAGGTGCCCATACTCTAGTTGGCTGTAGACTGGATGCTTGCCTACACAACACATCCCGACTCCCCCATATACATGAATGTGGTTACATGTGTGGGGGAGATGTTCTATACACAGCACATGGTCAGCTGCTCCAGCAAAAATCCTTGGGTTTGGCCTACCTTCCTGTAATATGTATGGGGGTGTGAGGACACAGCTTCTAATCTTAATTAGCCAGACATCTACATTTGTTAGGCCAGGAGAAATACACTATTATGTTTATGTTGACTTTTGAATTTATGTGTTTTTCTTTCTTTGGGTGGAACAAGAAACATGGACTTTTATCATAAGTCTGAATGTTGACCTCTCTTAAATATGCTGATTAACCATTGTGGAGACCCTGTGGCTTCTTGACTCGCAGAGCAGAAGAGTATAAGTTATGCAAATTGATTAAATGCTCAAACAATGAGACATGAGCCCTGCACCTTCCTCCCTGACCTGTGAATGATGACCTGAGCCACAGATGTACATATAAACAGGGGTTACTATCGTGCTAAAGAGAGAATCAGAGAGACTCTTCAGGACAGCAGCTTGGTAGCATGGCACCATCCAGAAGGACACAGATTTGGATTCTGCATGAAGTCAGCCTATGGTAACATGGCCCTGGCTGGAAGGATGCAGATCTGCTCCATTGACCATCACTGACCCTAGGTAGACATTTGGGGAAACCAGGATTGTGACCCTCAGGTCACCTGGTCCCATGGATATGTTCTGAGACGCCAGGCTGGGACCATCTGGTCGCCTGTTCCGATGGAAACGTTTGTGAAAAAACAGGATTGTGACCCTCTGGTCACCTGGTCCCATGGATATGTTTGGGGTAGGTAGGTTAGGACCATCCATTCACATGGAACCGATATACAGTCGAAGAAATCCAGATTGGGACCCATAAGTCTTCTGGCTACGTACCTCAATGGACTGTCAGCTTCCTAAGCTTGCTGCTACCTCCTCTATGTGGTTGCCCACCCAAAGAGGGGTGTCACTGGCTGAGGTAATTGGCCCTGGAAGTCCCAAAGTCACACTTGCTCCATTCCCAGCGGGCCAGCGAAAGAGTGAGACTGTGTAATTTTGCACCATCTTGGGTATTTGCTGGGACTGTTCTATATGTTACTGTCTGTTTGGTGGTTCAATAAATATTGCCACACTGTTTAACCCTCATCCTGTGTTGTCTGAGTAGTATTATGCCCACGGAAGACCCCGTGTCTTCACAGGGGGTCATCAGTTAGATGTTTGCAGGACCCTTGTTTGGCCGACAGCTCCATCTCCCGACGTCCCCGTGCACATGTTCGCTTGTGTCGGCTGAGCAATCTTGTGTTTTAAACGGAGAAGGGACTAATTCAAGAAACCTCAGCCACCTCAGCACATTTGAGAACAAAAGAATTGTGATTTTTATTACAATTTCCTGTCCTTCTCCAAACCAGCATAACTTGTAGGTGGACAGTTGTTTGCACCTCATACACATTAGATATTCTTGCAGTCCTGACATTTTTGGATCTACAGACTTTAAAGATATTTTCATCATTTTATAAATAACCACTATCACCTTATCTATTGCCATTGTTGCTGAAGGCTTTTGTAAAGCTGAAACGCGTTGTATATTCTCTCCCATTAAGAGCGTCCCGCGTGTTTTACACAAAAGAAGCCAATAGATGGGTCTTTTCTGGGAATTGTACACTTGATCCTTTGCGCCATATATCTGAGCTCTTCATTCTAAGGGTTAAATAAGTTTTGGCTGTGCTCTGGTAGCAGCAAAGACCACATAGTGCGCTCCGGGGGAACACAAGTGCTAGACTGTGCTCTGGTGGCGAGAAAAAATCATGGCTTGTGTTTCAATGGCAGAAAATGCAAATCTGCCAATCTGTGTGCTCTGGTGGCACAAAAAACTTGACCTGCAGCTTCTGTGGGCCATAAACGCTGGACTTTGCTTGGCTTTTGTGGCCATTTCACATTTGCAGAGCCCCCTGCAATACTAGTACAGTAAAAAAAACTAATAAGTGACCTGATTTTAAAAACTGCACCCCTCAAGGACTAGGATATGACCCAACAGATGATTAAGAGAATATTAACAAGAAAAAATGAAAAGATCCAGGTTTATTTTTCTTTAAGATAAGCCCCCCTTAGCTCTAAGTGCAGTCACCTGACAGCAAGAGCCAATCAGCGCTCACTGAATGCTGCCTCCGATTCTGCAGGTTTCTGAGTATCCGCAGGTCGCAGATGAGCAGGAGGCGGCAGAAAGCCGCTGCTCCCCGGACATGATGCTGACGGAGCAGTAGAGTGGCATCTTCTCCTGTCAGCTCTCACTGGTAGAATGAAGCTCAGCCAAGTACAGGATTCCTGGGACGACCCCGGACCAACAGTGACGTCCTCCAGCAGTAAAGTATGAACCATCCTCAGCTCCTGTCCTTCCTGTAGCTCTGCTGGGATAACATCTTCTCTGTTGCCCTTCTTGCCTCCTCCTGTGAGTGTGAGCATGTTAACCCTTACCTCCCCTCCTGCATTCAGTACTTGTGTTGTGTTTCCTGTGTAGAAGGGTTAAGCCCTCAGACCTGCTCCCTTCATGCAGTACAGTATGTCTCATAAGGATTGCACTAGTGTATACCGAGCAGGCTCAGCTGCTGAGTCTGCTCCATACACCTGCACCCCCTCCATAATGAATATATATGTCATGGGGGTGTGAAGAGGTCAATTTCCCCAATTTATATTATTTGTTATCCTCTGCTGCCTTCTTGTGGAGAAATATAATATTGTACAGGTTCAAATAAGAGGAAAAATCTAGTCCTTTTTTTCTGCACCAGAATTTCATTTCTAGTAATAACATAAGTACCACAGAGAAGGCCCATGGGAGGTCGGCCTTGGAGGGTGAGAGAGGGAGATATGGACGACTCAAACTCGTTCCTCCACAGATCTATCTGCTCATCTTTACTTTGAATAAGATTTTGCATCAACTAATTTGGTCTTAAAAGTTAAGTTAAAAGTTTGGAATCGTGTTCAGTGAGACATTGATTAAAATCTTACTTTTCAAAGTAGGAGTACTCACTTATACTGAGGACCGTACATATACAGTAAACTGTGAAACGCTAAATAGCAACTCTTGAGTAGTGTTGAGCCACCCCCGTAGTGTTCGAGTTCGGTTCGGTTCGTCGAACACCCGTGTGTTCGCCGAACTGTTCGTCGAACTGTTCGTTGAACACCTTCGAACACCGTTAAAACCAATGGCAGGCAAACAAAAACACATAGAAACACATTGTGATGAAAGCCGGCCGGTGGGTGCAGCTCTCTGGCGCCCCCTTACCTCTCAGGTCAGTCAAGGTACTGCACCTAGAGAAAGTAGTGCCAGGAAGCTGCAACCAGCGCAGGGAACACGGTAGTGTGTTATCCCTTCAACGTCACTAAACCGTAACGTCACTACACAGCACAACTCGCTAGCGCCCTCTTAGCCTCAGGTCAGTCAAGGAACTGCACCTAGGATAAGCGGTCGCCAGGGAGACTGTCCTGTAACCTACTGGGTATCGGGGCCCTCTGTAGTGAGGGCGGTATATATATCTTCCTTGGCCGCGCCAGGAATATATATATCTGAACCTCCGACCGTCACTACCAGCCTTCCCCAATCCCCAGTTGGTATGCTGCCACCAGTCCCTATTTTAGATATACGCCCAGTCCGTGAATGGGCCTATATCGGGTCAGGAACCAACCCTGGGTAGCGTTTTTGGCTTGAGCCGAGCTCACACGGACGTGCGTTCGTTATGCAGAATAAAAGGCAGGCCCACAATTACTTGAGGTAATTGATTATAATAATACACTAGATACACGATATACAACTAAATATACACAGGTATAAGGTCAGGCTAAACTATACAACAATGGAATACAACACACAGAATCGCCACAGCATATCAGTTACCGGTTTCTTGATTTTCTTGTGACGCAGGGAGAGGATTCTGCGATCGCAGGCACGGTTCTTTGTTACAGGCTGAGGCCTACCACCGCATGGTCAAACTGCTCCTCCCCTTGGTGGCCTCAGCTGGTGCTCAGATGTTCAGCACACCACTCTTGGGTCAAGACTGACTTGTCTCTTGTCTGTCCTGCTATCTTACCTGCCCCGTCCCGCCCACTGCTGGTGAGGTCAGCTGGCTCAGTCTCCACCCTCAGGTCTAACTTCGATCAGAAGCCCAAATTCTATGGAACCCAATAACTTCTTCTGGGATGGTCTCATGATACCCCCAGGGGTTCCCATGGATTCGGGCCGCCGTAACCGACCTTTTGATATCAATTATGATACCATACGGTCCTCAGGAATGGCTCCGCGCTATATCTTGGCTTCCAGAGCACGTACAAACGTCTACCGCGGAGGCTTGTGTGCGCAATGGCTCCGGGACGCCGTGATATTTTTTTATTGGCCCATCCCACGCAACATGCGTGTACTATTCATGTTTCTATATCTTATGCCTCCATGCTTGTGACAGACAAAGAAACTAGTCCTATGGGACAAATGGTCAGGTACAGATAGACGAAGCACCCCCCCCTGCTGGCTGTGTTTCCTCTCGAAGTCTTTGAAGCTCCTAGCATTCAAGTGTTAAGTAGGCTTCTTATCTTACAGGAGCCTGGATGGGGGGAAACTATCTAGTTGACGTTTTAACAGAAGGTCCCAAGGGTGGGGGCTGCTGAAGTGTGGCCATCCCTGGATATGATTTATCATTACCAAGATGGCGGCTACAGGTTCATCACACCTCCCCCTATACGAGGGCGCGAGGGGGTAGCACATTCCTGTGTTCCCCCGTGCGTCCTTCTGCACCCTCCCCTTGCCGGGATAACCCGTCAGCGTTACCGTGGTCACGGCCTCTTCTGTGGCGAATGGAGAAGTGGTACTGCTGGAGAGCGAGGCTCCAGCGTAGCAACCTGCCATTCGACCCAGAGACCGTGTGTAACCAGCTGAGGGGGTTGTGGTCCGTCTCCACGGTGAAATGGCTCCCGTACAAGTAGGGCTGCAGACGCTGCAGGGCCCATACAATTGCCAGGCATTCTTTTTCCACCGTGGAGTAAGCCACCTCCCGGGGCAGTAGCTTCCTGCTCAGGTACAAGACAGGATGTTCCTGGCCTGTCGTGTTGACCTGACTTAGCACAGCACCGAGGCCAAAGTCACTGGCGTCGGTCTGTACCACAAACGGCCGGTCGAAGTCGGCAGCTTGCAGTACAGGGGAGCTACTTAGGGCGGCCTTGAGTGCCCCGAAAGCTGTCTCGCAGGCGACTGTCCAGTCGACTGCGACGGGCAGCTTCTTCTTGGTGAGGTCCGTCAGGGGCTTGGCCAGGGTGCTATAGTGTGGGACGAACCTCCTATAGTACCCGGCGGTCCCCAAGAAGGACATCACCTGCTTTTTGGTCCTAGGAGTGGGCCAGGATGCGATGGCATCCACTTTCCCCGGTTCTGGCTTCAGAACCCCCCCGCCTACCCGGTGACCCAGGTAGAGGACCTCACTCATGCCCAGCTGGCACTTTTCCGGCTTGATGGTCAAGCCTGCCCGGTGGATCCGACCGAGCACCTGCCGCAGGTGCTCTAGGTGATCCTCCCAAGTGGGACTGAAGACTGCAATATCGTCCAAGTACGCAGCCGCGTACCCTTCAAGTCCCTCAAGCAGCGTATTGACCATCCGCTGAAAAGTGGCAGGGGCATTCTTCATGCCGAATGGCATCACTGTGGACTCGTACAGTCCAAAAGGGGTGATAAAGGCAGAGCGTTCCCTTGCCGCGGGGGTCAGAGGAATCTGCCAGTACCCCCGGCTCAGATCCATGATGGTCAGGTACTTAGCCCCGGCCATCCGATCGAGCAGGTCATCGATGCGTGGTATGGGGAACGCATCGGTGGCCGTTACAGCGTTGAGCCCCCGGTAGTCCACGCAGAACCGTGTAGTTCGGTCCTTCTTTGGTACGAGGACTACAGGCGAGGCCCACGCGCTGCTGGATGCCTGGATCACCCCCAGCTTCAGCACCTCGTCTATCTCTTGGCGCATGTTTCCCTGCACCTCGAAAGAGACCCGATATGCTGAACGCCGGATCGGCGGGTGATCGCCAGTGTCCACGTCGTGGACAGCCATCTCAGTCCTTCCGGGCAGGCTGCTGAACAGCCCCCGGAAGGGGTGCAGGGTGGTCCCCAGCTGGGACCGTTGGTCCTCCGTGAGCTGGTGGCCAACCCCCACATCCTCGATGGACCCACCCGCCTTGGCTTGGGTGAGCAGATCCAGGAGGGTTTCTACCTCTCCTTCCTCGGGAAGGTTGCACACTGGGTGGGCAGTCGCTTCCCGCTCATGATGAGCCTTCATCATGTTCACGTGGAAGGCCTTCCTCCTTCCACGGGCGTGATCCAGGGTGACCAGATAGGTGACGGCATTGAGTTTCTGGTGCACGAAGTAGGGACCTTCCCAGGCTGCCTGAAGCTTGTTCTGTGGTACGGGGACCAGTACCCACACCTTTTGACCCACCTGGTAGGTCCTCTCACAAGCATTCTGGTCGTACCACCGCTTCTGGTCGGCCTGGGCCTGGGCCATATTGTCCTGCACCAGCTTTGCCAAGGCCATCATCCTGTCCCGGTGGCGCACGACATACTCGATGACCGACACCTCGGGGGTGGCCAAATCCCCTTCCCATGCTTCCTTCACCAGAGCCAGGGGGCCCCGTACCCGTCGCCCGTACAGGAGCTCAAAGGGGGAGAACCCCGTTGAGGCCTGCGGAACCTCCCGGTAAGCAAATAGGAGGTGTGGGAGGAAACGCTCCCAGTCTCTCCCGTGGGAGTCGACCAACATCTTAAGCATCTGCTTTAAGGTGCCATTGAACCGCTCACACAGGCCATTAGTCTGTGGGTGATACGGGCTGGCCACCAGATGTTGCACCTGCATTTGCTTACAGAGGGACTCCATCAGCCGCGACATGAACTGGGTCCCTCGGTCGGTGAGCATTTCTTGGGGGAAACCCACTCTGGAGAAGATCTCCAGTAAGGCGGTAGCCACCTTGTCGGCCCGAATGGACGACAAAGCTACCGCTTCCGGGTACCGGGTGGCATAGTCCACTACCGTGAGTATGAAGCATTTCCCGGAGTGGCTGGGAGTGGACAGAGGTCCAATAAGATCCACAGCGACCCTCGAGAAAGGCTCTTCGATGATTGGCAGAGTTACCAGTGGGGCTTTGGGGCGCGGCCCCGCCTTCCCCACCCTCTGACAGGTGTCACACGAACGGCAGTAGGCACCCACCGCGGCTCCCATCCCAGGCCAGTAGAAATGCTGAGCTATCCTGGCCTTGGTTTTAGCGATCCCTAGGTGTCCGGCCATCGGAATCTCGTGTGCGATCCGCAACAATTCCGCCCTGAACGGATAGGGTACCACTAACTGTCGGTCCCTGGGCCACGCCTCCGGTGAACCCTGCTGGACCGTTACCCGGTACAGCCGTCCCTGGTCCCAGACCACACGCTCGCAGTCTGACTCCATGGGAGGCTGTGCCGCCTGTTCCTTGAGAGCTTTCAGGCTGTCGTCTGCTTCCAACGCAGCCTGAAATTCCTGACTTGATGTGGCCAGAATCGACGAAACTGCCACATCCTCTGTCAGCCCCTCCGGGCATGTCACCTGGCCGCTGTCTGACCCGGCAGACACTTGGTCAGAAGTGGGGAAGCCGTCGGACCTCTGCAAGGCTCCTTGGGCTCCGGCGCTCCCACTCCTGGTGACAGCGGCTATGACCGCTGTGACCGTGGGTAGTGCCTGCTTCCCCTCTGTTTCTGACCAAGCCGCCCGATCAGGCAGGCTTCCTAGGCCTTTGGACATCTCGGATGTGGGGAACTCCTGCCCTGGGGTCTTACCTGGCGGCTCCTCTCTTGGGACACCCCCACCTCCCATGGCCTGTTCCTCCCCCTGCAGTGGGCCTATACTCAGCAGCCTGGATACCCCTGGGAGCCCTACACTGCCGGTAGCTGCCCCCCTCTCCATCCCTGAGCTTCCCTCTACAGAATCCTGCCCGCCCCCTCCCTCACCGGAGGACAAGAGGTCACGGCACGCCGGCTGAGCACCTCTGCGGGCATCCCCACACTCCCCACCTGCTTTCACTAACCCTGTTTGTGTTGTGTCTGTGCAGGTGTTACCCTCAGGTTTCACTCCCTCCTCCTCAGCAGGACACACACTACATACAACATGGTTGGCATTAGCAGCAGACAAATCAATACACTCTTGGGGGGCCGAACTTGGGGGTTCAGAGGGTACATACTGCGATACTAGACGCCCCAAGACGGTCCCTAATAAAACATTTGCGGGAATATTTGGCGTTACTCCCACCTCCCGCATCCCCCTTCCGGCACCCCAGTCCAAATACACCATGGCAACGGGAAGTGCCGGCTCCACGCCTCCAACCCCGGAGACGGAAAGAGTCTTTCCTGGTACCAAGTCCTGGGGGGACACCACCTCAGGCCGTACCAGTGTTCGTTCAGCGCCCGTGTCCCGCAGTCCCATGACCGCAGAACGGCCTATGGTGACGGGTTGGATGTTGTCCAGGGACCTACCACCACCCCCTCCCACACACAAAACATTGGGCGCTCTCTGGGACTGGGATGGGGTCTTTTGGCGCTGGGGACACTCAGCCCTAAAGTGTCCTGGTTTGTTGCATAGATGACAACGTCTTACGTCTGGTCCTTGCCTGGAGAGGGCAACAGGGGGATACACCCCTTGTGTTCTAGGGGCCGGGGAAACAGGGGCATGACTGGGCTTACCCCCTCTCCAGGTGCTGCTGGCAGACTTCTTCAGCTCAGGCGCCCTGTTATTGGCATACTCGTCTGCCAGGGCGGCTGTAGCAGAAGCCCCTGTTGGTTTTCGGTCACGGAGGAACTGTCGGAGGTCCTCTGGGCAGTTCCACAAGAACTGCTCCGTGACGAACAGTTCCTGGACCTCCTGGCGGGTAGTAAGCGCTAGACCCGAGGTCCAGTGCTCTGCGGCTCTCAACAGCGCCCGCATATGATCGGTCCAGGTGTCCTTGGGGCCACGCAGCAGGCTCCGGAACTTCTGGCGGTACGACTCGAGAGTGAGGTTGTACTGCCGGATCAGGGCCCGCTTGATGCAGTCGTAGTTCTGTACCTCCCCGGCAGGTAAGTCCCCCAAGGCATCCAGGGACTTACCCCTCAAACGGGGGGTCAGGTATCTGGCCCACTGATCCCGGGCCAGATGGTGCTGAAGACAGGTCCGTTCAAATGCCACCAGAAAGGAGTCCAGGTCCCCATCCTTCTCCAGTAGAGGGAAGTCCTCAGCTCGGACTTTGGACGACTTGGTCTCCTGATGGGTTGGTTGCTCTAGCGGAAGCCCCCGCTGGGCCAGGTCCAGTTGGTGCTGGCGCTCCGCAGCTCGCTCTGCACGCTCCGCAACCTCCCGGCGCTCTGCAGCTTCACGCTCCGCAGCCTCCCGGCGCTCTGCAGCTTCACGCTCCGCAGCCCGCTCCGCAGCCCGCTCCGCAGCCCGCTCTGCACGCTCCTCCTCCGCTGCCTTCTCTGATGCTGCCAGGAGGGTTTTGTAGACGGCATCGCCATGAGACTGGAGACTTGCCATAGCCGCTTGTAAAAGGGCTTGTGATCTGGACAGGCTGGGCTGGGTAGGTGGTGGGAAGCCCACTGCGGGACCGTATACTGGGGACTGGCTCCCTGAGGTGCCCGGGCTGGACTCCTCCTCGCCATGAGTAACAATGTCCTCCCCTCCTGCCACACGGACCGTAGCATTAGCCTCTTGCAGGGTCTTGCTCCTGGTGCCGTCTGCCATCTTGGTAACCGACACCGCTGCAACCCTGAGTTTGCACACACCTTGCTATACTTTTAGCCTGACCGTCTAACGTTGGGCTGACCTTAAGACTCCAGCAGTGGAAGTTACCACTGGCAGTCTTTAGTGCCTGGGAGTAGGGGTCCCACAACACTATTATTCTGCAATCCCACCGCTCTGCCACCAATGTGATGAAAGCCGGCCGGTGGGTGCAGCTCTCTGGCGCCCCCTTACCTCTCAGGTCAGTCAAGGTACTGCACCTAGAGAAAGTAGTGCCAGGAAGCTGCAACCAGCGCAGGGAACACGGTAGTGTGTTATCCCTTCAACGTCACTAAACCGTAACGTCACTACACAGCACAACTCGCTAGCGCCCTCTTAGCCTCAGGTCAGTCAAGGAACTGCACCTAGGATAAGCGGTCGCCAGGGAGACTGTCCTGTAACCTACTGGGTATCGGGGCCCTCTGTAGTGAGGGCGGTATATATATCTTCCTTGGCCGCGCCAGGAATATATATATCTGAACCTCCGACCGTCACTACCAGCCTTCCCCAATCCCCAGTTGGTATGCTGCCACCAGTCCCTATTTTAGATATACGCCCAGTCCGTGAATGGGCCTATATCGGGTCAGGAACCAACCCTGGGTAGCGTTTTTGGCTTGAGCCGAGCTCACACGGACGTGCGTTCGTTATGCAGAATAAAAGGCAGGCCCACAATTACTTGAGGTAATTGATTATAATAATACACTAGATACACGATATACAACTAAATATACACAGGTATAAGGTCAGGCTAAACTATACAACAATGGAATACAACACACAGAATCGCCACAGCATATCAGTTACCGGTTTCTTGATTTTCTTGTGACGCAGGGAGAGGATTCTGCGATCGCAGGCACGGTTCTTTGTTACAGGCTGAGGCCTACCACCGCATGGTCAAACTGCTCCTCCCCTTGGTGGCCTCAGCTGGTGCTCAGATGTTCAGCACACCACTCTTGGGTCAAGACTGACTTGTCTCTTGTCTGTCCTGCTATCTTACCTGCCCCGTCCCGCCCACTGCTGGTGAGGTCAGCTGGCTCAGTCTCCACCCTCAGGTCTAACTTCGATCAGAAGCCCAAATTCTATGGAACCCAATAACTTCTTCTGGGATGGTCTCATGATACCCCCAGGGGTTCCCATGGATTCGGGCCGCCGTAACCGACCTTTTGATATCAATTATGATACCATACGGTCCTCAGGAATGGCTCCGCGCTATATCTTGGCTTCCAGAGCACGTACAAACGTCTACCGCGGAGGCTTGTGTGCGCAATGGCTCCGGGACGCCGTGATATTTTTTTATTGGCCCATCCCACGCAACATGCGTGTACTATTCATGTTTCTATATCTTATGCCTCCATGCTTGTGACAGACAAAGAAACTAGTCCTATGGGACAAATGGTCAGGTACAGATAGACGAAGCACCCCCCCCTGCTGGCTGTGTTTCCTCTCGAAGTCTTTGAAGCTCCTAGCATTCAAGTGTTAAGTAGGCTTCTTATCTTACAGGAGCCTGGATGGGGGGAAACTATCTAGTTGACGTTTTAACAGAAGGTCCCAAGGGTGGGGGCTGCTGAAGTGTGGCCATCCCTGGATATGATTTATCATTACCAAGATGGCGGCTACAGGTTCATCACACACATAGAAAACACTTTCAAAGGTGTCCAAAAGCTGACAAACTGCTCAGAAGACACAACTAACACATGGAAAAGTGACAAGTACATATAGTCATGCGAAAAGAAAAGAGGTGGAGGAGTAAAAGGAGGGGGAGACACAGATATAGGCATGTCATGCCCTTCTAAAATCCAAAAAGTGAGAAGCCGACACGTTCAGTCCGCTCCTGCCCGTGCCACCTCCGTGTCGCCGGGTTTGTGCCAGAGCCTCGGTGAACCCTGATGGCCAGCCCCCCTCTCCCAATACTGGTGCCTGTCTGCTGGTGGGTCGAGCGAGCCCCCCTGTGGTGGAGGCAGCTCTAAGCTTTTTAATTTAAATTGTCTCTCTAATTTGAAAAAATGCACTTTAAATACATTTACAAGGATCTATTGGAGGGCAAGTCTCATGCCAGCAGCCGCGTAATTCCAGCTCCAGTAGCGTCCACTAAAGCTGCTGCAGTTAAAAAGCTTTTATAAGGATCGAGCTCGGCTGTCCACCGCAAGGCATCCTACTGCCAGTCCGAGCCCCTATGCCTTGGGGTGCCTCCTGATGCTCTTCACTGAGTATCCCGTGGTCCCGAAGCATTTCCTTTGAAAAAATGAAGTGTCCAAACTACAGGTGGTGTAGCTTGCTTAACAGCTGGGATAATCCGCTGACTAGCAGACCCTGCTACTAGGCACAAAGTATTTCCTGGGCTAGATGCAGTTAAAAATTTGTAATTAGATACTCTCGTTGGATGCTGAGAAAGCATTCCATAGAGTCTCCTGGCACGCCATATATGATTCTCTTAGAAAGCTTGGGGTAGGGGTCTAGGGGACCCTTTTATAGCCAAAATCACGGCCCTGTATCGCAATACGTCACCTAGGCTGAAGATAAATGGAACTGTAGCACCCTGAGGGCTCGGTTGCTACAGAGGTATTGCACCTCACCCAGAGGTGTGATATCTCACTCTCAGGTAAGGATGTAGTGTGGATCAGGACCCGACACCTGCATGCATTACACCACATTGCCGTGGGGCAGGGCGACCAATATGCCCCTGAGATGGGCATGACAGTCCCTGTCCCTGGCTGGAGTGGGGGGAGGGAACACTGAGGAAGGGGAACCCTGTAGTGCAGGAGCAGGGAGGAAGCAGTTCCTGGGTGCATTGAGAAGGGAGTATAAAAGGTGGGCACCATCTTAGTTCAGTGCAGAGAAGTCTGAGCAGAAGTGGCAGGGAGCAGGGGCTCTGCATGAGCTCTGCTCCGGAGGCGGGCCTAGTAACAGAGGCCCAGGCCTGGAAGAGGGAGAAGGAAGGAAGAGGAGCGGAGAAGGCTCCAGGAACGAGGAACGAAGGGATCTCAGGGGTGCGGACGGGCGAGTCGCCACCGCACGCCCGAATCCACCTGCGTGGAGGGGTCAGGCGAAAGGGGGAGACCGGTCCCCGAAACTAGTGGAGGCAGGAAACGACCCTCAGCTAGAAACAGGAGGCTGTGACATTTTATGTGGCGCAGCCCCTCGCTACACCCGCTAGGAAGGCACCACATAGGGTCAGGGAAACTGGCGCCAAGTTTACCAAGAGGAGGCCCGAGGCAGCCGGACAGAAAGGTTGGTAAGAAAGGCCAGACAAAGGACACACAAAGGGGGTCCTGTGAAGCACTCCAAAGTTATCTGGGAGTTGTCTGAGCCCCTCACCTGGTGAGCACAGTACGACGTGGGCAGCCGTTACCTGCAGACGTGGTCTGGATAATAAGAACTGTGAGTAAAGGCCCTGGACTGCATCACTGACTCTGTGTCGTTACTGCTGCTGCCCTGCACCATCACCCCCATCCTCCGCATACACTGCCCTGAGGCTATACTCCTCCCGTGGGGAGTTATGCTGCGCTCTGCTGCACCCACAACACCAGCCTCAGCGGTCTGCCCTGGAGCGGCGGTTCACTCTGACCGCAATCCACGGGTGGCGTAGTCGGACATTTAAACATCAAAACCACATAAATAGTTCCGCCACTGGTTTGACCGCCCTGAGCCACGGAACCGGGTTGCCGCCACGGAGACTACAACCACCAGCATCCACCAAAAAGGGTCCGGCTCCGGGTGTCCCAAGGCCCAGGGGGCGCGTCAGAACATTTTCATCACCTTTCACAATCACCAATGGGACAAGGCAGGGATGTTCTCTGTCCCCTCTCTTATACATCCTAGTGACGGAGCACCTGCTCTCATCAATTCGCCATAACCCCAATATTAGGTGGATTGAGATGTGAGGCACCGAGTACAAGTGCTCTCTATTTGCTGATGATGTCCTAGTATATATCACTCAATCACATATATCCATCCATGCTGTTATGGCTGAAATAGATCACTTTGTTACATGGTCAAATTTTAAAATCAATGCAGCGAAGTCTGAGGCCCTCGATGTCTCCCTCCCCAAATCCATATAGGATTCCATCCAGTCCAACTTTCCCTTTGCCTGGCCCTCACAGGGTATCAAATACTTAGGAATTCCTATTCATAGAGACCTCTCCCATCTATGTTATCTTAATTTTGGGCCCTTTATTGAACAACTCCATACAGACCACGGTTGGCAAGTTAGAACTGTAAGATTCACTACGTGAACCACTGGTGTTTTGTGGAAAAGCACATGTACACTGTGTTCCAAATTATTATGCAAAAAGTGTTTAGGAGTGATAAGGGAAGAATTTGTTTGTTTGTCAGTTAAACTCATTGATGGTGATGTGTGTCAGGGCTCTTTATATCACTGTAAGCAATTGCAGACACCTGTGCTAATTAGTTTGGCAGGTGTGTCCAATGAAAGGCAAGACTACTTAAGAAGGCTGTCTCACATTATTAAGCAGCCTACATTTTCTGCCAAAATGGGAAAGAAAAAGGATGTGTCGGCTGCTGAGAAGCAACAAATTGTGGAGTGTTTAGGTCAAGGCATGACTACAATCAACATTGTGCGATGATCAGGATGAAGTGTCTTGGCAATCAAGAAGTATGTAGCTGATTCACAGTACACACGTGTGCGTGCTGATAAGGGCAAATTGAGGACTCTTTCCTACAGGCAATTACGTCAGGTTGAAAGAGCAGCGGCAAAAAAGCCTTGTCATAGCAGCAGACAAGTTTTTGAAGCTGCTTGTGCCTCCAACGTCCCCCGAACAACAAGATGCAGGGTCCTTCAGAGGTTTGCAGCTGTGCATACGCCATCCTGTCGACCTCCTCTATCCACTTCACACAAGCAGAAATGGCTCCAGTGGGCCAAACATTACATGAAGACTGATTTCAAAACAGTTTTGTTCACGGATGAGTGCCGTGCAGCGCTCGATGGTCCAGATGGATGGAGTGGAGGATGGCTGGTTGATGGACACCCCACGCAAACACGGCTACAGCGCCAACAAGGAGGAGGTGGAGTAATGTTTTGGGCTGGAATCATGGGGAGAGAGATTGTCGGCCCCTTTAGGATCCCTGAAGGCGCTAAAGATGAACTCCATAATGTATGTGGATTTTCTCAAACAGCACTTCCTGCCATGGTTCAAGAAGAAGAACCGTGTATTTCACAGCAAGATCATTTTTCTGCATGATAATGCACCATCTCATGCTGCACATAAAACATCTGCATCTCTGGCTGATATGGGCATAAAAGGGGACAAACTTATGGTGTGACCCCCATGCTCCCCTGACCTCTACCCCATTCAGAACCTTTGGAGCATCATTAAAAGGAGTGTCTATGATGGCGGGAGGCAGTTCACATCTAAGCAACAGCTCTGGGAGGGTATTCTGTCCTCATGCAAAACAATTGAAGCAGAAACCATCCAAAACCTGACAAATTCAATGGACGAGAGAGTTCAGAAGCTCCTTTCGAACAAGGGGTCCTATGTAAAAATGTAACATCACCTAGAATAAAGTTTTGAGTTGAAAACTGTTTGATTTCAGTTTCTAACAACCTGCTAATGCTTATAATTTCAAAAATGACCATTTTTTTGGTCTTTATTAAAATGAAAAGGTTGATCGAAAAGTTTGGGGGATCTAAGAGTGTGGCAACCCAGTAGTCATGATTACTTCGAATTCTGACAATATGAGGGTCATGCTGCAGGTAGTGCAGCAAGAAGGCACTTATGTGTCTTGCGCATCTCGGAGCCCCAAAATTATTTTCCGGGCTAGATGCAGCTAAAAATTATTATTAATTTTAAATCTGGTGAAGCTTTAGTATAGATGGCCTAATAGGATCAGTGCTGCACACTGCTACAAAGCCCAAATTATTTTCCAGTCAAGATACAGATAAACATGATTAGTAATTTTAAATCTGGTGGAGCTTATTATAGATGGCCTAATAGAATCAGTGCTGCACACTGCTACAAAGCCCAAATTATTTTCCAGCCAAGATACAGATAAACATGATTAGTAATTTGAAAGCTTAAAATGGTTGGTAGGGTGATTTTAACCAATCATCAAGCTTTTACTCTCCCCAGGATGACACAGGGGTAGAAAAGTCGTTTCGGATCCATGATTTGTTCATCTTTATGAACGTGAGTCTGTCTACATTATCAGTGGAGAGCCGCGTGCGCTTATCTGTCAGCACACCGCCAGCAGCGCTGAACACACGTTCAGACAGAACGCTGGCTGCGGGGCATGACAAGATCTCCAAGGCGTAAGTGGCTAGCTCCGGCCATTTATCCAGATTGGAAGCCCAAAAAGAGCAAGGGTCCAGTGACACAGTCGTGGCTTCAATGTTTACTTGGAGATACTCCTGTACCATCGTCTCTAGGCGTTGACTATGTGTCAGACTTCTTGTCTCCTGTGGCCTTGCAAAGGATGGGCTAAAAAAGTGGTGAAATGATTCCGCAAAATTGATGTTACCAGCAGATACTGTGGTTCTGTTACGGTTTGAGTGCTGAACACTTGACGGTCCCACGGTTGGCAAGTTGGAACTGTGAGATTCACTACGTGCACCACTGGTATTTTGTGGAAAAGCACATGTAAGATTCTGCAACAGTCTCTGCTGATACTCCTGCATGCGTGCATCCCTTTCTATGGCAGGAATAATTTCTGCAAATTTACTTTTGTACCGGGGATCTAACAGTGTGGCAACCCAGTAGTCAGGATTATTTCTAATTCTCACAATTCGAGGGTCATGTTGCAGGTAGTGCAACAAGAAGGCACTCATGTGTGTTGTGCATCCAGGAGCACCAAGTCCCTGTTGTGTTGGTGGCGAGGTAACAATCATGCTTCCTTCCTCTGTCCTCTCCCCCCAACCTCGCACAACAGAAATGTGATCAAGGTCTCCCTCATCTGATGAGTCTTCCATCAGTTCATCCTCCACTTCTTCCTGGGCTCCTGCACCTTCATCACTAGTTTGGCTGCTACCATGCGCCCTGGTAAAACCATCTCCCCCACCCTCACATGCCTGCCGCCTTGGTGCTGCCGACCGTCTGGACCTTGCAGATGTTAGCCCTTCCGCATACAACTCCTCCTCCTCTACTTCCTCCACCTCCTCTTGTGCCACCACCTGACTCCGAATTCTGTTTAACATGTGATCCAGCATGTAAATCACCGGAATAGTCATGCTGATAATGGCATCGTCAGCACTAAACATCTTCGTCACCATTTCAAAACTGTGCAGAAGGGTGCATAGGTCCCTGATCTGAGACCACTCCTCCAGCGTGATTTGCCCCACCTCTGGATCTCGTTGGCCCAGGCTATACGTCAGAACGTATTGCACCAGGGCTTGTCGGTGCTGCCACAGTCACTGCAACATGTGCAGAGTTGAATTCCACCGGGTAGGCACATCGCATTTTAGCCGGTGAAGTGGCAGGCCCAACGACTTCTGTAGAGATGTAAGTCGCTGAGCTGCGGGATGCGAACGGCGAAAGTGAGCACACAGCGACCGTGCCCTCTGCAGAAGGCCATCTAGTCTGGGATAGTGGGCTAAAAATTGCTGGACAACCAGGTTCAACACGTGAGCCATACAAGGCACGTGTGTGACATTGCCCCGGCGAAGGGCCGCACCCAGGTTTGCAGCATTGTCGCACGCGGCCTTCCCTGGTTTCAGGTCCAGTGGAGACAACCATTCATGAAATTGGTTCTCCAGAGCTGACCACAACTCCTCAGCTGTGTGACTCACATTTCCCAGACATTTCAATGTAAAAACCGCCTGATGACGTTGAGCCCTACTGCCAGCATAGTAAGGAGGTGTGCAGGATCCCTTCTGCGCAGTTAGAAAGCTTGTGGCATGACCAGACAGGCTTTGGGTGCAGGTGGAAGACCGAGAGGAGGTTGAGGAGGCAGAAGCAGTGGAGGAACTTTGACATAAAGAGGATTGACGCACAACTCGTGGGGACGGCAAGACTTGGACAGCAGCCCCTTGTCCTGCTGTCACCATAGTTACCCAGTGCCCAGTCAGCGACATGTAACGCCCCTGTCCATGCCTACTCGTCCAAGTGTCTGTGGTGAAATGCACCCTGTCACACACAGAGTTTCTCAAAGAAGCGGTGATGTTGTGTGCGACATGCTGGTGGAGCGCAGGCACACCTTTCTTTGAGAAGTAGTGCCGACTGGGCATCTGGTACTGGGGCACTGCGACGGACATAAGGTCTCGAAAATCCTCTGTGTCCACCAGGCGGAAAGGCAGCATTTCTGTAGACAAGAACTTGCAGATGGTGAAATTCAACCTCTTAGCTTTCTCATGGCTAGGAGGAAATGGTCTTTTACTTGTCCACATCTGAGGGACCGAGGGCTGGCTATTGTGCTTAGACGGGGTTGATAAGGGTGTCCCCGGCAAACTGCCGGTCTGTGAGGAAGATGCAGGCGGACATGTTAGGTTGCCTTGATCCAAAGGTGGTGCTATCGATGTCGGACAGCGCTCAACACCAGCTGGTGTTACCACCTCCAAAGAAAATGATGACCTGCCAATCACGCTGGCTGTTGCGGGTAAAGAGGTGGCAGGTCTGCGCCCCAAAACAGGTGTGACTGCTGTCCCCCCAGTCACAGAGGATGAAGAGGCCGTGGATGCACAAGATATGGCAGACGGTGGTTGGACCGGCCGGCTAGGCCGCATTGTAGCACACTGAGCTTCCCACTGCAACTTATGCTTCATGTCCATGTGCCGGTTCATGCATGAAGTACTCAAACTATGTATTTTTTGGCCTCTACTTAGCTTTTGCTGACAAATGTTACAGATAACACGAGTTGGGTCATCTTTATTGATCTGAAAAAATGCCCAGGCTATGCAAGGCTTAGCACCCATGCGACCTGAAGAGCCACCACGACTTGTGGTGAGAGGCAGAGTTGTGTTTGAGGATGCAGTTGTTGACGTGCTTCCAGTACTACGTCTCTGTCCAGGAAGGCGCAACCTGACCTCGTCATCACTAGCATCTTCCTCCACCTCCTCTGCTGACCTCATCTCTTGGCTGACTGTGGGTTGACAGTAAGTGGGATCTCCAACCTCATCATCATCACCCTGTGCGTTATCACACCCGTCGTCCTCAGAGCCAACCTGTTCCTGCCCTGACAAAAAACTAAGGTTGTCGCTCCAATCAGGTATTTGAGTCTTATTATCGTCTTCCTCATTGTCTCCACCAACAGGAGTTACAGTTTGGGAATGAGGGTCTACATTATGGTCAGAACCTTCTGCGTTTGGTCCTGGATCCGACTCATAAAGATTCTGGGCATCAGTGCAGATCATTTCCTCGTCTGGATTCACAGAAGCGCTGGAGTCGACCTCTGATTCCCAGGCTATAGTATGAGTAAACAGCTCTGCAGACTCAACCATCTGTTCTACCTCATACTCAGACGGGCAGCTGGAGATTTGGGAGCTGTGAGGAAGCAAGTGCGATTGGGGTGACACCTTTGAGGACTGGAGTATTTGTGATGTTGAAGTTGATGTGGAGGAGAGCCCACTTAAAGGAGCACTTGATATCCGTTGAAGCACCTGCTGTTTTTGTGCCTCATCTGGAATTTGTAGCGATTGGCGTGGCCGTAAGAAAGGGATCTTATCACATTGTCCGCTAAAAGAAGTAGACATTTTAGTTTGGCTGGAAGATGGTCTTTCTTCTGCAGATGTTACTGTTGCTTTAACACCTACCCCACGGACACAACCTTTTTTCCCCTTCCCAACACGCCTATTCCCCTTTCCACCAGCAGCAGGCCTTTTTCCACTCATTTTGGTGGTTAACTAATTAACAACTCTGGAGTTGTTTGCACAAAAAAACAATGGATGGGAACCGAGCAGAGCTGAGTGGCCAAACTGTGGTATTAGGCCAAAACTATTGGCTGGGTTAGATGCAGAAAAAAATTGTATTCAATTTGCAACCTGATGGAGGTCAGTATAGATGGACTAATAGAGAAAGTCCCACACACTGCTAGAAGGCCAAATATTTTTTCAGAGCTAGATGCAGAAAAAAATATATTCAGTTTGCAACCTGATGGAGGTCTGTATAGATGGATTAATAGAACAAGTCCCACACACAGCTAGAAGCCCAATATTTTTTCAGAGGTAGATGCAGAAAAAAATATATTCAGTTTGCAACCTGATGGAGGTCAGTATAGATGGACTAATACAACAAGTCCCACACACAGCTAGAAGCCCAATATTTTTTCAGAGGTAGATGCAGAAAAAAATATATTCAGTTTGCAACCTGATGGAGGTCTGTATAGATGGATTAATAGAGCAAGTCCCACACACAGCTAGAAGCCCAATATTTTTTCAGAGGTAGATGCAGAAAAAAATATATTCAGTTTGCAACCTGATGGAGGTCAGTATAGATGGACTAATACAACAAGTCCCACACACAGCTAGAAGCCCAATATTTTTTCAGAGGTAGATGCAGAAAAAAATATATTCAGTTTGCAACCTGATGGAGGTCTGTATAGATGGATTAATAGAACAAGTCCCACACACAGCTAGAAGCCCAATATTTTTTCAGAGGTAGATGCAGAAAAAAATATATTCAGTTTGCAACCTGATGGAGGTCTGTATAGATGGATTAATAGAACAAGTCCCACACACAGCTAGAAGCCCAATATTTTTTCAGAGGTAGATGCAGAAAAAAATATATTCAGTTTGCAACCTGATGGAAGTCAGTATAGATGGACTAATACAACAAGTCCCACACACAGCTAGAAGCCCAATATTTTTTCAGAGGTAGATGCAGAAAAAAATATATTCAGTTTGCAACCTGATGGAGGTCTGTATAGATGGACTAATACAACAAGTCCCACACACAGCTAGAAGCCCAATATTTTTTCAGAGGTAGATGCAGAAAAAAATATATTCAGTTTGCAACCTGATGGAGGTCAGTATAGATGGACTAATACAACAAGTCCCACACACAGCTAGAAGCCCAATATTTTTTCAGAGGTAGATGCAGAAAAAAATATATTCAGTTTGCAACCTGATGGAGGTCTGTATAGATGGACTAATAGAATGATGCTATGCCCAAAAGATTTTACTTCACTAGGTGCAGTAAAAAAATTGGTATTCTATACACAGGTGGTATATCTTGCAACACAGATAGGCTACTCCACTGACTAACACACTCTGCAATAGGCCAAAAAGGATTAGCTTTGCTAGATTCAGCCAAATGCTGTGAAAAAAACTTGCACAGCACTGGCACAGACCTGCCTGGCAAAAACTGATAGGAACTGATGTAACCTAGTCCTGAAAAGGACTCCAATTACAATTAGTCTTTACTCCCACAATCTATCTATTTAAGAGCACAGACCTGCCTGATAAAAGTCGTAGGAAATGCTGTAACCTAGTCCTTAAAAGGACTGCAATCACAACTATTCCCTACTCCAAAGCTATCTGTAGATTTGTGCGAAAATTGGCTTGAAATTAACAAGGTATAGCGCACACAGCAACAGCGGTGCCGTCTAACACGCAGCTGCAGCAGTGAGAAAATGGTGGCGACGGGGAAAATGGCTTGGTCTTATAGGGCAAGGACATGTGACATACACTGCCAATGACACATGCCCTTGCTTGTGTGAAAAAAAGCACTTCGCTCCTTGTGTGCGCTGCTGATAGGCTGACAGATTGCACCTCCCCACTGTAAATGCGGGAAAGAGAAAAAAAAAATGGAGATCTTCATTGTTCCTGCAGAGATCCATCCCCTGCCCCTCCCCCCGCCCCGCTGTACACTCAAACTGCGTATTAACATTAATTTTCATCATTACTGAGAAAGAATCCAGTTATGATTTTGGTGCACGAACAGTTATCGAACATAACCTCGAACAGCCGAATTTTTCTCAAATTGTTCGTGTTCGCCAAACGGCTCGAACACCGCCCAAAACAGCTCGAATTTGAGATTGGCGAACAGTTCGATTAGAACAACGCTCATCTCTACTCTTGAGAAAGACCAAGGCTGTGGGTCAAACCGTTGAAAAATTCGCTAAGAAAATCGCTAAAACGTCTAATATACAGTATCTTATATCTTATTACATGGGCAAACTCCGAAATATATAATGAAGGATGTGCTGCAGGATATGTAGCTGGTGAACGCGAAGGTCTGTGTCTCATCCATCGATGTAAATGAATTTGATCTTACAATGTTATTCTTGGTACAGGCAAGGCAATCCCCGCAGGGATAACATCCCCACCTCTGCTTACTATTACCAAAAAAAACAAAAAAATTCCTTGTTTTGGCCACATAATGGTCCTTGCTAAATGGTCTCTTAAATTTTAACCACGTTTGTCCGTCATTAATGGAAATTCCGAGATCTCCTTTTGCAGAACAGGATCCCTCAGTAATACCGGCCAGTGTCTTTTTCAAATGTTTTTCAGTTTTTCATAGAGTACCATTCACAATTAAATTTTTACCATGTCTGGCTGTCATTAATGGAAATTCCGAGATCTCCTTTTTCAGAACAGGGTCCGTCAGTAATACCGGCCAGTGTTTTTTTAAATGTTTTTTATAGAGTACCATTCACAATTGAAGGTGGAGATGAACCTAGTCTTGGTATCAAATTAATTTACATCGGCGTTTGGACTCGGACCTTCGCGGTCACCAGCTACATATCCTGCAGCAAATCCTTTGAAAAACATTTT
This sequence comes from Phyllobates terribilis, assembly GCF_046119375.1. Classification (NCBI taxonomy): domain Eukaryota; kingdom Metazoa; phylum Chordata; class Amphibia; order Anura; family Dendrobatidae; genus Phyllobates; species Phyllobates terribilis. The sequence continues at coordinate 234,927,606 of NW_027362764.1, forward strand.
AAGAAAACACTGGCCGGTATTACGGCAAATCCTGTTCTGAAAAAGGAGATCTCCGAATTTCCATTCATGACGGTCAGACGTGATAAAAATTTAAGAGACCATTTAGTAAGCAGCCATTATGTGGCCAAAACGAGGAATTTTTTTGGTAATAGTAAGCAGAGGTGGGGATGTTATCCCTGCGGGGATTGTCTTGCCTGTACCAAGGATAACATTGTAAGATCAAATTCATTTACGGCGGATGGGACTCGGACCTTCGAGGTCACCAGCTAGATATCCTGCACTACATCCTTCATTATATATTACAGAGTTTAGCCATGTAATAAGATATATGTTGGGCTTATTTCCAGGGAGCTACGTGTACGTGTTCGGGAGCATGTTAGGGAGATTGCGATGACAGGGGAGGTGGAGGATCCTATGACTTTAAAAACCATACTGAAGCATTTCAGACTCTATCACAACTCTGACCCATGGGGATTCAAAATTAAAGGTATTGATAGAGTCCACTGTGGGATCACAGATGGGGATATAAAAAAGACACTTCCCCAGCTTGAGTTGAGATGGATTGTGGACTTGGGAACAATGTCCCCAAATGGGTTGAATGAGAAACTTAGTTTCTCACCTTTCCTGTGATCTCTACTTTTTAATCATTTTTATGGTGTGGTGTTAATATTTCTTCCTTTCCTTTTTTCTTTGATCATAGCAAAGAACCTGATTTATTGCCTTATATGCTGACCATGGAACCCAGGAACCATCTATCTGGAGAAAAAGATCTGAATATGTCTGCTCCCATTTCTATGAGGAACGCTGCGATTTTTCTACTGGAGAAAAATTTTTTCCTCTGTCCGAAACGATGAAAATCAATATCCGGATCGCGGTGCCACTAATTCCAACTGGACATGTTGCTATCTTCTCTGGCATAATTCTGATATGGACACTTTTTTATGATGATGCAGGAGATGTTTCTGACAAATGTTGGATGTCGATTTCCTTAGACCTCTGGAGGATGGCTCACTAAATAAAATAAATTTCCCCTTTCCCTTCCGCTTTCCCTTTCTCCTGTCTTTTGTAGAAATATTTAAATAGATGGAGATATGTTTTACCAGTATATGGAATGGGATAGGGGGATGGGGATATTTTTATAATGCTGTAATAGTATATTAGTTTTCTGTAATTGCTATACATTCTTTTTAGTTCCCACATTATCAAGGTTGTTTGGTGACCCTTTGGTGGAACGGATGCTCACAGGTATATATGGTGTCTGTGACATTGTACTTAGTGTATATGGGCTATTTATATGCATCAGTTAGATTTTCTTTCTTGCAGAATATATGTGACTAGCTATTGAACCCGTTCTATGCCAGGGTGGCGAGCATTTTTATTGGTATATTCTCCCCCACCCTGTTACGTGCCGCCCCCATCCTGTTACATGCCACCCCCATCCTGTTATATGCCGCCCCCATCCTGTTACGTGTAGCCCCCATCCAGTTACGTGCTGCCCCCATCCTGTTACGTGCAGCCCCCATCCTGTTAAGTGCAGCCTCCATCCTGCTATGTGCAGCCCACATCCTGTGGCCCCATCCCGCTATGTGCAGCCCACATCCTTATGGCGCCAGAACTCACAGTATGCATTCAGTGTCTACGCATACTGCAATGTCCAGAGCCATATACTTCTCTTACCTGTAATGGCTGGATGCGTTCTTCTGTCTGGAGCCAGACTGTGCAGGCGCGTCACGCATGTGCAGTCTATAGAGGCTTTGGACAGAAGGACACATCCCTGGTTATATTATAGATATCCCCCAATTATGTTAATATCCCCCATCCTGGTATATGGCACCACTCCATCCAGGTATGCATGGCACCCCTCATCCCTATCCTCGTATGCATGGCACCCCTGATCCCTATCCTGGTATGCATGGCACCCCTTTTCCTGGTATGCATGGCACCACTCATCCCCAATCCTGGTATGCATGGCACCCCTCATCCCTATCCTGGTATGCATGACACCCCTCATCCCCAATCCTGGTATGCATTGCACCCCTCATCCCCAATCCTGGTATGCATGGCACCCCTCATCCCTATCCTGGTATGCATTGCACCCCTCATCCCCTATCCTGGTATGCATGGCACCCCTCATTCCCTATCCTGGTATGCATGGCACTCCTCATCCTTATCCTGGTATGCATGGTACTCCTCATCCCCTATCCTGGTATGCATGGTACCCCTCATCCCCAATCCTCGTATGCATGATACCCCCTCGTTCCCAATCCTGGTATGCATAGTACCCCCTTATCCCCAATCCTGGTATGCATGGCCCCTCATACCCATCACGCTGCACACAAAAAAAACAAACACTTCTACTTAGCTTTCTTCCCTGTGCTCCAGCGCTGAGTCCCGTTCTGCCGGAGGCCGGGGGAGGAGTGTGGCGCCGGAGTACGCGTGTGCCCATACCGCGCTGTCCGGCACCATTTTGTTGAAATCACACTGCAAATGTGTCTTCAGTAAAATGGCACTGGATAGCGCGATGTGCGCATGCGCCGATTCCGATGCCACATTCCGCCTCCGGCCAAAACAGAGGAGTGACTACGCATACTGCAATCTCCGGCGCCATACACTCCTCTTACCTGTAACAGTTGGATGCGGTCTTCTGTCTGGAGCCAGACTGCGTAGGCGCATCACGCATGCGCAATCTATAGAGGCTTCGGACAGAGGGACGCTTGTAGCGTTATATTGTAGATTAGTTTGGTGTCACTTACCTAACTGGTCCATATATTGTGTGTCCCATTAACAGGGATCGATTTCTGTGTGACCGCTATAATAGGATATCTGATAATATGGCAGCTTACATGGGGACTTCGGGAAAATGGCGTCAGCAGGCGCATGCGCACCAGGCTCACGCACCCTTGCACTGGCAAAGGCCTCCGTCACTTCTGGTTTGCGTGTATGACGTCTAATGGGGTATTCTCCTGACGCAGACCAGAAAGGAGCAGCGGAACCAGTGTAATATTATTTTGTATATACACCTGATGTCTATATACATCATATAGGATATATCAGTGTAATATTATTCTGTATACAGTTGTGCTCAAAAGTTTACATACCCCAGAAGAATTTTTGCTTTCTTGGCCTAGTTTCAGAGATTATAAATGATAACAAAAAAACTTTTTCCCCACTTATGGTTATTGGTTGGGTAAAGCCATTTATTGTCAAACTACTGTGTTTTCTCTTTTTAAATCTTAATGACCACCAAAAACATCCAAATGACTGTGAACAAAAGTTCACATACCGTGGTGATTTTGGCCTGATAACATGCACAGAATTTGACACAAATGGGTTTGAATGGCTACTAAAGGTAACATCCTCACCTGTGACCTGTTTGCTTGTAATCAGTGTGTGTGCATAAAAGCTGAGTGAGTTTCTGGGAGCCAGACAGACTCTTGCATCTTTCATCCAGCCACTAACATTTCTGGGGGTCATGGGGAAAACAAAAGAATTGTCAATGGATCTACGGGAAAATGTAGTTGAACTGTATAACACAGGAAAGGGATACAAACAGGAATTGATAATGCCAGTCAGTAGCATTTAAACTGTGATTAACAAATGGAATATCAGGGGCTCTGTAAAAATCAAACCATAGTCAGGTAGACCAACAAAAATTATGGCTACAACTGCCAGGAAAATTGTTTGGGATTACAGGGTAATATGTGACTGGTACTGTATATGATACAATATGAAGATGTACTGGTATGATGATATACATACATCAGATGTCGTATAGGATAGTAACTGGTGGTATATATTATATTAAAACACCTCTCCAGTGTTTTTTTTTACAGTATTTCAGCACTGGAGTGGTGCTACTGTGTCACCCCAGGCCTGGATGCCACAAATATTAAAGGCTGTGTCTGGGAGCAGGATGGAGGTTCCCTGGTCAGGGACAATTAGCATACAGCACCTCCTGTCCCAGGCCGGTAGGGGGAGCTGGCTGCCCCTATAAAAGCTGGAACTGGGGGCAGGGTTAGAGAGAACTGGACGACCTAGCTCAGGACTGAGACTAGTCCCAGAGAAGGAGGGACAGTTCAGCTGTAGCCAAGGAGTCCGTGAGGCAGAGGAGAAGCTGCGAGCCAGGGACAGAGGCGACGAGAGCCGGTCCTGGCTGAGAGAACTACACTACCGGACATTGGGGTCCGAGGCTGTCAGGGTTGCAAGCCCGGCAGCAGAGAACCAACCCGCGAGGGATTTCAGGTCCCTTGGCCTAAGAAGCCTGGAGGCTCCGCCACACAGAGGGACCAGTACAGCACGGAGAAACAAAAGGTACCTAAGGCCCGAGTCGCAAGCCATACAGGCGAAGTACACGGCCAGCTCAGGGACGTGGGCTATTACACCATGAAAAGGGGGATAGTCAGCAAGAGCAGAGAGAGAACGGTAGGCCTTCACACTCACCCTGACCAGTGGGGCTCGCCCGAATGCTCTCAGTCACCCAGGCCCATTCCTACCCGGTACTCCTGTTGGGTCATTAGTAATACCTATAATAAAGACCCTGGACTGTTTGAAGCGGATTCTGAACTCTTATTATTGCGGCCTGCACTATCACCCCCAGCATTCACATACGCTGCCCTGAGGCTACACTCTTCCCGTGGGGAGTTATCCTATTCCTGTGCTGCACACCAACATCAGCCTCAGCGGTCTGCCTTGCAGCGGCGGTCATCCCTGACCGCAATCCACGGGTGGCGTAGTCGGACATTCATAACTCTACAAATAGACTGCCACAGCATTTGGTCTGACCACCCTGAGCCACGGGATCGGGTTGCCACTACTACCCCCAGCATCGCACAGAAGCCCGGTTCCGAGTGCCCCACAGCCCAGGGGGCGAGTCACTACTAATGTACGTTCCCTGACCCTAATGTTATACTCACCAGCTGACGTCTTCAGCTCTTCCAATCCCGAGTCACCATCTTGTGACCCCAACTTCTGACAGACCAGAGGTCAGAGGTAACAGTCACAAGCTCTCAATGTAAGTCTATAAGAGCAGGGGTTGGTCTCGGGCAGGGATCGATCCAGTGCAGGAGTCGATCCAGTGCAGGAGTTGGTCCCATGCAGGGGTCTGTATAGTCAGGTTTGCAGTGTTTCAGTCTGGGGCACTGTGTTATTTATGGTGGCAGTTTGAACATTCACACAGATCAGAAGCCGATGACCGCACACAGTGACAGCCCAAACCTGACCTGCATGAAGGTGCAAACTGCTATAATAAATCCCTCTGATCCTCAGCAGAGCGGCCATACATATGTTCAGTATCCAGACCTGGACATGTGAAGAGCTGAGCAGCGTCCGGCCACATAAATCTCCTGCCTCTATCACTTAACGGAGCCCAGACTTACCAGGATCCAGACATGTCTGACCTTCCATGCTGCTGCTCACAAGCTTCTCTTTGGCGGGAGGAGGAAGGTCAGCATGAGGTGAATAGTATCTGCTGTGCAGTGATGCAGTGGCCGGCGACCTCTGTACACATTTAAAGGCAAAGTGTCGGCCACAGTCTCTGAAGCAGCAAATGGCCGGGGGCCCTTAACAACTGCTTGGGGACCGGCCTGGGGGGCATGTGCCCCCCTGCTCCCCAGCCCAGTCTGCCTCTGTCCATCCATCCCTCATTCATCCCTCCCTCATCCATCCCTCCCTCATCCATCCCTCCCTCTTTCATCCCTCCCTCATCCATCCATCTCTCATCTCTCTCTCTTCCATCCCTTCCTCTCTCATCCATCCGTCATCCGTCCCTTACTCCCTCACCCATCCCTTACTCCCTCATCCATCCCTGATCCATCCATTCCTCATCCATCCCTCATCCATCTATCCATCCCCCTCACTCATCCATCATCCTTCCCTCCCTCATCCATCTATCATCCATCCCTCCCTCATCCACCCATCATCCTTTCCTCATCCACCCATCATCCTTCACTCCCTCATCCATCCATCATCCATCCCTCCCTCATCCATCCCTCCCTCATCCATCTATTCATCCCTCATCCATCTATCCATCTCTGCCTCATCCATCCCTCCCTCATCCATTTCACCCTCATCCATCTATTTATCCATCCCCCCTCCCTCATTCATGTCTCGCATCCATTTCACCCTCATCCATCCCTCATCCATCCCTCCCTCATCCATCCATGATCCATCCATCCCTCATCCATCCCTCCCTCTTTCATTCATCCCTCATCCATCCATCCCTCATCCATCCATGATCCATCCATCCCTCATTCATCCTTCCCTCATCCATCCCTTCCTCCCTCATCCATCCCTGATCATCCCTCAACCATCCATCCCACTCTCATCCATCTATCCATCCCCCCTCACTCATCCCCTTAACTCATCCGCCTCCCTCATCCATCCCTCCCTCATCCATCCAACCCTCATCCATCCCACCCTCATCCATCTATCCTTCCCTCCCTCATTCATCCATCATCCATCCCTCCTTCATCCATCATCCATCCCTCCCTCATCCATCATCCCTCCTTCATCCATCCCTCATCTATCCATCCCTCCCTCATCATCCCTTTCTCATTCATTCCTCATCCATCCCTCCCTCATCCATCCCTCTTTCATCCATTCCTCCCTTATTCATCCCTCCCTCATCCATCCCACCCTCATCCATCTATTCATCCCTCATCCATCCCTCCCTCATCCATCTCACCTCATCCATCTATCCATCCCTCCCTCATCCATCCATTCCTCATCCATCCATCCCTCACCCATCCATCCCTCAGAAACCTCTACCTCATCCATCCCACCCTTATCCATCCATCTATCCATCCATCCCTCTCTTATCCATCCCTCCCTCATCCATCCCACCCTCACATATCTATCCATCCATCCCTCCCTCTTTCATCCCTCATACCTCCATCATCCATCTCTCCCTCATCCATCCCACCCTCACCCATCTCACCCTCATCCATCCATCCCTCATCCCTCCCTCATCCATCCCATCCTCATCCCTCTCTCATCCCTCCCTCATCCATCCCCCCTCATCCACCTCACCCTTATCCCTCCCTCATCCATCCCTCCCTCATCCATCCACCCATCCCTGTTTCATCCATCCCTCCCTCTTTCATTCATCCCTCCCTTGTCCATCCTCCCCATCCATCCCTCCCTCATCCACCATTCATCCCTCCCTCTTTCATCCATCCCTCCCTCTTTCATCCATCCCTCCCTCTTTCATCCATCCCCACTCTTTCATCCATCCCTCCCTCTTTTATCCATTCCTCCCTCTTTCATCCATCCCTCCCTCTTTCATTCATCCCCCCTCTTTCATTCATCCCCACTCTTTCATTCATCCCTCGCTCATCCATCCATGCCTCTCTCATCCATCCATCCCTCATTCATCCATCTCTCCCTCATCCATCCGTCATCCATCCATCTCTACCTCATTCATCTCTCCCTCCCTGATTCATCCATCCCTCCCTGATCGATCCATCCATCCCTCCCTCCCTAATTGATCCATCCATCCCTCCCTACTCAATCAATATATCCCTCCCTCCCTGATCGATCCATCCGAGGGGCTCAGCTGTCAGTCAATGCTGAGGGCACAGTTACAGCCAGAGCTCTGTATACTCAGAGCTTACTGAAATTGGAATGCTGCAGAGAAGGGGGATAAAGTTAATTTTCTCTCTGTTGCATACGGCTAAGTGCAGGGGCCGGGCAAGTTAATAACACTATTAACCTGCAGATTAACCTCATATCTGCAAGTTAATAGTGTTTTTTTCTGGTGACATGTTCCCTTTAATACACAAAAATCTGTAATTTCTTGAATGCATTTTATTCCGATACATGTCACATGGGCGGCACACTTACACACAGATGATAAAAATGGACCGGGCCACACTTTCACGCGTACATGTGAAGGGGGTTTAAGATGTATTGTGAGGTTCTGCAGCAGTTGTAGTGTATTATGAGGTATATGCCTTAAAACATTCTCTCTCTCTCATTATTCTGGCATTTGGCAAATATTAAAAATTATGGTAATCCTAATTGACCTAAAACGGGAAAGGTTTATTCTGATTTCATGTGAGATATTGAAAAAAACATGCATATGTGTCTTTTCATACAGTAATGCAATCATAGTAATAATAATAATAATAATAATAGTGTATGTAAACTTCTGGTTTCAACTGTATGTAGATATGCACACATATACTTAGACTTGCACAAGCATATAACTATAGACTGAGGTTCTGCAGCAGCTGAGGTGTAATTTGAGATATATATGTAGATACATACACATATTTACACTCTTGCACACACACATCACTATAGACTTTTCACTTCACAGTATTCCTACGTCATGGGTGAAATGGGGACATGTGAAGCTCTCACCACTGTGGATGTGATGTAGGGGACATGTGACCCTCTATCACCACTGTGGATGTGGTGTGGAGTGGAGTGATTGTGCTGCTTTCAGAAGATGAGGACACAGAACACTGCTCTGTTATTTCCAATACTGAAGTGATGGCAGAGGTCAGCACAGGGGCAGATTACTGACAGCCAATGAGTGTGCAGTGAGTGGGCAGAGGGTGGTGCTGGACATTCAGGCCAGGCGGTGCCAGCTCTGGCCATGAGGTTAGATAGTAAAGCAAAGGGAGCTGCCAAGTTTGGTAGAGTCACAAAATTTATAGGGGTGTTGCATATTAAAATACAGCACAGATTAGCTTAATTTTTTTTTGAGATTTTGGGATCAGACAACCTCTTTAATACATCACCAGAACCAAGTTTTGAATATTTGAGGAGGAATTGGAGATTTTCTGATAAAAATAAAAAAATCAATTTGAACACACGCTTACTTAAACTGAGTTTTTGGAACAGAAACTCAACAAATCCTCCTCATAATCTCAAATCTCTAAGTTTCAAGGATTTTTAAGTTTTAACATAGCCATAAAGCATGTTATGAATTGCTACATGAGTACAAAGTCAGAACCTCTGTCATCATATGAGTGTGGCGCCAGAACCTCCATTATTACATGAATGCAGCACCAGAACCACCGTCAGAACATGAATGCAGTGCCAAAACCACCATCCGTACTTTAATGCAGCATCAGAAATACTGTCAGTACATGAATGCAGGGCAAGAAATACCTTCCGTACATGTATACAGGACCATGCTTAGTACAGCGATCAATGGCAATGTCAAGTCAGCACCATATACAATTGTATCGCATGAACCTACAACTCCCAGTATGTCCTTAACAATGGTAAGAAGATGCTGAGAGTTACTGAATAAATAATTGCCCATCATTGTGCTTCCTGCATAAAATATTCCCCCTCATTTCCCCTCTTCATAATATACCTACTCACAGTCCCTCTCCATAATATACCCCTCACACTGCCCCTCTCCAAAATATCACCCCAAAATGCTCCTTTCCATATCTCCCCCACACTGCCCCTCGCTATACTATGTACTCTTTCACAATCCACCAATTGTCCCATAATGTCCTCCATTGCCTCATAATGTCTCCCATTGCCTCATAATCTCCCCCATTGCCACATACTGTCCTTCATTGGCCCATTATATGCACTTGCAGTCAGGGTCGTTATAAAGGAATTACTACCCTTACTGATGCATGGACCCCTGTGAACAGAAGTAAAGAGGGGTGGCCCGGACCCAGTCTTGGGTGCACCCTCTTGTGCTTCTGCTCACCGAGCCCCAAGGTATAATAAAGTATAATAGTTCCTTATAAGTATATCAGCTGCACACATCTTGGCGCAGTGAGCCTTCTTGGAGCTCCACGGTCTTCAAAACTGAATGGCCATACAACTCCAAGGGAGTCCCTCTGCCTCTTCTGTGATGCGCTAGTGACAGCGCGTACATGATGATGTCATCGCGTACGCACCAGCATGTACGCGTGCCACTTGCCAGGATACCAGTCCAGAAGTGAAGCTGCAGGGGATCGCATGAGAGGTAAGTATGAAAAACTTTTTTTTATGTTTTAATAAAATGAATTAAATGGGCTTGGGGAGGAGCAAATGATGATGAATTGTGTGGGATGGGGGACAGTGAATGATGATGTATTGAGGTGGGGGAGCACAAAAAATGATTAATTGGGGGGTGGGGGATAGCAAATGATGAATTTAGAGTGGGGGATAGCAAATGATGAATTGAAGGTGGGGGTGGGGAGAGCAAATGATGACTTGAGGGTAGTGTTGAACGAACGTGCTTGAATAACGTGCTATCTGAGCATGCTTAGGTGTTATCTGAATATCTTCAGTGTGCTTAACTAATGTGTTTGACTCCGTGCAGCAGCATATTTTGTGGGGGTAAATAGACACAACACATGCGGGATTGCCTAACAAACAGGCAATCCCCGCATTTGTTGTTTCTGTCTACCGCCGCAAAACATGCAGGCGCAGGGAGTCAAACATATTAGCCGAGCACTGTACACTTACACTATATACAGAGCTCCTGTGTATAATGTCACCGGTGATCACTGTATTACCTGGATACTATACACTATATACAGATCTCTTGTGTATAATGTCACTTGTGATCCCTGTATTACCTGTACACTATATACAGAGCTTCTGTGTATAATGTCACCAGTGATCCCTGTATTACCTGTACACTTGACACTATATACAGAGTTCCTGTGTATAATGTCACTGGTGATCAGTGTGTTAAGAGTACATTTACACTATACAGTGTATACTATGTACAGAGCTCCTTTATATAATGGCACTTATGATAATATTAGTATTGTGTTTTTTTTATTAATGATTAGTATTGTAGTATTCGGTCACTATGTGGTGGTAATATATTGTCTGGTCATGGTGTGGTGGTATTTGTTTCTTGTTTGTGGTATTATTCGGTTACTATGTGATTGTAATATGTGATCTGGTCATGGTGTGGCAGCATTCATCCCTTTTAGATGGTATTATTGGTCACTATGTGGTGGTAATATGTGGTCTGGTCATGGTGTGGGGGTATTTGTTCCTTGTAAGCGATATCATTCGGTCACTATGTGGTGGTAATATGTGGTCTGGTTATGGTGTGGTGGTATTTGTCCCTTGTATGTGGTATTATTGGTCACTATGTGGTGGTAATATGTGATTTGGTCATGGTATGGCGGTATTTGTTCCTTGTACATGGTATTATTCAGTCACTATGTGGTGGTAATATGTGATCCGGCCATGGTGTGACAGTATTTGTCCCTTGTATGTGGTATTGTTGGTCATTTTAAAAAATGTATGTGACACATTCCTTTAAAGAAAAATAAATAAAAACATAAACTAAAAAGAGTATTGGATATTTTAAGAAATTTTTAATAGGTTAGAGTAGAGTAGGGCCCGGCCAAAAGAGTCTACCTTGTTGTGGTGGCAGGCTTAAAAAAATCTTTTGGCCAAAACAAAAGCTGATGGCTATGTATGTGATGTGGTGTTCGATGGGAACTGTTAATGTGTGATTGGTGAGGACGTGGTGCAGAAGTGGAGTTTTTCAAAGAGTTAGCGTTGAGACTGTGGAAGGTTTGCGGGGTGGAGGTGGAGCTGGGGTGGAGCCTGGGCGGAGTCTCAAGGGGGCCCAAAAATTTTGCCAGTATGGGGCCCTAAAATTCCTGATGGCAGCCCTGCTTGCAGTAAACCCTACCCTTAACACTCCCCACCCCCTCATCTAAAATGAAAGCACATCTCATCTTCAGCTCCTCCATGGAGCGCTTACTAGTACTCAACATCTCCGCTGCCTGCCGGCGCTGACAGATATGTAATGATGTCAGCAGTGTGGAAACCTCATCACGCTGCTGCACGTCGGGGCTGATACGCGCTCCTCTGCCCCAGTCCCGGCACCACAGTGTTCAAATATACTCGTATCTGAAAGATGTGAATTCATTTGAATATAGGAAGGGAACGATGTCTCCCAAACAGCTGCGCAAGCTGCAGAGAAATCTTTGGCGGGCCACATCCGACCCGTGTGCAGTATGTTGTGCAGGCCTGGCTTAGTGCTTGAGAAACTGCACAGCTCACAAATCTTTAGTCCTCGGTTTTGGCATCAGTTCCCATATACACATAAATCATGCATATGACTCTTGGCTAAGCTGCTCTGTTTAACATGTGTTAAGGGTGTTCTACAATAAATGCAGTGACCCATTTTACACCTTTTGTGAAACCTTAATACTGTATTTGTATTAGTGATCATGCCCATACTTAAGTAGCAAATAACAAAGACTAGCTTGACGTTTTCCCAGCTGCTATATACAGTATATACAAGGGCAGATTAATTTCCACAAGGTGCTAAGTTCTGTATTTATATCATTGTTTTCCAGTTATCTACAACTCTATTGTTTTACATACTAAAGATGAGAAGATGAGGAGATCTTTTGAAATTTGAATTCGCCAGCTCTGCCAAATTTCCCCATAAAATTCAATTCACTATGAATAAATTCATACGAATTACATAATTAAAAGCTTCTAATTGCCTGGAAAATATGTGTTGAACACTGTGAATTCCCCTTGGAGTCAGTTGAACATGTTTTGAGTTCTGTAGTGAAAATATAGCCTTTTTAATGTTCAAATGACTTCAACCTGTCTGGCTAGGAAAAAAAGGGATGGTTAGCAGAGGTAGCCAACAGTGTATTTCACAACACACTGTAAGTATCGGACACTGTATGCTACCTAAATTGTATATGCAGTCTAAAAATGATCTCTTTAGGGAGTTTGGGGTGTAGAAGCATGCATTGCTGTTGTTGACGGGTATTACCATAGGCGGATTATAATGAGGGCATTCTGGGCTACAGCCCAGGGCCCAAAGCTCCGGGGGGGAACCCTTGGCCAGATTGCCCTCATTATAATGTGTGTGCAGCAAATGTGGCGCACATATCCCGGTAGGCAGGGATGGGCTGGATGGCGAGGGGGCTGCGCAGGGCCCCTGTTTCTTCTTTTGGCTGGGCCAGCACTGCACCTGTAAACTTTCTTGTGTGCTGGCCCGGCCGCGTCACAGCTAGGAGACACAGCCCTGTGCGTGGCCATGTCTGATAACGTAACGTCAGGCAGTGCGCCCTGCACTGCTGCATCGGAGAGGAACTGGATGACGGGAGCCAAACAGAGGGATGATGAGTGACGTGTGTGTGAGCGGGTATGATTGTGTTTATCTATGTATACAGGCCACAATACATATTAATGAAATTAATCTTCATTTATTAAAAAAAATAATGATAACAGGCAATGGAAGAAAAAGTGCACAGTGCAAATGGCTATGTGAATAAAGGATGCGCAGCCGTGGAGACATAATTCATGGTAATATCAATATAACAATATATACATATATGTGTTTGTCCCCTCCATATTATTAAATCATGACCATGCTAACACACAATAATGCAGCACAAGCATACATATACCTGCATGTCACCCCTATCAAAAATAAAATGGCATTCCCTGCCAGGTTAGGAGTAATCCATAACTGTAGGAGTGAAGGAAGGCAACAGGCTCCAACAGCAACGTGACCACTTTGATGTTGGAGCCTGTTGCCTTTCTTCACCCCTACAGTTCTGGATTACCCCTAATCTATCTAACAGTAAGACATAAGCACTGATGTGCTGTTTAAACTAATGAGTAATTAATATTGTAAGGTAGTGTTCCCCATTACCATGCCCATAGGGCTAGGGTTATATCAGGGAATGCCATTATATTTTTGACAACACATCTTGGGGTTTTTTTTATCAGGATTTTGTGCTTTGCATGTTTTTTTGCAAAATAGAGCATGTCACTTCTCTCAGTGTTTTTTCAACAGTGTGAAACACATTATTTTTGTGATTTTACCATCTTGTCTTGGTCACTGAGATAGTAGTTTGTTTAGGAGAGTTTGATTAAATTAGTTATGTGCACAGTGTAAACATTGGCTGAGCCACATGTGAGATTGAACAATATCTGTGGCCCAGGGAGTTGTGAAATTGAACAATGCCTGTGCAACTGAATGGAAGACCATAGTGTGAAAGTAAACAGTGTCATACAAACTCAATGCACTGCCAGTCTCTTAGGTAAACTATTCCTGAACTATTCACCTCCCCCACTGTTATGCCAAAACTAGAATGAGAATTTTTTTTTTCACTGAACTTTATGTACATGCATAAAAGAGACAAAAGGACAGTGAAAAAAACGCTGAGAAATGCACCAAAAAACAAGCAAAAAAGCAAGAAAAATCCTGAACAACCTCCTGGCAAGAGATCAGGTTTTGCTGCAAAAAAAAATAACACTGAAAAAAACATGATGTGTGAACATAGCCTTACACAGGCTTTTTATCAAGTCATCCAAAAATTATCCCCTTTTGTCTGTAGACAAAACAGTTGCTCTGTTTTGAACATGAAGAAGTCATGGCTTGTTGTCATTAAGCTTTTTAAAAAAAAAAATAGCCCTATTTTGTTTCTTCAGGTTATAGAAACATGAAAGCTAGTTTCCTAGCATCAGTAGGTATTGTCTTGCAGTATAAAACGCAGCCATGAGGTATGTGGCTGGTTGGGCTGTGCAACTATTGTGGCAGGAGCAACACAACACAGAGTTAAGATGGGGCAGGGAAGGCGATGCTTGTCAGTTTAGTGCCAGCAAAGGTAACCCTGGCAGCAGCAGTATGAAATACAATGGGCAGCAAGTAGGTGTGTAGTTGTGCAGAGGGTGCAGCAGGAGCAACATGGTAGAGAGTTAAGATGGGGAAGGCAAGGAGATGCTTGGCAGTTTAGGGCTAGCAACAGCAGTCTTACTATCAGCAGTACTATGGTATAGATGACATGATGGACAGGGAGGGGGAAGCGCAGGGGGTAAACACTTGGGGAAGTGTTGATTCTGCAGGAGTGCATAGTGGTCACCTGGTCATACATGCAGTCGGCGACCCTCCACTGTGCACCAATTAGTGAACTCATATTTCCCTGGTAATATGCCAATTCCCCTAACTCAAAATATTTCTTAATAATCTTGGAGAAAGTTGATCATTTTTTTTCCAAAAAATTATATTTATGAAATTTAAAATTATTACGCCAAAATTCTTTAAACAATCTAGCTCTTTCTGACCTGCTCTGCGTATGGGGCCACACAAACATGGAAGTGTTGACTTTGAAGGGAATAGAAAGAGTTCTCCTGGTCAAAACACAGATTTTCCTGCTAATATGCCAATTCTGCCATCCCCCAAAATTTCTGAACTAATTATGAAAAAAATGTATTTATTTTTCTTAAATTTCACATATGAAATTAGTATTTTCTCGAGTATAAGCTGACCAGAATATAAGCCGAGGCACCTAATTTTACCACATAAAACTGGAAAAACTTATTGACTTGAGTATAAGAAGCCTAGGGTGGGAAATGCAACAGCTACTGGTAAATTTCCCCATCCTGGTAAGCATTGCCCACTCATCACCAATCCTGTTAAGCATGTCCCCTTCATCACCAATCCTGGCATGCATGGCTCCCTCATTCCCAATTCTGGTATGCATGGCCCCCTCATCTCCAAATCCTGATATGCATGGCCCCCTCATCCCCAATCCAGGTATGCATGGCCCCCCATCACTGAAAAAAATTAAACAATTCTACTAACATTTCTTCCCTCTGCTTCAGCGCTGCATTCTGTTCTGCCAGCAGCTGATCTCAACGTGCGAGCAGCACATGACATCACTGCCATGCGCCCTCACACTCTGATATCAGCTGCCAGGATATTCACTCCTCTCCACGCTGGGACTATGGGCGTGGAGAGGAGTGAATATTCATTCTCCTTAATAGCGCACACTGTCAATCACAGCTGCTGGCTTCCTGCTGTGACTCAGAGATTTTGCGTGCCCACTATTAAAGAGAATGAATATTCACTCCTGTCCATGCCCATGGGAGTGGGGAAGAGTGAATATTCATACTCTCTAATAGCGGGCACAGAGGATTGCTGAGCTGCTGCAGGAGCCAGCGGCTGTGATTGACAGTGTGCGTTATTAAAGAGAATGAATATTCACTCCTCTCCACTCCCATGGGGGTGTGGAGAGGAGTGAATATTTATTCTCTTTAGTAGCGGGCACATGTGAACGCTGCAGAACCCGACTACTGCCTGTGCTCCGCTCTTCCGCCTCCTCTCCCCCCACCCCACCATCCACAGCCAGAATGTAAGTAGTACCCTCACTTGAGTATAAGCCGAGGGGGGCTTTTTCACCATAAAAAATGTGCTGAAAAAGTTGATTTATATAAGAGTATATACGTTAAATACATTTGGTTGGATAATTTTCAGCAGTTTTGCCCTTTTTCACAGTCCAGTGTACTACCTGGAAAATTCAACCCAGATGCAATCACAATAATATTACATTTCACTCAATTTTAGAAAGCGAGTTAGTTGCATCGAAAAATCGATGCACGTAATATGATACATTTTGGTAAAAAAAATTAGCATTTTGTGCCCAAACCTGGCAGGGAAGGCTTTTCAGTACAATAAATAATGGTGGTTGAGTATCTTCCATTGAACCAGAGGGCAAAGAATTCTTTCTCAAACGGTAATCCAATCTAAGTAGATTGCCATCAATTGTGATGAACATGGACTCATGGGAGTACAATTTCCATGTAATTCAATGATTGAATGCATGTTTCTTGGGCATATAAAAGGAGAACTGATGTTGCAATGGGGCAATTGGCATATGTTAATGGAAAGCATTAGGTGTGGATGATGATGGGGCTGATGACAACCATAGGGCACTATTTTAAACTTACAAACCACCAAAATTAGTCCACAATGGCCATGAATTATCATCAAAAATAAACATTTTTATTAAAGAAACCGTACAAACAATTTAAAAGGAGGTGGAGCCATGCTAATTAGAACTGGCACTAAAGGATACTACCCTCATAATTCGATATTGAGGTGACTCAATGGACTCACAACTAAAGGGAGGGCCAGAAAAAAACACATGGATCAAATAGAAGTATAGTTTATCAGTTCACACACATCACATGCAGTGAATCCATGTGACGTGCCCCCTGGGCCGTGGGGTACTCAGTAGCCGGGCCGGTCGATGCTGGGGGATGTCACAGTGGCGGTGACCTGGTCCGTGACCCAGGGCGGTCAATAAAAGGGGTTTTAAAGAAAAGGGAATAGAGTTTCTATATATAATGTTCGTGACGCCACCTGTGGTATGCGGCTATATGGAGCCGCCGCTGCGGTGCAGATCCTCTGGAGCTGATGGTGACGCAGCAGAGTTGGGACAGCTCTCCACAGGCAGAGCTTAGCTCCAGGGCAGGAAATGGTGATGTTATAGATGTTGCTGTGCAGTGTAGTGCAGGAGATGGTCCACAACTTAATGGCGGTTTCCTCTTATCTTTACTTGCGGTGGTTAGGCAGACCGGGCACGGGTACTAACTGGTAGTAGAGGTCCGGGCGGCCTGGAAGCAAGTTGGGAATCCACCTCGCAAGGTGAAGTTGGAGGCCTTCTGTGGGGCCCCTGAGGGTTCAGTTACCATAGGGGTTCTGCACCTCGGAACGAGATGTGGTATCTTCTCTCCCAGGTAAGGATGGAGTACTACACAGGACCCCAACCACACACTCAGCACTGCACCACTCCAGTTCTGAAGGGGGCCTAAAGCACCATAGTGCTGCCCCGGGCCTGAATGGAGGAGTTGGGGGGAACCAAAGTTAGGGGGAGCCACGTGGTGAGTGAGAGTGGAGGAAGCATTTACCTAAGCACTTTACTAGAATTCTATATAACTGGAGGCCATTTTAATAACAAGGTCTTTGGTCGTGGGTCTTTGGGACGGCAAGTCGGCACTGTTAGAACCTTGCTCTTAGGTTTTTTCCTTTGCTGGTCACATGACCTTGTTGGCCTATTTAATCCTGCTCCGCCCTTCTGGCTTTGCTGGACTTCATTGTATAACTACTTTCTAGCTAGCCTGTGCTCTGTATCTTACTCTGTTAGTTTGCTTGGTCTACGGACCTCTGTGTTCTTTATATTTTGTTTGTTCGTCTGTCTGCTACTATTTCTGTTAGGAGGTGTCCCATTTTCCTCCCAGTCCTTAGTACTTGTAGGGATTCCTTCCCCACATCTATAGGTCTCCGTACAGACTAGCTTAGGACTTTAGCAGGTCTGATCGCAGGATCAGGTCCCCTGTTACATCATAGGGATTAAGCTGAGTTCTATCATAGGGACAGATCTCCTCTCTTTCCTTAGCTCTGGTAGCAGAACATAACAGTAAGTCCAGCCTACAAATTCTCTAAGGAAAGATTTTTCTGTTCCATCATGGTGTCGGTTCAGGATTTGGCTAAACGCCTGCAGGGACTCTCTCTGGAGGTGGCCGAGCTCCGTCAGCACGTGAGTAACTGTCCTGGAGCACATTTCTTGGAGCCTAAGGTATGTTTGCCGGATTTATTTTTTGGTGAACACCGAGAATTTTTTTCATTTAAAAATGCTTGCTTATTGTATTTTCGTTTGAGACCCAAGTCCTCTGGGGATGAATCCCAGCGCATAGGGTTCATAATGTCACTTTTGCGCAAAGAGCCTCAGGAGTGGGCCTTTTCTTTGCAACCTAGTGATACATGCTTCAGATCAGTGGATAGTTTTTTTTCTGCTTTGGGGCTATTATATGATGATCCTGACCGTGTCTCATCAGCTGAGACTGAGTTAAGACGTTTGAGACAGGGATCAGGTAATGTGGAAAAATATTGTACTCATTTCCGTCGTTGGTCTACTCAAACAGGGTGGAACGATTCTGCTCTGAAAAGTCTATTTCTTGCTGGGCTCAATGAAAGGGTTAAAGACCTGCTAATTGCTTATCCTACACCTGAAGATTTGCAACAGGCTATGCAATTAGCTATACGGGTGGATAGGAGACTGCGTGCAAGGGTTAATGAGAGCAAATCCTCTGCTATGTCAGTTTCTGGTAATGAGAATGTGTGCACTAACAGCGGAGATCCGATGGAGATTGGATCGGTGGCACCTCGCTCTCAACAAAAAGACCGTAGATTTTCTGAAGGCTTGTGTTTCTATTGCGGAAAATCTGGTCATTTGATTAAAGGCTGTGAGCTTCGTATGAAGACAGAAAAAAAAATGGTCAGTCATGCCCGTATTGCCTGTTTAAATTCCAGGGGTGTATTTTTAGCTGCTTCCACGATTGCTCAGGAAAAATTAATGGAATTTCGGGTGTTTGTTGATTGTGGGTCTACTCTGAATGTAATTGATGGGGGATTCTTGGGAAGACTCAATTTAAAACCCGAACCCTTATCATCCCCCATTGCTGTGGTTTCTGTGGATGGTTCCCCTTTGAAGAATATTACTCTCAAGGTCTGTGAATTTCCTCTCACTATTAATGGTGTTCACCATGAGAAATTGGATTTGGTAGTTTTGAATAACTTGCCTTCTCCAGTAATATTGGGATTGCCCTGGTTAAAATTTCACAATCCTGTACTGGATTGGTCTACCAGTGAAATTAAATCCTGGAGCCATAAATGTTATGACAAGTGTTGTAACGGGCGTATTGCAGCTTTGGATAGGGGAGAATTGCCTGTTCCTATTCAGGATTTTTGGAGAGTTTTTTCTGAGAAGGAATCGCAGGTTTTGCCTCCCCATAGAGACTATGATTGTTCTATTGAATTTGTCCCTGGAGCGACTCTTCCTAAAAGTGGTTTATTTAACCTTACTATTCCTGAGAGGAAGGCTTTGGAGGAATACATACAGACAAGTTTGGCCGCCGGTCACATTAGGCCCTCTAAGTCTCCTGTGGCGGTTGGATTTTTTTTTGTAAAAAAAAAGGACGGCGGTTTACGTCCTTGTCTGGATT
Source organism: Phyllobates terribilis (assembly GCF_046119375.1). Classification (NCBI taxonomy): domain Eukaryota; kingdom Metazoa; phylum Chordata; class Amphibia; order Anura; family Dendrobatidae; genus Phyllobates; species Phyllobates terribilis. Next base: position 234,947,358 of record NW_027362764.1, read on the forward strand.
TTCGTGAGATTAACAAAATTACTGTACGCAATCCTTACCCACTGCCATTGATTCCTGATCTGTTTAACCAGTTAATGGGGGCCAAGTGGTTCTCTAAAATTGACCTTAAGGGGGCATACAATCTGTTGCGCATGAAGGAGGGTGACGAATGGAAGACTGCTTTTAACACTCCTGGGGGTCATTTTGAGAATCTGGTTATGCCTTTTGGTCTTACTAATGCTCCTGCATTTTTTCAGAATCTTATTAATGACATCCTTAGACCTTTGATCGGCAAAAATGTGGTTGTGTATTTGGATGACATTTTGATTTATTCGCCGGATCTGGAGTCTCATTGGCGGAGCGTACGTGAGGTATTGCAGTTATTAATGGACAATTCGCTTTTTGCTAAGCTGGAGAAATGTGAGTTCGCTGTACAGAGAATTAGTTTTTTGGGTTACATTATCTCCAGCGAAGGTTTTGAGATGGACCCGGTTAAAGTTCAAGCTGTACAGGAATGGCCTAGGCCTATTGGTTTGAAATCGATACAGAGGTTTTTAGGTTTCGCCAATTATTACAAAAAATTCATAAAAAAATTTTCTAGTATTGTCAAACCTCTGACCGATCTCACCAGGAAAGGTGCTGATGCGGTTCAGTGGTCTTCTGAGGCCATTGAAGCTTTTGTGTATCTCAAGGAGAGGTTCACCTCTGCTCCCATCCTTATGCAGCCTGATGTGACTAAGCCGTTTTTGGTTGAGGTTGATGCTTCCTCTGTGGGGGTTGGCGCAGTATTGTCTCAGGATAACAGGGATGGATTACATCCCTGTGCCTTTTTTTCAAAAAAATTTTCGGAGACTGAACTGAATTACGATATTGGTAATCGGGAATTATTGGCTATTAAACTCGCATTTGAACACTGGCGCCACTTCTTGGAAGGTGCGGAATTTCCCGTTCAGGTTCTTACGGATCATAAAAATCTGATATATCTTGATGCTGCCAAGCGCCTGAATGCCCGTCAGGCTAGGTGGGCACTGTTTTTCTCGCGGTTTAATTTCTCCGTTACTTACATCCCTGGTACTAAGAATGTTAAGGCGGATGCCTTGTCTCGCAGTTTTTCTCCCATAGTCGGTGCTGAGAAAGAGGAAAACATTTTACAAGAAGGTGTTGTGATAGCTGCTTTGGACTCCGTTTTGGAAGATGAGATTCTTAAAGCACAGGAGAATGCCCCATCTAACACTCCTCATGGGAGGTTGTTTGTGCCTGGGACCTTTAGGAGAGATTTGTTTGTTGAGTGTCACGAATCTCGGTTGGCAGGTCATCCCGGAATCTCTGAGACCAAGAGACTGGTGGGTCGCAGTTTTTGGTGGCCTGGATGGCAGAAGGAAGTCATTAAGTGGGTGCGTCAATGTACTATATGTGCTAGATCTAAGTCCTCACATACTCCTGCTGCGGGGTTGCTTTGTCCTTTGGAGGTTCCCAGTGCTCCTTGGACACATTTGGCTATGGACTTTATAACTGACCTTCCCCCCTCTGAGGGTTTTACTGTCATCTGGGTGGTCGTGGACCGTTTTAGCAAGATGTGTCACTTGGTTCCCTTCATCAAACTGCCCTGCGCTAAAACTCTCGCTAAGGCCTTTGTCAAGGAAATTGTCAGACTTCATGGCGTTCCTACTGACATTGTTTCTGATAGGGGTCCTCAGTTCGTGGCTCGTTTTTGGCGTGCCTTTTGTGACAGGTTGGGAGTTCATTTGTCGTTCTCGTCCGGATATCATCCTGAATCTAATGGCCAGACAGAAAGGAAAAACCAGGATGTTGAGCAGTTCTTGCGTTGTTTTTTGGCAGACAATCAAGAGGGGTGGTCTGAGTTTCTGCCACTGGCTGAATTTGCTCTGAACAATCATACATCTTCTTCTGCTGGTTGTTCGCCTTTTTTTTGTTGTTCTGGGAGACATCCGTCGTTTGGGTCGTTCTCCAAGTTGGGATCTGCCGTGCCTGAGGAGGAGAATTTTTCCGGTGATTTGGAGAGAGTTTGGACGGATGTGCGTGGTAATCTTCAGGAGGCCAACAGAAAATCTAAAGACTACTTTGATAGGAAACGACAGGAGGTTTTGTTCGCTGTTGGTGACATGGTTTGGTTGTCCTCTAGGAATCTGCGGTTGAGGATTCCTTCTAAGAAATTGGGTCCCAAGTTTGTAGGGCCCTTTAAGGTGCTTCAGGTTGTCAACCAATCTGCTGTTAGGTTGGAGGTTCCTACCTCCTGGAGAATTAATCCGGTATTTCATGTCTCTCTGTTGAAAAAAGCTGTTGTATCGGATTGTGACGCCTCTGCCTCTGTTCCTCCGGTGGTGGAGGACGGGGAATATGAAATTTCTCGCATCCTTAACTCTAGACGGTATAGAGGTAGTTTGCAGTATCTTGTGGCCTGGAAAGGTTTCGGACCCGAGGATAACTCTTGGGTGAGGTCGGATGATGTTTCCGCGTCCAGACTTATCAGAGCGTTTCACAGGAGATTTCCTGATAAGCCTGGTCCTAGGGGATCCGGAGGATCCTCTTAGAAGGGAGGGTACTGTTAGAACCTTGCTCTTAGGTTTTTTCCTTTGCTGGTCACATGACCTTGTTGGCCTATTTAATCCTGCTCCGCCCTTCTGGCTTTGCTGGACTTCATTATATAACTACTTTCTAGCTAGCCTGTGCTCTGTATCTTACTCTGTTAGTTTGCTTGGTCTACGGACCTCTGTGTTCTTTATATTTTGTTTGTTCGTCTGTCTGCTACTATTTCTGTTAGGAGGTGTCCCATTTTCCTCCCAGTCCTTAGTACTTGTAGGGATTCCTTCCCCACATCTATAGGTCTCCGTACAGACTAGCTTAGGACTTTAGCAGGTCTGATCGCAGGATCAGGTCCCCTGTTACATCGTAGGGATTAAGCTGAGTTCTATCATAGGGACAGATCTCCTCTCTTTCCTTAGCTCTGGTAGCAGAACATAACAGGCACAAGGCTGCAGCCGGCTCAGGGTCCACGGTCCCCAGTCTCAGGCCTCGATACGGGGGGTCGGGGCACAGTTATAACCGGCTCTGTCCCCAGTCAGGGTCCAAGCAAGAAGGTCCAGGAGGGGAGCAGAGGAGATAGGCTCCACGGATGAAAGGATCTCAGGGTGTGCGGACGGAGCAGAGTCACCACCTGCATACCTTATTCTGGCCCAGCCAGAGAGACCCTGCCGCAAGAGGGGGTACCGGTCCCCGATTATCTGACTTTGCACTTTACTTCTCTGTCGGAAAAGTCCGGAGGCTTATGTGGATCCCAGGGGGATACGGATGGAGCGGAGTCGCCAGCTGTATGCCCTAATCTGAGTTTATCCAGAGGGACCTGGCCTTACGCCACGCTCTCACCACAAGTCACCAAAAAGGGCACCCAGTCGGTCTGGGAACTACACGTTACCCACAAAGGACATCGCAGTACCTGTACGGGACTCAGTGGGGGACACAAGGCGGGAGAAGTTGAACAAGAGAGGAACACACTAGAGCGGGGTCCTGACAAGTGCCCCTGAACTAGCTGGAGAGTGCTGAACCCCACCCTGGCGGCCGCAGCTCGCCGTGTGACAGAAGAGAGGAGCTCTGAGCTGACTAAACACCAAAGTGAGTAAAGACTTGGATGACTTCAAGTACCGCCTTATCTCTGTTCTTTCCTCCGCTGCTCTGCACCCGCCAACGCTCTACTCTACACCCTCTCTACACTGCCCTGAGGCCCCGCTCCACCTGTGGGGAGTCATACCAACTAAGCTGCCTAGACACCGGCCTCAGAGGACTGTTGCAGCGCTGGTGATCCTCACCAGACACCACGGGTGGCGTCACGAACATTCCCCTATCCCATATAACTTTCCCCCTTCTTTTAGGAGTGACCCCAGGGTACGGGCCCGGGAGCCGACTGCCGTGACATCCCCCAAGATCAGGCAACAACAAGGCCCGGGCGCCAAGTCGTCCCCATCCCCTGGGCGCGTCACTTCCCTTTGCGCTAATGTCTTTGGCCCTGCTTATAGCTGTGCTGTGGCCCTCTTCCCTGAGTAAAATGTCTTTGTGCTCACCCATATGGCAGGCAGCTCGGGCCTTCCTGGAGTGTCACTCCCGCGTGGCGGTGCTGAGCCTCTGGGCGTCTGATGGGGCCAGGAGACCTGCAGTCTTCTGCCCTCCGGTTTCTGCTGCTGGGCTTTCAGTGCCCCACAACCTCGGACTCCGGTGTCCGGTTCTTCTACGCTCCTCTCTGGGGTGAACTGCCATGCAGCTCGACTCCCCAGGTCTTTCCTCTTCGCTGTCCTATATTCAGCTCCTCTCACTAACTCTAACTAACCCCGCCTCCAGATTCCAGTAACTAAGGGGAGGAGCTCCCCTTCCTGGTCTGAAGTATACCTGATTAGGGGACCCTTCCTTGCTTCCAGGCATGGCATCACCCTCTGTGAGAGAGGCAATGCCACTGTGGCAACCGGACTCCTGGGGTGCCACACATGTACCAAGCTGCACCTGGAGAGATCCACCAAGGGACCTATTAATCACACTATAGGTACTATGACACTATTTTTGATCCCCGTGGGGGGGGGTGATAGTCAAAGTGCTCAGTCCTACGCATAGATCAATCCCAGTCAAACCGGTAACTGGTTCACACATGGAATGTGTATGGTGAAAGTGAGAACATCCCATAGAGCCATCAAAATAATGAATCGCATCAAGCAGGATAAGAGTGTACATGTTATAGATACCAATATGGAAATATCTTACCTATGTGTACTGTGGTCGGACCTCGTGCCCCTACGCACATTTCAGTGTGCAAGACACCTTCTTCAAGGGGAGTGTTGTATGTATTTACTCATAAGAATATGATATAATATTAATGTCCTAATAGGGATGGGGAAACCATTGAACAATGTCAATTTTCCCCTCACTCATGACAGCACTATGGAGAGTGGGCTCCGCTCATATTACTGGATGGGTCACAGGAAGCCAAGAGCACAAAATAAAAAGGCAGCTCCCACTTCCTCCTTTAATGTGGTTTCCTGTCCTCTGGATGTAGGAGCCTTGAGCACACGGCTGGAGCAGCCGGGAATCATGGAACACCATGGTGTATTCTATAGCAATCTCTAGTGGACCCAGTCGGGCACTGAAATGCTGACACCAGACCCGGGAGGATCTACATTGAATGGTTGGTGTCTGGCCTAGTGCCTTGTGTTTTAGTAGCCCTGGGGCCTTGTAATTGTCACATGTCTTGGCCTGGGCGTGTATGGTGCAGTCTGCTTGTGTATTGAGCCTGCTGCCTCATGGCTTGTGTATTGAGCCTGCTGCCTCATGGCTTGTGTATTGAGCCTGCTGCTTCATGGCTTGTGTGTTGAGCCTGCTGCCTCATGGCTTGTGTATTGAGCCTTCGCCCTCATGGCTTGTGCAGTGAGCCTGCTGCCTCTGATCGGGCTTCAGGGCTTGTGCATTGAACCTGCTGCCTCTGATCTGGCTTCAGGGCTTGTGCATTGAACCTGCTGCCTCTGATCTGACTTCAGGGCTTGTGCATTGAACCTGCTGCCTCTGATCTGGCTTCAGGGCTTGTGCATTGAACCTGCTGCTTCTGATCTGGCTTCAAGGCTTGTGCATTGAACCCACTGCCTCTGATCTGGCTTAAGGGCTCGTGCATTGAGCCCACTGCCTCTGGACTTGCTTCATGGCTTGTGCATTGAACCTGCTGCCTTTGATCCGGCTTCAGGGCTTGTGCATTGAACCTGCTGCCTCGGGTCTGGCTTCATGGCTTGTGTATTGAACCTGCTGCCTTGGGTCTGGCTTCATGGCTTGTGTATTGAACCTGCTGCCTCTGGTCTGGCTTCATGCCCTCTGTATTGAGCCTGCTGCCCCATGTCTGGCCTAAGGTCTTGTGGGTTGGGTCTGCCGATTTGGGCAGGGCCTCATCTTGCGTGTGGGGCTGGTCGCTTGGACTAAGACCATCTGTTATGGTGCCATGCCACCTCATATCTGATGACCTGCCTGAAAGTTTTTGGGCCACTTCATATTTGTGGAATAACCTGTCACCTTAGTTCTAGGATTTTCCTTGGCAGTCTCTGGCTCATGGCGTGACTAGATGGGGTCTTTGGTGGAGTATGACTTTCAGTGGAATGTACAACTCTGATAGCCATGGCTTTTGCCTGGCTTGCCAGCCGACTTGGGGCTTGTAAGTCTGTTTTCACTACTGTCTCAAAGCTTCACTACCCTTTTTCTAGCAATACTTCTGATATCGGTAAGGATGGCTTCCGGATGATGCAATCAGTCTGTGAGGGGCCTTAATAAAATACAGTCCTGGAGTAGCGGGCCAGTTAAACCCTTTTACTTGGATAAGCTTATTTAACTGGTCTGCATTTAACATCTAGATCCCAGTTATGTACTTGTTGAAATTTATCACGGTTGTGATAAGTCAAATGAAATCATTGTAAATCCATTTTTTTTGCCTGGAGTCATAACTTGGACTGGTTGGCATCTAAGTTGGTTTGAGGTTATCCTTCTAGTGGGATTTGTAACTTGGGAATGGCTAAGCTGAACAAGTCCAGTCGATCCTCCCAGTCTGAGGTCATAAGATAGACTGCTAAGACAGTTCAGTCCACCCTCCTGGTTGGAGGTGGAAGATGGACATGCCTGCACTAAGATGGGGTTAGGAGTGACGGAACTTCAGGCGTCACTTCCGGTGAGGGGAACACGACCTGATATGGAGCAGTGTATCCCCGGGGACCAAAGCCGGTACAAAATCTCCAGACAGGAGGCACGGCCAACTATGGTGCATTGTATCCCCGGGTAGAACTATCCCTGAGGATATTCCAGAGGGGGAACACGGCCAACTATGGCGCAGTGTATCCCCTGGGTAGAAATATCCCTAAGGACATTTTGGAGGGGGAAAACAGCCTGGCATGACATGGTGTATCCCCAAAGCCCCGCGGTGTATCCCGTTACAGGAAGATAAAAACGGATACACCAATTGCTCCAAATCTACCCTTCTGGTATGGAGTGGTAAAATGAACTTGATTGTGCCAAGTGGAGCTGCACTATACCCGTACACCCTGCTAATGGAGGTGTGAGTGGGACTCACCGGTATAGGTCTGATAAACCATCAATATCCCAGTCCATCCTTTTAATAAATGGCATTTCATGACAGACATTGTTATACCGGATCTGGTAAAATATCTCAAAACCAGTGTATCCTCCCAGTTGAACTTGGAAAATTGACTCATTGGAAATTAAGTCGATGAAGCCTTTATACCCAATAAGTATTTTGGGAATGAAATCATAAAACTGGTAGATTCAACTAAGTGCTGAGTTGGTGAAATATCCAGTCAATATGCTCTTTGGAGTAATGAAACGGAAACTCTGTAATAAATCTATAAGGGGAGGAATCGATGGATGAGTCAATATGTCCCCTTACATGTGAGACTTCTGTGGTGAAGCAGGAACACCATCGCTAGTTAAGATGAATTACTTCACACGGATGTAAGGCCGTTCTGATTATTATTCAAGCACAGGATGATAGGTCCATAAGGTACATGATTGACGGGACGGGGTTCTAATACCTTGGTTTAAAACCATCTGAGATTTGACAAATACCATAGGAGGTCTATATCTATCTGACTGAGTCGCTTCCTCAGGGAACATATAAAAAAAAAAAAAGGTATCAGAGGTGATGGTTATTACTGGGCTTTGTTAGGTTTTTTGCTAAAAAAACAAACCTATTTTCCATTTGAACTGTTTACAGCTAACGATCTTCACGGTTCGGTTCAATTGTATTAGCATCCATTTAAGTTGTAGAATTGATACCATTATAGAGAATAGGATAAATCCTATCATCCCTATAATAACAGTGGATAGTGGCTTCTCATTATATGGAATCGTTCAGATCTTTTTTGTTTTGCCTGTTCTGGTTGTATCAGCTCTTAGTATGTGGTTAGGATGCGGTAACCAGAAATTCTCCAAGATAAGAATCTCGAACTATAGATGTCCGCATCGGCTTAAATACATTTCTTTGGAGAACTTAATGTTACACCCTAAAAAACATGGGGGAGGCGGGGTGTTAGTCAGATTATAATAAAGTACTAAATACTCCTGCTGGTTTCTGGAACCCCTTTGGCATTCTGGAATGCTCAATCTATACTTGATAGCATAGAGTTAAGTCGATATTAAGCCATCAGCGCATCATTAATACTAGAAGGCTGTCTTATGGTTCAGATCTGGCTTTAGGGGAGGGGGCCTTCAATAGAAAAGGTAAACAGTATTGGGGTAGAAACCCCAGTCAAGACCTTGTTAAGGTTACCAGGGTCCTGGAATTACTTAAACTTTGGCTTTCATCAACATGCTAAGTCTTGGTACCAGGTTCTATATACTTCAGTTGTTGGTTAAGTGTTTTAATGAGTATAGAATATCTAATTAAACTCCAAGGAAGATAACCAACAATATATACAAGTGAAGTCTATAAATATAGACCCTCGCTATTAAAGGAAAAAAGGGAAAAGCTGTTGTAAACAGTAAAATAATTCTTTTTTTTTACTCTTATTGGCGCTTTTTTGCTGGAGCTCCAAATTGATGGTCATGATCTTGATTGAATGATATCTAAAACCTACACAATCTTCCTTCCTGAATCACTATCCATTGTATTAGGATATTCTTGGGATCTTTCTTCAGGTGTAAGATGCTACAGGGGTGCTCCTTCCCTATTAAAGAATTCCTTTACCATCATCTCTCCATGGTGCTGTCATGGGTGAGGGGAAAAATGATAATTACTTACCGGTAATTTGATTTTCCTGAAACCCATGACAGCACCCTAATTTTCCCTCCCTCTGGCTTATGGCTGATGGTGGTTCTCAATCTTCTCTTCTCACAAAGTAGAATGGGCTTTAGTGAATGTATAAATAATAACAAGAATAATGATTATATTTTGGGTGACTCCTACTTAACTTCCTGGAAACGACATTGAAGGAGGAAGTGGGAGTTGTCTTTTTATTTTGTGCTCTTGGCTTCCTGTCCAGTAATAGGGGCGGAGCCCACTCTCCTTGGTGCTGTCATGGGTTTCAGGAAAATCAAATTACCATTAAGTAATTATAATTTTTTCAGTTTGAGTTAGACCACCCAATAAATAGCTGAAATAGAAGAAAAACATAATGTTATACATTATGAGCCACATTAGAGGAAACATATAAAAGGAAATAGGAATTAAGCCATCTAAACTGGCACTGTCTAAGGCTTAGGGTATACCAACCATATAATACAGAGAATTCTTTTTGTACCCCTTGCATATGGTTATAACTCAGGACTTCTATCCCAATCCGCAAGTAGGGGACCACTAAAATAGATACTAACCAATGCATTATGTTCATCGGTAGTCGAAGAAATAATTACTGATAAAATATAATGAAATCACAATGTGTTTTGCCAAATAACTGTCCCTGGTCTCCTATATTTATTAGTTTGTTATTTTTATATGTATTTATACCACAGAGACAAAAATAGCATAGAAGTTATCAGTGACTAAAATGGCAGCTTTAAGTTATCCATATTATCAATGTTTGTCCTAATGTTATGGTGTATGACTTTGAAGAGTGTGGAAAAGCAGGCGCTAATGCTTACAGTTTGGGTGGCACTTAAACATATGTGTTGTTACATTTCTCAGTAATACAGAATCACATATAAAGTCTAAGAATCAATATTGAATAACTGATTTAAACTAACCTTTTCACCACCCTTTGAGTTTGCACAACACTTGTGCTTGTTTTTGGTGTGGCCCTTGTGTTTCGTAATTAATTCTTTTGCTTGGCAGGTTGATTTATCTAAAACTTTGCTTGGCAAATAAAAGAGGTATAAGATAAATAGGAAGAAATGCAGTTCTTCTACAGTTTATTTTTCAGGTCAGGTTTCCATCTTAATTTTATTGTTTTAGCCTTATTCATTACAGAAAACATATACCGTACATGTTATATATCTTTTAAAGGTTGTAATCATATATGACTTCTTGGTTCATATAGTCAATTGAAATAAATAAATTATGCATTTATACTAGGTCACATTAGGAGTTGAGGGGAGCTAGGTCTTGGCGAAGAACCAAAATGAAATATTGGATAGTGTCTTGAATTTTTTTTATCTCATAACCTAATAGTACTTATTAATCCGTAGAATCGAATTGTATTAACTATAACGGAGCTAACCAAAATCAGCTCTTGCTGTAGAGGGTTTGGCCCAGCCTTGGATTACTTGATCACCCATTGATATTTCATTTCCTTTCTAGTTGGCAATTTGATGTTTCAGAAGACTCATTCTCAGCAATCACCTGAATACTTTGAGACGCTCTTAAAGGCTATTTTCACAGTGTGTAATTTTTAACCCCTTTACCCACGAAGGCTGTTTGCACGTTAATGACCAGGCCAATTTTTACAATTCTGACCAGTGTCACTTTATGAGGTAATAACTCTGAAATGCTTCAACGGATCCCACTGATTCTGAGATTGTTTTTTCGTGACATATTGTACTTCATGATAGTGGTAAAATGTATTTGATATGGTTGGCGTTTATTTCTCAAAAAATTGGAAGTTTGGCGAAAATTTCGCAATTTTCAAACTTTTCTTTTTCATGCCCTTAAATCAGAGAGATATGTCACACAAAATAGTTATTAAATAACATTTCCCACATGTCTACTTCACATCAGCACAATTTTGGAACCACATTTTTTTTAGGAAGCTATAAGGTTTAAAAGTTGACCAGCAATTTCTAATTTTTCCACCAAAATTTAGAAAACCATTTTTTTAGAGACCACATCACATTTGAAGTGACTTTGTGGGGTCTTTATGACAGAAAATAACCAAAGTGACCCCATTCTAAAAACTGCACCCCTGAAGGTGCTCAAAAACACATTCAATAAGTTTATTAACCCTTCAGATGTTTCACAGGAATTTTTGGAATGTGGAAGAAAGCAATGAACATTTAACTTTTTTTCACAAAAATTTTACTTAGACCCACATTTTTTTTAATTTTTACAAGGGTAATAGGAACAAATGGACCCCAAAATTTGTTGTGCAATTTCTCCTGAGCACGTCGATACTCAGTATGTGGGGGAAAACCACTGTTTGGGCTCACAACATGACTCGCAAGGGAAGGAGTGCCATTTGACCTTTTGAACATAACATTTTGGAAACTAGACCTCTCATGGAACTTATCTAGATGTGTGGTGAGCACCTTAAACCCCCAGGTGCTTCACAGAAAATGCCATAAAAATAACATTTTCACATTTCAAATTTCCACAAAAAAGTTTTTCAGCCCCAAAATTTGCGTTTTCATAAGGGTAACAGGAGAAATTGCAGCACACTATATGTTGTGCAATTTCTCCTGAGTAAGCCGCTAACCGAAAACTACTGTTTGGGTGCATGGCAGGGCTCGGAAGGGAAAGAGTGCCATTTGATTTTTTGAATGTAAAATTTGCTTGAATAATTAGCGGACGCCATGTCGCGTTTGTAGAGCTTCCGATGTTCCGAAACAGTGGAAACCCTCCACAAGTGACAGTATTTTGGAAACTAGACCCCTCAGGTAACTTATCTAGATGTGTGGTGAGCACTTTGAATTCCCAAGTGCTTCAAAGAAGTTTATAATGGAAAATAAAAAAATCCCATTGTACCACAAAAAATTTTTTTTAGCCCCAAATATTTTATTTTCAAAGGGGTAACTGGAGAAAATGGACCGCAAAATGTGTTGTGCAATTTCTTCTGAGCGCGCAGATACCCCATATGTGGGGGAAAACTATTATTTGGGCGCACGGCAGGGCTCAGAAAGGAAGGAGTGACATTTTGGAACGCAGACTTTGATGGAGTAGTCTGTCGATGTCATATCGTGTTTGGAGAGCCTGTGATGTGCATATGTGTCTGACGCGCCCCTGGGCCTGTGTCGCGCTGCGTTGTGCACGCGGGAGCTTACCCGGAGCCGGATCTGTTGAGGGTTGTAGTCTCGTGGCGGTGACCCGGTCCGTGCCCAGGGTGTCAAACTAAGTGGCAGTCTATGGCAGTAGATGTTAACTTGGATGTCGACTACGCCACCCGTTGAGTGCGGCTTTGCAGCCGCCGCTGCAGAACAGTCCGCTGAGGCCGGTGGTATGGGTGCAGCGATGATGTTATAACCCCCAACGGGAGGGGTATGGCCTCAAGGCAGCAGGTGATGATGATGGGGGTTGGGACGGTGCAGTAAGAAGAGTCAGAGTCAGGAGATGCAGTTTCAGGGTTTTTACTCACGGGTGTTCTCTCAGTCACTCTGGCCTTGAGTGACCACCCGAGCCGTGCTGCGTCCACCAGGTCCTGGACTCGGCTAACCCCCAGGCAGTTCCGGAGCGTGGTCCTGAGCTCCCTTCTCTCTCTCTGTCTCTGGCCGTTCCCACCAGGGATCCACCTTTGGCCGGCTCCCTCGGGTCTCTTGGTGGTCAAACCTCCTCTGGGTTCCCTGACCCTATACTTGGTGTGCCTTTCTGGTGGATTTGGTGAGGGTCGTGGCAAATCTTGACCACGACCTCCGGTTCCTGGCTGAGGATAAGTGGCCTCCACCAGTTCGGGTTCCGGTACCCGTGTCCGCCAACCCTTCACCCCTTTTTGGTCTGATTCTGGGTTCTTAGGGTTCCCTCTGGTCTTCCACTCTGGGCCTTTCTTTCTCCTCTCTCCTCTGCAGGCTTGGCTCTGGAGCTGGGCCCAGCCGGAGCCACAGCTCCCTGTCAGCCCTCCTGGCTGAGCTCTTCTGCTCTGCTCCTCCTCAGGCTGAACTCGACCAAAGACCCTATTCTAAGATGGTGCCCACCATATATACTCCCTCTATGTGTGAGCCCAGGTGACTAGCACCCAATGAGCTCCTAGCTTTACCCAGAGTACTCCCCCTATCTGCCCCTACACTACTGGGATGTTCCACCCCCCTCCCACTCCAGCCAGGGACAGACGCTGTCGTACCTGCACATTTACTTGGTGGGAGTACCGTAGTTCTGTCCCCCGGAAATGGGATGTATGTAGTGCATGCAGCCTACTGAGCTCAGTCCCACACTCCATCCTTACCCGGGAGTGGAATACCACACCTCTGGGTCGAGGTGCAATACCCCTGTAGCAGCCAAGTCCTCAGGGTGCTACATGTCACCCTGGCCTGGATGCCACAAATATAATAAAGCTGTGTCTGAGAGCAAGGGGGAGGTCCTCTAGTCAAGGACCATTAGCATGCAGCACCTCCTGTCCCAGGCCAGTAGGGGGAGCAGGCTGCCCCTATAAAAGCTGGAACTGGGGGCAGGGTTAGGGAGAACTGGACAACCTGTCTCTGGATAGAGAAGTGTCCCAGAGCAGGGACAGACAGTTGTGTTGCAGCCTAAGAGGACGTGTGGCAGTAGGAGGGCCACGAGCCAGAGACAAGAGGCGAAGTGCGCCTGTCCTGGCAGATGGAGAGACTAATCTACCAGACTTTGGTGTCTGAGGCTGTGAGGATTCCACGTCCTACAGCAGATAACTAGTCCGCAGGGGACTGTATGTTCCTTGGCCTAAGAAGCCCGGAGGCTCCGCCACAGCAGAAGGGACCAGCAAAGCCGTACCAGGCCGGGAGTAGAAAGGGACCCAAGTTGCAAGCCATATGGGCGAGAGGACACGGTGAGCTCGGGAACGTGGGCTGTTACACTACAAGGAGGGAAATAGACAGAAGGAGCACAGAGAGCACGGTAGGCCTACACCCTCACCCTGACCAGGGCCAGCCTCCCACTTGCTCTCAGACATCCAGGCCCACTCCTAGCCGGGCCTGTTTCTGGGTCATATTACCTGTTCTAATAAAGACCCTGAACTGTTTAAGAGGCCTCCGTTTCCTGGCTATCGCGGTCGGAATCATCCCCTCCATCATCCATTATATATTCTGCCCTGGGGCCATACTCCTCCCGTGGGGAGTTGAACTATTCAGTGCTGCACATTTATATCAGCCCCAGCGGTCTGCACTGCAGCGGCGGTTAGCCCTGACCGCAATCCACGGGTGGCGTAGTCGGACATTACCTACAGCACATAGCAGACTACCACTGGTCTGACCACCCTGAGCCACGGAACCGATTTACCACTACTACTCCCAGCATTGCCCTGAAGTCCGGTTCCGAGTGCCCCACAGCCCAGGGGGCGAGTCACATAAACAGTGGAAAACCCCCACAAGTGACCCCATTTTGGAACCTAGACTCCTCAAAGAATTTATTTAGATGTGTGGTGAGCACCTTGAACACACAGGTGTTCACAGAATTTTACAACGTGGATCTGTAAAAATGAAAAAAAACATATCTTTCACACAAAAATGTTGTTTTAGCCTCAATTTTTTTCATTTTCACTAGGATAGCAGGAGAAAATGGACCCCAAAATTTGTTGTGCAATTTTTCGCATGTACGCTGATACCCCATGTGGTTGAAAACTACATTTGATGCACGGTGCAAAGCTCAGAAGGAAGAAGCACCATATTGGAGTTCAGATTTTGCTGGACTGGTTTGAGGGTGCCATCTCACATTTGCAGGGCCCCTAAGGTGCCAGAACAGCAGAACCTCATAAGAGACCCCATTTTACAAACTACACCTCTCAATGAATTAATTTAGGGGTGCCATGAGCATATTGACACCACAGGTGGATCACAGAATTGTATACTATTGGGCACTGAAGAAAAAAATAATTACATTTTTACCACCAAAATTTTTTTTTAGCCTCAGATTTTACATTTTTACACCGGGAAATGGGTAAAAATGGCACCAACATTTGTCACACAATTTCTGCTTAATGTAGAAATACCCCATATGTGGCTGTACAGTACTGCTTAGCCATACGTCGAGGCTCAGGAGGGATGGAGCGCTATTTGCCTCGTGGAGCACAGATTTTCTTAGAATAGTTTGCGGACTCCATATACAGAGCCCCTAAGTGCTAGAAGAGCAGAATCCCCCCTCAAAAGACCTCATTTTGGAAATATACCCCTTTGGAAATTTACAGTTGTGCTCAAAAGTTTACATACCCCAGCAGAATTTTTCCTTTCTTGGCCTTGTTTCCATTTGTTAATCACAGTTTGAACGCTGCTGACTGGCATTATCAATTCCTTGGATATTTTTTTTGTATCCCTTTCCTGTGCTATACAGTTCAACTACCCTTTCCCATAGATTCGATGACAATTATTTTGCTTTCCCCATGACTCACAATCTAGAAACGTCAGTGGCTGTATGAAAGATGCAAGAGTCTGTCTGTACCCCTGAAACTCACTCAGCTTTTATGCACACACACTGATTACAAGCAAACAGGTCACAGGTGAGGATGTTATCTTTAGTAGCCACTCAAACCCATTTTTGTCAAATTCTGTGCATGGTATCAGGCCAAAATCACCAGGGTATTTGAACTTTTGATCAGGGTCATTTGGATGTTTTTGGTTGTCATTAAGATTTAAAAACAGGAAACACAGTAGTTTGACAATAAATGTCTTCACCCAACCAATAACCATGAGTGAAGAAATTTTTTTTTCGTTATCATTCATATTCTCTGAAACAAGGACAAGAAAGGAAAAATTCTGCCAGGGTATGTAAACTTTTGAGCATAACTGTATCAACAGGTGTAGTGACAATTTTGACTCCATGGGTGTTTTCCAGAAACAAGCAGCAGTAGATGTTGCTGAGTGAAAATTGCAAATTTCCATTGTAGTGTCCAGTACGTTGTAGTGACCAGTACGTTATGCCCAGCTCATGGTTCTGGAGACCTGCACCCATAAATTAGACGGACTCTCATCGCTACAGAAATACCAAACATATGGACGTTAACTGCAGTTTAGGCACACTTTGGGGCTCAAAAGGGAGGTGAGCATTTGTATTTGGGAGCACAGAATTTGCTGAATTTCCTTGGGCAAGGGCCATTTTGCTTTTCCAGAGACTTTGAGCTACTAGTAACGTGGAAGCCCCTTATATTTCCGGTAACAGATGACGGACCTGAGTGGGGACTTGCTTTTTTTGTGGATTTAGTCAAAGCTTTTATTGTGATCCAAAATGTTATGTGTTACGCTCGCGCCCGGACTGACTGGCGTGAGCGTGATTAGTGATCCCACTGTACCATGAACCGAGGAGTGCCTGGAGGGGCGTAACTAAGTATCAACCCGATCCGACCAAGGTCGCACGGCGGCTTAGTCAACTCCGTGGACCAAGGAGGAACCGAGCAGAGGGACCAGGTGCGACTCCAAGTCAGACCCCGGTCACAGTTGTTGACCCACACCGGGGAATGCAGGAATAGGCAGGTTAGACTGGCATACAGGCAGGTGGGTATTGGCAAGTACGGCTGGTATGCAGACAGGTGGGTACTGGCAAATATGGCTGGTATGCAGACAGGTGGGCACTAGCAAGCACGGCTGATATGCAGACAGGAAGATACTGGCAAGCACGGCTGGAGTGCAGACCGGGAGGTACTAGCAGGTTTGAGCGCAGGCTGGATAGGGTCCAGTACAGACTGGGAGACAGATACAGAGCCGCAGATGCGGTAGAAAACCAGAGTAAAGTGAAACCGCCGGAACGGAGGACAAGACAGAGCAGAGAGGAATTGCTGGTGCAGTGAGCAAGCAGAGCGGAGCGAAAAAAGCAGGTGCGGTGGGCAAGGCAGAGCAGAGCGGAACCGCCGGAGCAGTGGGAAAGGCAGAGCAGAGAGAAGCCGCCGGAGCGGTGGGCAAGTCAGAGCGGAGAGAAACCGCCGGAGCGATGGGTAAGGCAGAGCAGAAGGAAGCCGCCGGAGCGGTGGGCAAGTCAGAGCAGAGAGAAACCACCGGAGTGGTGGGTAAGGCAGAGCAGAGGGAAGCCGCCGGAGCGGTGGGCAAGTCAGAGCAGAGAGAAACCGCCGGAGTGGTGGGTAAGGCGGAGCAGAGGGAAACCGCCAGAGCGGTGGGCAAGTCAGAGCAGAGAGAAACCGCCGGAGCGGTGGGTAAGGCAGAGCAGAGGGAAACCGCTGGAGCGGTGGGCAAGGCAGAGAGGACAGGGCTCTGTTCACATGGAACAGACTAGAAAATGCAGGAAGATACGGAGGAAGGGAAAAGGGACAAGCAGAACCAGATACACACAAGGTACTTCCTAGCGTGTGGACACAAAACTCACAAACACAAGTACAGAGACAACGAGTTGGAGTTAGCTGCAGGTTCAGATACTGCAGGAAAAGGGAAGGTACGGACATAGAGAAAAACAGATAACAGACTAGGATACAGTTCAGACAGGAACTGCTACTGCAATGAGATACAAGAACGAGCCTGGGAATACAGCCCCCAGAGTGGCAGAAACAGACTAGAGTCACAGGTAACAGGCCTGGGAATACAGCCCCCAGAGTAGCGGAAACAGACTAGAAGTCAGAGATAACAGGTCTGGGAATGCAGCCCCCAGAGTGGCGTAAACAGACTAGAAGTCAGAGATAACAGGACAGGACCTGGCAATACAGTTGCAAAGACAAACTGAGTGAAGGTGTTGCTCAGGCACTTCCTACTGGGTGGAGGGGGTTTAAATATCCAGTGACCCACAGCTATAGGCTGGAGACGCATTAGGGGAGCACCCACAGCAGCTACAAGAATCAGGAAGTAACCGGGTCACCACCCTAAGCAGTCAGTCAAGAGAAATGCACATAGCATGAACTGGAGCAGGGATTGCAGACTGGACTGACAGGTAAGATTGCGGTCTTGCATAGTGGGAGGTGGTGCACCTTGCAAGCACGCCGCCAGGGATGTAACATTATGTAAAATGTTCCCATTTATCCTGTGCTCTACGCTGAGCACTGATATCAGGGTTTCCATTTAAATCTTTGAGTGACGTAATTCAGATGAAACTCCCGAGGGATTTATTCACTATAATGAGGCAGCAAAGTTACTCTGGACTCCGTCTGGCCTCTGTTCAACAGTGTCCTTTTTTTCAGAGGTTCACAAAACTGTGGCAAACGGCACTTTTATACACGTTTAAGAAAAAGACGGGCACTGTGGGATCACAGGCCAGACAGAGTCCACAGTGTCTCCATCTGCCTCATTATAGGAAAATTCTGCCAGGGTTCTGTCTGAATCACGTATTTCAGAGATTTACACAGAAATCCTGGTGTAAGTACTCAGCGCAGAGCGCAGGATAAATGTGAGCCGAGCCATACTGCGATCTTTAGGAGGCAGAATGAACAAATCAGGAGCAAGTGAAGATAGGGTTTTATATATTTTTTATGCCGTTCCTCGTGCGTGTCTAAGTGACTAGACGACTTTATTCTTCGGGTCGGTGCGACTACAGCAATACCAGATTTATATTGGGTTTTTATGTTTGGCTACTGTCACACACTAAAAAAAGGTTGTTTTTTTTCGCAAAAACTAACTTTTTCATTGCCATATTTTGAGAGCTATAATTTTTCCATATTTCGACCGACAAAGTCATGCAAGGGCTTGTTTTTTGTGGGACAAGTGTTGACGTTGTTATTGGTACTATTTTCAGACACATGACATTTTTTGATCGCTTTCTATTCCGATTTTTGGGAGGAAGAATAAACAAAAACCAACAATTCAGGAATTGTTTTTTGGCGTTTTTTTTTATGCCGTTTCGTGTGTGATAAAATTGATAAGTCAGCTGTATTCTTCGGGTCAGAACGTTTACAGAGATACTAAATTTACAGGTGCTTCTCACAAAATTATAATATCATCAAAAATTTTATTTATTTCAGTTCTTCCATACAAAAAGTGAAACTCATATATTATATAGAGTCATTAAAAACAGAGTGATCGATTTCAAGTGTTTATTTCTGTTAATGTTGATGATTATGGATTACAGCCAATGAAAACACAAAAGTCATTATCTCCGTAAATTAGAATACTTTATAACACCAGCTTGAAAAATGTTTTTAAAATCCGAAATGTTGGCCTACTGAACTTTATGTTCAGTAAATACACTCAATACTTGGTTGGGGCTCCTTTTACATCAATTGCTGCATCATTGCAGCGTGGCATGGAGGCGATCAGCCTGTGGCACTGCTGAGGTGTTATGGAAGCCCAGGTTGATTTGATAGCAGCCTTCTGCTCGTCTGCATTATTGGGTGTGGTGTCTCTCATCTTCCTCTTGACAATACCCCATAGATTCTTCATGGGGTTAAAGTCAGGCGAGTTTGTGGGCCAATCAAGCACAGTGATACTGTTGTTTTTAAACCAGGTATTGGTACTTTTGGCAGTGTGGACAGGTGCCAAGTCCTGCTGGAGAATGAAATTTCCATCTCCAAAAAGCTTGTCGGCAGAGGGAAGCATGAAGTGCTCTAAAATTTCTTGGTTGACGGCTGCGCTGACTTTGGTCTTGATAAAACACAGTGGACCTACACCACCAGATGATATGGCTCCCCAAACGATCACTGATTCTGGAAACTTCACTCTAGACCTCAAGGAGCTTGGATTGTGTGCCTCTCCACTCTTCCTCCAGACTCTGGGACCTTGATTTCCAAAACGAAATGCAAAATTTACTTTCATCTGAAAGCAACACCTTGGATCACTGAGCAATAATCCAGGTCTTTTTCTCCTTGGCCCAGGTAAGACGCTTCTGGTGTTGTCTATTGGTCATAAGTGGCTTGACACAAGGAATGTGCCAATTGTAGCCCATGTCCTGGATATGTTTGTGTGTGGTGGCTCTTGAAGCAATGACTCCAGCAAGCAGTCCACTCCTTGTGAATCTCCCCAAAATTTTTGAATGGCCTTTTCTTAACAATCCTTTCAAGGCTGCGGTTATCCTGGTTGCTTGTGCACCTTTTTCTACCACACTTTTTCCTTCCACTCAACTTTCCATTGATATGGAGTGTGGAGTGTGTCAATGACTGCCTTCTGGACATCTGTCAAGTCAGCAATCTTCCCCATGATTGTGGAACCTACTGAAACAGACGAATGTAACTTTTTAAACGCTTAGGAAGCCTTTGCAGGTGTTTTTTGTTAATTATTCTAATTTACTGAGACAATGACTTTTGTGTTTTCCTTGTCTGTAAGCCATAATCATCAACATTAATAGAAATAAATACTTGAAATAGATCACTCTGTTTGTAATGACTCTATAATATTTGAGTTTCACTTTTTATACTGAAGAACTGAAATAAATTGCCGTATTTTTCGGACCATAAGACGCACTTTTTTCCTCCAAAATTTTGGAGGAAAATGGGGGGTGCGTCTTATAGTCCGAATGTTGGGGGGGTGTATATTTATGTGTGGTGTGGGGGGGAGCGGTATTGGTGGGGGAGCGGTATCGGTGGAGAAGCGGGGCACAGGAGGCAGCAGCCGCCTACTGCAGCCTACACTGTCCCCGCTGCTAAAGAAAATGAATATTCACTGCTCCCCAAGCCCATGGGGCGTGGGGAGCACTGAATATTCATGCTCCTTAATAGCGGTATACAGTGTAGCCGCGCTGCGGCTCCTGCTGCTGCCAGAATCGCGTGTGCCCACTGTTAAAGGGCATGAATAGTCAACCTCTCTCCACGCCCATGGGCGTGGGGAGGGGGTGAATATTCATGCCCTTTAATGAGCGGGCACTCGCGATTCTGGCAGCAGCAGGAGCCTCAGCGCGACTACGCTGTGTGGCGGCTATGAATCAGAGTGAAGTCACTGCTCCCCGCGCACACAGTCCCGGCATGGGGAGCAGTGACTTCCGGCAGCTGATCTCTTCTTGTGAGCCGCGCATGGCAGTGATGTCATGCGTGGCTCACATGGAGAGATCAGTGCGGGCAGACAGGACGCAGCGCTGGAGGAGAGAAGAAAGGTGAGAAGGAGTGTTTATTTTTTTTTAATGTGCAGCATGATGGGGATTAGGGGGACTATGCATACTAGGACAGGGATTAGGGTTGCAATGCATACCAGGACAGGGATTAGGGGTGCCATGCATACCAGGACAGGGATTAGGGGTGCCAAGCATATCAGGACAGGGATGAGGGGTGCCATGCATATCAGGACAGGGATGAGGGGTGCCATGCCTACCAGGAAGGGGATTGCTGTGCCATTCATACCAGGATAGGGATGAGGGGTGCCATGCATACCAGGATAGGGATTAGGGGTGCCATGCATACCAGGATAGGGATGATGGGTGCCATGCATACCAGGATAGGGATTAGGGGTGCCTGCATACCAGAACAGGGATGAGGGGTGCCATGCATACCAGGACAGGGATTAGGGGTGCCATGCATACCAGGATAGGGATTAGGGTTGCCATGCATACCAGGACAGGGATGAGGGGTGCCATGCATACCAGGAAAGGAATTAGGGGTCCCATGCATACCAGGACAGGGATGAGGGGTGCCATGCATACCAGGACAGGGATGAGGGGTGCCATGCATACCAGGACAGGGATGATAGGTGCCATGCATATCAGGATAGGTATGAGGGGTGCAATGCATACCAGGATAAGGATGAGGGGTGCCATGCATACCAGGATGGAGGGATGCCAGGCAAACCAGGATGGGGACCACATATAAAAGGAAGGGGGGCAGCATATATACCAGGATGGGGGATATTGTCAGAATTGGGGGACATTACCCCTATACCAGTGTCAGCAGAAGACCCCCTCCCCCTTAAAAGTGCATCATGACCACATTTTTTGCTTAAATTTTTATTTTTTTATTTTCCTCCTCTAAAACCTAGGTGCGTCTTATGGTCCGGTGTGTCTTATAGTCCGAAAAATACAGTACATTTTTGATAATATTCTAATTTTGTGAGAAACACCTGTATATAGTTTTTTTATGTTTTGGCGCTTTTACACAACAAAAACTATTTTATAGAAAAAAAAATATTTTTTGCATCACTTTATTCTGAGAGCTATAACTTTTTTATTTTTCGGGTGATGTAGCTGTATGGTGGCTTGTTTTTTTGTGGGACAAGATGACGTTTTCAGCGGTACCATTTTCATTTACATTTGTCTTTTTGATCGCGTTTTAGTTTTTGTTCGGCGGTATGATGATAAAGCATCGTTTTTTGCTTTGCTTTTTATTTTTTACCATGTTCACTCAAGGGGTTAACTAGAGAGAAAGCTTTATAGGTCAGGTCGTCCCAGACGCGGTGATACCAAATATGTGTATTTTTATTGTTTTTTTCCATAATAATATTTATTTATGGGTACAATATACACTGCTCAAAAAAATAAAGGGAACACTCAAATAACACATCCTAAATCTGAATGAATGAAATATTCTCATTGAATACTTTGTTCTGTAGAAAGTTGAATGTGCTGACAACAAAATCACACAAAAATCATCAATGGAAATCAAATTTATTAACCAATGGAGGCCTGGATTTGGAGTCACCCCCAAAATTAAAGTGGAAAAACACACTACAGGTTGATCCAACTTTGATGTAATGTCCTTAAAACAAGTCAAAATGAGGCTCAGTGTTGTGTGTGGCCTACACGTGCCTGGGTTACCCCTACAACGCCTGGGAATGCTCCTGATGAGGTTGCGGATGGTTTCCTGTGGGATCTCCTCCCAGACCTGGACTAAAGCATCCGCTAACTCCTGGAAAGTCTGTGATGCAACATGACGTTGGTGGATGGAGAGAGACATGATGTCCCAGATGTGCTCAATTGGATTCAGGTCTGGGGAACAGGCGGGCCAGTCCATAGCTTCAATGCCTTCATCTTACAGGAACTGCTGACACATTCCAGCCACATGAGGTCTGGCATTGTCCTGCATTAGGAGGAACCCAGGGCCAACCGCACCAGCATATGGTCTCACAAGGGGTCTAAGGATCTCATCTCGCTACCTAATGGCAGTCAGGCTACCTCTGGCGAGCACATGGAGGGCTGTGCGGCCCTCCAAAGAAATGCCACCCCACACCATCACTGACCTACTCCCAAACTGGTCATGCTAAAGGATGTTGCAGGCAGCAGAACGCTCTCCACAGTGTCTACAGACTCTGTCACGTCTGTCACATGTGCTCAGTGTTAACCTGCTTTCATGTGTGAAGAGCACAGGGCGCCAGTGACGACTTTGCCAATCCTGGTGTTCTGTGGCAAATGCCAAGCGTCATGCATGGTGTTGGGCTATGAGCACAACCCCCATCTGTGGACGTCGGGCCCTCATACCACCCTCATGAAGTCGGTTTCTAACATTTTGTGCAGACACGTGTGGCACCCTGCTTCCTCAGGTACCACAGGACCCAAAAGGGTGCATGGATGGACTTCTCCACAAGTGACCCTCGTTATAAACAAACACCTCCACCCTTCCACCTCATACCACCAGAGGGAGCCCTGATAGGGATATATATATGGAGGGTGGAGCCAGGCAGTTCAGTCTGAGAGAGTTCAGAGAGTGTGCTGCCACTGAGAGCATTGAAGACGCAATTTGAGGGTCCCGAGTGTGGCCGGAGGCAAGGAGGAGAGGAGAGAGGAGTTGAGGGGGCAGAGGAGCATCATAGGCTCACCCCAAGACACAAACCAGACAACGGGTCCGCGCCTACAGGGTCTTTTATACCCAGTAGGGATCACCGGCATACCAGGAGGACTACAAGTCCCTGGTCGACCTGAAGCTAAACCCTTGACAGGACTAGGAACCACAAAGGCCCCGGCGTCCAGGGATAGTGGTTGCCAGAAAAAGGTCCTACTACCAAGTGACAGGTGAAGGAACAGCACGACACAGAAGCTAGGCCCAGTTGCAGGCTGGCCAGAAGCTTAGAGAGAGGGAGACACGGACCAGGAGGCCTTATACCCGCTCACTGGGGAGAAATCCTGAAGTGCACCCTTCCTAACGAGTACCCTGGACCGTACCTGACATCCACACCAGTAAAGGTACTGAAGTGAATCCCCTGTCTCTGTCAGTTACTCCTGCTGCGCCATCTCGCCTGCACTACAAGCCCCAGCATCACCACCATCTGCACTTACACTGCCCCGGGGGCCCGCTCCGCCTGTGGGGAACAAGAACATCCCAGCAGCCATCCCATCACCCCCGGAGGTCTGCAGCAGCGCCGGTAACCATTACCGGAAACCACAGGTGGTGTCACGAGACAAACTGCATACTAAAACCCCTTTTTTAAAGAGAGACCCAGAGTACGGGCCCGGGAGCCGACTGCCGTGACCTCCTAAACAAGGTAAAAGGCCCGGGTACCGAGTCCCCTATATTCCCCCTGGGTGACACAGCTCTCTTTCCTGGCGTCACGAACAGGATTTCGTGCCCGTTGCCACCGGGTACTGTGTGCCGTATTGAACTGTGTTTTAACTGTGGTAAACATCGCCACCATTACTGCGTCGCCGCGCGGGAAGAGGAAGGGTGTAACCGCGGGAATCAGAGAGGTGTGACCTCAGGAAGTACGCGAAGCTCAAGCCCCGCCTTGCGCTCTGACGCAGCACCAGGAAGCCTCAGGTCCTGGAAGGAGACCGTCGTCTGCAGAGCTGCGGCCTACCCAAAAAAGGAAAAGAAGGTAGGCTACGGTTTACTAGGGGGGCGCAACCATGGCCGACGACCAGCAAAACGCCGGAGCACCGGTTAACGCTCTTGATGCTCAACTCGTGCCCAGCGCTGCTCAGGCCGGAGCGGCCGCCCCACCAGCAGGGGTCGTGACTCCGTTAATACTCATGGCCCTGCCGTATATCCCTGGAGCAAAATGGCTTCCCCAGTATGACGGCAAACCAGACACCCTGTCTGGATTCAAAAGGAAAATATGCGGTGTACTGGATATGTACTCAATGACTGGTAAGCAGAGGGCCGCTGTTGTGCTGGGACAATTGACTGGTGCCGCAGAGCGGGAAGTTGAAACCTGGCCAGCCGCAGACCAGAAATCAGTATCCATTATCTTTAAGAGACTGCAAACTGTCTTTGAAAACCGCACTGAGACAGATCTCCGGATGAGGTTCTACCACTGTGCCCAGAAACCTGAGGACAGTATCCGGGACTATGCCTGGCGCTTACAGGAAGCCCTGCGGGCCCTGAAACAGGTTACTCCAGCCAGCATACATGGTGAGGACAAAATGCTGACAGAACAGTTCATCCGGGGGTTGAGGTCCCAGGAGGAGAGCAGAACCATACGGTGGTGGTCCTTAGATCATCCAAATGCCACCTTTGACACCCTGAAGGACATGGCTATTAAGGGTCTGCAGCCCCTGGAACCATCATATACTGCTATCCAGCGTTACCAGGGTGGGGCCACCCCAGTGCCTGCAGCACCCACTGCTCCTTCAATAATGGCTGAAACAAAGATACAAACAGTGCCCTCTAGCGAGCTGGACAGCCTGCGCTCTGAAGTGCGTCAGCTAAGTAAAACCCTGACCACTGTCCTGAGCGCCCTGCAGCTACAGGCGGAGCCCGAGCCAGAGGGAAGGATCCTACTCGCCGACAGTCCTGAGGATATCCCCTGGATGAGGAGAAGAACAAGGACAGCGCCACCCCGTAGGAGGACAACTCCACCCCGTGGGAGGACCAACGACCAACGTCGCCCTCCAGGAGACTTAATCTGCTACCGTTGCCACAAGGCAGGCCACACCACGCGGAACTGTCCTTTAAACGGGCAAACCCTGGGGCCGAGGGCCGACACCCAGGAGTAGACCAACCAGGCCCATCAAGCTGGTACCACCGGTTTGTAGGAGCAAGACCTTTCCTGTCCTTCATGCTGGATGGAATAGCAACACCAGCACTACTGGACACCGGCTCACAGGTAACCATCATACCTGATGTCCTCTACAAAAAGTACTGGTCCATAGATGAACTCCACCCGCCAGCCCCAAATCTCTCTGTGTATGCATCCAATGGCCTTCATCTTCACCTAGTATGGGTTAAGGACGTGACAGTGAAGGTGGGGAGAGCGGAACTAAAGGACCAAGGGCTGATTGTAGTGGAGTCTAACCCTGGTGATACAGACTTGTATATGATACTTGGTACAAATGTAGTTGGTAACTGTTTGGGAGAGGTATTGTTCTTACTCCAACAGATGGCTGACACTGTCAAACCAGGGCAGAGGAAGGTGCTCCAGAAAGAAATTCGAGCCCTCCTGTACCAGAAACAGGTAAAAACTAACAGGTGGTGAGATTGGTAACGTACGAGTGACAGACCCGATACCCATTGTGATTCCCCCGATGAGTGAAATGCTGATTTGGTGTAGGGCAGCAATAGGTCTCAAGGGACAGAACTACCAGGCAGTAGTGGAGCCAATTAGCTCAGAGCACAGACCTACACTCCTAACTGCTAGAGGGGTAGTTGGTTGATGTACGCAATGGGAGGGTACCTGTACGTCTCCTAAATTGTGAGAGGAGGAAGTTAAATTGCCAAGATACACCACTGTTGCCAGATTGTATACTGTGAATAATGATGCCATACACACAGTGGAATCCTTGACCCCACCAGATACAGTGGAGCACAATGACTCTGAAGCTCAGCTGGAGGATTGGTGTCAACAGCTCCATGTTGGGACTGACGCCACTCCTGTCCATCAGAAACACGGTGTTTACAGAGTGGTTCAGGAATATGAACAAGTGTTTAGTAAGCACCCACTTGATTTTGGAAGGGTTAAAGGGGTACAACACCACATACCCACCGGTAATCATCCACCCATTAAGGAGCGTTACAGACCCGTACCACCAGCACATTACGAAAAAGCCAAGGAAATGTTGCATGACATGAAAAAGGCAGGGGTAGTAAGGGATAGCTGTAGCCCCTGGGAAGCTCCCCTGGTCGTGGTCAGAAAGAAGGACGGTAGCATGAGGATGTGTGTAGATTATAGACAAATTAATCGAATAACACATAAAGATGCATACCCTTTGCCACGTATAGAGGAATCCCTGGCTGCACTAAAATCTGCCAATTACTTCTCTACATTGGATCTCACTAGCGGGTAGTGGCAAGTCTCTGTTGCTGAGGAAGACAGGGAGAAGACAGCCTTCACCACCCCGATGGGATTATGCGAGTTCAACAGCATGCCGTTTGGACTCTGCATCGCACCCGGAACGTTCCAGAGGTTGATGGAGTGTTGCTTGGGACATCGGAACTTTGAGACAGTGCTTCTGTACCTGGATGACGTTGTCGTGTACTCGAGGACGTATGAGGACCATCTGAAGCACCTGGCGGAGGTATTTGAAGCATTGTCCCGGTATGGGATGAAACTAAAACCTTCTAAGTGCCACTTGCTCAAGCAGAAGGTTCAGTACCTGGGACACGTAGTCAGCTCCGAGGGAGTAGCACCAGACCCGGAGAAGGTCACTGCCATCCAGAAGTGGCCTGAACCGAAAAACATCAAGGAAATACGTCAGTTTCTGGGACTGGTCGGGTACTACAGGAGGTTCATAAAGGATTTCACCAAAAAGGCAGCACCTTTACAAGATCTCCTGGTAGGACAGTCCAAGAGAGGTAAAAGTCCACCATTCCAGTGGGGTAAGGAACAGGTTGAATCCTTTGCAGTAATGAAGGAAGTCCTAACTGGTGAAGAAATCCTGGCTTACCCTGACTACTGCCAGCCTTTCCGGTTGTACACCAACGCCAGCAACGAGGGACTGGGAGCTGTGTTGTCCCAGAAGCAAAATGGCAGAGAAAAGGTAATTGCGTATGCCAGTAGGAAGCTTCGCCCTACTGAGAGGAACCCGGAGAATTACAGTTCCTTCAAGCTGGAGTTCCCGGCCTTGGTCTGGGCTATCATTGAAAGATTCAAGCATTACGTAGCCTAAACAAAATTCACAGCCTTTACCGACAATAATCCCTTGACACACCTGGAGACAGCCAGGTTGGGAGCCATGGAACATCATTGGGTGGCCAGACTGTCAAATTATCAGTTCACAATCAAGTACCAGGCAGGTCACAAAAATATCAATGCTGATTCCTTGTCAAGAATGCCTCACCAGTCAGACACCGAGGATGAAGTGGATGATCTCGAAGAAATTGAACTACCTGCTTTCCACAGAAATGGAATGGTCCACGAGCAGCACGCCTCCAGAAGATGTCATGGTAGGACGCCAAACCCTCTACCTCATCACAGCTGAAAGGAGACCCAGGACAGTGACCCGGTTGTCAGCCTCATCAAAAGACTGATAACCCAAGAAGGTTCTCACCTGGAGAAGGATGCTCCCCCACAAGCCAAACACCTGTGGAATGAGAGAAGCCGGCTGTTCATCTACAGAGAGAAGCTGTGCAGAAGGTATGTCAACCCCAAGACCCATGAAATGGTGTGGCAGATTGTTGTACCTAGGACAGATATCCAGATGGTGTTAGAGGCCTACCACGACCAAGCAGGTCACTTTGGCTGGAAGAAGCTGGAAACCCTGCTGAAGGACCGGTTCTATTGGGTTGGAATGTGGAGTTCCATAGAAAGGTGGTGCCAGAATTGTGGACCCTGTAGCCTCAGAAGGAAAGACTACGGCAGCCAGAAAGCACCCTTGCAGTCCATCAAAACAACCCAACCCCTGGAGATTGTCACTCTGGATCATGTGAAACTGTCACCCAGCAGATCAGGCTACTCCTATGCCCTGATCATGATGGATCACTATTCCCGGTTCCTGGTGGTAGCCCCTGTCAAGGATCTGACAGAAGAAACTGCAGCAAGAACGTTCCAAGCCTACTTCTGCAGACCCCATGGATATCCGGAAAAGGTGCTCACAGATCAAGGCCCTGCTTTCGAAGCTGAGCTATTCAAGGAATTCTGCCACCTGTATGGATGCAAGAAGATCCGGACTACGCCATATCATCCGCAAACTAACGGTATGTGCGAGAAAATGAACAACATCGTTATAGACCTGTTGAAAACCCTACCTTTGGAAGAAAGGAACCAGTGGCCAGAAAAGCTACCTGACCTAGTGGACCTGTATAACCACATACCCATGAGTTCTACAAATTGTACCCCAGTGTAGCTTATGAGAGCAAGACCTGGAAAATTGCCCATGGACCTGGAGCTCGGAGTGGTAGAACCTGCTGCAGATACGTCCACTGAAGATTGGGACACAAGTCGGCAAGAGCAGTACAGGAAGGTACAGGCCTGTGTCGAAGACAGTCTAAACAAGGTGAGGGAAAGACAGGAAGAGCAGTACAATAAACATGCACCAGCAGAACCCTTGGCACCTGGAGAGATAGTGCTAAAGCGGAAAAGAAGAGGTCACAAGCTCGATGACCAGTGGGAAAGAGAGCCCTACACTGTGGAAAAACTCCAGATTTGACAACAGTAAAACCTGCCTGATTAGTAAAGATGGAGGTAAAACAACCGCAACAGTATCAAGAGACCACTTGAAGGAGTGCCCAGGTCTACTGAAGACAACGGAGGAAGAAATACCTCCTATAGCACCGGGAGAACCCAAGGAAGATGTGCTTCACACAGTTCTAGGAGATTTCCCTGCGGACTGGCCTCAACTTGATGGAGCAGTTATTATACCAGTAATACACTTCTGTCAAGCACAAGAAGAACCTGTGAGCGCCCTAGAGGAACCTGCTCAGGAACAGGAAGAGTCCCCAGTCAGAGGAGGATCACCTGTTGAGGCAGAGCCTGAAGGCCCAGTAATCAGTGCACTTGCCACTCCCATAGAGAGATTGAGGCAGTTTTATAATCTACCAGCACGTACACCTGATAGGTTAGCAGAGAGTGCATGCACTGACACCAGTATCACCCCAGTGCTACGAAGGTCCACACGCAGCACACAAGGACAAACAAATCCCTGCCAGGTTTAGGGAATAAGCACAAAGTGCCTACATTATCAATAGTTACCCAGTTGGGTATTGCCTATTGTTTATTGTATAAACTGAAATTAATGTGTGCCTGTAGTTACCCGTCAGGGTACAGAGACTTGTAGGCTGAGGACTGTGAGCAGCCAAAAACTGTCTTTGTAAATAGTTGCACTTATCAAAAGTACCCCCTTATTTGACCACTGAACAAAAACCCGTTTGGCGTGGCCGAAGACGTGGTCCAGCACCTGGATCACTTATGCCCTGTAGCCACGCCCAGGGCCTACGTTAAGGGTTTTCAGGCGGGTCCCTCATGTTACTCATTTTTACGCGTCTTCGGTGAAATGGACACTGGGTTACGGGACTTACTGTAACTTTATTATTGTTATTATAGTTATTGTTATTGTTGTAACCTGTTACAAATTGCTTCAGTCCAGGAGTACTGAATTGTACTAGGGGGGAATGTGGCACCCTGCTACCTCAGGTACCACAGGACCCAAAAGGGTGCATGGATGGACTTCTCCACAAGAGGCCCTCGTTACAAACACCTCCACCCTTCCACCGCATACCACCAGAGGGAGCCCTGATAGGGATATATATATATGGAGGGTGGAGCCAGGCAGTTCAGTCTGAGAGAGAGTTCAGAGAGTGTGCTGCCACTGAGAGCATTGAAGACGCAGCACGTCTTCTGCTGTATTGAGGGTCCCGAGTGTGGCCGGAGGCAAGGAGGAGAGGAGAGAGGAGTTGAGGGGGTAGAGGAGCATCATAGGCTCACCCCAAGACACAAACCAGACACCGGGTCAACGTCTACAGGGTCCTTTATACCCAATAGGGATCACCGGCATACTAGGAGGACTACAAGTCCCTGGTCGACATGAAGCTAGACCCTTGACAGGACTAGGAACCACGAAGGCCCCAGCGTCCAGGGATAGTGGTTGCCAGAAAAAGGTCCTACTACCAAGTGACAGGTGAAGGAACAGCATGACACAGAAGCTAGGCCCAGTTGCAGGCTGGCCAGGAGCTTAGAGAGAGGGAGACACGGACCAGGAGGCCTTATACCCGCTCACTGGGGAGAAATCCTGAAGTGCACCTTTCCTAACGAGTACCCTGGACCGTACCTGACATCCACACCAGTAAAGGTACTGAAGTGAATCCCCTGTCTCTGTCAGTTACTCCTGCTGCGCCATCTCACCTGCACTACAAGCCCCAGCATCAACACCATCTCACCTACACTGCCCCGGGGGCCCGCACCGCCTGTGGGGTGCAAGAACATCCCAGCTGCCATCCCATCACCCCTGGAAGGTCTGCAGCAGCGCCGGTAACCATTATCGGAAACCACAGGTGGCGTCACGAGACAAACTGTATACTAAAACCCCTTTTTAAAGAGAGACCCAGAGTACAGGCCCGGGAGCCGACTGCCGTGACCTCCTAAACAAGGTAAAAGGCCCGGGTACCGAGTCCCCTATATTCCCCCTGGGTGACACACATGCACATTTGTGGCCTGCTGGAGGTCATTTTGCAGGGCTCTGGCAGTGCTCCTCCTGTTCCTCCTTGCACAAATGCTGCTGGGTGTTGCCCTCCTACGGCCCCCTCCACGTCTCCTGGTGTACTGGCCTGTCTCCTGGTAGCACCTGCAGCCTCTGGACACTACGCTGACAGACACAGCAAACCTTCTAGCCACAGCTCGCATTGATGTGCCATCCTGGATGAGCTGCATTACCTGAGCAACTTCTGTGGGTTGTAGAGTCCGTCCCATGCTACCACGAGTGTGAAAGCACAACCAACATTCAAAAGTGACCAAAACATCAGCCAGAAAGCATTGGTACTGAGATGTGGTCTGTGGTCCCCATCTGCAGAACCACTCCTTTATTGGAGGTGTCTTGATAATTGCCAATAATTTCCACCTACGTTCTATTCCATTTGCACAACAGCATGTGAAATTGATTGTCAATCAGTGTTGCTTCCTATGTGGACAGTTTGATTTCACAGAAGTTTGATTTACTTGGACTTATATTCTGTTGTTTAAGTGTTCCCTTTATTTTTTTGAGCAGTGTATATATTTTATTATTATTATTTTGTGATTTTTAAAAAAATATATATTTTTACAGGTTTTTTTTACTTTTTTTTTTTTTTTTTTTTTACTTTGTCCCACTATGGGACTTTCACTTTCTTCAGTCTGATCTCTGCTATAAGGCATAGCAGTGCAGAATCACTGCTATGCCTTATAGCTGTCAGCCCTGCAGACACAAGATAGTTAGATCATGCGCAGTGCTAGTGCCTGGTGGCCCAGATGTTGTAAGGACGACATCGGGTCACGATGGCAACGATCGCGACCCCGCGATGAGGTCGTGGGGTCTCCGATCCAAGAGCAGAGGGGCTTCTGTCCCTCTGCTCGCTCACAGCATTTAGGGGATTAAAGTGCCAGAAGCGATGCGGGCACCGCTCCTGGCACTGAGTGCCCGGTGTCAGCTGTCAGAATCAGCTGACACCCAGCGGTGATCGTGTCTCTGTGCGCGCGTGATCGCCGAGACGTATCCATACTCCCTGGTCAATAAGTAACATTTTCTAACCAAAATATGGAGAGGATACAAAAAAGACTTTACCTAGAAATATCTAAAAGACACATTTTACCTGAGGCATTAAAGGAAGTTTGGCGGCATTGTGGATCACAGCCAGGTATATTATTCCCGGAAACGATTCAACATTTAAGAGAAAATATACTTTAAAGATCTTCCCAGGCACAAGTCTAGTCTGGCTCCACTCCTGGCAAGCTTCTTCCAGAGCCACTGCAGATGATTGACAGGTCTTTCTCCTTCGCATGTATGTAAGGAAAGACCTGTCATTCATCTGCAGCAGCACTGGGAAGAACCATCCCGGGTTGGCCCCGGACTAGTCTAGTCTCTGGCTGTGGTTTGGGCTGCATGAATTGCCTGCCAGGATCCTTTTAACTGACTGCACTGCAGTCCTTCTAACCCAATCTGGAATCACATACAGATGCTGTGTCTGTATACTAAGAAATGAGAATAGTGATATACATAGGTTATGCAACCAGTGATATGGGTCTTTTATGGCCACTTACATGCAGGTTTTTACAGGAATGAATACAGATTCCCTAATAAAGTGATTAGCAACATTTCATAACTTTACATACTGGACAAAAAAATTTTTTTAAAAAATTAAAGTTTAGTTGCTCTTGAAATTGTTGAAAATAACCTGTCACCAGGAAAGGACCCAGAATACTATGACATGGCCAACCAATTCTGAATTACTACCAAGAGCATATAACACATTGCAGCCGTAATGAGACCCATGGAGAGGAGAATGGAACAGCTCAGGATGGATATTTTCCATTTCCCATTGGTTTGTCAGATCTTAAGATTTTCACAGGTGGGAGACATGGCCACAGTAATATTATCCTACTACTCTAGAGGGGAAAGAAAGGAAGAGGATTCCAAGCAAAATGAGCATCAAGTATTTCATTTGCTAAAAGTGACCCCCTAAAGCTTCTGAGTAAAAAATCGAAAGTGCATCCAAAGTGGAAGTGGCATTTATGAAATGACATTCTGGTAACTGGAAGACAATGTGGAACTAACGTTAGTGAGCCATGCTAGCAGATCTCCTCCATGAGCAATTTAACCATTCCTAGAGATCTGGCATATCAGGACTTTTCTGCCATCACCCCTTTGAAATTTTCTGTTCATGTTTTGGACAGGATACCATTAACTGTGCTCGCTGATTTCTCCCTGGGATGACAACTATACAAAAATCGTCATCATCAGTAAACTGCTCCTCCTCTTATCACTTGTTATTCCTTGTTTGCTCAGTTCATGGTTAATGTTAAATAAATATTATCTCATTGGTGAATTTCTTTCTCAGATTACATATAAAGGTTGTAGTCTTTACACCCAACATCTGACCTGAGAGCAGCCTAATAGAAGGATCAGAGAGGCTACCGGTGAGTGACATGTACCTGCATTACACATCGATTTACTATGTGTGTTTGCAAAGGTTAATATCTTAGAGACGATCTAACATTTTCTATTGATTTTTTATTATCTATTGACCTGAACTTACACTATATTTGTTAAACAAAGAACATTCAGAGAGTTTAGTTGCTAAATAGTCTTAGCATTTGTTTCCCGCTTGCAGGTAACCTTGGTATAGTTTCCATAGAGATTTTACTTCTGTTACTTCTTCCAAATTATACATAATATTTTTATATTCTAGCCATAGCAGAGGAATACAATAGCATTGTCTTTGGCTGTTATATATATTTATATATATGTTATATATGCTTGTATATATGTTATATATATTTGTATATATGTTATATATGTTTGTCTATATTTTATACATGTTTGTCTATATTTTATACATGTTTGTCTACATGTTATATATATATATATATATATATATATATATATATATATATATATATATATATACTGCTCAAAAAATAAAGGGAACACTCAAATAACACATCCTAGATCTGAATGAATGAAATATTCTCATTGAATACTTTGTTCTGTACAAGGTTGAATGTGCTGACAACAAAATCACACAAAAATCATCAATGGAAATCATATTTATTAACCAATGGAGGCCTGGATTTGGAGTCACCCCCAAAATTAAAGTGGAAAAACATACTACAGGCTGATCCAACTTTGATGTAATGTCCTTAAAACAAGTCAAAATGAGGCTCAGTATTGTGTGTGGCCTCCACGTGCCTGTATGACCTCCCTACAACACCTGGGCATGCTCCTGATGAGGTTGCGGATGGTCTCCTGTGGGATCTCTTCCCAGACCTGGACTAAAGCATCCGCCAACTCCTGGACAGTCTGTGGTGCAACGTGACGTTGGTGGATGGAGCAAGACATGATGTCCCAGATCTGCTCAATCGGATTCGGGTCTGGGAAACGGGCGGACCAGTCCATAGCTTCAATGCCTTCATCTTGCAGGAACTGCTGACACACTCCAGCCACATGAGGTCTGGCATTGTCCTGCATTAGGAGGAACCCAGGGCCAACGGCACAAGCATATGGTCTTACAAGTGGTCTGAGGATCTCATCTCGGTACCTAATGGCAGTCAGGCTACCTCTGGCGAGCACATGGAGGGCTGTGCGGCCCTCCAAAGAAATGCCACCCCACACCATTACTGACCTACTGCCAAACCGGTCATGCTGAAGGATGTTGCAGGCAGCAGAACGCTCTCCACGGCGTCTCCAGAATCTGTCACGTCTGCCACATGTGCTTAGTGTGAACCTGCTTTCATCTGTGAAGAGCACAGGGCGCCAGTGGCGACTTTGCCAATCCTGGTGTTCTTTGCTTTATAAGCGATCAAAGTGAAAAAAGTGAAAGTCTCATAAAGGGACTAAGTAAAAAAGTAAGAAAAAAGTTAAAAAAATAATTAAAAAAATATTTTTAAAAAAATAATCACAAAATAATAATAAAAAATAAAAATGTATTGTACCCATAAATAAGTATTTTTAAGAAAAAAATAAACAAAAAAAGTACACATATTTGGTATCGCCGTGTCCAAAACGACCTGACCTATAAAACTGTCCCACTAGTTAACTCCTTCAGTGAATATCGTAAAAAAAATAAAAAACAAGGCAAAAAACGATGCTTTATCATCATACCATCAAACAAAAGGTTCAATAAAACGCGATCAAAAAGACGAATGTAAAGAAAAATTATATCTCTGAAAACATCATCTTGTCCCGCAAAAAACAAGCCGCCATACAGCTCCATCAGAGGAAAAATATAAAAATGTATAGTATCAGAATAAAGTAATGCAAAAATAATTATTTTTTCTATAAAATAGATTTTATTATATGAAAGCGCAAAATCAATGTGGTATCGCTCTAATAGTTGTGATCTGAAGAATAAAGCTGCCATATTCATTTTACCACACACGAATGGCATGAAAAAAAAAACAAATCCTGAGTTGCTGTTTTTGTTCATTCTGCCTTCCGAAAATCTGAATAGAAAGTGATCAAAAAATGTCATGTGCCCGAAAATGGTACCAATAAAAACATCAACTTGTCCTGCAAAAAACAAAACCCTCACATGACTCGGTCGGCCGAAATATAGAAAAATTAAAGCTATCAAAATATGGGGATGCAGAAACATGTTTCTGCAATAAAAAGCATCTTTTAGTGTGTGTGTGTGTGACAGCAGCCAAGCACAAAAACCCTATATAAATTTGGTATCACTGTAATCGCACCGACCTGAAGAATAAATAAATACCTCACGAGGAATGGCGTAAAAAATAAATAAAACCAATTCCTCACCTCTTGTTGATTTGTTTATTCTGCCTCCCAA
Source organism: Phyllobates terribilis (assembly GCF_046119375.1). Lineage (NCBI taxonomy): Eukaryota > Metazoa > Chordata > Amphibia > Anura > Dendrobatidae > Phyllobates > Phyllobates terribilis. Next base: position 234,983,267 of record NW_027362764.1, read on the forward strand.
AGATCGCAGTAAGGCTGTGCGCTTACACCAGGGTTTCTGTGTAAATCTCTAAAATACGTGATTCAGAAGGAACCCCCGGTGGAAGATTCCCTATAATTAGGCAGATGGAGGCACTGTGGGCTCTGTCTGGCTTGTAATCCGGTGGTGTCTGTCTGTCAAGCACAGTGCAGGAAAGACAAAGTGCAACACGAAGGGATGAGGGGAAGGGAGCCCAGACACTAAGGAAAGAGGGGGTGGTGACCTCCTAGACTGATCTGATATCACCCTGTGTTCCCTACCATCCCTACACTGGTTTCTCACCAATCGCCGATCAGGAACCTAAAACCCTGTATCACCCTAGAGCTAAGCCCTGGCTAGGGAAGGAGGGATGAGCGCTAGTTAGTCCCCGCTAACAACTTAAGACAGCAAGGGGAGACAGACATGGGGGAAGTAACTTAGCTTTAGCCGACTTCAGAGAGATTACACGCACGGCCTCTTAGCACCAAAGAATAAGTAAGCAGACTGCAACAGCTCCAAGCCTTCACAAGGAGTCATGTGAATATCACCTCTCTATAGCAAATAGGAAGTATTTACACACACAGGCCTGGGTGTCAATTAGACGGAGGGAGGTAGCCGCTGGGTCCTAGAGTGAGACAGATCTAAGAAGGTGTCTGTAATGCCAAATGAAGAGATCTCCTGCAACCAACTGCATGGCGACTGTCTGTCACATCTGACACACCCGTGACACTGTCTTTTTAGACGTGCATAAAAGCGCTGTCTGCCACAGTTTTGTGTATTTCTGAAAAGAAGGATGGTGTTGAATAGGCCAGATGGAGTCCAGAGTAACTCTGCTGCCTCATTATAGTGAATGGATCCTTCTGAAGTTTCATCTGAATCGTGTAATTTGGAGATTTAGATGGAAACCCCAATATAACTGCTACATTTATCCTGTGTAGAGCACAGGATAAATGTGATCCCAAACATTATATAAAATGTTCCCAATAAAAGCTTCAAATCAATCCACAAGAAAAGCAAGTCCTCTCTCAGGTCCATCATCAACGGAAATATGGGACTTCCACGTTACTGATAGTACAAACTGTCACAAAGGTGTTGGGACTAACAAGGCCAGCTGGAACTAATGGCACCCTAGTCTATCCCTGCCTCCCGGATTACTACTGAAGGTGGAGACGCCGGGTTCACGTGCCTTGCTATGCTCCTATATCAACCCTTTTCTGTCCTCTCCCCCACCCAGGGTAGTGGGAAGCTGAAGTATATTGGAACACACTAACTAGACAAACAAGGAAGATGTACAGGGATAAATGAAAATACCAACCATACAAAATCCACACACCAAAGAACAGAGTGGGACACAGGGGAGTTAAAGGAAAAAGAAACCAAATAGGAGAGGATGAGGATGTACACACAGACAAAACTCCCAGCAACAATCTCCTGACAATTCTCCAAAACGCCAACTCCAACCACGAACTACACCTCCAACTCCAGAACCAGGCAGTAAGGGCTAACACTGGCAATCCCTAAATGCCAGGGGTGAGCATATATAACAGAGAGTGGCCAACACTGAACAGCTGAGTTAATCCAGCTTTAGGAGCTTCAACTGAACAGATTACCGTATTTTTCGGACTATAAGATGCACCGGACCATAAGACGCACCCCAACTTTTGGGGTGGAAAATAGAAAAAAAAATATTATTTATAAGATGGGGGTCCATCTTATAGTCTGAATAGGTACAGTATCTTACCTGGGGGTCGGTGGAGTGAGGGTCACAGGAGGCAGGGTCCCTCAGGAAGTCGGCGGCTGCAGCAGAAGGGGTCAGATGCTGAAGCCCTTAGCCTGGCCGATTCTTGTGCGGAGGCCTCTGCCTGGGGCTGAGGCCTCTGGCTGGGGCCAAGGCCGATACCGGGGCCTCTGGCTGGGGCTGGGGCCTCTGGCTGAGGCCGGGGTCTCGGCCTTGGGCTGGGCTGGGGCCTCTGGCTGAGGCCAGGGCCTCGGGCTGGGGCCTGTATCAGGCTGAGGCCGGGGTCTTGGGCTGGGGCCTGTACCGGGCTGCGGTCGGTGCCGAGCTGTGAGTGGCGTCAGATGGCGAAGCAGTGCGGCCTGCGCAGGTTTTCGGTGTGCGCGGCAATCTTCCTAGAGCTGTAATCTACAGGAAAATGGCCACCGGAGCTACCGGTCCGCGCATGCGCTGGCTCGGGCGGCCATTTTCATGTAGATCACAGCTCTAGGAAGATGGCTGCGCACACTGGAAACCTGAGCAGGCCGCACTGCTTCGCCACCCAACGCCGCTCAGAGCCCGACACCGACCCTAGCCCCAGTACCGGCCAGGCACAGGTGCAGGCCCCAGCTGCTCTGCCTCACCTCTGCTGCCACTGACGCCGCTACCAACACAGCGTTCCTAGAGGGTCCTGCGATCCCACTTTACCACCGCAGTTACCGTTCGGACCATAAGACGAACCTCCCATTTTCCTCCCAAATATTGGGGAAAAAAAGTGTCTTATGGCCCGAAAAATACGGTAACCATTGCACTGCTAGTAAGGAAAAAAACTGCACTGTTTAATAAGATGATGACATACTTCTAACCAGTGCAGGAGTTCGTGAAACCAGACACCATGGTCTTCTTGCCCCTCTCTGTTGCGGTATCTCCATGACACAAAGGCTCTGGAAAAGTGAAATGACTCCTCACCCCCCAAAAGAAATTCAGCAAATTCTGCGCTCCCAAATCTAAATGCCCTCCTCCCTTCTAAGTCCCAATGTGCCTAAACCATATTTAGTGTCCACATGTTTGGCATTTCTGTAGCGATGAGAGCCAGCCTAATCTACGGGTGCATGTCTCCAGAAACATGAGCTGGGCACTACCACGTACTGGGCATTACAACGTACTGGTGACTACAACGTACTGGTCATTACAATGGCAGTTTGCAATTTTCCCTCAGCAACATCCACTGCTTCTTATTTTTGGAAAATACCCATGGAGTCAATGGTATAATTTCCAAAATGGGGTCACTTTAGCAAATATGGGCTCTGTATTAAGAGTCCTCAAACCATTCTAGGAAAATCTGCGCTCTAGGAGGCAAATAGCGCTCCGTCCCTCCCAAGTCTCGCCGCATGGCTAAGCAGTACTTTACAGCCACATATGGGGTATTTCTACATTCAGCAGAAATTGTGGGTCAAATTTTGGTGCCATTTTTACCCATTTGCCAGTGTAAAAATGTAAAATCTGGGGCTAAAACAAAATTTTGGTGGTAAAAATGTAATTATTTTTCCTTCACTGCCCAATGAATAATATTCTGTGACACACCTGTGGTGTCAATATGATCACTGCACCCCTAGATGAATTTATTGAGAGGTATAGTTTGTAAAATGGGGTCACTTATGGGGGGTTCTGCTGTTCTGGCACCTCAGGGGCTCTCACAGCGGGTCATGGCACCATCAAAGCAGTCCACAAAATCTGAACTCCAATATGGCGCTTCTTCCTTCAGAACTTTACACTGTGCCTCAAAAGTAGTTTTTGACCATATAAGGGGTATCGGGGTACACAGAAGAAATTGCACAACAAATTTTGGGGTCCATTTTCTCCTGATATCCTTGTGAAAATGAAAAAATCATTTTTACTTATTTGCCAGTGTAAAAATTTAAAATCTGGGGCAAAATCTGAACTCCAATATGGCGCACAGAAGAAATTGCACAACAAATTTTGGGGTCCATTTTCTCCTGATATCCTTGTGAAAATAAAAAAAATTGGGGCTAATCATTTTTTGGGGGAAAAATAATACTTTTTCATTTTCACAGATCAACGTTGTAAAATTCTATGAAGCACCTCTGTGTTCAATGTGCTCACCACATGTCTAGATAAATTCCTTGAGAGGTCAAGTTTGCAAAATGGAGTCACTTGTGGGGGGTTTTCACTACTTAGGCAAATCAGGGGCTCTCCAAACTCAACATGACACCCGCAGACCATTCCATCAAAGTACTCCTACCCTACCGAGCCCTGCCGTGAACTCAAACAGTAGTTTTCCCCCACATATAGGGTATTGTCATACTCAGGAGAAATTACACAATATATTTTTGGGTCCAGTTTCTCCTGTTATTCTTGTGAAAATAAAAATTTGGGTTCTAAAATATTTAATTTTTTTGTGAAAAAAAGTTAAATGTTAATTTTTTCCTTCCACGTTCCATTAATTCCTGTGAAGCTCCTGAAGGGTAAATAAAATTCTTGAATGTGGTTTTGAGTACTTTGAGGGGTGCAGTTTGAATGGTGTCACTTTTGGGTATTTTCTGTCATATGGGCCCCTCAAAGTCACTTCAAATGTGATGTGGTCCCTAAAAAAATGGTTTTGTAAATTTTGTTGAATAAATGAGAAATCACAGGTCAAATTTTAACCCTTCTAACTTCCTAAAAAAAAAATTATATTTCAAAAACTGTGCTGATGTAAAGTACACGTGGGAAATGATATTTATTAACTATTTTGTGTGACATAACTCTCTGGTTTAAGGGCATAAATATTAAAAGTTTAAAGTTTTAAAGTTTTTCGCCAAATTTCTGATTTTTTTTTACAAATAAACTCAAGTCGTCTCAAAGAAATTTTACCACTATCATGAAGTACAATATGTCATGAAAAAAACAGTCTCAGAATCAGTGGGATCTGTTGAAGTCTTCCAGAGTTATTACCACATAAAATGACACTGGTCAGAATTGTAAAATAACATCTGCGTGACAGCGTGGCAAATCAGGGATGTTTGTGGGCGAAGTCGATTTTTTGGCGCGAACGAGCCGGAACCCCGAACACGAACACAAATTTGAAATGCTGAACAAATTTGCTCAACACTATTGAGGAGATGGTTTGGTGGAGTTAGAGGTGCCTGGTTTAGAAATACAGAGATTGGAGTAACATACGCCACAATTCATGATGATTTACATTGGGTGGCACACCACACCATTTTGGAGGTAGCTGGACAAAACAGGCACGAAAACGCCAAAAATCATGACCAGTGCCAAAATGATACCGCATCAGCAGAGGAAGTGACCCAGATACCCCACAGCACACATGCTGCAAGACAAAGCCCTCATGGCCGTGACATGGCAGTGCGCTTCATATAGTCTGAGCAGAATGTTAATTAAGAATCTCGTTTTCAGTCTTGTACATTTTTGCTTAGCAATAGATCAATGTATGAGTTTTGGATGTGCGGTCCATGTCTTTTTTTCTACAGTCATAGTTTTCTGTTACTAGACAACTTTCTAACCAATATTCCACTCCAACTAAAGATGAGTGGATCTCTTCACGCATACCCGGTCCAGGTCATTGCTCTCTGGCCATGAACAGGAGATGTGCACATTTCTTGACCTTCTGCGATCCCGGGTTCCTCTTATGATGTGATCTGTGCACTGAGGTGACAGAGCGCCAGAACAGCATATCACCTGCAGCCAGCGAATCAAATGCCGCAGTGAGGAACCTGGAAGGTCAGTGCCAGAAAGCACTGACCTGGACCGTGGACCGGGGGTTACGTGAAGCTATCCACTCATCTCTAATTCCAACCAAAGTCAGTGAGTTTAGGATGTTGTGTCAGATTTGGCAATGTTGTTTCCATGGACCCATATCAAAGCGCATGGATTACACAATGAAGTATAGACCTCAAGGCACTTGGCATACTATGATATGATGTTTCCATTAAGCACAATATTCTCCCTAGAAGTAATGTTTCTATGAGACAATACCTCTGTAATATGTAATCTTATGGGATTTTTCACAGGCACAGAATTCTCAATATAAAACGTCCATGTGCTTTTAGTATCTCAGTAAAGTATATCGCTAATTTAACCATATTCTTAATAGATAATACACCACTTAGCAATTTCCAACATGTTTTCCTGTTTCCTAACATCATTGAAAGTACATCAGGGAATTCCACAAGTTATTACACGTACCGTGGTATAGTTGACCACTTGAAAATTAGATGTCTTAATGTTCTCAGAAGGAGGTCGTGTATGCTGAAACTGCATGAATTGTACCACTGAAGTTCCTCACAGAGGGGAACAGAAACTGCTATCACAGACATTGATGATGACTAGACATTTCCTCTCCCACAGTAATATTCCATATTTAGTAGAATATGGGGAGAATGATAATGGCACAGTTCCCACAGCTGGTAGATGGACCAAGTTTAGTTGCCCAATTGATGCTGTGCTAATGCATCATGGGATTTATAGCAGAGCATAGAGGAATTAAATGCAGGATGAGAGCTATGAATCAACATGGATTCTGAAGAAAAGAAAGGAAACTAAACTATTTGGATGGAAGTACACAATATATAACAGGAGTGCAGAATGTGATAGACAATTAGGAGAAATGTTCAGAATTGGAAAGCAAATAACTGGACTGCTTCTTTGATGATATTGAGTGCCATATTTGATTTCCATGTTTTATAAAATATGGCCATGTGCATGAGCACTAAAATTAAAAAGTATAAGAAAATAAGTAAAAATTAAAAAACATTAGTTCATAAATTTAAACTTGTTTTCTTTGGTTTGCAGAAATGGCTTTGCGTGCAATAAGAGTGGACTTTCTCAAGCAGGAGAATGCCTGTCAGCACAATACTTCAGAGTATGACAACTCCCACCTCATTGTGAGACGTGGACAGCCTTTCATATTGAAGATTTCTTTTGACAGGGAAGCGACTCAGAGAGATAAAGTAACCTTGCAATTTACAACTGGTGAGTACAGTATAAAAATGTTCTAAATACCCCACACTATCTTTATAGAAGCTGTTGATAATGTATCTATTAGAACTCTAGTTTCTGGTTAATTGGACCTGATCTGACACAGTCAGATCGAAATGAACTGATAAAATCCAGTGTGAAACATGAATGGCAGTCATGACGGACTTTATGGTGGAAACAGCAATTTTGGAAGACAAAAAAAGATAAAATTGTACCAGAAACCAAAAAATGAGAACTTGCAGCATTACTAAAACTTAAGGAGAAAGAGAATTGTGACCAAAAGAAAATAAGGGCCTTTGTACATGTATTTAATACATTCTTTGGTTAATTCTAGGATCCCGTCCATCAAAATCAAATGGAACCCTTATCGCTATTGAGGTCAACTCTTCATGCCTTCCTAATGAATGGAGTGCTAAAACACAAGAATGTCATGGGAAAGAGGTGCATAATAAATCGCATAATAGTGTATTTTTCATTTCTGCCTAAGCTGTGTTTTCATTGGCACAAATATTAAGAATTACTAACATTAACCCTTTACTTCAGATATGATATATTAAATTAATCTGTTAAGAATCTCTTACTGTTTGTACCAACAAATGTTATTGTTATTCTTAGTGTCTAGTAGCTGTGACTCCTCCATCCAATGCGATCATCGGAAAATACTTACTAAATATAATAACAGGAAGAGGAATTGTTTTTATGGCAATTGATTGTCCTATTTATCTCCTGTGCAACCCGTGGTGCAAAGGTAACATATTACATATTTGTGGAGTTCAGAATGTATATTATCTATTTCTGAGTTTGTTCTATTTGTGTTTTGTTAAAAAAAAAATGTTGTGGCCTTTTTTTGACTATAAATCAGTAGGAAAATATTAAACACTCTACTGCAGATCTGGGCAAACCGAGCCCGTGGGCCACATTTGGCCTAGTGACTGTTTCTGGCCAGCCATCTGATCGGGACAGTTAAAGGGCTGGAAACGGTGGTGTACCGCCCATGGGTTGTGGGAGCTTGGTCCCGAATGCCATTGTGATCCACACCCCAAATAGCATCGTGATCAGCACCTGGAATCCTGTGGACGCAGATACAGTTGAATCAAGTGATTGAACAGAGAGCAGTTGCTCCACCATTTATCTTGTGGTCTCAGTCTCAGTACAGCTGAGCGTCAGCATGATGATGTCACTAGATTTCACCTCCAGTTTGCACACAGGACAGAGCGGGGCAGTGCATTGGTGCACGGGTCTAGGTATTTTTCTTTGTATTTTTGTTTTTGTCAGTACTTGTTGGGCAAACTGTGGAGACATCATATTGTGTTCCTGGCTGTGGGGCATCCCACTGTGTGGGAAGCTATGGGGCCAACATGCTGTGGCATCATCATATTGCGTGTTGGGGGGCCATCATACTGTGTGTGGGGGGGTTGCAAATTATACTGTTTGGAGGGTTGTGGGGATAATTGTGCTGTGTTGGCAGTCTGTAGGAGATCATACAATTTGGGGGGCTATCATACTGTGTGGGGGCATCATAATGTTTTTGTGAGTTAAGGAGGATTATTTTGTGTGTGGTGGTTTGGGGACATCATACTATGTGGAGTGCACTATTGGTCAAGGTACAAGGGCTGAATCACATGAGAAGTAGGATTTAAAAAGCAATAAATTAATAGCAGTTGCACTAAGCAGCTAATCAACAGACTTAGTACTGTGCAATAAAATGAAGATTAATATATTATAATTATGTAACACTAATAGAAATATTGCTGAGACATTATTTCAGTCTATATCTTCTGCCCTCCACAACAGTCATGGTCTATCATGTGGCCTATCAAGAAAATCAATTGCCCACCCGTGCTCGACTTGCATTTTTACTCAGTTTTGATCAGTGGAATTTTTTTATTCAAATGCAGCATGCACTAGGCATGACGTTTATTTTCATGCGTTTTCCTATACGCTCTGCTTTTCTTGCCTGCAGGCTCTCTGTAGATGGTAGAAATCAGCATTGTTTTTGTTGAGACAAGAAATAAGTCATCCAGTTTTGTTACTGGAAGGTAAGAGAAGCAGGGTAAATAATCAGGGTGATATTGCCTGAATAAACATGGTTTGTCAGAATAAATAAGCAAGGTTTTGTAGTCTGAGTAAAATACATAAGTATGACCAGAATTGGGTACATAATGGGTGTAAAAAAAAACACAAGTTGTCTCTATGCTATTACTGTAATTCCAATAGTGCATTCAGTGTATTTAGTCTGTATGGTGAATCACACTGTAGGAGCTAATTCTAATCTGGATTTGTAAGAAATATCAGCAAGATGGTGTCATTGCTCTAAGAATATATAAGTCATGAGCATATATGCAATACAATTACTGTGCACTTAGGCAATACACAAGTTATAGTTCGGTAAACTCTATTTACTAATGAAGTGGAGTAGTGGCAGCGAGGTCTGATGTACATCTGGTCAAAGATAGTATCTTGTAGTATTGTGACCTGGGTAATGAGTCCTTGGTGGCTTTCAGATGGCAACTAATATATAGGAACAGACCATTCCGGTCAATAGGTTTTGTGCATAGATCTGTCGTGATACTTTCTTCATGATCTTTCAGGACTAGGGTCTTTAAGAAGCTCATTCAATATTGGTCATGGTTGACTGTGATTTGGAGCCAAGTTATGATATTGTGAAGGTACATGCAGAATTCCACAAACCTATCCATGCTGCCATTCCAAATACAAAAGTCATCTATAAATGTATACCAACAAATTAAGAACTGATTGAATAACGGATTGCTGGACACAAAGTCATTCACAAAATCGACCATGTATCCATTTGCAAAAGTTGGCGCTACCTTTGAGCCCATTGTGTTGCGGCACATAAAAGTTGCCCCAAATAACAAGTATTTTTCATGTAATACAAGGTCAAACTGCATGATGCTTGCAGAAATATTGGTTCATGACAAGATCCTTAGAATGGCTATCAGGTCCTTGTGGTGGATAGAGGTGTACAAGCGGTTAACATTTAGCATTATAAATGTGTCTTAGGGTTGTATGTATCTGGATGTATCTTAGAAAGGTTTTTAGGTTCCTAAGAAAATGATTGCCATTTAGTATAAATGATCAAAATGTCTTCAATGAAGGAAGTCATATTTTTCCGGAAAGAATGGAAAAAGGAGAGATGCTACCTAGGGAAGACCTAGGGCTTCTGTAATGACTAGTAAATCTCTGATTTCTTATCTAATATGAGGATTGGAATCTGAGTTTAGTATATGTATTTTTCTCTAGACTCAATCATTCATACTTGACCACTGCGCCATTTAATTCCAATGGGGCCCCCTAGCGCTTTTTCCAGCAGCCCTATAGAGAATGAATAAAGAAACAATGATCAGGAATTGAATCTGATAAAAATTCTGATAGTTGATAACATGTTTTAAGTGAAAAACCCCTTTGATGCACTATTTGCCATCTGAACTAAGGGATATGTGTAGAATCTGATTTTGGGGTGCCAGTTAATAACTATTAACAAGAGAAACTGGATTTTTAATAGGGTATTTACAATGACATACCTAACTAAGGGTATAATGAAAGGGGAAAGGTTAATGAGCTTGATGTGTTACCTTTATATCAGCACACAGTCAAACAGAGGCCATAGATTGTCCATCCCTGTAACACATCCAATAATAGTACCATGCAATCAGGTCACAGTATTTTGAGTTCTCCAGGAACATGCAGATAGCTGCTGATGTAGACACTGTCATGAAGGTGGCGCTCTAAGGCTCAAAATGGATTAGAGGTTCAAAAGTCTTACAAAGGAGGCTGCAGTGGTCTTCATCTCCCTGCTGATGGAGTCCTTGCATTTAGAAAAAGTCTTTGGGCCAAAGGCCTGAGGATAGGTTCCAACTCAATTTGGGCCACAGATAAGATATCCATCTCAAGAACAGTGTTTTATACTCTAAACCCCACAGGGGTCGTGTACAGATGTACATCACAAGAGGTCAGAGACAAGATGTCCATCTCAAGGTGCACACTTTAATCTATCAACAGAACAAAGAGATAGATACCTATGTAATACACCACAGGACACACAATTGCCCTCCTGCCTCACAGGTTTTACGACCCCCACAGCACATGGTCTATCTTTTTGATGTAAGCTTCTTGATGACCTTTGGCACTTTCCAGAGTTTATGGATCAAATTGTGAGATCAGTGATTCATATAACATATATTATACATATTGTCCATGTTCGCTTCCAACAATATGTATTTCTCACATTACTTACAGTCAACTTGTGGGATTTTTTTTAACACATTATGTATTTATTACTGAATATACTTATCATGTATTTCTCTCAGACTATATAACAGGGCTTGTTTATCCTGACATACTGTATGTAGCATGTATTCACTAGGGATATATCACAATGATGATTTACCCTATTTGTCTTACCTTCCAGTGACCAATGTGAACAAGGCTCAGGAGAGCCAAAACATCAAGGTTTATTCTCACAACCTCCATGTCATCATAAACGATGGTGATTTGTGGAATCTATCAGTGCATTGCTTACAATTGAGCATATTTGTGAAGAAAATTAACCCTAATTGCATTTATCATGGTTCTGAGTGTGCTGTGATTTATGTATAAAATGTCTTTGGTCTTGCAACTATACCAGAACCAAGCAACAATGGACACAGCGTGCAGTCCATAGTGAAATGTGACTGTCTGTAGATGTTCATAAACATCTTAAGACTCCTAAAATACATCTAGATTAAGTGGCATTCGCTCCAATACCAGGATACGAATACATATAACTATATCCATAAGGGCTTGCACACCTCCTTGTAAATCTGTTCTCAGACCGCAATGCATGGACTGTCCGCAAGTCTCCAGACCCGAGCATGGCAGCTTCAGGTATTTCTATGAGGCTGTCACTGTCCGGTTAGGAGAGCTACAACCTGTCCATGCATTGCAGTCCGAAATTGGACCAATTGGCACGGATATCTGCATGAGCATTAACAGTATCAGTCACTAGATCCCTATAAGTGACACCCACCTTGTCCCAACACCAACCATAGCGTATGCAAACAACAAAGGCCACAAAACTAATTCTTTACAGGTCACAAGATATAGCTAAGACGTAGTGTCAAATACTTTTTCATGCTGACCACTTTGAGCACTGGAATAGGAGAGTGTGGGATGCAGCTGCAGTAGATCTGCCAATCTGCAAAGTGAATGGTAGCGGAATCTAATTGTCTCAGAGCACATGGAGCACTCGCCGATCTGACATCACACCAGGAAGCGCTCACGCACTAATTAAGCATAGAGAGAAAATGATCTTGATTATGTATAAAAATAGGATACTAAGAATTGATTGCAAAACAGAGGCTTCCTACATGTGCTTAGAACAATAAAGATGAATCAGTATTTTACATGCAGCATGTTCTTCTGTACTGACCCTGATCACCATTCAAAAAGGAGCTAAAATAGTCCATACTTTTTTTCTATACATAAAATAAATGACTTGGAAACTTTTATATCCGATTAATTCTCCATCTCCATAAAAATGATCTGTAGCAGCTGATCAGCGGCAATGTCTTTGTCTTCTGCTTCATCTTTTACACCTACTACTATATCCAAATCTGGACCTAATGGAGGGCTAGCTGAGACTCTCATGTGCCAGTCTGATCCTGGGCATGTGAAGTATTCTCTTGATTAATCGCTAATAGTAAAGTGTTAACATTTTCTATGTGAGACATTTCTAACTCTGTATTATAATCCTGGTCTAAGTGTCGGGATGCCATCATTCTGAAAACTTAAAGTCGATTTGTTCTAGAATCAAACTAAAAATTAGTCTGGTTTCACACATCTGTCCCATCCCAACCACCAGGTTTCTTGACCTGAGCTCATTGCTTCATGTATACCTAAGAGGCAGTTAGTTCAGGTCAGGAGACGCTATGGTCACAACAGGTCTTCCAGTTGGTGTTTTATGGATGTGTGATACCAACTTTACTCAGATTTAATTTGACTATTTATGTTTGTAATTAGATGATAACGTATACATGCCAAACGAGGATGAGAGGAAAGAATATGTTCTGAATGACACTGGTTATATTTACGTTGGATCACAAACCAACATCAAAGCAAGGCCATGGAATTTCGGGCAGGTCTGTATCTGTATCTATAGTTGTGTTTTAGAGCAAGTGTATTGTATACTAAGGATTGCATGGGATCCTGACAGATTAAGCTGTAAAATCTTAACCTAAAGGTCTGCCGCTGCTCTGTTAATACTTAATCTCTTTTCATTCTTGGAAAAAAAAGAAAGGCTCTTTTATCACTGCAACTGTGGTGACAAAAAGAATTTATGAAAATTATTTCATCGGTTGGGAAATTCTTCTCTCAAAATTTCTTCGTAGTTACTAGTGATGAGCGAGCATGCTCGGGCGAGCACCTATTATCTTCAGAGTGCTCGGGGGTTACGTTTTCGTCGCTCCGTGAACATGATTTGCAACTGTTTGACAGTTTTAATACATGTGAGGACTGCCTGTTTTTCCAGCAAACCGAGCACGCTGAAGATAATAGGTGCTCGCCCGAGCATGCTTGTAAATCTCGAGCAACGAGCATGCTCACTCATCACTAGTGGTTACATGTTGTGATTGCTTTACCCCTTACCCCCCCCCCCCCCCAAAGCCTGTTTGCACCTCCATGACCAGGCCAAATTTTACAATTCTGACCGCTGTCACTTTATGAGGTAATAACTCTGGAACGCTTCAACTGATCCCACTAGTTATGAGAATGTTTTTTCATGACATATATTTCATTATAGTGGTAAAATTTCTTTGATATGACTTGCGTTTATTTGTAAAAAAAAACAAAACGTAAATTTGGCTAAAATTTTGAAAATTTTGCAATTTTCAAACTTTTAATTTTTATGCCCTTAAATCAGAGAGATATGTCACACAAATTGGTTAATAAATAACATTTCCCACATGTCTACTTTCCATCAGCACAATTTTTGAAAAAATTTTTTTTAGGAAGCTATAAGGGTTAAAAGTTGATCAGCAATTTCTCATTTTCCAACATGCAAATTGCCTCTTCAGAGAAAAAGAGGACTTGAACTCTATAGTGCCACCTTTTGGAAGCAGCAATCCTGCAGGTCACAATCAACCCTTTAACAAGTCGTGCAATATGACTTAGGATAATAGCCATTAAACATTGAAGAAGTTTATTAACCCTTCAGGTGCTTCATAGGAGTTTTTGGAATGTGGGGAAAAAAATTAACATTTAACTTTTTTCACAAAAATATTGCTTTAAACCCATTTTTCTTTTTTTTTTCAAGGGTAACAAGAGAAAATGGACCTAAAAATTTGTTGTGCAATTTCTCCTGAGCATGCCGATACCCCATATGTGGGGGAAAACCACTGTTTGGGCGCACGGCAGAACTGGGAAGAGAAGGAGCGCCATTTGACTTTTTGAATGCAAAATTTGCTGGAATAATTAGCGGACACCATGTCGCGTTTGAAGTGCCCCTGATGTGCCTAAACAGTGTAAACCCCCCACAATTGACACCATTTTGGAAACTAGATCCCTTAAGGAATTTATCTAGACTTGTGGTGAGCACCTTGAACCCCCAGGTGCTTCACAGAATTTCACAACTTTGATCTGTGAAAATGAAAAAAAAATATATTTTTCCCACAAAAATGTTGTTTTAGCCCCGAATGTTTTCGTTTTCACAAGGATAGCAGGAGAAAATTGACCTCAAAATTTGTTGTGCAATTTCTCCTGATTACACTGATGCACCATATGTGGTCGAAAACTACTTTTGAGGCACAGTGCAAAGCTCAGAAGGGAAGAAGCGCCATATTGGAGTTCAGATTTTGTTAGAATGGTTTGAGGGTGCCATGTCACATTGGCAGAACCCCTGAGGTGCCAGAACAACAGAAACCCACATATGTGCCCCCCCATCTACACCCCCCAATGAATTCATCTAGGGGTGCAGTGGTCGTATTGACACCACATGTGCCTCATAGAATTTTATACCATTGAGCGGTGAAGAAAGAATAAATTACATTTTTACCACTAAAATGGTAGCCTCAAGTTTTTAATTTTTCTAAGGACTAATAGGAGAAATTTTTTACAACAAACTGAGGTCCATTTTTTCCTGACTATGCCAATACCCTACATGTAATTGGGAAATACTTCTCAGGCACAGTGCAAAGCTCAGAAGGGAAGGAGCGCCATATTACAGTGCAGATTTTACTGTTATAGTTTGCAGGTGCCATGGCCCACTTGGAGATCCCCCCCCCCCATAGGTGACTCCATTTTACAAACTAAACCAATCAATGAATTAATCTAGGGTTGTAGTGATCATATTGACACCACAGGTGGGTCACAGAGTTTTGTACCATTGGGCAGTGAAGAAAAAATTACTACATTTTTACCACCAAAATTTTGTTTTAGCCCAAGATTGTACATTTTCACACAGAGAAGTGGGTAAAAATCCCACAATTTCTGCTGAACGTGGCAATACCCCAAATGTGGCTGTACAGTACTGTTTAGCCACACAGCGAGTCTCTTGAGTGACTGAACGATATTTGCCTCCAGGAGTGCAGATTTTCCTAGATTAGTTTGCAGACTCCATATACAGAGCCCCTAAGTGCTAGAAGAGCAGAATCCCCCTCAAGTGACCTCATTTTGGAAATTATACCCCTTTGGGAATTTATTTACAGGTGTCATGACAATTTTGACTCCATGGGTGTTTTCCAGAATCAAGCAGCAATGGATATTGCTGAGTGAAAATTGCAAACTGCCGTTGTAGTGACCAGTATGTTGTAGTTACCACTACATGTAGTGATCAGTACGTGGTAGTGACCAGTACATGATAGTGACCAACTCATGCTTCTGGAGACATGCACCTGTAAATTAGACGGGCTCTTATCGCTACAGAAATGCCAAACATGTGGACGCTAAATGTGGTTTAGGCACACTGGGGCTCAGAAGGTACGGAGAGCATTTGGATTTGGCAGCGTAGAATTTGCTGGATTTCTTTTGGGGGGCGTGGAGCCATAGCGCTTTTCCAGAGTCTTTGTACTACTAGTAATGTGGAAGCCCCTATATTTCCATTAATACATGGTGGACCTGAGTGGGGACTTGCATTTTTTGTGGATTGAGTTGAAACTTTTGTTGGGAACATTTTACATAATATTTTGGATCACATTTATCCTGCGCTCTACGATGAGCACTTACATGGGGGTTTCCATCTAAATCTCTGAATCACATGATTCAAATGAAATCCCAGAGGGATCCACTCACTATAATGAGGCAGCAGAGTTACTCTAGACTCTGTTTGGCCTCTGTTCAGCAGTGTTCTTCTTTTCAGAAGTGCACAAAACTCTGGCCGACAGAATTTTTCTGCATGCCTAAAAAGACGGACATTGCCGGATAACAGGCCAGACTGCGTCCACAGTGCCTCCACCTGCCTCATTATAGGGAATCTTCCACTGGTGGTTCCATCTGAATAACATATTTCAGAGATTTACACGGAAACCCCGGTGTAAGCGCTCAGCGCAGAACGCAAGATAAATGTTTGCTGAGCCTTACAGCAATCTTTGTGAGGCAGAATAAGCAAATCAACAGCAGGTGAAGAATTGGTTTTATTTATTGTTTACGCCGTTCCTCGTGTGGCATAAGTGATTAGATGACTTTATTTTTCGGGTCTGTGCCATTACAACGATACCAGATTTATATCGGGTTTTTTATGTTTGGCGGCTGTCACATACTAACCCCTTAAGCCCCGCGGGTGGTTTGCACGTTAATGACCGGGCCAATTTTTACAATTCTGACCACTGTCACTTTATGAGGTAATTACTCTGGAACGCTTCAAGGGATCCCCCTGATTCTGAGATTGTTTTTTCGTGACATATTGTACTTCATGATTGTGGAAAAATTTCTTCGATATCACTTGCGTTTATTTGTGAAAAAAATGGAAATTTGGCAAAAATTTAGAAAATTTTGCAATTTTCAAAATTTGAATTTTTAAGCCCTGAAATCAGAGTGATATGTCACACAAAAGAGTTAATAAATAACATTTCCCACATGTCTACTTTACATCAGCACAATTTTGGAACCAAAATTTTTTTTTGTTAGGGAGCTATAAGGGTTAAAAGTTGACCAGCGATTTCTCATTTTTCCAACAAAATTTACAAAACCATTTTTTTAGGGACCACATCACATTTGAAGTCACTTTGAGAGGTCTTTATGACAGAAAATACCCAAAAGTGACATCATTCTAAAAACTGCACCCCTCATGGTGCTCAAAACCACATTCAAGAACTTTATTAACCCTTCAGGTGCTTCACAGGAATTTTTTGAATGTGGAAGAAAAAAATGAACATTTAACTTTTTTCACAAAAATGTTACTTTAGACCCAATTTTTTTTATTTTCACAGGGGTAACAAGAAAAAATGGACCCCAAAATTTGTTGTGCAATTTCCCCTGGGCACGCAGATACCCAATATTTGGGGAAAAAATACTGTTTGGGCGCACGGCAGGGCTCGGAAGGGAAGGAGCGCCATTTGACTTTTTGATTGTAAAATTTGCTTGAATAATTAGCGGACGCCATGTTGTGTTTGGAGAGCCTATGTGTGCCCAAACTTTGGAGCTCCCCCACAAGTGACCCCATTTTGGAAACTAGACCCCACAAGGCACCTTTCTAGATGCATAGTGAGCACTTGGAACCCCCAGGTGCTTCACAAATTGATTCGTAACAATGAAAAAGTGAAAAAAAACCCCACTTTTTCATTTTTATGAATCAATTTGTGAAGCACCTGAGGGTTCCAAGTGCTCACAATGCATCTAGATAGGTGCCTTTGGGGGTCTAGTTTCCAAAATGGGGTCACTTGTGGGGGAGCTCCAATGTTTGGGCACACAGCGGCTCTCCAAACGCAACATGGTGTCGCTAACAATTTGAGCCGATTTTCCGTTAAATTTGTTAGAGGACACCATGTTGCATTTAGAGAGTCCCTGTGTGCCCAAACATTGGAGCTCCCCCACAAGTGACCCCATTTTGGAAACTAGACCCCCCAAGGCACCTATCTAGATGCATAGTGAGCACTTGGAACCCCCAGGTGCTTCACAAATTGATTCGTAACAATGAAAAAGTGAAAAAAAAAACACTTTTTCATTTGTATGAATCAATTTGTGAAGCACCTGAGGGTTCCAAGTGCTCACTATGCATCTAGATAGGTGCCTTGGGGGGTCTAGTTTCCAAAATGGGGTCACTTGTGGGGGAGCTCCAATATTTGGGCACACAGCGGCTCTCTAAATGCAACATGGTGTCCGCTAACAAATTTAACGCAAAATTGTCTCAAATTGTTAGCGACACCATGTTGCGTTTGGAGAGCTGCTGTGTGCCCAAACATTGGAGCTCCCCCACAAGTGACCCCATTTTGGAAACTAGACCCCCCAAGGCACCTATCTAGATGCATAGTGAGCACTTGGAACCCCCAGGTGCTTCACAAATTGATTCGTAACAATGAAAAAGTGAAAAAAAAAACACTTTTTAATTTTTATGAATCAATTTGTGAAGCACCTGGGGGTTCCAACTGCTCACTATGCATCTAGATAGGTGCCTTGCGGGGTCTAGTTTCCAAAATGGGGTCACTTGTGGGGGAGCTCCAATGTTTGGGCACACAGGGACTCTCTAAATGCAACATGGTATCCGCTAACAAATTGAATGGAAAATCGGCTCAAATTGTTAGCGGACACCACATTGCGTTTGGAGAGCCCCTCTGTGCCCAAACTTTGGAGCTCCCCCACAAGTGACCCCATTTTGGAAACTAGACCCCGCAAGGCACCTTTCTAGATGCATAGTGAGCACTTGGAACCCCCAGATGCTTCACAAATTGATTCGTAATAATGAAAAAGTGAAAAAAAAAACACTTTTTCATTTTTACGAATCAATTTGTGAAGCACCTAGGGGTTCCAAGTGCTCACTATGCATCTAGATAGGTGCCTTGGGGGGTCTAGTTTCCAAAATGGGGTCACTTGTGGGGGAGCTCCAATGTTTGGGCACACAGGGACTCTCTAAATGCAACATGGTATCCGCTAACAAATTGAATGGAAAATCGGCTCAAATTGTTAGCGGACGCCACATTGCGTTTGGAGAGCCCCTCTGTGCCCAAACTTTGGAGCTCCCCCACAAGTGACCCCATTTTGGAAACTAGACCCCCCAAGGCACCTTTCTAGATGCATAGTGAGCACTTGGAACCCCCAGGTGCTTCACAAATTGATTCGTAATAATGAAAAAGTGAAAAAAAAAAACACTTTTTCATTTTTATGAATCAATTTGTGAAGCACCTGGGGTTCCAAGTGCTCACTATGCATCTAGATAGGTGCCTTGGGGGGTCTAGTTTCCAAAATGGGGTCACTTGTGGGGGAGCTCCAAAGTTTGGGCACACAGGGACTCTCCAAATGCAACATGATATCCGCTAACAATTTGAGCCGACAATTTGTTAGCGGATATCATGTTGCATTTGGAGAGTCCCTGTGTGCCCAAACATTGGAGCTCCCCCACAAGTGACCCCATTTTGGAAACTAGACCCCCCAAGGCACCTATCTAGATTCATAGTGAGCACTTGGAACCCCAGGTGCTTCACAAATTGATTCATAAAAATGAAAAAGTGTTTTTTTTTTCACTTTTTCATTTTTACGAATCAATTTGTGAAGCACCTGGGGGTTCCAAGTGCTCACTATGCATCTAGAAAGGTGCCTTGGGGGGTCTAGTTTCCAAAATGGGGTCACTTGTGGGGGAGCTCCAAAGTTTGGGCACACAGGGGCTCTCCAAACGCAATGTGGTGTCCGCTAACAATTTGAGCCGATTTTCCATTCAATTTGTTAGCGGATACCATGTTGCATTTAGAGAGTCCCTGTGTGCCCAAACATTGGAGCTCCCCCACAAGTGACCCCATTTTGGAAACTAGACCCCCCAAGGCACCTATCTAGATTCATAGTGAGCACTTGGAACCCCAGGTGCTTCACAAATTGATTCATAAAAATGAAAAAGTGTTTTATTTTCACTTTTTCATTTTTACGAATCAATTTGTGAAGCACCTGGGGGTTCTAAGTGCTCACTATGCATCTAGATAGGTGCCTTGGGGGGTCTAGTTTCCAAAATGGGGTCACTTGTGGGGGAGCTCCAATGTTTGGGCACACAGGGGCTCTCCAAACGCAACATGGCGTCCGCTAACAATTTGAGCCGATTTTCCATTCAATTTGTTAGCGGACACCATGTCGCGTTTGGAGAGCCCGTGATGTGCCTAAACAGTGGAGCTCCCCCACAAGTGTCCCCATTTTGGAAACTATACCCCTCAAGGATTTTATTAAGGTGTATAGTGAACATTTTGAACCCAGAGGTATGGCACATTATTTGTTTACATTAGGTCATCATATTGAATAAGTTGTCATTATTCTTGAGCGCAAGTGCTCGCTACTTGAGTTTGCATCGGGTACTCAGGTATGCACCATGTACAGCGTGTGCTCGAGTGACATGCTCGAGTCCCTGCTCCGCATGTTTCACGGTTATTAGACACCCAAAAAAAAACATGCGGGGATCGCTCGTGCATGGCAGGCAATCCCCGTAAAGTTTTTTGGCCGCGAAGCATATGGGGCAGAGACTCGAGCATGTCACTCAAATACCCACGATACTCAATGCATACCAGAGCACCCGATGCAAACTCAAGTAGCGAGCACTTGCTCTCAACACTAGTCGCCATATCGTCATCTTTTTTTCTTACTTTTGAAAAAAATCCCAACCCTAGCCCCAGCACAACCCTAGCCCCAGCACAACCCTAGCCCTAGCACAACCCTAGCCCCAAACCCAGCCCTAACCCTAGCCCAATCCTAACCCAAGAGTTTATTTTTGACGCCGTTCCTTGTGCGGTATAAGTGATTAGACGACTTTATTCTTCGGGTCGGTGTGATTACAGCAATGCCAGAATCATATGGGGTTTTTATGACTGACAGCTGTCACACACTAAAAAGACGCATTTTTTGTAAAATCTAGTTTTTGCATCGCCATATTTTGAGAGCTATAATTTTTCCAGATTTTGGCAGACAGTCATGTGACGGCTCGTTTTTTGCGGGATGACTTGACGTTGTTATTGGTGCCATTTTCAGGCACGTGACATTTTTTGATCGCTTTCTATTCCGATTTTTGGGAGGCAGAATAAACAAAAACCAACAATTCAGGAATTGTTTTTTTTTTTTTTTTTTATTCTGTTCCGCGTGTGGTAAAATTGATGAGGCAGCTTTACTCTTCGGGTCAGTATGTTTACAACGGTACCACATTTGTATCATTTTTCTATGTTTTGGCGCTTATACACAATAAAAGCTATTTTATAGAAAAAAATATTTTTTAGTATCGCTTTATTCTGAGAGCTATAACTTTTTTATTTTTCGGCTGATGGAGCTATATGGTGGCTTGTTTTTTGCGGGACGAGATGACGTTTTCAGCGGTATCATTTTTATTTATATGCGTCTTTTTGATCGCGTGTTATTCCACTTTTTGTTTGGCAGTATGGTGATAAAGCATTGTTTTTTGCTTGGTTTTTTTTTTTTTTTTTTTACCGTGTTCACTGAAGGGGTTAACTAGTGGGACAGTTTTATAGGTCAGGTTGTTCCGGACGCGGCGATACCAAATATGTGTACTTTTATTGTTTTTTTTTTATTTTTTTTATAATAATATTTATTGATGGGTACATTATATTTTTATTTTTGGTGTATTATTTTTTTTATTTTTTTATAATATTTTTGCACATTTTTTTTTTTTTTTTTTTCCACTTTCACACAGTTTATCCACTTTATTACTTTGTCCCACTCTGGGACTTTCACTTTTTTTTTCTGATCGCCTGCATGGCACAGGAATGGAGCACCATCCCTATGCCATGAAGGCTGTCAGAAGTGCACAGTGTGAAGATTGCTTGGAGATGCACTGCGCATGTCCAAGCAATCTTCCTGCTCTCTGGTGACCCGGATGTTGTCATGACGACATCGGGTCGTCATGGCAACACCCGGGAAGCCTTTGCAGACTGCGCTGGAAGCCGGAAGAGGAGGTGAGTATCGCCGATCACCTCCCCTTGCCCCCGCAATGCCGCGATCGACTTCGATCGACTTCGATCGCAGCATCGCGGGGGTTAATGTGCTGGGAGCGGTGCGTGACCGCTCCCTGCACATAGTACCGGGTGTCAGCTGTGACAATCAGCTGCCACCCGGCGGCGATCGCGCCCGCACAGCCTGTGTGCGCGCGCGATAGCGATGACGTACTAATACGGGTCTGGCTCTTAAGTCCCAGGGCACAGACGCGTATTAGTACGTCAGATGTTATTAAGGGGTTAAAAGACGCTTTTTTTTGCAAAAACTAATTTTTGCATTGCCGTACTTTGAGAGCTCTAATTTTTCCATATTTCGGCCGACGGAGACATGTTATGGCTTGTTTTTTGCGGGACGAGTTGACGTTTTTATTGGTATCATTTTCGTGCACATGATTTTTTTGATCACTTTCTATTACGATTTTTGGGAGGCAAAATGAACATAGCCCATCAATTCAGGAATTGTTTGTATTTTTTATGCCATTCCATGTGTGGTAAAATTGATAAGGCAGGTTTATTCTTTGGGTCAGTACGTTTACAGCGATACCACATTTATATCGTTTTTGTATGTTTTGGCTCTTTTACGCAATAAAAACTATTTTATAGAAAAATGTATTATTTTTGCATTGCTTTATTCTGAGAGCTATAACTTTTTTATTTTTCTGCTGATGGAGCTGTATGGCGGCTTGTGTTTTGCGTGCGGAACAAGAGATACCTGAGTTTTCAGAGATACCATTTTTATTTACATTCGTCTTTTTGATTGTGTTTTACCCCACTTTTTGTTTGGTGATATGATGATACAGCATTGTTTTTTACTCCTTTTTTTTTTTTTTACGGTGTTCTGTGAAGGGGTTAACTAGTGTGCCATTTTTATGGGGAAGGTCGTTACGGATGCGGCGATATCTAATATGTGTACTTTTTTTATTTTTTTACATTTTATTACAAATTTATCAGTACAATATATATATTTTTTTATTATATTCAGATTTTTTTAAAAAAATAAGTTTACAATTTTTTTTTTTACTTTTTTTAACTTAGTCCCACTACGAGACTTTCACATTTAGCAGTCTGATTGCAGTTATAAGGCATAGCAGTCCCTCTGCCTGCTCGCTAAATGCTGTGATCGCAGCATTTAGGGAGTTAAAGTGTCAGCTGTCAGAATCAGCTGTCACCTGACGATCGCACGCGCACAGAGGCTGGAGGTACTCGGTACGTACTTACCAACCAGGACGTACTGAGTACTTCCAAGGTCTGTAAGGGTTTAAAGGGAATCTGTTAGTAGGATCAACCCTCCGAAATCATCTATATGGGCATGTAGATAATAAGAAACTGAGTAAAATGATACCTTGATATCTGCGATCCAATGTATTATTCCAGAGAAATCCACGTTTTTCTTATATGTAAATGAGCTGTTATGAGAGACAGAGACCCTGGATCCAGAGATGTATCACTTACTGGGTTGCTTGCTATAGTTTTGATAAAATAATTGTTTTATCAGAAGATTATCACTAGAGGACTAGTAAACCTGCTGCCACATATTCCTCCATATTCATGAGCTCTGTATAACCCTACCACTGACTGGCAGCTTTATGCCTTTGCACAGTGTATACAGGTCATAGAAAACTGAATAAAATTATACTTTGATATCTGTATTCCAAAGTCTTAATCCAGAGAAAGCAATGTTTTTCTTATATGTAAATGAGCTGTTAAGATCTATGGGCTGTACACTGTACAATTATTTTATCAAAACTATAGCAAGCAACCAGGGGAGGAGTCCTGAGGAGATAATTTGCATATTCCCACTGCATTTTGGGGTAAGTGAAGAGTCTCCGCGAGCTCAAAGAACACTGGATTTTGGCTGTTGGAGCTGAAAAGAGGACATCGGTAAACCAGGGGAGGAGTCCTGAGGAGATAATTTGCATATTCCCACTGCATTTTGGGGTAAGTGAAGAGTCTCCGCGAGCTCAAAGAACACTGGATTTTGGCTGTTGGAGCTGAAAAGAGGACATCGGTAAACCAGGGGAGGCTTTGAGGCTTTTTTTTTAAACTTTTTTCACTGTTTTCAGAACATTAACAGTAAGAACATGGAAGAGTCCAGGAGCCATTTGGTGAGCTGCATATCCTGCTACATGTTCACAGACTTGCCAGTGGAAAAGCCAAACTTCACATGCCAGAAATGCAAGCTTGTGTCCCTGTTGGAGGAAAAGTTGCGAAATCTAGAAGAGAGGTTAACTACCTTGAAAATCATTAAGGAAGGTGAAGAGTTCTTAGACAGAGCAGAATTATCTCTTCATGATTCAGAAAGAGAAGAAATTCGAACTGCACCTGACGAAACAGAGGAATGGAAGCATGTGACCCACAGAAGCAGGAGGATCGAGAGGCAGTCAGCACCCATACTGCTCAGGAACCAGTACCAGGCTCTCACGCAGGAGAACCATGAAGAAATACAGCAAGATAAGACTTTGCCAGCAATGAATAACCTTGTAAGCCCTCAGAATCCTCCTGGATGGAGAAAGAAGAATGTTGTGAAGAAAAAACGGAGAGTGGTGGTCATGGGGGATTCCCTGTTAAGAGGAACAGTGTTATGTTCTGCTACCAAAGCTAAGGAAAGAGAGGAGATCTGTCCCTACTATAAGACTCAGCTGAATCCCTACGATGTAACAGGGAACCTGATCCTGCGATCAGACCTGCTAAAGTCCTAATCTAGTCTGTACGGAGACCTATAGATTTGGGGAGGGAATCCCTACAAGTACTAAGGACTGGGAGGAATATGGGACACCTCCTAACAGAAATAGTAGCAGACAGACGAACAAACAAAATAGATAGAACCTAGAGGTCCGTAGACCAAGCAAACTAACAGAGTTAGATACAGAGCACAGGCTAGCTAGAAAGTAGATATACAATGAAGTCCAGCAAAGCCAGAAGGGCGGAGCAGGATTAAATAGGCCAACAAGGTCATGTGACCAGCAAAGGAAAAAAAACCTAACAGCAAGGTTCTAACAGTACCCCCCCTTCTAAGAGGATCCTCCGGATCCCCTAGGACCAGGCTTATCAGGAAATCTCCTGTGAAACGCTCTGATAAGTCTGGACGCGGAAACATCATCTGACCTCACCCAAGAGTTATCCTCGGGTCCGAAACCTTTCCAGGCCACAAGATACTGCAAACTACCTCTATACCGTCTAGAGTCAAGGATGCGAGAAATTTCATATTCCCCGTCCTCCACCACCGGAGGAACAGAGGCAGAGGCGTCACCATCCGACACAACAGCTTTTTTTAACAGAGAGACATGAAAGACCGGATTAATTCTCCAGGAGGTAGGAACCTCCAACCTAACAGCAGATTGGTTGACAACCTGAAGCACCTTAAAGGGCCCTACAAACTTGGGACCCAATTTCTTAGAAGGAATCCTCAACCGCAGATTCCTAGAGGACAACCAAACCATGTCACCAACAGCGAACAAAACCTCCTGTCGTTTCCTATCAAAGTAGTCTTTAGATTTTCTGTTGGCCTCCTGAAGATTACCACGCACATCCGTCCAAACTCTTTCCAAATCACCGGAAAAATTCTCCTCCTCAGGCACGGCAGATCCCAACTTGGAGAACGACCCAAACGACGGATGTCTCCCAGAACAACAAAAAAAAGGCGAACAACCAGCAGAAGAAGATGTATGATTGTTCAGAGCAAATTCGGCAAGTGGCAGAAACTCAGACCACCCCTCTTGATTGTCTGCCACAAAACAACGCAAGAACTGCTCAACATCCTGGTTTTTCCTTTCTGTCTGGCCATTAGATTCAGGATGATATCCGGACGAAAACGACAAATGAATTCCCAACCTGTCACAAAAGGCACGCCAAAAACGAGCCACGAACTGAGGACCCCTATCAGAAACAATGTCAGTAGGAACGCCATGAAGTCTGACAATTTCCTTGACAAAGGCCTTAGCGAGAGTTTTAGCGCAGGGCAGTTTGACGAAGGGAACCAAGTGACACATCTTGCTAAAACGGTCCACGACCACCCAGATGACAGTAAAACCCTCAGAGGGGGGAAGGTCAGTTATAAAGTCCATAGCCAAATGTGTCCAAGGAGCACTGGGGACCTCCAAAGGACAAAGCAACCCCGCAGCAGGAGTATGTGAGGACTTAGATCTAGCACATATAGTACATTGGCGCACCCACTTAATGACTTCCTTCTGCCATCCAGGCCACCAAAAACTGCGACCCACCAGTCTCTTGGTCTCAGAGATTCCGGGATGACCTGCCAACCGAGATTCGTGACACTCAACAAACAAATCTCTCCTAAAGGTCCCAGGCACAAACAACCTCCCATGAGTAGTGTTAGAAGGGGGGGTACTGTTAGAACCTTGCTGTTAGTTTTTTTTTCCTTTGCTGGTCACATGACCTTGTTGGCCTATTTAATCCTGCTCCGCCCTTCTGGCTTGGCTGGACTTACTGTTATGTTCTGCTACCAAAGCTAAGGAAAGAGAGGAGATCTGTCCCTACTATAAGACTCAGCTGAATCCCTACGATGTAACAGGGAACCTGATCCTGCGATCAGACCTGCTAAAGTCCTAATCTAGTCTGTACGGAGACCTATAGATTTGGGGAGGGAATCCCTACAAGTACTAAGGACTGGGAGGAATATGGGACACCTCCTAACAGAAATAGTAGCAGACAGACGAACAAACAAAATAGATAGAACCTAGAGGTCCGTAGACCAAGCAAACTAACAGAGTTAGATACAGAGCACAGGCTAGCTAGAAAGTAGATATACAATGAAGTCCAGCAAAGCCAGAAGGGCGGAGCAGGATTAAATAGGCCAACAAGGTCATGTGACCAGCAAAGGAAAAAAAACCTAACAGCAAGGTTCTAACAAACAGAGGCCGCTATCTGCAGACCAGACATAACCTCAAGAGAAATGTGCTGTCTTCCAGGAGCAAAAATTAAAGATGTGTCTGACAGGATATCAAGACTCTTCAGACCTACAGATCACTACCCATTCCTGCTAATACATGTGGGGACAAATGACACCGCAAGAAAGGACCTGGAAACCATCTGCAGTGACTTTGAAGACTTAGGCAAGAAAGTGAAAGAATTGGGAGCGCAGGTGGTCTTCTCATCCATCCTCCCAGTGGATGGCCATGGAACAATGAGGTGGAATAAGATTCTACAGGTGAACAACTGGCTACGTCGATGGTGCCGTCAACAAGGATTTGGATTTCTGGATCACGGAATGAATTACCTATACGATGGACTACTTGCTAGAGATGGGGTGCACCTTACGAAGACTGGAAAACATGTATTTGGAAGTCGCCTTGCTACACTCATCAGAAGAGCTTTAAACTAGAACAATGTGGGAAGGGAAGCAAAAGGCCAGAAAAAGCCATACAGCTGACAAATACTATTGAGATCTCTGCTACTGGAAGTGGAAAGGAAGAACAAAGACAAAACAATTTAAATAATAAAAATATGGGAGGAAGAGAAACCAATCACAAACTAAAATGTTTTTATACAAATGCACAAAGCATGGGCAACAAACAAGGAGAATTGGAACTACTAATGCAGGAAAAGGAATATGATGTCATTGGAATCACTGAAACTTGGTGGGACGATACACATGATTGGAATGAAAGGCTAAAAGGATACAACTTATTTGCAAGAAACAGACTTGATAAACGAGGAGGAGGTGTCGCATTGTATGTTAGAAAAGCGTATATCTGCACAGAGATTGAAGCTTCAGAGACTGGGAGTTCTGTGGAAACTGTTTGGGTAAGAATACAAGGAGAGAACAACGGAAAGGACACCATTGTAGGCATTTACTACAGGCCACCTGGGCAAGCTGAAGATATGGAGGAACTCTTTATGTATCAAATGACCAAGTTCTCCAAAAAATATGACGTAGTGGTCATGGGAGATTTCAACTATCCAGACATTTGTTGGGAATCTCTCTCAAGTAAAACTAACAGGTCAAGCAAATTCTTATCCTCTCTTGCTGACAACTTTATCTTCCAAAAGGTAGGGGAGAAAACAAGGGGATCTGCTACTTTGGATCTAATCCTTATAAACAGGGAGGAAATGGTTGAGGAGGTAAAGGTGGCTGGGACCCTAGGAGGCAGCGATCATGCTATTATAGAATTTTGGATAACTAGAGGAGGAAGACATGTGAAGACTCAAACTTCAAGGTTAGATTTTAGAAAGGCAGATTTTAAGAGACTCAGAAAGAGAATAGGAGGGATCCAATGGCTGAATGTCCTTAAGGACAAAAATGTCCAGGAAGGATGGGAAATTTTTAAAAATGAGATTCTCAAAGCACAATCGTTAACAATCCCGAAAAGTAGGAAGAATGGGAAGCATTTAAGGAAACCAGGATGGATGAACACAGAACTTAAACACATGCTAAAAAGAAAGAAAGAAATGTTTATTAAATGGAAAGAGGGAGGCATATCTAAAGAAGATTATAATGCAGTCTGCAGATCCTGCAGGGCACGTATCAGGATAGCTAAAGCTGACAATGAATTAAGGCTTGCAAGAGATGTCAAAAGCAATAAAAAAGGATTTTGGGGGTATGTCAAAAGTAAAAGAAAAGTCAAAGATGCTATAGGATTTTTACAGGATGAAAATGGAGAAATGGTAAGAGAGGATGTTGAGAAGGCCGAACTTTTTAATTCCTATTTTGCATCTGTTTTCTCTCAGAAAAAAAATGTAACATCAACTGATCTTCACTGTCCTTTTAAAGGAATAGAGGAATCCAAGTTATCTGTAAACAGAAAGATTGTGAGGGAATATTTAGCTAACATAAATGAGTTCAAGTCTCCAGGTCCAGATGAATTACACCCCAGAGTACTGAAGGAGATCGTAGAAGAAATTTTAGAACCACTCTCCATAATCTTTGAAAATTCTTGGAGAACAGGAGAAGTCCCAGAAGACTGGAGAAGAGCAAATGTTGTTCCTATCTTCAAAAAGGGGAAGAAGGTGGACCCAGGGAACTATAGGCCGGTGAGTCTGACTGCTATACCAGGAAAGATCTTTGAACAAATTATTAAACAACATGTATGTAAGTACATGGATAAGAATGAAGTGATTAACCAGAGTCAGCATGGGTTTGTAACTAACAAGTCATGTCAGGCTAACTTAATTTCCTTCTATGACAGAATCACTGACTGGGTGGATCAGGGAAATGCTGTAGATATAGTATATCTTGACTTCAGCAAAGCATTTGACAAAGTATCTCACACCATCCTTATTGAAAAAATGACCAAGTATGCAATGGACCAGGCAACTGTTAGGTGGATTCATAACTGGCTTAGTGATCGGACTCAAAGGGTGGTTGTAAATGGTTTCACATCCAGCTGGATGAATGTCTCAAGTGGGGTACCGCAGGGCTCCGTCCTGGGACCTGTATTGTTCAACATCTTTATCAATGATTTAGATGAAGGAATTGAGGGTAAACTGATTAAATTTGCTGATGACACAAAGCTAGGAGGGATAGCTAATACTAGAGAAGAGAGAGAGAGGATTCAAAAAGACCTAAATAAACTGGAGCAGTGGGCAGCAACCAACAGAATGGTTTTTAACAGGGAAAAATGCAAAGTACTACATCTGGGCAATAAAAATGAAAAAAGCATATACAGAATGGGAGGAATAGAGCTAAGCAACAGTACATGTGAAAAAGACTTAGGTATACTAATAGATCATAGACTGAACATGAGTCAACAGTGTGATGCAGCAGCAAAAAAGGCAAATACAATTCTGGGATGTATTAACAGAAGCATACAGTCTAGATCGCGTGAAGTCATTATCGGTCTTTGCTCCTCTTTGGTCAGACCTCATCTGGAATACTGTGTACAGTTTTGGGCACCACATTTTAAAAAAGACATAGACAAACTGGAGCAAGTTCAGAGAAGAGCGACCAGAATGGTGACTGGTCTGCAAACCATGTCCTATGAGGAACGGTTGCAGGATTTGGGAATGTTTAGCTTGCAAAAAAGAAGACTGAGAGGAGACTTAATAGCTGTCTACAAATATGTCAAGGGCTGTCACATTGTAGGAGGATCATCTTTATTCTCATTTGCACAAGGAAAGACTAGAAGCAATGGGATGAAACTAAATGGGAGGAGACACAGATTAGATATTAGAAAAAACTTTTTGACAGTTAGGGTGATTAATGAATGGAACAGGCTGCCACGAGAGGTGGTGAGTTCCCCTTCAATGGACGTCTTCAAACAGAGGCTGGACAGACATCTGTCTGAGATGATTTAGTGAATCCTGCTTTGAGCAGGGGGTTGGACCAGATGACCCAGGAGGTCCCTTCCAACTCTACCATTCTATGATTCTATGATTCTATGATTCTATGAACCCAGTAAGTAATACATCTCTGGAATCAGGGTCTCTGTCTCTACAATATACTGCTTTCAGACTAGATGACAGATTCCCATTTAGGCTGGATTGTGTAAAACCTAGCAGTGGGACACTCTGTTATCAGAATATTAGAGGAGCACTCTTATAAAACAAATGGATTGTGCAAAGGGGACAACCTTTTAAAAAATCATATAAGCACCTTTGTAACATAACATTGTTGTTGGGATTGTGTCCTCTAATGGGAGAGGGATAGTAAGCTCAATATCACTGGCAATTCTTTAGTAATACAAAACATTTGCAGTCTTTCTATACACTATCGATAGAAGCTGTCCTAATGTTTTGACATTTTAATGGTACTGTTTAATTTTTTTTTACATTTAGAAAAGACCGATTCCTGATTTAACTTGTAGATTTCAGTAATGGTTTGGCAATCTAGTGAAGAACATGACAGTGACTTTTCTCATTACAAAGGAAAAACTGTGCTTTCATTCTAATGTAGCAGTGAAGCAGAACATTCTCTACGGATTGTGACGCTAAGAATATGTTTGGACCCTTGGGAAATCCTAGGGATTTAATTATGCATTATGAATAAGCTATGTTTATTTAAATAGCAATTAGGCAAGCTTTGTAATTGAGGTTGAAGAATGAAATTATACACCCTACCTCATAACATTATCCCCATATGTCATATATATCAGCATAGAAACATAAGGTGAGTTTAGCTACATATTTGATTATCGCAAAAGAAGGCGTAGAGGGTTATCTCCCATCGTTCGCTAGGATTAGCTCCTAGGTGGGCCCCAATATAAGATCTATAAAAGTGCCCTGATTTACCATGTGCTGATTTTAAAATTTGCTAAAGGGATTTGGGCTTTTGGACTGCTACCTCTGCAATGCATATAGCTACACACCGGGAATGTATTTTTCAGACTTGTAATTGAAAATTAATTTTTCTTATTTAGCAGATTAATATTCTGCAGTGAAGAAATATTCTCATAAGTCTCTGCTTACATCATTGTTATGGCTTTCATTTATAATGGAAACCATAATGCTGTGTTAGATCTCTTGACTTTTAATTTGTTCCGACAAGCTGCAACTAGCTCTATATTTCCATGTAAAAATGGTGGTATCTCTAATGGAGAGCATCCAATACAAGCTTAAGCAGAGCCTCGGATAGTAAGGAGGCCATGAAATGATTTTAAAAGGGTTGTCCACTACTTGGACAACTCCTTCTGAATACCCCAAGTAAAATACAACACTTCTACTCACCTCCGGTGCCAGTGCCCTTCCAGAGGTATCGGCACTGGTTCCCCGAGGCTTGCATGACATAACAATGATCCATGCGGCAAATCAGCACTGGCTTCACTCTCCCCTCCTTCTGACAAATCAAGACATCTGAAGGAAGTGAGAGCTGCTGTTGCTGTAGGAAAGGAGAGTAAAGTAAGATTGGCCACAGTGATCGCGTGACATAATGTCAAGCGAGCCCCGGGGAAGTCAAAGCCAGCACTGCTGGAATGGCATCGGGGGTGAGTGTGTTATTATTTTACTGGGAATAAACTTAAGGGGTGTCGGAGTAGACAACCCCTCTAAAAATAAATAAATAAATAATAAAAATAATAATAATAATAAAAAAAACATTAATAGTGCATGATGGGAATAGAGTTTTATCCTCAATATATATCCATTTAAGATTTGCTTTTCTATTTTTAGTATGAAGAAGACGTGTTGGACTGTTGCTTCCTTCTTCTAGACCGTAGTGGGCTCAAACCAGCAGCAAGGAGGGACCCTGTCATTTTGTCAAGGAAATTCTCAGCTTTAGTATGTTTTACACCAGATTTGAAATTTTGTATCTCATCATTGTGTGTATACAATGCAAAGAACTATTTTATGTATAATATTTTAAATGTATAATGATCTGTGAATGTTATCCCTTAAATAAAGAAACAAAAATATAATAGTCAAATTATCAGGCATCATAGTATGGGGTCAGGTCCATTTTTCTAATAATTAGCAGCACAGAAATATTGCGATGTTTGGCTAGTTGTTCTTTCAACAACGTAACAAATGAATTTCAAATCTATTGCTTACTACTATTTCATCTAAAAGTGCAAAAATTAATCATCAGGGAAACTTAAAGGAAACTTGTCATGCAGGGGTCACACTAGCGCATAACACGGCCGAGAGCTATGCAATGTTTTATCGGATAACACTCGGCCCAATGTTATACTGTCGGGCAGAGTAGATCAGGGATTATTTTCTCATGCCGATTCAGCATGAGAAAACAATCGCAGCATGCTGTGATTGGCAGCGAGACTCGGCTTACTTACAGCCATACAAGTCTATGAACGTGTGTGAAACATTGGACTGCAATCGGATGTCACACAAGTGCAGTCCGATATACGCCGAGACAGGCAATGGAGGAGATGGAGAAATTAATTTCTCTGTCTTCTCCGCACCTGTGCTGCGATCCTCTCATGCAAAAGAATCTAATTAGAGTAGCATGATACTCGGCTCACACTCGCAGCAGAGCTGGAGCCGAGTGTCATTAGCATATCGCATCAGATGCGAAATATCGCATCAGATGCTTTCGCATCTGATGCCATACGCCACTGTGATTTCAGCCTTAGTCAATTTCTTCTGCCCAAATTATGGGCAACATGAAAACCATGGCAGTATAATTTTAAGCCTATCTGCACCATTGCAGCCTAGCATATTTTTTTCCGAAACACTATAGCATTTCAGAGAGAACATACTTAACAGATCCGGCCAGGAACCATAAGCATTGTTAAGTATACTCCGACCTCACTCCCAGCTGGATTCTCCCTGCATAAGTTTAGTTGACGGGAAAGACCTGTCAATCAATTAGAGCTGTGCGGGGAGAAGCCGGCTGCACTAGTCTTGTCTCTGCTTATGGTCCCTGGATGGATCATTAAGATTTTTAGAGAAGAAGATAATCGGTTGCAATCACGCAGCGAGGTTATGGTATGGTTTGGGCAACATGAATCAACTGATAGTTTCCCTTGAAAGCAGCTCTCTCATCAGACTATGATGTCCTATGTAAGGCAGCATAGTATGGGAACGTATGCCCTTCTATTAGCCTAAGCGGTATAATATTTTCTACCATTTGGCTAATCAGAGCGATTATTGAATACACACCAGTATATTCATTAGGAGAGTGCCCCTCCTGCCTGTAATATGCATATAAAGCAGTCAGCCTGCAATCACTATCATGAGGGCAGGGAGAGGCAGGGGAGCACCACACCTTATGATTGCTCATAGTAGATAAATTAAACAATATTCATTTGTTCTGTTTCAGTTAATGGGAAAGCCAACCTGTCCCGACACTATGTTCTTACTTTAAGTGGTATAGTCTGATAACAGATCGACCTTAACAGGTTGCCTTACGATAGACATTTACGGCATATTGACATAATATCTCTTACATGTCTAGTAGATGCAGTCCCCTTTATTAGCAGTGTTGTGTTTACTCAAACTGTCTCTAATACTTTTATTTTATGATCATTTTTATGTCTAACTGTAATCTTTACGGACATGCCAGGCCAGAACTGACCAGCTGTATACTTTCCTTAGGTTAATTCAAATGATGACAGTGGAGTTCTGACGGGAAATTGGTCAGGAAATTATTCTGCGGGATGTTCTCCCACCTCCTGGACAGGAAGCAGTGCAATTCTGCAGAATTATTACAAAACTAAAAGGCCTGTTCTGTTTGGTCAGTGTTGGGTATTCTCCGGAGTGGTGACAACAAGTAAGCCCAAAAACACAGAAAAAGTATTTTATTTATTTTATGTTACTCCTAATCGAACATGGACCACAAGGTCCACGGTACGGGATAGTTCGGACAGTTATTTATGAGACATGGTTTAAATATACAAAATCCAAAGATAGAAAAAGTGGCACTCACCATCCCAAAATAGCACTTTTATTCAAACTTTCATAAAAACATGGATACAGGAGGATACGGGCAGCGTGGTAGACGATGGCTCCAGACTGCACCAGACTACACTTCAACACTGCCGTATCCTCCTGCATCCATGTTTTTATGGAAGTTTGAATAGAAGTGATTTTATGGTATGGTGAGTGCCATTTTTTCAATGTTTGGATTTTGCACTGCCATTACTCATTTGTTGAGGAGTTGTTGGATGGTGCCGGATCGATCTACTGCTTTATAATTTAAATATTTCTTAGATATGGGATTTTTTTTACAAATAGCAGCTCTCTCTGTAAATGGTCCTTTAAAAATATATTCAACATGCATTGTTGATCTCATAGAAAATTAGTTTAGGTAGGACTAAGGTCAGTTTCACACATCCATGTTTTACGGAAAGCGATGTACGGACTGACCATGGGTCTCCTGGCTGAAACCTAAGTGCCTCTTATCTACCTATAAGACTGTTGGATTATGATCAGAAGACCCACGGCCAGTTCGTATGTCTGTTCTTGGACTATGAAACATGGATATGTGAATCTAGCCCAAAAGAGATTTTATATTACTTAAATATTGGTGGCCTATCCCTAAAGGGAATATGTTACCAGGTTTTATCACCTAATCAGAGAGCATCATAATGTAGAGACAGAGACCCTGATTCCAGCAATATGTCATTAATGGGCTCCCTGCTGTAGTTTCAATAAAATCACTGTTTTATCAACAGGAGATTATAACTAGAGGATTAGCAACCCTGCTGCTATGTACTCCTCCATATTCAAGAGCTCTGAATAACCCCACCACACCATTGATTGACAGCTTTGTGTACATTGCACATGGGCAGAAAGCTGCCAATCAGTGGTGTGGGTGGGGTTATACAGACCTCAGAAGTCACATAGATTGTCGATATGCAACAGATAAAACGTGATTTTATCAAAACTGCAGCAAGTAACCTTGTATGTGATACATCGCTGAAATCATGATTTCTAAATTATGCTTCCTTCCAGTTGGGTAGCAAAAACCTGGTGACAGATTCCCTTTAAGATGGCATGCACAGGCCCAGACGCTCATGCGTAGGAGGTTTGATGCCTGGTACTGCAGTTCAGTTTAATTAAAGTGAATGTGACTGACCTGCAGTACCATTTACAGCCACATTCACTTACAAAACCCAAGATAAAAACATAATAAGCAAATACCCTACAGTAAATAAATAACAATAGTGCATGAAAATAATACAGGGTGCTTAGTTAGCATAATTTTGATTAAAAAAAACATAAAAGCCATCCAACCACGGCAAGGTGACCCTATTCGGGATGGTCCTAACCTCTAGTATTAAAACCTTACTATTTGTCAAGTGATGTAATGTAAATAAGGGCTGAGAAGGACTAAGACCCTATATGAATATAATGTCCAGCTCAAGGAAAAGGGAGGCCACACCCTTATTTGCACAGAGCGCAAAAAAACTGAAACAAAAACCTAAAAAGATGAACTGGAGCAGTGCAGCCTTTATCGTATGCTGACTGGAGGAGACCCCTTTGATAAAACATAGATGGGCTCTTCTGAGGACAAGTCTTCAATGTTAAGGGTTTGGAAACCGTTAAGAAATCTAATATCTAATTTGTTACAATAAGTTGTAGCTCATTATTGCTATTATTATTTTCCACCATCTTATTTAACAATCCATCTTAATTATTTCTGGGGCTGGGGTGAAATTAACCTGATATATCCCTTTATCTGTTTTTTTTTCTTTTTCCCTGAAATAGTTATGCGCTGCATTGGGATCCCAGCAAGAAGTGTTACTAACTTTTCTTCAGCTCATGATACTGAGGAGAATCTCAAGATTGATTTTTACATGAACGAGAATGGAGAAAAGATAGATGAATACTGCAGTGATTCCGTTTGGTAAGAGAAGTGCTTCCAAAATACTGACACACCGCTCCTGTATACTCTTTATAGTCATACTGGTCTATATTGCATATGGGATCTATGGCAGGTTCACATGATAATATACAGCATTACCAAAACTTTTTTAACAAAACCTTCTAGCTGCCTTGGGCTGTGCTGAAGCCTTGATTCCTCCCAATGTGCATCTAGTTCTATGTACAAAAATAAAACAAGAATGCAGTAATCCAACAGGAGTTGGGTCCCCCAGCTTATCAAAATTGAATGGCCTATAGTAAGAATAAGCTATTAATGTTAGAGCCTTGAAAAGCCCTTTAAATGAGTTTAATTGGTTGGTAGTTTTTCAAATCATTAGCTATCAAGTTGCTGGCAAAGTGTTTTATATGTCTATGACATATACATTTACAATTACAAAAATTAAATATTTAGGAATGGATCATCGACCATATTACACATATTCATTTAGAATTACAGAATTTATCTGGATTCATAGGAAAGTTGTGTGTTCTAGGAACTTCCATGTGTGGAATGATGTATGGATGAAACGACCAGACCTTCCTAGTGGATATGATGGCTGGCAAGCACTTGATGCAACCCCCCAGGAACCAAGTGAAGGTAAGATGTATGGTGCAAGATGAAAAGGTCAGATGAGCAATTTTTGTTTGAGCATATAGGACTTATTGGGGTAGTCAGAAAGGCAATAGATGATTATTGCATGAGAATAAGATTAGGTAAATAGGGGAGTGTAAGGAAAAATAACAGAGTAAGGGCTTATTCACACCTCAGTTTTAGGTCAGTATTTTTTATCAGTGTTTGTATTCCAAAACCAGGAGTGGCATTTACAGAAAAAAAACTTGACTGCATTATTGTAGAGGCTGCCCCTTTTTATTACCATTTTCAATTTTAACCTCCCCAATCCCTCTTTTCCCGGATTTCCCAAATAAACAGACGTAACACAATTTTTTGGATTAAAATTGGCCAAACCAGCCGTCATTATAACAACCATACCAAATAGTAAATAAGTAATAAAGGTAAGGAGGTTCTTGAAGCTCCAAAACCAGGCGGAAACAAATATAATAACCATCCAGCATTACCTCCAGCCGCAACCACAGACTCAGGGGCACCTCTATTGCTGATAAAATAATTCCATACCACCAAATCCCAGGGACCCCATCCTGAAGAGCCTCAGCCTCCGCCAGGCTATTACCAAAATTCCAAAACCAATAGGAAGCTACCATCTACTCAATGTACAATGCCCCACTACAGTTTTTGCCACCAACTTCAAGAAACCCTTTCCCACTGCCTGCCAACATGACCCAAACAAACCCCCATTTATGTTAAGTACATTAACTTACCTTATTAACTTACTAAAAATGAACAGGACGGGTGGGCAGATCTTTTATAGTGGTTCCTATGTGCATCTTGACAGGCCACCACTCCATCCCAATTGTATATAGCACCGCTTTTTTGCTAATGTATTTTTCAGGAAGATGAACTGGCTGAATCTTTCAAGAGGAAGATACTTCAGGAAATGTCTGTTTTTTTCCCCTGAAGCATCTTTTGGTTTTTATTAATTTCCTGAACACTTTTTTAAAGTTTTTGGGATGTTTATTTTACTGGTGCACATATAATTAGAGAAAAAAGTCAACCAAAGTTTTCTGAACATTTATGGGCAAGGTTAAGTTTGATAAGGAAGAAATTATGCCGAACATGACTAATGTATCACGGCACTGTTGCAGGATATCCTGGGGCAAAGGGCTCCTTCCCTATCCCTCAAGCTAGAGGGCACCCTATTTTATCCCTGTCCCCCAGATTACTTCTGATGGTGAAGATGCCGGGGTCACATGCCTTGCTATGCTCCTATGTCATCCCTTAGCTGTCCCCTCCTACCCCCAGGGAGGTGGTAAGCTGAAGTATATAGGAATACACAAAGCTGACAAACAAGGGAAGACGGACAGGAATAAATGAAAATACAAATCATACAAAATGCACTCACAAAACAACAGAGTGGAACACTGGGAGTTAAAGGAAGGATAAACCAAATAGGAGAGGATGAGGGTGTGCACAAAAACTCCAAGCAACAGTCTTCTGAACAAATCTCCAAACGCCACCTACAACCACAAACTACACCTCCAACTCCAAAACCAGGCAGTATGAAATAAAAGTGGCAATCCCTGAGTCCCAGAGGAAGAATACATAGCAGAGGGGATTGGCCAGCATTGAACAGCTGAGACCATCTAAGTAGGAAAGCTCCAGGAGCTTTCAACAGAACAAATTAACCATTGCACTGTTAGCAAGGAAAAAACCTGCACTGTTTAATATGATGGTGAAGTGCTTGTAACTAGTGCAGGAGTATGTGAAACCAGACATCGCGGTCTTCTGGCCCCTCTTTGTCATGGTAAACCTGTGACATAATGAGTTGCAACTAGTGATGAGTACAAGTGATCGTTACTCGAGTTTGCCTAGGGTGCTCGGGTATGCATTGTCAGGCAATCCCCACATGTTTTGTGGCTGTCTAACAGCTGCGAAATATCCGGCTTCGGGGACTCGAACATGTCACTTTAGCACCCGTTATACTCGGTGCATACCCGAGCACCCTAGGTAAGCTAGAATAATGAGCACTTATACTCATCACTAGTTGCAACAACTATATTATGCTAGTTGCCATTTTGGCAATATGTGTATCCTGATGAGAGGTTTAAGATATGCTATCATGTTGTGGTCAGTGGAGGTCTAACCTCTGGGACCCTCACAATCCAAAGAATGAAGAGGCTGCAATACTGATCTCGAGTCATATCTGTATCTAATTTTACATGCAATGAAAAACAGTAATCACTAAATCTTCTCCTCGGCCCATTGGGGTTCCCAGAGGTTGGCAATCCACTGATCAAAAATGGTGACATAACCTCATAATATCCCATCAATTTATGTAATAATAATAACCCTTAAAGTGTACATTCACACATATCCATAGTGATGCCGTGGACAGCGTAGCAAAAAATGGAAAATTAATGACATATTTCTACCGCTAATGTTTGTCTATGGAGAACACATGGCTATTTGTACCAATGCTCACTTTCCTCTATATTTCCATTTCTAGGAATCTTCCAGTGCGGCCCATGTTCTCTGACCGCTATAAAAAAGGGAGTGGTGTACCTGCCATATGATGCCAAGTTTGTGTTTGCTGAAGTAAATGCTGACAAGATAGAATGGATGGTGAAAGACATGGATGGAGATGAGCAGCTCACCATGTTAAAAGAGGAGAAAAAAAGCATTGGGAAATTCATCAGTACTAAGGCGGTCAATAAGAACCTGAGAGAAGATATTACATTGGAGTACAAGCACAAGGAGGGTAAGTAGCTATCTGGGACTTGCTGTGTACTATATACTCATATAACAATCAGAACTGTATACATTATTATTATTATTTTTTATTATAGCGCCATTTATTCCATGGCGCTTTACATGTGAAAAGGGGTATACATAGCAAATACATTTACAATAATCTTGAACAAAATGAGTCAGCGACTGGAACAGGAGGAGAGAGGACCCTGCCCGCGAAGGCTCACAGTCTATAAGGGATGGGTGAGGATAGAGTAGGTGAGGGTAGAACTGGTCGTGCAGCGGTGTGGTGGAGCGAGGGTTACTGCAGGTTGTACGCTTGTTGGAAGAGGTAGGTCTTCAGGTTCCTTTTGAAGGTTTCTACAGTAGGCAAGAGTCTGATATGTTGGGGTAGAGCGTATAGAGAGTATATATATATATATATATATATATATATATATATATATATGTATATATATATATATTATATGTATATATGTATATATAATGTCGTAATTACTGTGTATCTTCAAAACTGAAGTCTCGAAACTAAAGAATTTAGTATGGCTAGCAAGTTTGCAGAGTAACATAATAATGATTGTGTTCCGGCAATTAAAGGGGTTGTCCAGTACTTTTATATTGGAACAGGACAGCTTTGTCAACTGTATAATGGTTGTGGCGGGAAATTGCATATCCGCCCGTACTCAAATGAATACTATATACAGTTCCGCCACTATACCGGTGACGGAGCTGTGTTACTCTCCTCCACAACCAATCACATCCAGCCACCGATCACATCTGGGTACAGTTGATTGGTGAGAGTGTTTGGTGTCACCATTAATCTGATATTGGTGACCTATCCTAGGCGATCAATATAAAGGTACTGGACAACCCCTTTAAGAGCTCATTGCTGTGTTTGATTATACAATTGGCCACTGAAGAAAACCCGATATCTTTGTTTTTAACATAGCAGTCTGTATATGATATATGCATCTGTATACATTTGCATTCTTTGTGAGTTTTCCCAGAGTTTGTGCTGAATGTAAACCATATGTATGATGTAAACCGAGCCTTAGTGCTGCGTTGACTATATTAGGCATGTACAGTAAATATCAAAAGTTTGGACTTCTAATTTTACTGTAACTACTAATTAATTTTTACAAAAATTGGATTCATTCAGCAGAGATAGAAACTAGCTCGGCCACGCTATCATTGACATCGCTTAGTTTGTATAAGGCGCCTTTGCTCCACACAATTCTGTGGAAGCTCTGATTTAACTATGTACTGAGCAGTAATGTCCATACACACTCATCCTGTACATCAATCATACTCCTTACCGTGGCCGTGATCAGGATAAGTCTACCCTGAGGATCCCAATATTGGGTCCCTCTAGCAGTCGAACATTTAATCTCCTATTCCAAAAGAACATAATAAATATTGTCTGTGGGATAATGCTCATTAGGCAAGTGAAAACTTATAACATAAGGAGTATGGGCAGTAGAAATCTGACGTTTAACATATGAATTCATCTTTATTTTACAGGTTCTTCAGAAGAAAGGGAGACTTTCCAAAACGCCTGCTCTTACCTGAAGTCAGACGCTTGCTTAGTGTTTGCAGCTCCTCCAGCAGCTCCTCCACGTGGCATCAGGATACAGATCACAGGAGAAAAGGAGTTACCTCCCGGGAATCCCTTGTCCCTTAATATATTGATTGAAAATGAATCAGATCAATCAAAAACAGTGACTGTCACTGCTGGCTGCCAGCTGCAGGCCTATACAGGCAAAATTGTAGCCTCACTGGCATCCATCGTACAGACCGTGGAAGTGGCGGAGAAACAAGGTATTTAAAGCAATACCTTCAATAACTTGACTCCTAACAGCTATATCTACTATCACTATCCTCAACATAAACAATCCCCTATTTCATACCATAACCTCTATTCACCCAGAACCCCCCGGTTCACTCCCAAACTGGTAGAATTCACATAGGTGGAACAGTATTGCACTAAAAATGCAGAAAAAAATCAGATTAGGTCTCTTTATTTGTGACAATTTCTATAAAAGAATGTTCTTTTGAAGGCCCATTTATTATGGTATTATGTCCCTACTAATAAACTTTTTAAAATGGGTCCATTGTGGTGGTAAATAAGAAAAACCACACACTTGCTGCACCACTGCCGCTCCTCGGTACTGCGGCTGATGTCCCTCGCCGGTCTCTTGGCTGCCTGTTCTGGAGACAGTCATCAGGTGATTGCTGCAGTGATCGCCTTATGCTGGACACCCTTTAACGCTATCTTACTTAAAGATGCTCTCCCAACAAACTAACTAAGCTTTTATACTCTAAACCTTTCTAAATATGTATGTTGTGTAGTGATAGGTGCATTAATATACTTACCGATCGCCATCTTCACTGGTTTTCAGTGCCGCTCCGTCTTCCTCTCATTCACATGACTGCAATAACAACTCACCAGATCACACTGGGGTTTATGTGTGGACCGGAAGTTGCTTTTTCCAGAGACTTACATTGTAAAAGTGACTTCCAATTCACACATAAACCTCAGTGGGATCCGGTGAGTCGAATTTTGAAGTCATGTGAGTCAGAAGAGGAAAGAAGAGGCGCTGGAAACCAGGGAAGACGGCAATTGGTATGTATATTAAAGAACCTATACTATACACACATACAGTATGTAGAAAAGTTTAGAGGTTAACATTTTATTGGGAGTGCTTCTTTAAAGAGAATCTGTCAGTATGATTTCACACCCCAAACTATTTATATGCACAGAAACAAGTCAAGCAATACCTTTATATGGCCAGACCATTCCTCTGTTACTGAGAAATCAGCGTTTGAATTTATATGCAAATGAGGCTTAAGAGCTATTTGTAGATCTGAAGCCTCTGTCACTCCAGCTCTTTTCCCCTCCCAGAGCTGCCTACTCATGCTTGACTGACGACTCCTTTGCCTGAAGTCACACAGTACAGAGGCAGTCAGTCAAGCAGGAGGAAGTGACTGAAAGCAGGAAATAGAGCTGGTGTGACAGAGGCTTCAGATCTTCAGCCTTATCTCCATATCAGTTAAAGCACTGATCTCTCAGTAACCGGACCGCACTGACCATGTAAAGGTATTGCTGGACTTATCTTTGAAAGAACTATATGCACATATAAATAGTTTTGTTTGGGGTCAAATCCTGCTGACAGATTAATTTTAAGTGGGAAATATTTGTCTTAAGTACTGTAGAATATTTTTGTATGCACATTATATTATAAACATATTAAAGAGTATATGCCAGCTCCACTGACACATCTGTATTAGCAAGTCCTTGTATTCCTCATAAATCTGAAGCATCTTATATTAGAATTCTGCATTGTGCTGTTTCTCTGTTATTCCTCCTGGGTGTTACTCTTCTCCCATCAATAGAGTGTGTCCCTGAGCAACTTGACACTGAGTACAGTGTTAAAGTGTTTGTGGACATTGGCCATTGTGAAGAGGAATAGTACCTAGTTGTCAACTTTTTCATTACCAAGAGGAATAACGGAGGAATACCACAATACAAAGTTTCTGGAATTGTTATTTTATGGAGATTAAAATTATATACTGCGACATGTCATGAGATCTTACGGTTCCTGCTTTATAATAAATGATGTATCAATAATATTCTATGAGCATTAATCTTCCTATTTTGCTTTTCTTGTCATCACAAATCTAGTTGCTACAATCCCCCTGAATGTTGCTGCTGAGCAATACATGAAGTGTATGACTGCAGTAGATGATGAGCTCATGATCAGACTCAATGTGATAACAGAAACTAAAGAGGGGCAAGAAAGAAATAGTGAGTGCCTGGTCATACCATTTCTATACCCACCAATTAATGTGGAGGTAAGTATTAATCATCTGCAACTATAATCCATTATATGTGGTCAAATCCAATCAACAGGCAAATGCTGACATTTGGTATAACCTTTACCAGTCTTTCTAATGTTCTCAGTACCCACAGGATACCCAAGATTCCCTTTTTTAAAGCCCTATGAGCAAATGAACAAGCAGAGCCAGCACAGAGTCTCTATGTTAGGCCATGTTCAGTATTTGATCAGTATTTTACATCAGCATTTATAAGCCAAAATCAGGAGTGGAATAATCAGAGGAAAAGTATAATAGAAACACGTCACCACTTCTGTATTTATCACCCACTCCTGGTTTTGATTTACAAATACTGATGTAAAATATTGACCAAATACTGAACGTGACTTATAGGAGCTTTATGGCCTGACGTACAACAGCGTATTAGGAAGATATTCTTCCCTGGAACTA
The DNA here is from genome assembly GCF_046119375.1 of Phyllobates terribilis. Taxonomy (NCBI): domain Eukaryota; kingdom Metazoa; phylum Chordata; class Amphibia; order Anura; family Dendrobatidae; genus Phyllobates; species Phyllobates terribilis. The sequence continues at coordinate 235,026,924 of NW_027362764.1, forward strand.
ATATTTTTTAGAAAAATACGTCAATCCGCACCTGATGGAGCATTCCAACATTTTTTGTTACCCTCAAATTTATATGGAACAGGGTAATATGAAAAAATAATATGAAACATGACAAGTGCATATACCAATAAATATGACGTTTCAGCCCAGCAGGCTCTCTACACCCCAATGCTGGTTTCGCTTGTGGCTCTTCAAAGGATACGAATCAAGGATGTAAGGTTTTTCCCCCTTGGAAGAAGCACAAGCGAAATGTACATTGGGGTGCAGTGAACCTGCTGGGTTGGTACTTCCTATTGATTGGTATATTGTCACTTTTTCTTGTTTACTACTATTTTAGTAGCATATGCTATGCATCATGCATTTAGTCAATGCACAATTCATTACAGTGGCTTGCGAAAGTATTCACCTCCTTGTTTTTTTCATGTTTTGCTACCTCACAAACTGGAATTTCACAATTTTTTTGAGGGTTTGCATCAGTTCATGGAAAGAACATGCCTACAACTGTGAACATTTGGTTTTCTTTTTATTGTGAAGCAAAGAACAAATAGAACAAAAAAACTGAAAACTTCAGTGTGCATAACTATTCACCCCCCTAAAGTCAGTGCATTTTAGAGCCTCTTTTTGCTGCAATTACAGCTGAAAGTCGCTTTGGATAAGTCTCTATGAGCTTTCCATATCTTGCCACTGAGATTATTGCCCATTCCTCAAAGCAAAACTGCTCCAGCTCCTTTAAGTTAGATGGTTTCCTCTGGTGAACAGCAATCTTCAAGTCTGACCACAGATTCTCAATTGGATTAAGGGCTTTGACTAGGCCACTCCAAAACATTTACACGTTTCCCTTAAACCACTCGAGTGTTGCTTTAGCAGTATGATTTGGGTCATTGTCTGGTTGGAAGGTGAACCTCCATCCTAGTCTCAAATCACTGACAGACTGAAACAGGTTTTTCTCAAGAATATCTCTGTATTTCGCACCATCCATCTTCCCTTCGACTTAGACCTTTTTCCCTGTCCCTGCTGCTGAAAAACATCTCCACAGCTTGATGCTGTCCCCACAATATTTCACTGTGGGGATGGTGTTCTTGGGGTGATGAGCTGTGTTGGTTTGGTGCCAGACATAGCGTTTACCTTGGTGGCCAAAAATTTACATTTTGGTCTCATCTGACCACAGCACCTTCCTCCATACATTTGAGGAGTCTCCAACATGTCCATTTGCAAACTCAAAACGAGCCTTATAATTTTTGTGCGTAATTAAATTATTTTTTCTGCCCACTCTTCCATAAAGGCCACCTCTATGGAGTGTACAGCTTATTGTGGTCTTATGGACAGATACTCCAGTCTCTGCTTGGGAACTCAGCAGCTCCTTCAGGGTTACCTTTAGTTTCTGTGCTCCTCTCTGATTAGTGCCCTCCTTGCCCGGGCTCAGAGTTTTGGTGGGCAGCCCTTTCTTGGCAGGTTTGTTGTACCAAGTTCTTTCCATTTGATGATAATACTGTAGTTTGATGGTGTTCAGGGGGATCATCAGAGATTGGGCTATTATTTTATAACCCAACCCTGACTTGTACTTCTCAACAACCTTGTCCCTGACTTGTTTGGAGATCTCCTTGGTCTTCATGGAGTTGTTTGGTTAGTGGTGCCTCTTGCTTAATGGTATCGCAGCCTCTGTGGACTTTCAGAAAAAGGTAAAGTGTATATACTGACAGACCATGTGACACTTAGATTGCACACAGGTGGACTTCCTTCCACTAAGTATGTGACTTATGAAGGTGATTACTTGCAACAAAATTTTTTAGAGGCTTCAAAGCAAAAGGGGTGAATACATATACACATGACAATTTTTAGTTATTTAATCCCATACATTTAATTTATGCCTATATTTTTCTCACTTCACTTCATCATCTTAGACTATTTATTGCTAATGCATCACACATAAATCGGATTAAAAAAATATTGAATACTTTCGCAAGCCACTGTACATACACTAGTCTGGTCCATATTCAGACTAGAACATGTTGTGATTTTTCCATATGGACTTGAGGGCCATGTGGGAAATAGCCCATGTGCTCCAGCACATAGACTAACATTGGTGCATGTGCTGTCTATGGAACACAAGGACAATAGATGGACCAAAAATATGCTCATGTGAATTTAGCCTTAGGCCAGGTTAACATGTATTAGTTGCATCATGTTCAAATTTTTGGTGCCACAACTTATCACAACTGAAGCCAACATTTTTTCACAAATGGCCGGGAACCATATTGAAAAACGTTGCATCAAACATTGTAATTTGGCTCCTGGACCTGTCCAGAGCAGCAACTCATGCGCCAGATCGGGAAGAACGATTCCATTGAAAACTATGTGATCAGTTCGTCCATAAGTAAAACACCAAATGTAAAATACTGCACAATATAAGGTCGTTTATATGTGCATGGGGCCGAACTTAAAAAAGGAAAAATAGTTTTATTGATTTGTCTTAACCACAGCCCAGCACATGCACGTTTCTGTGAAGATTTCAAGCCATACAGTACTAGGGCTGGTTTTGTGATATACAAATATGTTCTAAGCTAGAAGCATGGTGTCATTACAGCGCTGGGGTCCTGAGTTCACAATAATCAGAGAGAATGGTTATAGCATACTTTGGTGCAGAAAAAATGCGGAAAAAAAGCAGTAGAAAAAATGCATCATTTACACTTTGTGTAATCATGGCCTTAGATTTTCTTCTGTTGCAGTAAAAATTACTTTAACTTTGATACTGATGCAATAATCATTTGGTGCATTGAATGCCTATGACCAATGACACTGTATGTTTTATCCTTTGATTACAGATGCCAGAAACAGGAAAGATCAATGAAAATTTTACCTGTACCTTTACCTTTAAGAACACTCTAAGTATTCCCTTAGAGAAGTGTGAGCTACACGTGGAAGGACTTGGCATCTTCAGACTGGAGAAGTTTGACCAAGGGTGAGTAATGGTGGCCACACACATTAGATACAGTAGAAGTAGGTCAAAGGCTGAACTATTGTTGAGCAAATGATCTTCTGGTAAATCATGGTAAAAGATGCCGTATGTGCATAGACTTTAGGAGTATGTGCACATGACGTCATTTAAACTCAGGGGAACCTGACAAGTTTTTCAAGCAGAAATCGCATCAGGAAATTCTGCCTTTTTTTAATGAAGCATTTTTGGCTAATTTTTTTGGTAATTTCCTGAGCATTTTTCCGATGGTTTTGGCTGACACTAGTCCTTTTTGGAGAGATTTTCATTTTTTTTCTGTGAAGTTTTTTTTACTGTTGTTTTCCAGTTGTTTTTTTCAATCCATTAAGCAAAAACGATGGCAAAACATTCCAAAAGAAATGTGGTAGACTTTTGAGCTTTGCCATTGACTTGTATTGTAAAGTATAGAGCGTCTTCTAAGCGGAAAACACCAGAAGAATGGCCAGTTCACTTCTATTAACTACTTGCCGTCTTGGGAAACCTGAAGCTGTAAAAAGATGTTCAAAAGCCTAAACATATGCACAGCAAAGGGTTTTTATATAGAAGTACATATGTTCATTCTTTTGAGCGTTTTCTGATAGGCTTTTCAGGTGGTTTCCATGTGTGCACGTGACCTTAGGTTCCAAGAGTGATTGTCCTTTCTGAGTATATAGATATGGACACTGGAGGACCCACACTTCATAGTTATCTTGCCACTGGTACTAAATACAATCCCTAAACATAGAGACAGTAGGAAGACCTTGAGGTATTTCTATATGAATTTTAAAATTCTTATTTTTGTACGTTTCAATATTGGTTTTCTCACTTCATACATAGGGATGTTGGACCAGGACGAATCTTCCGTTCCAAGATTACATGTGCCCCTAAGAAAGCTGGAGAAAAGAAAATTGTAGCGGAGCTCATTTCAAAGCAAATTAAAGGAATTCATGCAGAGAAGATTATCAACATCTCTAAATAAATCTTAAGATGTATTTTAATGTACAATAAAATGAATGCATTGTAGCCTTTGGTGCAGAAGGTTTCGACAAAACTTACCATGAATATAAAATAAAATCATAATAAGAACACAAAATAAAACTTAAAAAATTGTGGTTAACCATCCGGTTTTAATCAAATTGGTTTTACTAGATGAATTCTGTGCTGCGTCTGATGAGAAAAAGTTCTAAAGGGCCCCGTAAACAATAAATAGGTGTCAGACAAATGATGGCTCGGTTGATTTTTTTGGCCATAACTAGTGATGAGCGAGCATGTTTTGTTAACCCGTTCAGCGAGCATGCTCAGGTGTTTTCCGAGTATCTTTGGCGTGCTCGGGTGTTATGTTTGAGTCACTCCGTGTGCATGATTTGTGACTGTTTCACAGCTTTAATACATGTGAGGAATGCTTAAGAAACAGGCATTCCTCACATGTATTAAACCTGTCAGTTGCAAATCATGCACACGGAGTGACTCAAACATGACACCCGAGCAGGCCGAAGATACTCGGAAAACACCTGAGCATGCTCGTAAATCTCGAGTAATGAGCATGCTCGCTCATCACTAGCCATCACCTCTCTCTCCCAACTCCTCCATAAACAGGTGCACTTGCTCTATGAGAGAGCTTTGGCAAAACTCCTCCTCGGCTTATGTTGCCGAGAACAAAGGATCAGCAGTTAGAAATCGGAGATAAGGGAGGCGTCCCCCATACGCATTAAAGGGTCGGCCAATCCCACTGATATTGACGGGTTCGGCTGACAATGTGTGTAGGATTCTACAATGTAATGTTGAGTTTTCAGAACAAAAGGTGCCAATCTATACAATTTATACAGTCGAACTGAAAGATACAGTAATGACAAGTTGAACTTAAAAGAATGGGGTTGACTTATTTTCACAAGTCCAGGCGTAAGGCTGCATGCATATGGGAACAACTGATTGAATGGAGATCAAACACGCTAAATGGATAAATATATACAAGCAGTTCATATGCAATGGCAAATTTGTGACTTAGCAATCAGTAGCAAACATGGTGTTCTTCACACATCAGTGTAAAACATGTTAATGCTATTATATTGGGGTTATGTGCACAAGGTTAGGACAATTGGTATGTGAATTAGGCATCTGCCTAGGGCACTTATAGGAGGATGGTGCAATTTATGGGTAAAAAAACAACACTGCTATTATTTTTTTGTATACCAAGTGGAAGCTGTGTCCAAGAATGTCAGGATCTAAGGGATATCAAGATTGTAAGTATTTCACCAAGGAAATGGTGAGATGAGAAATTCAAGAGCACGAACCACAAATGATTGTATATATTTATGAAAAGTATAAATGAGAGGAGAAAGTTGGTAGAGGAACGAACAGACCACAGTACAGCTACAATGTAGGATGGTCACAGGCCGACTGAAGTCAGTTCTGCATGTGTAGTCATGACGGATATGAAGGAAAATGGGGATTATGCATTATATTGTAAAAAGGGGCGCAGGAGCAATCAAATGAATGATTGTCCAAAGAGGTGATGTAGACAAACTCTTAAAAAACAGCTTTGGGCACCAAAAGAGAAAATCCAGCCTCTGGCTTGGTTTAACAGTCAGTCCCCAAATATGAGTACAGTTCTTAGAACTGCCCAAAAAAACTTTAATATAAATATTATCACCTTGACATCAAGGCTGGGGTCACATAGCGTTTGCCAGCGCGTTCAATGGCTCCGATTAGGCTTACGTCTGAACCCCCGCAAAACAGGATTTAGACAGAGCCATTGACTATAGAGATACAGACGGAGTCACAGTGTCCTACACAGCCTAAAGAATAAGCAACAGCAAGAGAAGTATTAATTTATTATACTTTGCTATATCCAAAGGTAAGTTTGAGTTCTATAAGAAAAGATTCCTATAGACACTTATTTGAAGCGTAAAGTAATTTGCTTTGTTATTTGTGCCTCATTCTGTCCACACAATTCCGGCCACTAGGGTACATGATGCGGCTACAATATTACATCAGTTCGTCTTGTGGCTGGTTACATATCACAGTTGATCCAGAGAAAGGGAAAAACTTAACCTTGATTACAATAGACAAATTGTCAGTAAGGTGAAAAAAAATCTTCATGCCTTGAGGCAATTGTGCAAAACCAAAAAAGAATTTGGAGGACAAATGTAATTACAAAGTGATCTTATCATTATTAATGAATAATAATAGTAAAAAGCATTACATAAAATTGGGACAATTACACAAAGGAAACCACCAGAGGGTTGCATAGAAAATTACTCCTGACCACCAGGTAATATATTATGTGCATACATCTGCACTAGGGTAGGTGACAATGAAAACTAGGGGGGTAAAACTTACACATAAAACTGGCCTAAGGCTGTGTGCCCACTATGCTATTTTTAAGTGTTTCCGCAGTGGCAATTCCGCCGCAGAAACGCTTAAAAACCGCATGGTAGAAGGTCTGCCATGCTCCCCAATGATAATCTGCATGTGCTGTGCACATGCTGCGGAAATTTCCACTGCGGATTATCATTGTGGAAAAATCCGCAGCACTACCAATTATTTTGCGGAATCGCAGCGTTTTCGCCGCCATTGACTTGCATTGGAACGCATGACATCCGCATCACTGCATCTGCAAATGCGGATATATCATGCGGCTCAATGTGCGGATGGTACCCGGGTTTGGAGAAGAGGAGACTCTCCTCCGGACCCGGGTACCATAGTACCTGTAAAAAAAAGAATAAAATAAAATATATACATTATACTTACCTTCTGATGGCCCCCGGTGTCCATAGCGATGCGTCCTGGCTTGCCGGCAGCTCGTGATGGTCTAAAAAGGACCTGCCATGACGTCATTTAGTCATGTGACGGGTCACGCGACCGCTGACGTCGTTGGTTGCATGACCCATCACATGACGTCATGACAGGTCCTTTTAATCTACCGCGAGCCGCCGGCAAGCCAGGACGGATTGGATAAAGACACCGGGGGCCATCAGAAGGTAAGTATAATATTTATTTTTTACCATTCTTTTGGTCAGACTATATAAATCCATGCCGTTTGCATGGATTTACAGTTAGGTCCATATATATTTGGACAGAGACAACATTTTTCTAGTTTTGGTTCTAGACATTACCATAATGAATTTTAAACAAAACAATTCAGATGCAGTTGAAGTTCAGACTTTCAGCTTTCATTTGAGGGTATCCACATTAAAATTGGATGAAGGGTTTAGGAGTTTCAGCTCCTTTACATGTGCCACCCTGTTTTTAAAGGGACCAAAAGTAATTGGACAATTGACTCCAAGGCTATTTCATGGACAGGTGTGGGCAATCCCTTCGTTATGTCATTCTCAATTAAGCAGATAAAAGGCCTGGAGTTGATTTGAGGTGTGGTGCTTGCATTTGGAAGGGTTTGCTGTGAAGTAAACATGCGGTCAAAGGAGCTCTCCATGCAGGTGAAACAAGCCATCCTTAAGCTGCAAAAACAGAAAAAAACCATCCGGGAAATTGCTACAATATTAGTAGTGGCAAAATCTACAGTTTGGTACATCCTGAGAAAGAAAGAAAGCACTGGTGAACTCATCAATGCAAAAAGAACTGGGCGCCCACGGAAGACAACAATGGTGGATAATTGCCGAATAATCTCCATGGTGAAGAGAAACCCCTTCTCAACAGCCAACCAAGTGAACAACACTCTCCAGGAGGTAGGCGTATCAATATCCAAATCTACCATAAAGAGAAGACTGCATGAAAGTAAATACAGAGGGTTCACTGCATGGTGCAAGCCACTCATAAGCATCAAGAATAAAAAGGCTAGACTGGACTTTGCTAAAAAAACATCTAAAAAAGCCAGCACAGTTCTGGAAGAACATTCTTTGGACAGATGAAACCAAGATCAACCTCTACCAGAATGATGGAAAGAGAAAAGTATGGCGAAGGCGTGGTACAGCTCATGATCCAAAGCATACCACATCATCTGTAAAACACGGCGGAGGCAGTGTGATGACTTGGGCATGCATGGCTGCCAGTGGCACTGGGTCACTAGTGTTTATTGATGATGTGACACAGGACAGAAGCAGCCGAATGAATTCTGATGTATTCAGAGCCATATTGTGTGCTCAGATCCAGCCAAATGCAGCCAAACTGATTGGTCGTTGTTTCATACTACAGATGGACAATGACCCAAAACATAAAGCCAAAGCAACCCAGGAGTTTATTAAAGCAAAGAAGTGGAATATTCTTTGCTTTAGAATATTCCACCTGATCTCAACCCAATTGAGCATGCATTTCACTTGTTAAAGACTAAACTTCAGACAGAAAGGCCCACAAACAAACAGCAACTGAAAACCACCGCAGTGAAGGCCTGGCAGAGCATCAAAAAGGAGGAAACACAGCGTCTGGTGATGTCCATGAGTTCAAGACTTCAGGCAGTCATTGCCAACAAAGGGTTTACAACCAAGTACTAGAAATGAACATTTTATTTACAATTATTTAATCTGTCCAATTACTTTTGGTCCCTTTAAAAACAGGGTGGCACATGTTAAGGAGCTGAAACTCCTAAACCATTCATTCAATTTTAATGTGGATACCCTCAAATGAAAGCTGAAAGTCTGAACTTCAACTGCATCTGAATTTTTTTGTTTAAAATTCATTGTGGTAATGTCTAGAACCAAAATTAGAAAAATGCTGTCTCTGTCCAAATATATATGGACCTAACTGTATATAGTGTGACCAAATTGTCAAGCACTTTCCAAGTGATGCTAAAATCGCTTGGAAAGCGTTTGTCAACCCGCATGCGGAAATGCAAGTGAAGAACGCTTCACATCCGCTTGTCCCTGGCAGGAAAAACGCATGTACAATCCGCATGCATTTTTTCTGCCAGGGATATGCAGAAACGCTCAGGAAAAAGCCGGAGCATTTCTGCATCGTGGGCACATAGCCTAATGCTCTATGACGTAAGTAATGAACCCCTACTAATCAGCTACTAAACAGTATACACAAGTAATCTAACACTCAAGATAGTCAGGTTAAGGCCACGGCCCCACTATCAGTATTCGGTCAGTATTTTTTCTCAGGAGTGGAAGCCAAAACCAGGAGTGGGTGATAAATGCAGAATTGGTGACTTGTTTCTATTATACCTTTTCTCTTATTGTTCCTCACCTGGTTTTGGCTCCGACTCCTGAGAAAAAATACTGACCGAATACTGACCAAATACTGATAGTGGGGCCATGGCCTAATGGTAGCAAAATAATCAGAAGTACAACATAAGAGTAAGAGTATCCATACAGACGCTATGGTGATGGAACACCCCAATACACATTCCGCCTTTCTTTATCACAGGCAAGGGCAGACATACCATTGGTGCAACCTGTCCACCCTGGTCCCACGAGGTTAGGTGGGCCCAATTCCATCTGAAAAGCAGTACATTATGATCAACTATTGGTCTGCAAATGGCCCATGTACTGTTCTTGCACAGGGGCCTTCTTCTGTCTCTGTCTGCACCTGATCACAAGGAATATCCTTGACATTACCTTGACTATATTGAATAATAGGTGAGTTGTATATACTGTTTAGTTGTGATAAAATGGGTACACTACTTATGTTATAGAGAACTAGGCCGGTTATTTATATTTTTAAGTTTTACACCAGTAGGTTTCATAGACACCTACTGTAGTAGTGATGTATGCACTGTAGGATTCACTCCTCCAGGTAGGCATTAGGTAGCGTTCACACAGACAATGCGGTTTGGTCGAAACAGGTGCAGTTTTATTGCTTTCCCAAAACTCAAAGGAATTAAAAGCCACAAACAGCCTCTTCTGGACACAAATGTATCACAACAAATAAACAGTTCATTTAACAGGGCACATATGTCAGAGTGGGCTCACCCGAACAGATTACATTCCTTTCTCTCAGATCAAACTTCATACACAAAAGGGGCACACTCTAACCAGTCTCTGTATCCCTTTCAGCCTAAGCTGCAGCAGCTTCAAGCGCCAAACAGAAGTATTCAACTCTATGCAAAGTGCACACTGAACAGGCAGCAGCTTCCACACATTTTCTGCAGCTCCAACACACAGACTGCTCAGCTCTCCAAGCTGACCCATGCAGTCTCGATGCAGAGAGAGACTTTGGCTTGTCTGTCTTCCAGCTACATCTCACATTTTGTCTGGTAAATCACCAGCAGCACAGTCGACTCTACTTCATCGAGCAGAATGACACAGGCCCTGGTTGTAGTAAAAAGCTAGGCAGGTGCATATTATCAAATCCTGCAGGGCTAGGACTTAACCCTGTCCTTCCTGGCTCTGCTACAGCACATAATATAATACCTGGTGGTCAGGAGAAGTATTCAATGTAATTTAATATTATGTACATGCACTATTTAATCTATGCAACTTTTTGGTGGCTTCCTTTGTGTAATTGTCCCTATTTTCTGTAATGTTTGCACTATTATTATTAATTAATAAAGAGAAAATCAATTTGTGCATATTTTTGTTGTCTGAATTGTTTCTTTAGTTTAGTATTATAGTCCTGCATCAGACATGGCAGCCACTGCCTATCTCTTCTATAGGTGTTTGTATATTTATAGGTTGCCTTAAAGCTATTTGACAAATCTCTACGTTAATATTCCATATCACTACAAGTAACTCTAGATTTTGGGTTTCTCAAAAAGATGTTTCATTCGCTCTAGTGAAGATGGCCAAATCAGAATAGTTAGTATGGGACTACAACAAAATGTTCTTTTTATTTGTTTCCATTAGTTTCTCCAGTGAAGTAGTGCCTGACTGTTGCTTTCCTCTGCCAGATAGATTGCCAGCCCTGGTTTACATATTTTTCAATAAAATAAATTCTGTTTGCTTTGCTCACAGTTGTGATCCAAGAAACATATATCAGAAGGTTGAATAGTTACAGTGGCATGTAAAAGAGGATGGCTTCTACAAATGGATAATGATCCTAAACACAAGTCAAAATCCACAATAGACCACCTCAAAAGGCGCAAGTTGAAGGTTTTACAATGGCCCTCACAGTCCCCTGATCTGAACATAATTGAAAATCTGTGGCTAGACCTCAAAATAGCAGTACATGCAAGACGACCCAGGAATCTCACAGAACTGGAAGAATTTTCCAAGGAAGAATGGATGAAAATCCCTCAAACAAGAATTGAAAAACTCTTGGCCGGCTACAAAAAGTGTTAACAAGCTGTGATACTTTCAAAAGGGGGTGTTAATAGGTAGTAACCATGCAGGGGACCTAAACTTTTGCATCGGCCCATTTTCCTTTTTGTCATTTCTAAAATGTTAGAGATGAAAATATTTTTTTTTTCCTAAAATACAAAGTAAATGTGTCATTTTTAACTTTAGGCCTTTTAGAGATCATTTCATCTTCAACTTGCTTAAGTGTTCACAATAACAGTAATTTTGACCAGGGGTGCCCAAACTTACACGCTACTGTACAACTAGGACTTAAACATGTAGAATTTTCTTTCCAGGTTACCAATAGAGTGAAGGTCAGATATTGGTGTAAACCACCTGATTCCATGAATTCTTCCTGTCCTTTTTTCAATAATTTAGACTATTGTGAATGGAGTTGTTTTTTTTATTACACATTAGACCTGTAAATAGCAATTACATGTGTCACTGCAAACCACATAGTTGCTGGATAATAGCACACAGCACACATTGTGTTATGCTGATCGCACATACATGACAATAAACTGATCATACCGCTCACTCATTAGATCTAATTTCCACGTAGCATTTTTACACTGCTGTGGAATATGTAGCGTCGGCGTCCCTGCCTCCTGCTAGGCAGGGACGCTGTTCCCCTCACCTCTCTGCTCCGTGCCCGGCGGCTTCCTCCCGCTCTGCTTGCAGCGAGCGCTCTCCCCCGGTCACTGTGCTTAGGGCGCGCGCGCGCTCCCCCTCTCTTAAAGGGGCCGCGCGCGCCGCCCAAGGGAGTCCCCGGCCAATGGCCGGAGGATCCCTCCATATATAAGGCACCTCCTCCAAAATGGAGGTGCCCGAGCAATGTTGTTGCACTGTTCACTACTCTGCTTCAGCCCTCAGGTCCCGTTTCCAGTTACCTGCCAGTTTCCTGCCAGTTTGCTGTCTGATTCTTGCCTGTTATCCGCTTACCTGCTTGCTAGCCTGAGGTCCGACGGTCTGCCTTCCGACACCAGTCAGTCTGTCTATGGACCAGCTTGCCCGCTCACCTGGGAGCGCTCATCTGCTACCTGCCTGTTAGCCTACCTGGAGGCTCCGTCGTCACGTGCTGTGACCACCTGCCAGTCCAGAGACTCTTGCCCGCTCACCTGGGAGCGCTCATCTGCTACCTGCCTGTTAGCCTACCTGGAGGCTCCGTCGTCGCGTGCTGTGACCACCTGCCAGTCCTGAGACTCTTGCCCGCTCACCTGGGAGCGCTTATCTACTAGCCTACCTGGAGGCTCCGCCGTCACGTGCTGTGACCACCTGCCTGTCCAGAGACTCTCGCCTGCTCACCTGGGAGCACACATCTGCTACTCGCCTGCTAGCCTACCTGGAGGCTCCGCCGTCACGTGCTGTGACCACCTGCCTGTCCAGAGACTCTCGCCTGCTCACCTGGGAGCACACATCTGCTACTCGCCTGCTAGCCTACCTGGAGGCTCAGCCGTCTCAGGTCGTACCTGCCCTTTACCCAGAGACTGCCCCGGTCACTTGCCGTGACCACCTGCCCGTTACCCAGAGACTGTCCCGGTCACTTGCCGTGACCACCTGCCCGTTATCCAGAGACTGTCCCGGTCACTTGCCGTGACCTCCTGCTTGTTTACCCAGAGACTGTCCCGGTCACTTGCCGTGACCACCTGCCCGTTACCCAGAGACTGTCCCGGTCACTTGCCGTGACCTCCTGCCCATTTACCCAGAGACTGCCCCGGTCACTTGCTGTGACTACCTGCCCATCTTCCCTGGGCGCCACCCGCTTCCTTACAAGGACCGCCCCCTTGTATAGTTGCTCAGTGGTTCCGCCTCCCAGACCCGTTACAGTTTGCTCGGGCCATGGAACCCGGTGGCACCCAAGCTCCCTCGCTCTCGGACCTTTGTCATGAACTGTCCCGACAGAGGTCCCAACAGGAGTCCATCCTGGGTCACCTGCGGAATGTCAATTCTCGCCTGGACACTTTGACTGCTCCGCCAGCAACCACTGCTAGTGTCATGACTCGAAGCCCGGCTGCCCCGCTGTCCACCAATACCATGGTATCCTGCTCCGGAACCCGGCTTTCTGCACCTCCTCGCTTCGGAGGCGACTCCGCTCAAGCTCGGGGCTTCATAAACCAGTGCACCCTGCACTTTGAACTCCTGTCCCACCAGTTTAATTCCGACCGGGCTAAGGTAGCCTTCATCATGTCCCATCTCACGGGGGAGGCACTGGCTTGGCTAAATCCTCTATGGGAGAGAGGAGATCCCCTGGTGTCCGACCTGCCAGCCTTTCTCACGGCTTTTCGGAAGGTCTTCGACGAACCCGGACGGAAGACCTCATCCGCCTCATCTCTGCTACGCCTCCGCCAAGGGAGTCTCACCGTGGGCCAATATGCCATACGGTTCCGTACCCTTGCTTCGGAGCTGGCCTGGGATAACGACGCCCTGGTGTCCGTCTTCTGGGAGGGTCTGTCCGGCCGTATTAAAGATGAACTCGCCGGTCGGGACATTCCTACCACTCTCGACGACTTAATTACACTTGCCACCCGGATTGACATCCGGTTCCAGGAGCGCGCCAAGGAGGTCACCCGTGAGAGGAGGTTTCCACGTCTAGCCCCTACCTTCCAGAGACCCGTCACTCCCTCTGTTACTCCCCAGGCACACTCACCTGAGCCTATGCAGGTCGACCAGACCAAGATGGTCAAGACCCGTCAAGACTTACGCCGTGCCGAGGGGAGCTGTTTCTACTGTGGCAGTAAGGAGCACCGGATCCGTTCCTGCCCAGAGAGGTCGGGAAACGCCTGTGTCTAGGATCGCTCAGAGAGGTTGCCCTAGACAAAAGTAAACCCTCTCCATCCCTGATGCTGTCTGTCTCTATCTTCTGCGGAGAGAACCGCTATTTTGAACTGGCTCAACTTGACTCAGGAGCTGCTGGAAATCTCATCTCTCAATCCCTGGTAGAAAAATACCGCATTCCCACCAAACCTCTGGCCGTACCTTTATCTGTCGCCGCCGTGGATGGGGGCCTCTTACCACATCCCATCCAACTCATCACCGAATCTCTGACTCTACAGGGGGGAATGCTGCATTCTGAGAGCATCTCCTTTCATGTTCTGCCTGGACTCTCTCACGCACTATTGCTTGGCCTGCCTTGGCTCCAGAAAAATGCACCCGTGCTTGACTGGCAGATCGGAGAAGTCCTTCGCTGGGGACAGGACTGCCATAAGACTTGTCTAGTTCCCGTTCGTCCTGCCCGTCCTTCTCCTACCCCAGCCAATCTGCCCGGTCTTCCGGTTCCCTATTGGTCTTATGCGGATGTCTTCAATAAAAAAGAGGCAGAGACTTTACCTCCTCATAGACCATACGACTGCCCAATCGACCTGATGCCCGGCTCTACTCCTCCCCGTGGGCGAATCTACCCTTTGTCCGCTGCAGAGACCCGGTCCATGTCTGAATATATTGAGGAGAACCTGGCCCGGGGATTTATCCGGAAATCTACCTCCCCGGCGGGAGCAGGCTTCTTCTTTGTCAAAAAGAAGGACGGCTCACTCCGTCCATGTATAGACTATAGAGGCCTAAACCAGATTACTGTGAAGAATAAATACCCCCTTCCGCTCATTCCTGAATTATTTGACCGTCTGAGGGGGGCTAAAATCTTCACCAAACTGGATCTCCGTGGGGCGTATAACCTGGTCCGTATCCGTCAGGGGGATGAGTGGAAGACGGCATTCAACACCCGGGACGGCCACTATGAGTACCTTGTGATGCCCTTCGGTCTCTGTAACGCTCCTGCCGTCTTTCAAGAGTTGGTCAATGACATCTTCCGTGATCTTCTCTACTCCTGCGTGGTGGTGTACCTGGACGACATCTTGGTCTTCTCTCCGGATCTTCCTACTCACCGGAGGGACGTTCGTCAGGTCCTGCTCAGGCTCAGGCAGAACCACCTCTACGCTAAATATGAGAAGTGCATCTTTGAGCAGACCTCTCTTCCATTTCTGGGCTACATAATCTCTCAGACAGGTCTACAAATGGATCCTGAGAAACTGTCTGCCATCCAGAAGTGGCCCCGACCAGAGGGGTTGAGGGCTATTCAGCGGTTCCTGGGCTTCGCCAACTATTACCGCCTGTTCATACCGCACTTCTCTTCCCGGACCGCCCCTATCTCTGCGCTCACCCGTAAAGGTACGAACCCCAGAGAATGGCCGCCCGAAGCAGAGGAGGCCTTTCTTTCCTTAAAACAGGCCTTCTCCTCCGCCTCGGTGCTGCATCGTCCGGACGGCAACAAACAATTCTTCCTAGAAGTTGACGCCTCCTCCTCCGGAGCTGGGGCGGTACTTACCCAAAAGTCATCTTCCGGAAGAAAGGTAACCTGCGGCTTTTTCTCCAAACTTTTCTCCTCTTCTGAGCGCAACTATTCTATAGGAGACCGAGAATTGTTGGCCATTAAGATGGCACTGGAGGAGTGGCGTTACCTGCTCGAGGGGGCTCTTCACCCGGTAATAATTTACGCTGACCACAAGAACTTGGCATATCTCCAGAGCGCCCAGAGACTTAACCCGCGCCAAGCCCGGTGGTCCTTGTTTTTTGCCCGCTTTGATTTCATTCTTCATTTTCGCCCGGCTGACAAAAACATCAAAGCTGACGCCCTGTCCCGATCCTTTCTGGTGTCTGATCTTGAGGAGGAGCCTAAACACATCATCGATCCCGCCAGAGTAATGCAGGTAGCCCCCGTGAGTCTAAATCGTCTCCCTCCCGGTAAGACGTTCGTAACGGTGTCCGATCGGGAGAAGATTCTACACTGGGGTCACTCGTCTAAGCTAGCTGGGCACGCCGGTCAGAAAAAGACCCTCCAGCTTATTACCCGGCACTACTGGTGGCCTACCCTGCACAAGGACGTAATAGACTTTGTTTCTGCCTGTGTGTCCTGCGCCCGCAGCAAAGTTCCGAGACACCTGCCTGCCGGCCGCCTTCTCCCTCTGCCAGTACCTGCTGCCCCGTGGCAGCATATAGCTATGGACTTCATAACAGATCTCCCCGTCTTTGCCGGTTGTACGGTCATTTGGGTGATCGCTGACCGCTTTTCCAAAATGGCTCATTTCATTCCCCTGCCAGGCCTCCCGTCTGCACCCGAGCTAGCTAAAGACTTTATCCGCCACATCTTCCGTCTCCATGGTCTGCCTCTCCACATCGTGTCGGATCGTGGGGTTCAGTTCACCTCACGCTTCTGGAGAGCCACATGTAAACTGCTCGACGTCACCCTGGATTTCTCCTCCGCTTACCACCCACAGTCCAATGGTCAAGTGGAGCGGATCAATCAGAATCTGACCAGTTACCTCCGGCACTTCGTTAATGCCCACCATTCAGACTGGGTGGATCTCCTACCATGGGCCGAGTTCTCTTACAACAATCACGAGAGCGAATCTTCCTCTAAATCCCCGTTTTTTGTAGTCTTCGGTCAGCATCCTCGGATCCCTTTTCCTGTCTCCACCTCTGTGGACAACCCGGCTGTGGAATCTCTCGTTAGCAAATTTTCCTCCATTTGGGAGAGTACCTGATCCGCACTCCTTCAGTCGTCCGAGCGGATAAAGAGACACGCCGACAAAAAACGCCTGGATTCCCCACAATTTCGTCCCGGAGATAAAGTCTGGCTCTCATCCAAATATGTCCGGCTCAAGATTCCTTCCTATAAGTTAGGGCCTCGGTTCATCGGCCCACTGGAGGTTATCAAACAGATCAACTCGGTGGCCTATAAGTTGAAACTCCCGGCCAACTTACGGATCCCTAACTCCTTCCATGTATCTCTTCTCAAACCCGTGGTACTTAACTCCTTTTCCAAGTCTACAGGTACGCCCCCTGCTCCGGTTTCTGCTGAAGACGAGTTTGAGGTAGAGAACATTCTGGCCACCAAAAGGGTAAGAGGAAAGACCTTTTTTCTAGTGGATTGGAAGGGGTTTGGTCCTGAGGAGCGAACATGGGAGCCCCGAGAGAACATCCATGCCCCTCTCATCCTTGGTAAATTTCTGTCTGGCCTAAAAAAGGGGGGGCCTAAAGGGGGGGGGGGTACTGTAGCGTCGGCGTCCCTGCCTCCTGCTAGGCAGGGACGCTGTTCCCCTCACCTCTCTGCTCCGTGCCCGGCGGCTTCCTCCCGCTCTGCTTGCAGCGCGCGCTCTCCCCCGGTCACTGTGCTTAGGGCGCGCGCTCCCCCTCTCTTAAAGGGGCCGCGCGCGCCGCCCTAAGGAGTCCCCGGCCAATGGCCGGAGGATCCCTCCATATATAAGGCACCTCCTCCAAAATGGAGGTGCCCGAGCAATGTTGTTGCACTGTTCACTACTCTGCTTCAGCCCTCAGGTCCCGTTTCCAGTTACCTGCCAGTTTCCTGCCAGTTTGCTGTCTGATTCCTGCCTGTTATCCGCTTACCTGCTTGCTAGCCAGAGGTCCGACGGTCTGCCTTCCAACACCAGTCAGTCTGTCTATGGACCAGCTTGCCCGCTCACCTGGGAGCGCTCATCTGCTACCTGCCTGTTAGCCTACCTGGAGGCTCCGTCGTCACGTGCTGTGACCACCTGCCAGTCCAGAGACTCTTGCCCGCTCACCTGGGAGCGCTCATCTGCTACCTGCCTGTTAGCCTACCTGGAGGCTCCGTCGTCACGTGCTGTGACCACCTGCCAGTCCTGAGACTCTTGCCCACTCACCTGGGAGCGCTTATCTACTAGCCTACCTGGAGGCTCCGCCGTCACGTGCTGTGACCACCTGCCTGTCCAGAGACTCTCGCCTGCTCACCTGGGAGCACACATCTGCTACTCGCCTGCTAGCCTACCTGGAGGCTCCGCCGTCACGTGCTGTGACCACCTGCCTGTCCAGAGACTCTCGCCTGCTCACCTGGGAGCACACATCTGCTACTCGCCTGCTAGCCTACCTGGAGGCTCAGCCGTCTCAGGTCGTACCTGCCCTTTACCCAGAGACTGCCCCGGTCACTTGCCGTGACCACCTGCCCGTTACCCAGACACTGTCCCGGTCACTTGCCGTGACCACCTGCCCGTTATCCAGAGACTGTCCCGGTCACTTGCCGTGACCTCCTGCCCGTTTACCCAGAGACTGCCCCGGTCACTTGCTGTGACTACCTGCCCATCTTCCCTGGGCGCCACCCGCTTCCTTACAAGGACCGCCCCCTTGTATAGTTGCTCAGTGGTTCCGCCTCCCAGACCCGTTACAGAATATAACATTCATCGGGTCTCTTCCTACTTTATTATAATGTTCTAAAATGTTTTTAAATCAAATGTTCTAATTTTGTTA
This sequence comes from Phyllobates terribilis, assembly GCF_046119375.1. NCBI lineage: Eukaryota > Metazoa > Chordata > Amphibia > Anura > Dendrobatidae > Phyllobates > Phyllobates terribilis. The sequence continues at coordinate 235,045,338 of NW_027362764.1, forward strand.
TAAAGTTTCTAAAATGTTATAAAAGCACTATTTAAAGTGGATCAAAGAGAGAAGGTAGCTGAACATCATGGCAGAGTGATGAAAATTTGGAAATACATCAGAGACACATGCTTAGTCACCTTAAAGCCTTCTGAGGAACCTCTGAAATGGGGGGAAACACGTAGAGGTAGGATCAAACATCTAACTGTGATCTAAGATAAGTGACAACATCTGAGTATGGCTGTTTGTATATCATATATTATCTTCTTAATATAAATTATCAGGTATTATCCTTATCATGTATTAGCTTTGGCATATAAACAATTAGTCATCTGCCTGATACTAATTGTGTATAATTATATCATCTTTTATTAAGAATGTGATACTGATCTATTTCTTCACCACCCCCTACCTTCTACACCTCGAGTGACCCTGACACTAGGTAGGATTTTTCAGTCCAATGCATTGACAGATATATTGCATTTACATATGATTTTTTTGGTTCAATGCAATGATAAATATACTAATATATACCTACATCTTCCCCGGTCATCCATGGTAAATCAGGGATAGTAAGGGTCAGCCGATGTGGAGCAGTGATGATTATACGGCCCCATAGATATTTTTTCGTGGGAATCTTGCCTACTAATCAGCACCTATACATATGAATAAGTGGCACTAAGGTTGCCTAAAGACCTTATTTACCTTATGAATAACTTAGATGGTTTATGAATTATACTGTGATATAGAACTATTGTGTGTCCCCAAATTATAGGATAATCTAATCGTAGTGCGGGGGCGCCAACCTCCGCTGGTAGGCAGGAAAGGAGCTATAAGTTACTATAGGGAAAGTGTCCCTCTATTTATGCGCAATTATCTTTAATATGATAAAAAAAAATTAAAAAATAAAATCTTTGTAAAAAAATGTTTACACTTCACGTGTTTATGTGGTTTATTTTTTAGAATTAGATTTTAAGCATATCAATAAAAGTTAATTTTTAAGGGTAAAATTCTTTTTTTAGACGTACCTAGTATATTCCTACTATATATGATTTTGTAAGAACTAAAATGTTATAAAATCAACCTTAAATGAAATAGACAAATTAGCCATAAAGTGGAAAAAAAGGTTGCAAAACCACAATGGTTTATAGCAACTATTTTAACTTTCTCCTTATTACTCATTTAGACAAAACCGGTCAATTCTACTGCACCTCACTTTATAGTTGATCATATTTCCTCCATAGTAATGCGATACATCTTCTACCAATGCCCCTAGACTTTCTTTTGAATTATTTAAGGTAAATGTCAACTTGCTAAGAGAAATTTAGATCTTAAGTGCAGTGACTTTTCTGTGGAAGTCTACGCCGCGCTATGAGTTTATATGGCGTATTAATCATGACAGGAAAATGCCTCGTTACCATTCAAAGCTTTATTGTATCACATACAGAAGATACATTTGAGCAGTTCAACATTAAAATCCATCAGGAAATGATCAATTATTAAAACACAACTTTTCAGTAGACTGTTCCCTATATTTATAAAGGGAGTGGGAAAACAAACCTAACCAGCACAAAGTTATCACAGCTTATAATATAAAAGATCTCAGAATTAGTGTTGGATTAGCCATGAGTGCGTTATAATGTGTCCAATTTGTGCCGATCCCTAACTGTTAACCATGTTCTCTTTCCCTATTCTTTACATACCGTTCTGGCATTACCTTGCCCTATGGGTCAGGTTAGGTTTCAACGCTCCACATACTCTATAATGCAAACACAAGAGAACAAAAAACACATAGAGGGTTGACGGAGATTTTGAGTTTTGTTCTGGATGATACTTTAACTAATACAAACATATATCATGTAAATATTCACAACATTTTCCCAATGCTATCTGGATATACACAGTAAAAAGTTACTTGCTCTTAAAGAGGTTGTCCAGGCAAAGAGTATTCATATGTCATCAATATAAGATTGGGGAGCGTCCGACACCCAATACTCCCACCAATCAGTTGATTTCAGCTCCGGTGGTAGCTGGATGTAAACAATCAACAGAGACGGAACAGCACAGCTCCATTCACGGCATAGTGGCCATTGCTGAGACCTGCAGCCCAGCTTCGCTTCAATAGTGGCTGAGCTACAGGATCTGACAACAGCAACCACACAATGAACAAAGTCATGCTGTTCAGCTCTATTCAATGCTTACTTCTGACCACTGCTGAACTTGAAAATAGCTAATCGATGGGGTGTCGGACCCCCACCGATCTGATATGTATGTCCTATCCTAAGGATCGGTCACCAATGTCATAAGCCTGGACAACCTCTCTAATGTACATGGGAATAACTACCAGGATAGGAGGCATAGCTCTTGCTGGACCAGTATCAAATTGGACTTGTGGAAGATGGAAAAGAAGAGCAAAATGAAGCAAATTTTAAAATACAAGTTAGGGGGCGAAAAGAAGAAGAAAAGAAGGGGCAAAATGGAGACCAAGAATAGTGAACCACAGTAAGAGGCATTATCCACAAATGGGGGAAACCTGGAACAGTGGTAAAGTTTCCCAGGATAGGCCATTCTACCAGAATTTTATCAAAGCACATTGATGACGCATCCAGGAGGTCCCACAAGAACCCAGATGAACATCTAAACAACTGCAGTACTCATTTGCCTCAATTAAGGTCTACTCACATAATTTCACAATAAAAAAAGACACTGGCTAAAAATGACACCATTGAAAAAGTTGCAGAGTACAAACCACGGCTAGCAACCCCCCCTTACACGCACACAGACAAAAGCTCATCTTGCTTTTGCCAAGGAAGATCTAGATGACTCCCAAATCTTTTGGTACAATATTCTGTGGAATATTCTGTTGACTCAAAGGTTCCTACCTTTTGGAAGACCTCGGTCCCAATACATCTGACAATAAGACAAACACATAGTTCCACCATAAAAACATAACACCAACAATGTAAGTGGTTGGTAGATGGTACAGGGCTCCTTTGCTTCTGTAGGACCGGGATTATTTGTCATAATGAAAGGAACCATGAATTCTTCTCTCTATCAGACAATCCTAAGGAGAATGTGCCTAAATAGGCAGTTGATTCTTGAAAGAATTCCAACATAGGAGAATGAAAACAATTTTGTAAAGAAGTGGTGGCCAAATTGCCTCCACAGTGACTTAGAAGACTCAACAGAAGTTATCACATATGTTTGATTGCAATTGTTATTGCCAAAGATGGCACAACCAGTTACTATGTATAAGGGGCATTTACTTTATTTTCACACACAGTACAGACCAAAAGTTTGGACACACCATGACTATGAAAATTGTACATTCACACTGAAGGCATCAAAACTATGAATTAACACATGTGGAATTATATACTTAACAAAAAAGTGTGAAACAACTGAAAATATGTCTTATATTCTAGGTTCTTCAAAGTAGCCACCTTTTGCTCTGATGACTGCTTTGCACACTCTTGGCATTCTATTGATGAGCTTCAAGAGGTAGTCACCGGAAATGTTTTTCACTTCACAGGTGTGCCCTGTCAGGTTTAATAAGTGGGATTTCTCGCCTTATAAATGGGGTTGGGACCATCAGTTGAGTTGTGTAGAAGTCTGGTGGATATGTAGCGCCCCGAGGGTTCGGCCGCTACAGGGGTATTGCACCTCAGACCAGAGGTGTGATATTCCACTCCCAGGTAAGGATGGAGTATGGACCAGGGCTCAGTTAGCTGCATACAGCACACACACCCCATTTCCGAGGGACAGCTCAACGGTGCTCCCACTAGACAGAAGTGCAGGCACGACCGACTATGTCCCTGCCTGGAGTGAAGGGGAGCTGAGATTTTGGCTCATCTCAGCTCCAAGAGAACGGAACAGAAAGGAACAGGAAGGAACGGAAAGGGAGAAGAAGAGACAGAGAAACAGGAGGGCTCAGGAACAAGAAGGTGGAAGGGACCCTAAGAACCCACGAGAATCCAGGGTGAAGGGTCAGGCAGATTAAGGGTACCGGATCCCAAGTTGGTGGAGGAGAAACTACCCTCAGCCAAAGACCGGTCGTCGTGATCATCTATTGGTGCGACACCTCATCAAACCTGCTAGGAAGGCACCATATAGGACAGCGGAGGACGGGGCCCACGTTTAACCGCACAAGTCCGCGGCAGCTGGACAAAAGTGGGTCACTAGTGAGGCAGGCCAGAGAAAGGATTAAAGGGGGTCCTGTGCCATGCTCCTGAACTGCCTGGGAGTTGACCGAGCCCCACACCTGGTGGACGCAGCAGAAGTGACCCGGAACAAATGAACTGTGAGTAAAGACCCTGGACTGTAACTTGTTGTCTGTGTGCTCCTTCGCGCCTCCAGCACTACCGGTACTGTGACTCTCACCACCATCACTCCCACCATCCACTACACTGCCCTGGGGCCGCACTCTTCCCGTGGGGAGTCACACCATCCCAGCTGCACACGTCATCGGCCCCAGCGGACTGCCTTGCAGCGGCGGTTCCTAATAACCGCAATCCACGGGTGGCGTAGTCGGACATTATCTGAAGCACGTAGCAGACTACCATTGGTCTGACCACCCTGAGCCGCGGGACCGGGCCGCCACTACTACCCCCATCATTCCCCTATCGCCCGGATCCGCGTGCCCCACGGCCCAGGGGGCGAGTCAGCTTTGGCGTAGTCGGCAGGATTTCGTGCCCGCTAACAACGGGTACTGCGCGCCTGAACAGAGACTGTTTTATTGTACTAAAGATGGCGCCCGCCCCAGAAGAACGAGCGTCATAATGTGCGCGCCAAAAGACCACAGGAGGCCGCCTCCCATCGTGGGCCGGGTCCCAGAATGGCACCAAAGAGGAAGCCCGCCCCCAACAACCATGAGCACGGCTGTGGAAATGTCCGTCAACGTGGGGGGCTGCCCCTGAAAGTGATTGTCAGCAGAATGCCCCAGGACCACCCCCATGGGGGCGGAAAGAGAAGAAAACTGCGGGGCAGGGGGTGGTCTGGATCAGTCCAGACAGACCGCACCCGGGAATGGACGCCCTCAGCAGCACCAGCCTCCTGGCCCGAAGCCTGCTGCAGGCCGAACCGCTCTGCAGCCTAGCAGAAGTCCTAGCGCAGCTCCCCAGAGACCCGGAGCGTGCACTGGAGGACCTGGAGCGGAGGATGGTCCGGGCGCAGCGAGGTGCACTCACCGAGTGGAGAGAGGAACTGGCCCGGCAGGCCGAGACCCACCAGCGACAGGCCTCAACCGCACCCCGGGGTTTGCCTGCCTCTGAGGACGGCGCAGGAGGAGAGAGGACCGGAGACGACGCCGCGGAGGGAGCCACGAGGACTGAGGCAAGTGAAGGGGATGTCACCACCCCAAGCCCAGCACCCGCAAGCCTGCCCCAGCCTCCCGTCGCAGCACCAGAAGCCCCACTCACCGCACCTGTTGCCGCGCCGCCACTGCTCCCAGCTAGGCCTCAAGCGGCGAGCGCCGCGGCCACGCCCCGCCCGGCGCCACGCCCCTTGACCACGGGCGCCGTAAAGCAAGAAGCATCATCGGCCCGATCGCAAGGCCTGGATGACCCGGGCGCCATCGCTAAGCCTGCGCCCCTGTCCCGGATGGGACTGCCACCTAGCGCAGCCAAAAGACCCCCGGCCTGGTCGCAAGGCCGAATGCCGCTGGGCGCTGCTGCCAGATTAGGTCCCCCCACTATACCATCGCTGGGCGTGAACCTATTGGCACATCATACCGGTCCGGATGGACTGCCGCTGGAGTGGCCGGCGGAAGTGACCGGCAGTCAGCCATGGAAGGCCCAGCCCCCGCGCGAGCCTCTGATACCGGCTCCAGAACCCGTAGAGGTCACCCTACCCCCACTGGAGGACGTCCAATTTGTGTGGGACCCCACCAGCGAGAACTTGATAGGGTTCTCTCAAGAGACCCGGGCAGACGCGGTCCGTCGTCTGGAGGCCTGTCATCAGCAACTGGCGACCTTTGAGCGGGAGCGACGAGAGAGGCGCGTCAGAGAGGAACGGCTCCAGGCCCAGAGTGCTGAACAAAAACGCAAGGCCCGCCAAGACCCCCGAGCAGCCCGTGGTCCCCGAATCACCGGGACCATAGTCAAATTCCACATGGAGAACGGCTGGGGGTTCATCAGGGGCCCAGAAACCGCAGGCGACGTCTTTGTGACCCGCAGGGACGTTGAGAGTCATCTACCTGAGGGACACCGTGGCCGTGACTTGTACCCTGGTGATGTGGTCGCCTTTACCCGCCACGTAGGCGCAAAAGGACCATACGCCCTACATGTTCATCGGCTCACTGAGGAGGAGCTACAATACCGCGGCTATGAGGAGAGCCAAGAGGACCCGGACGGGTCTGAAGAACCATATGAGGAGGAAGAAGGAGCATATGGAGGACACCGCTACTAGTAAGTAGCAAAGTACCTGTGTACATAGCTACCCGTCAGGGTACAGAGAACTGATTACTGTTAAGAGACTGTTACCTGGGTGCCCCTCATCCCCTACCAGGCTGAGGACTGTGAGCAGCCATTCCCTTCCCAAAACTGGCCGAGGACTGAGAGCGGTCAATCCCTTGTATATAGTTGCGCTTCCTAAAGCGCCCCCTACTGGTTTTATAAAAAGACTACCACATCTACCTCGGGACAGCAAGTCCCTCGTGTTTACAAGTTTGCCAAAGTTCCTGCACTTACAAGAAGAGTGCACACCTGGTCGCAAGTTGCACCGCCGCCAGGATCCAAGAATGTGTTGTAAAAATGTTTTCCTGCAAATGTTTTATATGAAAAGTTTTTATATGCTGCTAGATAGTAATGTGAATGTTTTCTAATAGTGTTTATATGTCAAAAGAGTTTCAGAAGTATTAGTAAGCGTTTTATAATAGTGTGACAAGAAAAGAAAAGCGTTTCCCATAAAGGGAATTGAACCATGTTGCCTGTTTTCTGATGTGAAAAGTTTTAAAAAGTTTGCATGTCCTGTAATTAACTGTTTTTGCTCTTTTCCAGCCCGAGGATGTGCTGTGCTTTACCAGGGGGGAATGTAGCGCCCCGAGGGTTCGGCCGCTACAGGGGTATTGCACCTCAGACCAGAGGTGTGATATTCCACTCCCAGGTAAGGATGGAGTATGGACCAGGGCTCAGTTAGCTGCATACAGCACACACACCCCATTTCCGAGGGACAGCTCAACGGTGCTCCCACTAGACAGAAGTGCAGGCACGACCGACTATGTCCCTGCCTGGAGTGGGGAGGGGGGTGGAACACCCAGTGCTGTAGGGGCAGATAGGGGTTGGTTCCTGAGCATAGGAAGGAGCCCATTGGTTGCTGGTCACCTGGGCTCATGGTCAGAGGGAGGTATAAAAGGTGGGCACCATCTTAGCTCTAGGGGAGAAGAGAAGTTCAGTTCTGTCCAGAGAGGAGAAGACGGAGTAGAGGCTCTGTAGGAGCTCTACTCCAGGAGGGCCTAGTGAGAGGCCGAGGAGGAGGTGAAGGGGAGCTGAGATTTTGGCTCATCTCAGCTCCAAGAGAACGGAACAGAAAGTAACAGGAAGGAACGGAAAGGGAGAAGAAGAGACAGAGAAACAGAAGGGCTCAGGAACAAGAAGGTGGAAGGGACCCTAAGAACCCACGAGAATCCAGGGTGAAGGGTCAGGCAGATTAAGGGTACCGGATCCCAAGTTGGTGGAGGAGAAACAACCCTCAGCCAAAGACCGGAGGCTGTGACCATTTATTGGTGCAGCACCTCATCAAACCTGCTAGGAAGGCACCATATAGGACAGCGGGGAACGGGGCCCACGTTTACCTGCGCAGGTCCGCGGCGACCGGACAAATGTGGGTCACTGGTGAGGCAGGCCAGAGAAAGGATTAAAGGGGGTCCTGTGCCATGCTCCTGAACTGCCTGGGAGTTGACCGAGCCCCACACCTGGTGGACGCAGCACGGCTCGGGCGGTCACTGCTGACAGAAGTGACCCGGAACAAATGAACTGTGAGTAAAGACCCTGGACTGTAACTTGTTGTCTGTGTGCTCCTTCGCGCCTCCAGCACTACCGGTACTCTGACTCTCACCACCATCACTCCCACCATCCACTACACTGCCCTGGGGCCGCACTCTTCCCGTGGGGAGTCACACCATCCCAGCTGCACACGTCATCGGCCCCAGCGGACTGCCTTGCAGCGGCGGTTCCTAATAACCGCAATCCACGGGTGGCGTAGTCGGACATTATCTGAAGCACGTAGCAGACTACCATTGGTCTGACCACCCTGAGCCGCGGGACCGGGCCGCCACTACTACCCCCATCGTTCCCTTATCGCCCGGATCCGCGTGCCCCACGGCCCAGGGGGCGAGTCAGATACACAGCTGATAGTCCTACTGAATAGAATGTTAGAATTTGTATTATGGCAAGAAAAAAGCAGCTAAGTAAAGAAAAACGAGTGGCCATCATTACTTTAAGAAATGAAGGTCAGTCAGTCTGAAAAATTGGGCAAACTCCTGAAAGTGTCCCCAAGTGCAGTTGCAAAAACCATCAAGCGCTACAAAGAAACTGGCTCACAGAAAAATCTTTAAATGAAAAGGTATGTCCAAACTTTTGGTCTGTACTGTAGGTGGTATAGGTTTTGAATAAATCTATATTTTCAATAAATTGACTGATCATTTTAAAGCTGCATTTTGTGATTATTTGTCTTTTTAAAATCAGTTAAAAATTAAAGTTAGTTAAAAATTAAATTAGTGGGACAAACTGAAACATCTAAATATTACAGAAACTCTCCAATAAAAACTTGGCGGTTTTAAATTCCTTGTGGTTTTTAGAGAATTTTGGCGCCAAAAACTCAGCAAAAAAAATGTGAACACACTTTTGTATTTTTGAAATATCAGAATTAGTGTTGAGCGAGTATGTTCTATTAACCCTTTCGGCGAGTATGTTCGGGCCGAGCTCCGAGTATTTATAGCTGCTCGGTGATATGTTTGAATCGCTCCCGTGTGCATGATTTGCAACTGTTTGACAGCTTTATTACATGTGAGGAATGTCTATTTCTTACACATTCCTCTCATGTAATAAAACTGTCAAACAGTTGCAAATCATGCACACGGGAGCGATTCAACCATATCACCGAGCAGCTGTAAATACTCGGAACTCGGCCCGAGCATACTCGGACAGAACATACTCGCTCAACTCTAATCAGAATGTATGAACTGTCACAGGTATTCATTATATGCACATTCATGAATGCAGTTTATTTGGTTAAGGGTTAACCGATTCTTTGGCATAATTTAGCTTTAGCCCCATGTACATAAGGAAAAATGGCGATAGCGCAGGATTTTGCAAAGATTTCCTTAAAATTTGATAAGGAGACTATGTTAGTGGTTCTCTGTTCTGGTTCATTGGGGGAACATCTATAACAGGGTCTCCAACTTGTGACTTGCCAGCAGTGGTGAAACTACAATTCCCACTATGCTTGACCGTGCATGTCACAGCTGAAGAGACCACTCATCTATAACATGTAGATGAGACAACCCCTTCAAGAAGATCGTACACATTCTCCATGCCCGAAGTAACATTGTCAACCAAGACCAAATTCACACGTCCAAGTTTCAGCTGGACAACACACAGAAGATATCCGGACCCTTTCATTGAAATGTTTTCGTTTGATCCACAAATCAGGTCATAAAGAAGATTGTGGCCATGTCACATATATGATAAACGAATATGTGAGCATATTTTATTTTAAGAAAACTTTTAAGAAATAGTTTTATTTAAAAGGAAAAGAAGAGGGTTCTCACAGTTTATTCATGAAGACGGAGTTGTGCCTCAAAATAATGTCTCAATGGAAAAAAAAGAAACTTGTGGCTTATAGCAATTGATTTCAAGTTTTACTTTTTGTTTGCACTTAAAGGGGTACTCCCATCTTATACTGATGTGCCATATCACTAGGAACACATTGCAGTGAAATGATTCACGTACTGGAGGGCAAGTTCTCTGCACAGTGGGAGACCAGGAACGTCACAGTGCAGGAAAGTGCTGTAGACGAGCAGCCCCAATCTGAGTCTTGGTGGAAGTCTTGGTAGTCAGTAGCCCACCAATCAGTAAGTGGTGTTATAATCTAGAGATACACTATTCTTACCACCATGGAAATACCCCTTTAAGAATTGTCAGGGCATAAAAGTCCTTACCAGGAAGATTTAACTGGTAAAATAAAAGTTTGCAAACATGATTCCAGTTTTTCAGAGACATTCAGTAAACATTTTCTCTCTAAACATCAGAAATAACGTTATTCGGAAAACTGTAGTTACAGGTGACCACTGATACTGCATCGGCCACTAGGTGGCAGCGTATGCCGAGAAATGAAATGTTTAACTGCTGCTTCCTGGCTTTTATTACAATGTTACATAGGACAGCAAAAATACTTAATGGATAATATGTGAAATGTGCAAGTACAATACAAAAAGTAACTCAAGGATCTGCACTTGTGTCAGTGCAGCCATCATTTACACAGAATTACAAAGAATTGACGCTTTGAAATTTTTATCAGTGAAAAGTCTCTACGACAGTTACATCAGGAACATATACAAATACTTTAGGATTTTTAAAAGAAGTGCATGAAAATAAAAAAAATCTGCAAACCTAAGTTAAAAAATATATCAAGAACAAGACTGATTAGGGTCCTTGCAGAAGGACCACCAGCGATCAGCAAGTAATCATCTATACAAATATAATTTGCCGTTTTGGAAATAATCCTTTAACTTATGAAATGCATATTAATTAGGAAGATGTGCTGGTTTCCGGAGTGTATATGTTACTCCAACATCTATAATAGGACTTATACAGGACTTCTCTTGGTTAATGGAATATCATATACTCTCATTTTTATGTTAGTTTTAATAATGGAGTATAAAAGTATTATTTTTATTATCTTCTATATGCCCCAATTAAAATAGTATTTCTATTTGTCACTGAATGTTAGATAATGTACATGATAATTTATCTATGGATAACCGTATAAGATGCAGATGACAGAATAAATATGTTTAACATGTATGAAAAGTAAAACAATAGAGGTATATTAGCAGTATCTAATGAAGGCCTTGCCAAGTATTAGATGGCAGAGATGGCAATCCCAATGTCAACGAGATGGGTCCAATTCTAATGTCATGTATAGACATTTCACTTCACAGCACAACAGAACCAAAACCAAGTCTTTGTGTAGACACCTTCAGGTAGACGAGTCATTTGATGGACCACATGTACAACATAACATTTGGTATATATAAAATAGAAAAATAGTATGATGAGGTTTTGAGTTGGTGTAGTAAAATGTAGAGCAACACATTTCTCAGGGTTGTGAGAAATGTAAGAAAAAACAAATGAAAACATCTCAACATATTAATATCATGACTGAAATAGAAGAGCTGACATTCACTGCTGATACTCAATGGTTAGTTTAATCAACATGTCTCCATCTTGGTTTTTTTTCAAGATGTTTTTGGAATTTATGAATTAGTACAGTGACCGATTCCACCTCCTATTTCAATGACCTCAACGTGTCCCTCCAACCTGCCTGTCACTATTTCACTGTCCTTTCCTCCTTGACCAGTTTCAATATCTGTTGGCACCTTATGATAGAGAGTTCCCGAGAAAGGACTCAGCCATGCAGGAGATAAACTGCCACCAAAAGCTTGTTTCATTCCATCCCAACTACTAGTCTTCACCCAAGTTGGATTTTCCTTCTTCAGTCGTTCAATTCCCTGAGGAGACAGAAAAAGGTGGACAAAATCAAAATTAGCAAATGAACAAAAAAATCAAAGTAATTTAATTGTTGCTAAAGTCCTTTAGGATGGTGATAAACGAGTGCACGGTAGTTGTCGCATATGTAAGAGACATGCTGTACTTACTTTATACTCATTACTCTTGCTGTTGGAGTAAGAATAAGAAAATCTATGGTGTTATTAAATGGAGAACATACCAAAAGATGATTATCTGCTCAATGTATTAGTTTAACCCCTTAGTGACGGAGCTAATTTTGACCTTAATGACCAGGCCAAATTTTTTAAATCTGACCAGGTTCACTTTATGTGATAATAACTCTGGAACGCTTCAACGGATCCCAGTGGTTCAAAGATTGTTTTTTCTTTGGGGGGCCTATATGACAGAAAATACCCAAAAGTGACACCATTCTAAAAATTGCACCCCTCAAAGTCCTCAAAACCACATTCAAGAAGTTTATTAACCCTTCAAGTGCTTCACAGGAATTAATGGAATGTGGAGTGAACATTTTATTTTTTTTTCACAAAAATTTTACTTTAGCCCCAAATTTTTTACTTTCACAAGGGTAACAGGACAGAATGAACCCTAAAAGTTGTTGTTCCTGAGTACACTGATACCCTATACGTGGGGAGAAAACAACTATTTGGGCACACAGCAGGGCTCGAAAGGGAAGGAGCACTGTTTGACTTTTTGAATGCAAAAATGGATGGAATCGAGAGCGGACGCCATGTCGCATTTGGAGAGTCCCTGATGTGCCTAAACAATGGAAATCCCCATTTTGGAAACTAAACCCCTCAAGGAATGTATCTACATGTGTGGTGAGCACCTTGAACCCCCAGGTGCTTCACAGAAGTGTATAACTCAGAGCCATGAAAATAAAAAAATCAAATTTTTCCCACAGAAACATTATTTTACCCCAATTTTTTTGTTGGGCAACAGGAGAAAATGGACCCCAAAAATTGTTGTGCAATTTCTCCTGAGTATGCCAATACCCCATACATGGGAGAAAACTACTGTTTGGGTGCATGGCAAAATTTTCTGGAATCATTAGCTGACGCCATGTCGCGTTTGGAGAGAACTTGATGTGCCCTGATGTGTAACCCCCACAAGTGACCCCGTTTTGGAAACTAGATCTCTCAAGGAATGTATCAAGATGTGTGGTGAGCACCTTGAACCCACAGGTGCTTCACAGAAGTTTATAACATTGAACTGTGAAAATGAAAAATAACATTTTCCCTCCAAAAAGTTTGGTTTTGCTCCAATTTTTTCATTTTCACAAGGGTAATGGAGCAAAATGGACCATACAGTTTAATGTGCAATTTCTCCTAAGTACATCGATACCCTATATGTGGTTGAAAACTACTTTTAAGACACAGTGCAAAGCTCAGAAGGGAGAAGCACCAGATTGGAGTTCAGATTTTGCTGGAATGGTTTGAGGGTGCCATGTCACATTGGCAGTGTTAGAACCTTGCTCTTAGTTTTTTTTCCTTTGCTGGTCACATGACCTTGTTGGCCTATTTAATCCTGCTCCGCCCTTCTGGCTTTGCTGGACTTCATTGTATATCTACTTTCTAGCTAGCCTGTGCTCTGTGTCTTGCTCTGTTAGTTTGCTTGGTCTACTGACCTCTATGTTCTATATATTTTGTTTGTTCGTCTGTCTGCTACTATTTCTGTTAGGAGGTGTCCCATATTCCTCCCAGTCCTTAGTACTTGTAGGGATTCCTTCCTCACATCTATAGGTCTCCGTACAGACTAGCTTAGGACTTTAGCAGGTCTGATCGCAGGATCAGGTTCCCTGTTACATCGTAGGGATTAAGCTGAGTTCTATCGTAGGGACAGATCTCCTCTCTTTCCTTAGCTCTGGTAGCAGAACATAACAGTAAGTCCAGCCAGCAAATTCTCTAAGGAAAGATTTTTCTGTTCCATCATGGTGTCGGTTCAGGATTTGGTTCATCGCCTGCAGGGACTCTCTCTGGAGGTGGCCGAGCTCCGTCAGCACGTGAGTAACTGTCCTGGAGCACATTTCTTGGAGCCTAAGGTATGTTTGCCGGATTTATTTTTTGGTGAACACCGAGAATTTTTTTCATTCAAAAATGCTTGCTTATTGTATTTTCGTTTGAGACCTAAGTCCTCTGGGGATGAATCCCAGCGCGTAGGGTTCATAATGTCACTTTTGCGCAAAGAGCCTCAGGAGTGGGCCTTTTCTTTGCAACCTAGTGATACATGCCTCAGATCAGTGGATAGTTTTTTTTCTGCTTTGGGACTATTATATGATGATCCTGACCGTGTCGCATCAGCTGAGACTGAGTTGAGACGTTTAAAACAAGGATCAGGTAATGTGGAAAAATAATGTACTCATTTCCGTCGTTGGTCTACTCAAACAGGGTGGAACGATTCTGCTCTGAAAAGTCTATTTCTTGCTGGGCTCAGTGAAAGGGTTAAAGACCTGCTAATTGCTTATCCTACACCTGAAGATTTGCAACAGGCTATGCAATTAGCTATACGGGTGGATAGAAGACTGCGTGCAAGGGTTAATGAGAGCAAATCCTCTGCTATGTCAGTTTCTGGTTATGAGAATGTGTGTACTAACAGTGGTGAACCGATGGAGATTGGATCGGTGGCACCTCGCTCTCAAGAAAAAGACCGTCGATTTTTTGAAGGCTTGTGTTTCTATTGCGGAAAATCTGGTCATTTGATTAAAGGCTGTGAGCTTCGTATGAAGAAAGAAAAAAAAATGGTCAGTCATGCCCGTATTGCCTGTTTAAATTCCAAGGGTGTATTTTTAGCTGCTTCCACGATTGCTCAGGAAAAATTAATGGAATTTCGGGTGTTTGTCGATTGTGGGTCTACTCTGAATGTTATTGATGGGGGATTCGTGGAAAGACTCAATTTAAAACCTGAACCTTTATCATCCCCCATTGCTGTGGTTTCTGTGGATGGTTCCCCTTTGAAGAATATTACTCTCAAGGTCTGTGAATTTCCTCTCACTATTAATGGTGTTCACCATGAGAAATTGGATTTGGTAGTGTTGAATAACTTGCCTTCTCCAGTAATATTGGGATTGCCCTGGTTAAAATTTCACAATCCTGTACTGGATTGGTCTACCAGTGAAATTAAATCCTGGAGCCCTAAATGTTATGACAAGTGTTGTAACGGGCGTATTGCAGCTTTGGATAGGGGAGAATTGCCTGTTCCTATTCAGGATTTTTGGAGAGTTTTTTCTGAGAAGGAATCGCAGGTTTTGCCTCCCCATAGAGACTATGATTGTTCTATTGAATTTGTCCCTGGAGCGACTCTTCCTAAAAGTCGTTTATTTAACCTTACTATTCCTGAGAGGAAGGCTTTGGAGGAATACATACAGACAAGTTTGGCCGCCGGTCACATTAGGCCCTCTAAGTCTCCTGTGGCGGTTGGATTTTTTTTTGTAAAAAAAAAGGACGGCGGTTTACGTCCTTGTCTGGATTTTCGTGAGATTAACAAAATTACTGTACGCAATCCTTACCCACTGCCATTGATTCCTGATCTGTTTAACCAGTTAATGGGGGCCAAGTGGTTCTCTAAAATTGACCTTAAGGGGGCATACAATCTGTTGCGCATGAAGGAGGGTGACGAATGGAAGACTGCTTTTAACACTCCTGTGGGTCATTTTGAGAATCTGGTTATGCCTTTTGGTCTTACTAATGCTCCTGCATTTTTTCAGAATCTGATTAATGACATCCTTAGACCTTTGATCGGTAAAAATGTGGTTGTGTATTTGGATGACATTTTGATTTATTCGCCGGATCTGGAGTCTCATTGGCGGAGCGTGCGTGAGGTATTACAGTTATTAATGGACAATTCGCTTTTTGCTAAGCTGGAGAAATGTGAGTTCGCTGTACAGAGAATTAGTTTTTTGGGCTACATTATCTCCAGCAAAGGTTTTGAGATGGATCCGGTTAAGGTTCAGGCTGTGCAGGAATGGCCTAGGCCTATTGGTTTGAAATCGATACAGAGGTTTTTGGGTTTCGCCAATTACTATAGAAAATTCATAAAAAAATTTTCTAGTATTGTCAAACCTCTGACTGATCTCACCAGGAAAGGTGCTGATGCGGTTCAGTGGTCTTCTGAGGCCATTGAAGCTTTTGTGTATCTCAAGGAGAGGTTCACCTCTGCTCCCATCCTTATGCAGCCTGATGTTACTAGGCCGTTTTTGGTTGAGGTTGATGCTTCCTCTGTGGGGGTTGGCGCAGTATTGTCTCAGGATAACGGGGATGGATTACATCCCTGTGCCTTTTTTTCAAAAAAATTTTCGGAGACTGAACTGAATTATGATATTGGTAATCGGGAATTATTGGCTATTAAACTCGCATTTGAACACTGGCGCCACTTCTTGGAAGGTGCGGAATTTCCCGTTCAGGTTCTTACGGATCATAAAAATCTGATATATCTTGATGCTGCCAAGCGCCTGAATGCCCGTCAGGCTAGGTGGGCACTGTTTTTCTCGCGGTTTAATTTCTCCGTTACTTACATCCCTGGTACTAAGAATGTTAAGGCGGATGCCTTGTCTCGCAGTTTTTCTCCCATAGTCGGTGCTGAGAAAGAGGAGAACATTTTACAAGAAGGTGTTGTGATAGCTGCTTTGGACTCCGTTTTGGAAGATGAGATTCTTAAAGCACAGGAGAATGCCCCATCTAACACTCCTCATGGGAGGTTGTTTGTGCCTGGGACCTTTAGGAGAGATTTGTTTGTTGAGTGTCACGAATCTCGGTTGGCAGGTCATCCCGGAATCTCTGAGACCAAGAGACTGGTGGGTCGCAGTTTTTGGTGGCCTGGATGGCAGAAGGAAGTCATTAAGTGGGTGCGTCAATGTACTATATGTGCTAGATCTAAGTCCTCACATACTCCTGCTGCGGGGTTGCTTTGTCCTTTGGAGGTTCCCAGTGCTCCTTGGACACATTTGGCTATGGACTTTATAACTGACCTTCCCCCCTCTGAGGGTTTTACTGTCATCTGGGTGGTCGTGGACCGTTTTAGCAAGATGTGTCACTTGGTTCCTTTCGTCAAACTGCCCTGCGCTAAAACTCTCGCTAAGGCCTTTGTCAAGGAAATTGTCAGACTTCATGGCGTTCCTACTGACATTGTTTCTGATAGGGGTCCTCAGTTCGTGGCTCGTTTTTGGCGTGCCTTTTGTGATAGGTTGGGAGTTCATTTGTCGTTCTCGTCCGGATATCATCCTGAATCTAATGGCCAGACAGAAAGGAAAAACCAGGATGTTGAGCAGTTCTTGCGTTGTTTTGTGGCAGACAATCAAGAGGGGTGGTCTGAGTTTCTGCCACTTGCTGAATTTGCTCTGAACAATCATACATCTTCTTCTGCTGGTTGTTCGCCTTTTTTTTGTTGTTCTGGGAGACATCCGTCGTTTGGGTCGTTCTCCAAGTTGGGATCTGCCGTGCCTGAGGAGGAGAATTTTTCCGGTGATTTGGAGAGAGTTTGGACGGATGTGCGTGGTAATCTTCAGGAGGCCAACAGAAAATCTAAAGACTACTTTGATAGGAAACGACAGGAGGTTTTGTTCGCTGTTGGTGACATGGTTTGGTTGTCCTCTAGGAATCTGCGGTTGAGGATTCCTTCTAAGAAATTGGGTCCCAAGTTTGTAGGGCCCTTTAAGGTGCTTCAGGTTGTCAACCAATCTGCTGTTAGGTTGGAGGTTCCTACCTCCTGGAGAATTAATCCGGTATTTCATGTCTCTCTGTTGAAAAAAGCTGTTGTATCAGATTGTGACGCCTCTGCCTCTGTTCCTCCGGTGGTGGAGGACGGGGAATATGAAATTTCTCGCATCCTTAACTCTAGACGGTATAGAGGTAGTTTGCAGTATCTTGTGGCCTGGAAAGGTTTCGGTCCCGAGGATAACTCTTGGGTGAGGTCGGATGATGTTTCCGCGTCCAGACTTATCAGAGCGTTTCACAGGAGATTTCCTGATAAGCCTGGTCCCAGGGGATCCGGAGGATCCTCTTAGAAGGGGGGGTACTGTTAGAACCTTGCTCTTAGTTTTTTTTCCTTTGCTGGTCACATGACCTTGTTGGCCTATTTAATCCTGCTCCGCCCTTCTGGCTTTGCTGGACTTCATTGTATATCTACTTTCTAGCTAGCCTGTGCTCTGTGTCTTGCTCTGTTAGTTTGCTTGGTCTACTGACCTCTATGTTCTATATATTTTGTTTGTTCGTCTGTCTGCTACTATTTCTGTTAGGAAGTGTCCCATATTCCTCCCAGTCCTTAGTACTTGTAGGGATTCCTTCCTCACATCTATAGGTCTCCGCACAGACTAGCTTAGGACTTTAGCAGGTCTGATCGCAGGATCAGGTTCCCTGTTACATCGTAGGGATTAAGCTGAGTTCTATCGTAGGGACAGATCTCCTCTCTTTCCTTAGCTCTGGTAGCAGAACATAACAGGCAGAGCACCTAAGGTGTCAGAACAGAATAAACCCCCCATAAGTGAAGCCAATTTGCAAACTACACCTCTCAATGCATTCATCTATGGGTGCAGTGAGCATGTTGATGCCACATGTGTCTCACAGAAATTTATACCACTGGGCGATGAAGAAAGAATAGTTACATTATTACAGCTAAAATGTTGTTTTAGCCCCAAATTTTAAATTTTTATAAGGGCTAATAGGAAAAAATGTACCTCAGTTTGTTGTACAATTTCTCCTGAGTGCGCCAATACCCTACATGTAACCGTGAAATATTTTTGAGGCACAGTGCAAACCTCAGAAGGGATGGAGTGCCATAATTTAGTGCAGATTTTAGTGCTATGGTTTGCGGGTGTCATGACCCACTGGAAGAGTGGACTTTGAGGGGCCTATATATTGGAAACTCCCCAAAAGTGAAGATTGTGTGTCAGAATGCTGGGTCAGCAGAGTTGTGACACAGCTGTATACCATTAACTCCTCTTGCTGTGGGTAATGATGGATCACTCCCATGGATACCAACGGATATGGTGAAAAAAGTTATTTCATATCAGCATAAAAACAATTGCAATGCGTTTTGGGGGGGGGAACTCCCTTCCTCAGAACAGATCCCACCATCATTAGTCAGATATAGAAATCTCAGCAGAAGAGAGATGTATTGGATTTTTAGACTTGAGTGCCTAGGCCCTATAGGGTTAAACCTATCCATGGAAAAAGTTGTATAACAGGGTTTTTTGTTTGTTTTTATAATTTGCATTTTTTTATTTTATTTATTTGTTATTTTTTGTTAAATGTATTTATTTATTTTTTGCTGCAAGGTAATCACATTGATGGTGGTAACATCCTGCCCCATGAATGGTTAATGGCATGCAGTCTTGAGAGCGTTAATAAGGGTGATGAAGTCAGGGGTGTAAAAAAAACAATCATATAAGAGTCAAAACTCATTCCATGTTTGTAATTGTATATGTTCTTATGCCTGAAGAAGGGGGTTCCCCCGAAAAGCATTGCGATTGTTTTTATGTTTTATGGTGACATTAAATAACTTTTTTCACCATACTAGTTGGTGTGTCACAACTCTGCTGACCCGGCATTCTGACAGCGCATGCAGAGCTGCACACCACATGCAGGGGGTGGCAGCAGTCTCAGCACCACAACTGATGATACAATTCACGAGGTTCCTTTGCACCAGGGTACAGGGTTTGGGGGCTACTGCCATGTGAGTTTCCTTATCTGCATTATTACCTTCTATGCTTTATGAATTGTCGGCTGGCGCTTCTTCTTTTTTCTTGGTTGTTCAGTGCTCTCTTTGCGGCCTCAAGGTAGATATCTGGGTGAAAGCTGCAGACTGATTACAATTCACTGAAGGCTTGGTTGCGTTTGTGAATGGTTTTCAAGCCACTCACAGAGTGTAAGTTGCACATTTCTTCTTAGTTATTGCTACCTCCTGATATACAGAAGCGCTGTTTTTTTTCAGATTCTTTTTCTTCCCTTTGTATTTTATGGCCCTCGAGTTTGGTACATTGCTGATCGGGTTGACAGATTACTGGGAGAGGCTGGTGAGGACACGGCGGCCATGGTACACATTGGCACCAATTACAAAGTTAAAGGTAGGTGGAAGGTCCTTAAAACTATTTCTAGGAATTAAGTTGCAAGCTTAAAGCAAGGACCTCAAAGGTAGCATTTAATGAAATACTGCCTGTACCACGTGTCACGCCAGAGAGAGAGCAGGAGATTAGAGAGGTGAGTAAGTGGCTCAGGAATTAGTGTAGAAAGGAGGGTTTTGGGTTTCTGGAGAACTGGGCCAACTTCTCAGTTGGCTACAAGCTCTATGCTAGGAATGGGCTGCGCCTCAATGGGGAGGGTGCAGCTGTGCTGGGGGAAAAATGTCTAGAAGGTTGGAGGAATATTTAAACTAGGGACTGGGGGGTGGGCAATTACAGTACAGCTGGGGAAGATACTGTAGATAGTGACCTGGGCAAAAATAATGAAATTGAGGATGTCATGGGGAGAGTGTGTAGGACAGTCAATACACTAAGCAGGAAAAGAGGTACACAAAAAAACATGAAGTGCATTTATACTAATGCCAGAAGCCTCACCAACAAGATGGAGGAATTAGTATTAATATTGTTGTAAGAAAATTATATCGTCTCGATAACAGAGACATGGCTGGATGATAGCTACCATATGACTGGGCTGTTAATTTACAGGGCTATAGTCTGTTCATGAATGACCATACACATAAGCGAGGGGGAGGGGTTTGTTTATATGAAAAATCATCCCTAAAATCCATCCTACGTAATAACATATGTGAGGCTAATGAAAATGTAGCGTCTGTGTGGGTTGAGATAAGGGTAGGGTGAAGAATAATAAAATAATGATAGGGGCTTTTTATAAGTCTCCAAATATAGTGTAAGCGGCGGAAAATATTGTCATGAAGCAAATAGATGAGGCAGCGAATCAGAGAGAAGTAATTATTATGGGAAATTTCAACTACCTTGATATAAATTGGGGAACAGAAACCTCGAGGTCCAGCAAAGGATTTTGACAACTATGAAACACAATTTCAAAACTGCTAAAGGACCAAACAGGAAGGGGGGCACTTCGAGACCAAATTTTAACCAATATGTCAGACATAATATCAAATGTACGGGTTAGGGGTCACTTGAGCACTAGTGATTACAAAACAAGTTTTCACGTATCCTTTAATAAGATGTATAGTAGAGGGGCTACAAGGACACTAAACTTCAGGATGGTGAATTTTACAAACACTGAGAAATTATCTTAGTGCTCTAAACTGGGACAATGTCCGAAAAAATAAAAGTACACAGAGCAAATGGGACACTTTTTTTAAACATCCTGAATAGGACCTGTGCACAATATATATCCTATAGGAACAAACAAGCTAGAAATACGAGGAAACCACTATGGCAAAATAGTGATGGGTGCAATAAATTAAAAAAAACAGCGTTTAGAGAATCAAAGCAAGAGGGTAATTACAAGAAATTAAATACTTATTGAAAAATAAAAAAAAAATGTGTAAAATCAAGGCAGCAAAGATTGAGACAAAAAAGGCTCATAGTCAAAGAAAGTAAAAATAATCCAAACATATTCTTCACCTGATAAACAGCAAGCACCTCAAAAATGATAGTGTTGGCCCCTAAGAAATAGTCTGGGTGAAATGGTAAACAGGATGAGGGAATGGGCAATCTGCTAAACAACTTTTTCTCTACAGTATTCACACAAGAAAATCCCAAGACAGATAACACGATCAGGGAAACCATAAGTTCTCCATTGAATGAATGTCACCTGCTTAACCCAGCAATAAGTATAGCACCTCCTCAAAATCACTCAAAATTTGTCAACACAAATGGCATTCACCCCCGAATAATGCAGGGATTAAGTACCGTGATCAACTTCTATGAAGAGATACAGTTATATGAAAAAGTTTGGGCACCCCTATTAATCTTAAGCTTAATGTTTGATAAAAATTGGTGTTTTTGCAACAGCTATTTCAGTTTGATATATGTAATAACTGTTGGACACAGTAATGTTTCTGCCTTGAAATGAGGTTTATTGTACTAACAGAAAATGTGCAATCTGCATTCAAACAGAAACTTTTTACTGACTTACTAAAGCACTTTTTTTGGTTTTGTAACCTCATTGAGCTTTGAACTTCATAGCCAGGTGTATGCAATCATGAGAAAAGCTACTTAAAGTGGCCACTTGCAAGTTTTTCTCCTGTTTGAATCTTCTCTGAAGAGTGGCATCATGGGCTCCTCAAAACAACTGTCAAATGATCTGAAAACAAAGATTATTCAACATAGTTGTTCAGGGGAAGGATACAAAAAGCTGTCTCAGAGATTTAACCTGTCAGTTTCCACTGTGAGGAACATAGTAAGGAAATGGAAGAACACAGGGACAGTTCTTGTTAAGGCCAGAAGTGGCAGGCCAAGAAAAACATCAGAAAGGCAGAGACGAAGAATGGTGAGATCAGTCAAGGACAATCCTCAGACCACCTCCAGAGAGCTGCAGCATCAACTTGCTGCAGATGGTGTCACTGTGCATCGGTCAACTATACAACGCACTTTGCACAAGGAGAAGCTGTATGGGAGAGTGATGCGAAAGAAGCCGTTTCTGCAAGCACGCCACAAACAGAGTCGGCTGAGGTATGCAAAAGCACATTTGGAGAAGCCAATTTCTTTTTGGAAGAAGGTCCTGTGGACTGATGAAACCAAGATTGAGTTGTTTGGTCATACAAAAAGGCGTTATGCATGGCGGTAAAAAAACACAGCATTCCAAGAAAAACACTTGCTACCCACAGTAAAATTTGGTGGAGGTTCCATCATGCTTTGGGGCTGTGTGGCCAATGCCGGCACCGGGAATCTTGTTAAAGTTGAGGGACGCATGGATTCCACTCAGTATCAGCAGATTCTTGACAATAATGTTCAAGAATCAGTGATAAAGTTGAAGTTACGCAGGGGATGGATCTTTCAGCAAGAGAATGATCCAAAACACCGCTCCAGATCTACTCAGGCATTCATGCAGAGGAACAATTACAATGTTCTGGAATGGCCATCCCAGTCCCCAGACCTGAATATCATTGAACATCTGTGGGATCATTTGAAGAGGGCTGTCCATGCTCGGCGACCATCAAACTTAACTGAACTGGAATTGTTTTGTAAAGAGTAATGGTCAAAAATACCTTCATCCAGGATCCAGGAAATCATTAAAAGCTACAGGAAGCGACTAGAGGCTGTTATTTTTGCAAAAGGAGGATCTACTAAATATTAATGTCACTTTTCTGGTGAGGTGCCCATACTTATGCACCTATCAAATTTTGTTTGAATGCAGATTGCACATTTTCTGTTAGTACAATAAACCTCATTTCAAGGCAGAAACATTACTGTGTCCAACAGTTATTACATATATCAAACTGAAATAGCTGTTGCAAAAACACCAATTTTTATAAAACATTAAGCTTAAGATTAATAGGGGTGCCCAAACTTTTTCATATAACTGTAAGTTCCAGACTGGAATAAGGAAATGCAGTGGATGTTTTTCTATATAGGCATTTGAAATGGTGCCACACAAAAGGTTGGTACATATAATGAGAGTAATGGAACTAAGGGAAAATATTTGTAATATATGTTAACAACTGGCTCAGTGAAACAAAGGACATTATTAACAGACCCACACTCGATTGGGTCGTAGTTAACAGTGGGTTACCACAGTGTCAGTATTGGGTGCTCTTCTTTTTAACATATTCATTAATGACCTTGTAGAACACATACAGAGTAGAATTTCAATATTTGCAGGCGACAATCTATGCATGGTAATCAACTCAGAGGAGGATAGTTTAATGTTACAGAGGTATTTATATATGCTGTAGGCTTGGGCTGAGAAATATAAATGCAAGGCCATGAACTTGGGCGGAGGAAATAAAAATGAATAAATATGTACTAAATTGTAAAATACTAGGTAAAACTGTCACTGAATAAGACATCGGCATATGGGTGGATGGCAAACTCAACTTTAGTGACCAGTGCCAGGCAGCTGCTGCCGAGGGAAATAAAATAATGGGATGCATTAAAAGAGGCACATATAGATATGATGTACGTCACTCTGTATAAAAATATGGTGCCAGGATAGGATACCACTCCATATACTCAGTGAAGAAAGAATCCGGCACTCATTAAGTTGCAGAAAAATAATATCAGATTTAATAGCAAAGCAATCAGGATTAAATGCCAATAGGATTTGCCAAAAGGACATAGCTGAACTTGAACGGGTGCAGATAACAGCGACCAAGGTTATGAAAGGAAAGGGTGGACTGCAATACCAAGATAGGTTATCAAACTTGAGGTTGGAAAAAACGAAGGCTTAGGGTTGATCATATTACAATGTACACATACAGTGTTCTGAAAAAGTATTCATACCTAGTGAACTTTTCCACATTTTTTCATGTTACATCCACAAATTTAAATGTATTTTGGGATTTTATGTGGTATACCAACACAAAATAGCAAGTATTTGTGAAGTGTAAAATAAAGGATACATGGTATTCTAATCATTTAAAAAATATAAATCTGAAAATTGTGACATTCTTTTGTCTTCAGCCTTAGTCAATATTTTAAGTTTCTGGCTGTAACATGAAAAAATGTGGAAAAGTTCATGGGAGATGAATACTTTTTCAAGGCACTGTATATGAAAGGACATGTTTCTAATGATCTTTTTACACTTAGGCCTGCGACGGTGACAAAGGGGCATCCTCTACATCTAGAGGAAAGAAGGGTTAATCATAATTATAGATACAGATTCTTTACTGTAAGAGCAGTGACACTATGGAACTCTCTGCCGCATGAAGTAATGGTGGATTCACTACAATAGTTCAAGAAAGGCCTGGATGTCTTTATTGAAAATCTAATATTACAGGTTATGGGCACTAGATTCTGAGATGGGATATTGATCCAGGGAACTAGCCTGATTGCCGCATGTGGAGTCAAGAAGGAATTTTTCCCCTAATATGGAGCTATTAGTGTTTGAAACTTGGGGTATTTGCCTTCCTCTGGATCAACATGTTAGGTTATAGGTTGAATTCGATGGACGTAAGTCTACCTTCAACCTGAAAAGCGATAATATTGTTCTCATTCTCTTGCTATTCCAGTGAAGTAAGATAATATAGCCTCTGGATAAGTCTTCACACAGTTTTTAGGGTGTACAGCATTGCAGTATTTTAAGCTGGTTCCTGGTCTGTTCTCATCTTTGTGATTTTCGTATTCTCCATTCATTTCACAACACGGGAATTGGATGGTTCGCCCCCGGGTACATTTCGCCCCCGCACATTTCGTCCCCAGCATTTGGCCCCCAGGATGTTTTGCCCCCGCACATCTCACCCCCGCACATATTGCCCCCAGTTTGAAACGTCCAGGGGCGAAACATGCGGGGGCGAAATGTGCGGGGGAGTATCTTCCTGGGGGCGAAATGATAGGGCCGAAATGTACCTGCGGGCGAACTGCTGGGGGCGAATCTTCCTATAACCTCACAAAACAGATGACACCTAGACCATCTGTATGACAAGCATATCCTCTTCATGGCATTACGGGATTCACAATTGCTCAGGTCCTTGTCCATTTTCATGCAAGAACTGACTATTCACTCTCTGCTTATTATATATATTACCTTTGACAGGATTTTGTCACATTTTGCCTGGCTGGTTCTTGCTTTATTTCGCTTGTCTATGGTTTTAATAATATGGCTGATTGGTGTATTTTATTAAGCCTTATTAGATGGATACTACTTAAAACAAAATCTAATGCAGTTCTTTAGGAAAATCCCATATGTAACACAAAATAACTACAAAATGTATAAAGAAAGGAAACAAAAAAACCCATCTTTATAAAACACCCAGCCATGAAGGCTCAAAAGACACATTCGAGAAAAGGATCAAAATATTATAACAGGACAAATTAAAGTGTACCTGTCATTTCAGGTGATTGATCAGAATAAAATGCGGTGTGCATATTGAGAGGAATAACACTATTTATGGCCATTATATTCTACATTTTTCACCAGTATTTACTTTTGCAGACTCCATGTTAAGCAGGGCTCCACTCCCTTCCCCTATGGCCACAGTCCTTTTGTTGTGCCCCACATGGAGTTTTATTAGTCGCCTGGTGTGTCTCAGTGACATCATCTCCCTAGGCTTCATAAGGAATAGATGGACACAACCCTGTATCTGAGTGTTAAGACAGTACTGTGTTTAGCTTCCATGTTTTTGGACTCTGTCAAATATCCAGCTTCTTCTGTTGTTACGCTCTCTCCAGTATTCTGTGATTCTGCAGCTAGCTCCACAAGACCAGCTGGTTAACACATCAGTTGCAGTAAGTACTATAAACTGATATTTAGAGACTAACCACTGTACTAGATTTCATCTTTGCAAGCTCTTATGATTTTAAAGAACTCTCAGACCTGCTGGTTAATCCTCTGCTATCTCTTTGTGGGTTAACCAATCTGAACATCACAAACTGGTATTAGAGACTGTTCACATTAGACGATTCTGCCACCGACATCTGTGTGCGGTTTCAGACCTGAGACTATCCAATCCACCTGCCCTCCTGGTTCTGTGGCTTGCAGTGTGCCTGCCATCCAGCATAACCAGTTGCTTGGA
This sequence comes from Phyllobates terribilis, assembly GCF_046119375.1. Lineage (NCBI taxonomy): Eukaryota > Metazoa > Chordata > Amphibia > Anura > Dendrobatidae > Phyllobates > Phyllobates terribilis. Next base: position 235,071,677 of record NW_027362764.1, read on the forward strand.
TCCTACTATTCCACGTGCTTTTCAGCCTGTTGTGCAAATGCCTTGGGTCTGTATGTCTACCTTGACTTTGTTAATACAGCTTACCAGGTAAAACCATGTATTCATGGCTTCAATTTTCATTATCAAGACTGCTGTGCAGTTAGCTCAGGTGTTTTTCAAAAAATACTCCACAGTCTCACAGCTTGCAAAGTCTCTGACTGTGGTGTGCAATATTTTCCAGGTTCTGGACGGAGCTCTGAAAATTTTTTTAAAAACTCTGGACTTTTCAGCTTATCTCCAAAGTAATGGGAAGACTGAGAGAATGAATTAGTCCGTGGAGCAATATTTATTAATTTTCCCCAACTCCCATTAAGATAATTGGCTGGATTTGCTTCCTTGGGCTGACCTGGCCTAAAACAATTCAGTTTCAGAGTTTTCTCAATTTGTTACAGTGTATAGTCGAGAACTTCATATTCATATGCCTATTGCTCCTAAAAGTCTACTTCTAGCTGTGAACATCATCTCTCAGGACATCCATAATATCTAGTCTGAGGCACAATTGGCTGCAACTAAAGCAAAGAAAAGTGCTGATCTGTACAGTCGACCTGTTCCCAAAAAGGTTTGGCTTTCCATCCAAAACATCTTTTTAAAGACTTGTTGCAAAAAGTTAGCTCAAGTTCATTGATTCATTCCAAACTATTCAGCAAATTAATCCGGTCACTTTCCATATACAAGTATGCTAAAGATCCATAAAGCCTTTAATGTCTCTCTACTACATCCTCTGGTCTTCCAAAAATTCTCTCCAACAGTTAAGAAAGTTCCTGCTCGGCCTCTGATCCAAAGTATAAGATCAACTAAATTCTGGACTGAAAGAAGGTTTGTGGGAATCTCTTCTACTTGATAAACTGGAATGGATATGGTCCTGAGGAGCCATGATGGGTGCCCAAAATGGACATTAACGCTTCAATCTTGCTCAAAAGATTTCATGCTAAGTATCCATCTTCTTCTATTAACAACTCTTCTGGAAGAGGTCCTAAAGGAGGTATTGTTACGTACCTGCCTCAGTTGGGGAGTGGTTTTCTCTCTTCCCCTATGGCCGCCATTTGATTTGCTCCACGTCGGATTTTACTAGTTGCCCAGTGTGCATCATTCACATCATCTCCCTCTTCAAGCCCAGAAGGACACACTCTCGTCTGAGTGTTAAAATAGTTCTGTGTTCAGATGGTATCTGTTTTGGACTCAAATAGTTTAGCTTCTTCTGTTACTACACTATCCTGAGACTTGTGATTCTAGATCTAGCACCTATGGCTCCAAAAGACCAGCTGTTTAACCTATTGTTTGCAGTAAGCACTATGAACTGATATTTAGAAACAAATTACTATACTGCACTTTATGAGTTCTAATAACCCTCAGACTTGTTTGTTAGCCGTCTGCTAGCTCTCCACGGGTCAACCGATTGTTTGACGTGAACATCACAAACTATTATAGACTGGTTACATTTAGCGATTCTGTCACCAAATCTGTGTGTTTCTTCCGACCTGCCATTATCTTCTTCATCTGCCCACCTCATTCTGGGGCTTCCAGCGTGTCCTGCCCCGCTTGTTTGTCTGTAACCCAGCATTAACCAGTTGTCTGGTTCCTACTATTCCACGTGCATTCCAGCCTGCTGCGCCAACACCTTGGGTCCTTGTGTCCACCCTGACCAAAGTCTTTGTAAATTTACCTCACAAGGTTCGCCTGACACTCTATCAAAGTTTTTCAGTGATTTTTGGGCTAGTGGGTGAAATCTAGCTGCTACTAGGTCTCCTACATACAGTGTGGAAAAAAATATTTAGTCAGTCAGCAATTGTGCAAGTTCTCCCACTTAAAAAGATAAGAGGCCTGTAATTGACATCATAGGTAGACCTCAACTATGAGAGACAAAATGAGAAAACAAATACTGAAAATCACATTGTCTGATTTGGAAAGAAATTTTTTTCAAATTTTGGTGGAAAATAAGTATTTGGTCAATTACAAAAGTTCATCTCAATACTTGGTTATATAGCCTTTGTTGGCAATGACAAGGGTCAAACGTTTTCTGTAAGTCTTCACAAGGTTGGCACACACTGCTGCCAGTATGTTGGCCCATTCCTCCATGCAGATCTCCTCTAGAGCAGTGGTTTTGGGGCTGTCGCTGGGCAACACGGACTTTCAACTCCCTCCATAGGACATTCTCCCAATACACTTCTGGATCATCCAAATGCTCTCTAGCAAACTTCAGAAGGGCCCGGACATGTAATGGCTTAAGCAGGGGGACACGTCTGGCACTGGCGGCATAGTATTACTGATGGTAGCCTTTGTAAGGTTGGTCCCAGCTCTCTGCAGGTCATTCACTAGGTCCCCCCCGTGTGGTTCTGGGATTTTTGCTCACCATTCTTGAGATCATTTTGACCCCACGGGGTGAGATCTTGTGTGGAGCCTCAGATTGAGGGAGATTATCAGCGGTCTGGTATGTCTTCGATTTTCTAATTATTGCTCCCCACAGTTGATTTCTTAACACCAAGCTGTTTGCCTATTGCATATTCAGTCTTCCCAGCCTGGAGCAGGGCTACAATTTTGTTTCTGGTGTCCTTCAACAGCTCTTTGGTCTTCACCATAGTGGAGTTTGGAGTGTGACTGTTTGAGGTTGCGGACAGGTGTCTTTTATACTGATAACAAGTTCAAACAGGTGCCAGTACTACAGGTAATGAGTGGAGGACAGAGGAGCCTCTTAAAGAAGAAGCTATAGCTCTGGGAGAGCCAGAAATCTTGCTTGTTTGTAATTGACAAAATACTTATTTTCCACCAAAATTAGAAAAATGTTTCTTTCCAAATCAGACAATGTAATTTTCAGGATTTGTTTTCTCATTTTGTCTCTCATAGTTGAGGTCTACCTATGATGTCAACTACAGGTCTCGCTCGAGAACTTGCACAATTGGTGGCTGACTAAATACTTTTTTGCCCCACTGTATCTCAAACAATACAGAAAAGAATGGCACAAACGATATTGCCTAGAAAAAAAAAAGATACCAACAATCAACTCTATTATCAGAGTTTATGTCTTACAAATCATATTTTGGTGTAAGCTGGTTTCATACACACTGTTTAAGGTCTCCTATACTTAGCTCATCCCTCCTCCTTTCACATCAATAGGCAGCTGTTATCTGATACCTCAATGAGCTGCCAGTCAGTCTTGCTTTGCCCAAGATGGATTTTAGCAGTTTTTCAAAGTGAACCATCAGTTCAGGAGGAGGGGGAAAAAAGTGGCTTTTAACATATTTCTCTGATATTTATTATTACAAAGTTTTGTATATTCATTTGTACTATTAATTTATGCAAAGTTTGTTAAAAAGACAGTGGCCATTTGAATTCACTCTGCCATTTTTATTATAAAATTGATCCAACAAGAGAACATATTTTTACTTGTTTTTTTTCCCAAAAGTTATATTTTGTTTTTCCCCCAAAAGTTATATTTTTCCATTAACATTAACGCACGCTCACTGTAGCAATAGATACATAATAGACAAGCCACGCACTTATTTTCTATGAAAAGTTTTATTGCGTTAACATTTTTCTTTTTAGTATGGAAGCATATACTGTACACAGCTAAATGAGATGCAGCGTTCACATTTCAACTGAAAACAAAAACATCATTTAGTCTGTCACAACCTAGCAAAGTGTTCCTAAGACTTGGGAAGCCCAGTTATAGAGGCCTTTATAATATCCAGCATGAAATCCAGATCATTACAATCTCTAAAAACGGAATTTTAAATAAGCAAAAAAGACATATGGTACAAGTTATTGCCCAAAATAATTGAAAAAAAATTTCTGCAAAATTTAGGAATGGAATGTGTCCTGAATATACAAGAAAATATTTATAGCTGTACACGTGGTATGAAAAATAAGTGTAAGGTAGGCGCTGAAGCACAGATATGTGCAGCCTTCTCCACTCCGCCTCAATACTAGATATACCAAAATAGAATATGCCAAGCAGTTATGCACAGAAGGGAAGCTTCAGGGTGTCCTGCAGGAGATAACTAAAGGATCTATAAGCAGGGCCAAATCCAAATGGAAGCAGGTCTACCAAACAATATCTACGCATAGGTGTGCAGTGTATTGTGGGTAATTAATAGTTTGTGTGCAATTATGAATTTTCATATCATGGTTGTAAGAAATTGCAGGCATGTTCATTTTTGCAGTCAATTAAAAACAAGTTTTGCGGAAATCAGATGTGAGTTTTTTACCTGCGGATTTTCCGCATTTTATACAAGTCTATGGGGAAAATCTGCATGGAAAACTCAGCGTATCCGGAAGAGAAATTGACATGTTGCGGATCTGAAACACGCACCGTAGGTCAGTTTACGCGGAGTAAAAAAAAAAGCACAGTGGGCTGGAGATTTCTATAAATCCCATCCACTTTGCTGGAACTGTAAGATGCTGCGTTTTTGACGCAACAAAAATACGCAGTGTCAAAAACGCACCAAAAACTCATTGTGGGTACGTAGCCTTATAGATCAGGGCTTATTGGTATGGGAATACCTGATGGGCTATGAGATCTTAGCACTAATAGATCAATAATGGGTTAACACGAGTCATAAAGACACTCTTTCTAAAGCCAAGTTCCCATGATGAATATTTGGTGCGTTTTTGATTATGCCGATTTATTGCATCAATTAGTTAAATCAAGTAATTGGTGTTGTTTCTTCATTGCATTTAAAGTGCGAACTTTACATGCATTTTTATCCCGTGCAGTTTCTTTCTATTTGGCGTGTTGAATTTTAAATATTAAAATAAATATTGATAAAGTCATGTGCGGATTACATGCATTTTTTACATGTGGATTTTGTGCATCTCATTGAAGTATATGGGGAAAATCCACAAATAAAACACATATTAAACGCAAGAGAAATTGACATGCTGCAGATTGAAAAACGCACAGCATGTTAATTTTCACTCCGTAAAAAAAAAAAAAAAGAAGAAGAAGAGTGGTCATGAGAGTTATATGACTCTCATCCACTCGGCTGGAACTGTTTTACACTGTGGTTTTGCGCACTAAAAAGCTCAGAAGAAAAACGCACCAAAGAATCATCATAGGATCTTAGCCAAAAAAGATTATTTTGTATCAGACTATTCTGTAAATTGCAGTACCCAAACCAAGAATATTAGGACTCAACTGGTCACAGTCTTACATTTGTATCTTTGGAAGTTTAGCTTCAAAGACTGACAAAGTGGCAACAAAGTGCACCATGCGGGCACAACAAGCCATTACATAACATTCAACAGGAAAAAGAAAAATCACAACACAAAAACACCACATGTAATTATGACAATTTACCACCCATAAATTATACTGCCTAAACCAGGGGACAAGGAAATACAAGAAGTTATAAAAAATATCCAAGAGTGAAGTCATAAAAAAGCACAAGAAGGGTTACTGATGCAAAAGTACAAAAAGGAGATTTTATATGCAGATGGAGCTCTAAGTACTGTTATCAATAGTGCTTTGTCTGTTAATACTCCATGGCAAATGCTTAACAGCACGACTCGCAGTTACATGACTTGTAAAAGTGAACATGAAAGGGTGCACTGTATGAATACCAATGGCATGTGAACTCACTGTAAAGACCATATGCCATGGTATATGTAATAAAAGATGGATGGGGCTGCACGCACATACATTACATGTCTCTGTCTGACAAACTTGTATGCAATGTAATAAAAAGCTATTAATGCACAACTCCTGCAAGAAGGCATGATAATAACTGATACATGGCATACTGTCATCATTGGACTATTACTACCTGTGATACCTAGTACTACATATGATACCTAAAGTCTAACACTCATTAAAAGGAATCTGTCAGCAGGATTTTACTCCTCATACTATTTATATGTGAAAGTAGGTCTTTCAAAGACAAGTCCAGCAATACCTTTACATGGTCAGTCTGTTCCTCCATAACTGAGAAATCAGCGTTTGAATTAATATGCAAATGAGGCTGTAGATGTGAGGCCTCTGTCACTCCAGCTCTATTCCCTGCCTTGTGCCGCCTCCTACTTGTTTTCTGAAAACCTCTATGCTGTGCGACTTCAGGCACTGGGGCCATCAGTCAAGCAGAAGGTGATGCTGGGTGGGGAATAGAGCTGGAGTGACAGAGGCTTCAGATCTACTATAACCATTTCCATATCAATTAAAATGCTGATTCCTCAAGAACAGAGGTAGGGACTAGCCACGTAAAGGAATTGCTGGACTTGTCTTTAAAAAAGCTACATTCTAATATAATTAGATTGGGGTGTGAAATCCTGCTGTCAAGTTTCCCTATTGATCAGTTTTGAAGCTCTACATGGCCCAGTTGAAGCCTGAGCTGCCTATGATGATGAAGTTATGCTGTTTTGAGCCATTTGAAGGTCAGCATATGAAATATTTTAACTGAAGTGGACTTTTTCCCTATAAAAACTGCCGGGTAGATCATGACAACACTGCTCAGTTATTATATAGCCATTCTATAACTGTAGTGCTGAAGGAGACAGTAGGGGAATGCCAGATTGTCCTCATTCTGGTACTTGGGACTATATGGGTATGTATCTAAAAAGAGCAAAGCTGAATAATAGTTCATGCTTGAGGTTACACAAAGAAAATTCCAGTCATCACATAAATCAACATAACCTCATAGATATGTATGATGATAGGACTTTACAAATATAAAAGTGTAAGAACAGTATAATTAATTTAGTTCATGATGGGCATTCAAAGATGGAGCAGAAGCCTGTGCAGATAACCAAATACGAAACTCTTTAGATAAAAAACAAATAGTGACGTTTCATTTCAGCTTCTTGGAGGGGATGCAGCTATACTTTTCAATTTTTACTTCCACAACACTTCATTTCCATGTCATTTTTATTTTACTCGGCAAAGCTTAAGTCACGTGACCATGTCTCAAAAAGTTTTACATCATAGATTTGATGCTAAGATGGTAAAATACATATTAATGGGAATCTGTCAGTAGGATCAACCGTCCTAAGTCGTCTAAATGGACATGCAGGTCATAGAAAGTAGAATAACGTGATACCTCAATATCGGAGATCCACTGTCTTATTTCAGAGAAATCCACAGTTTTCTTAATATGCAAATGAGCTGTGAAGATCTATGGACCTTACATAAATTTCCCTGAGAATCTACCTCTAGAGCTTATTTTAAATAAAAGGGGGCGTTACCAGTGTGAGACATGTAGATCACAAGAGCAGACTGTCAGTCATTACATGTCTCACATGTGTCCTTTCATTTAAAATAAGATCTGGAGGCAGATTCTCAGGGAGATCAGTGTACAGTCCATTGATCTTAGCAGTTCATTTACATATTAAGATAAACGTGGATTTCTCTGGAACAAGACATCAGATCGCAGATATTAAGGTATCATTTTATTCAGCTTTCTATGACCTACATGCCTATATAGATGGTTTAGGAGGGTTAAGCCTACTGATGGAAAATAGATTAATTCTTAAAGGGAATCTGAGTTCTAAAAGTTGGGCTGTATGGATTAGAATATAATTTATATATGTAACCTAGTCACCAGTTTCTACATTGTTGAGTTGCCTGCTCCATATGCAGACAATCCTATATGATGAAATGTCACTCTGGCAGAAAAGGAAAGCACGTAATCAGATCATGTCAGTGACCAAATTGACTGGCAGTTTGTGAAGACTGCAAAATTGATAAATGGAGTGTACTGAAAATTTTAGACTTAATATATTTTAAGCCTGTACAGCCCATCTTTTTGAAAACCCCTTTAATATTCCTCTCACTCCGGCAACAGGAAGGAGGAAATATATATATATATTGTATGACATACTTGGATATAAAATAAATAAAGCATGCAGAATAATACATTTTGAACTATAAGCGTGAGTGCAACAAAATATGGCTGAAATTCACACATACATGCAGTTTTACTGCAAATTGGTGCCATTTTCACACTGATTGCTATTGGTCTCATGGGTTTACCTGTAAAACTGAGCAATCCTTGCCAATTGATGTAAAAACTGCCCTGATTTGCCGTGAATCTACATTCTGGTGTGATTTTCATCTGCTATACATGGACTCTTCATTAATCCTTCCCCCACAATTGTGAAATGCATTATTAAGCTTTGGTGGACACTGTAAAGAACCTTTTCTAATATCAGTAGTTTATGGTCTTCTCACAAGAGAATGGATATGTAATTACCAGAAAAATGGCTGAGAACTTTACAGATCCATAATACTACTACATATAAGAAGTTCTGTGATAACAGATGTGTCTTCATCTTCCATCAGCAAATGATTTTCGAGATTTGCAATCATCACCAAACTCAAGATTTCCTCAGAAAGAATGCATCCTAATGTAAGGCCCAGAACAAGTTAGTGGTTAGTTGGCACAGTCAGCTATGGCAAATGATGGCAGACATAGTCAAGTCAGGTTGGTTAGCAGAGCTGAAAGTAGTAAAGAAGAGAGACAATCATTGAGTTATTGTGAAGAAAGCAGAGAATCAAATGAACCAAAGGTTCCAGAAAGCAGGAGCAAACAAAACTGCTGTATGTTGGCGGCTTCTTCTCAGCAGGACCTCTTGGCCATTTCAAAAATAGAGTTGTATTTTTGTGAAACATTCAATGTCAAGCTGGTAAATGGAAGTAATGTGGTGTCTTTCTGTGCGGCAAAGCTGGCACAGAAATCCTCATACCACATACTGGTAAGGATCTGCTTTTCCCTGGTCTGGTGTGGCAAGGGGGCTAAGCCATGCTATTGAGAACGGGTGGCCAAATACTGCCTTCAGGTTCATCCATTTTGTTTTTTTAGACCATCTTCTCTCTTCCTTTTTCAACTGTTCTATTCCCTGAAAATAGAAAGATCACAAACTTTCAGTAAAGATGGATGACTATGGCTCAATGTCACAGGACTATATAATGATTATAATGAGTTCCTGGTAGTCCTATGAGATGGGTCAAGGTGGAGGAGTCATATAGAGCTCCAAAACAGAGGGACAAGTAATGGATAGATTGTATATCATTTCTAGGAATTCTGCATCTTCATCAAATACTTCTAATCAAAAATCTAGGCCACCAACACCACAGATCAGTCATAAAACATATGTTTAAGGATTATAATGCTTAAGGATTATAGTTTTAGCATAGAGAATAAAATGTTACAGAAAGCATCAGACATCACAAGCTCATGTGCACATAACATTCTTCTACCGCAATCTCCGCCTAAGGGGGATGTCCTACTGCTTCATTTGACCCCGCCGGTACACCGCGAAACCCAGTTATTTGCTGCAGCAGTGGTAGATGGCGCCAAGTAAACATTTAACAGCAGGGAGGATCAGATCTCTATCGCTTGAATGACAGAGGAATTTAACAGATAAGAACTTCTTTTTCTATATTATCCCCTTTAGACTTCTTGGGAAAATTTTACCCAATGTCAAAAAAAAACCTGTTTAAGTACTGGAGCCTCACAGCTAATTGTGTTCAATATTAGCACATAGCCGGAGCATTACATTGTCCTGTGCAAAATAATGAACTTTTACCACCACTAAGTAACAGGAAGCAATCTTATAATCTATGTAAAAAAGTTCAATGCCACATATATAAAGTGAATGGAGCCACCATGTTGGAAATTAGGATCTGACACCAAGATTAAAGTTAAATGATAAGTAGAGCAGTTAGGAAACACAGAGAGGAATTAGAAACCACTGCCATCATCTGTGATAGTTAAGAAGCCAATATAACAATGTATCTTGCTTTTTACATAAACTCATTCCTATAGTTAGACTTTCAATAATGAACAGCAAGTATAGGAACCATTAGGGACAAGCACCAGTGGGGCTGTGAACTGGGAGCAGCCGGCAAAGAGGAGGCAGAGATAGTGTCACCTTGTGAGTAGTAGTCTGAGGGTAGAGATATCAATTCATCTCCATGCAAAGGTTACTGTAGCAAGCAGGGAGAGTGGCTTATATCTTTATAAGTAATATTGTATGTGGTGGAGAGAATGGTTCCTCTACTGGCAAGTAAGATCATATGAGTATGCCAATAGTGAGGCCTAGTGCTGGAATGTGGAAAACAGACTAACCGTGAATACAATCCCTCTATATCTTGGAGCAGTGCACACAGTCAGTGGAGGACTTCTGCTAACACTAAAAGTGCCCATAAACATGAAAGTCAGGTTAAAAGGCCAAATTCAGCAGGACTGTCTGCCGATCTTTTGTATACGGGGTTTCCTGACTCACTGATGACAGCATGTATCAGAGAATCAAGAATCAGGCAGGCTGTATTTAGACAGGCTTGACCCTATGTTCCTATAGGAGATAAGCCACTGTCATAGGAGCCTGGCAGAGACTTATTATCCTTCTCCCAAATGTGTGGGCAAATATGTATGGCTTGGGAAAAGGATAATTGGGATGAATAGCTGGTGGCCAATGTCTATCTAAAACGCATGGCCATCTGAAAGTGTATGGACACCAATGAGGACATTTTCTTTTCCTTGATGAGGGCCAGACACCAAGTCAAAAGTGGGCAGTTTATGCTCTTATTTTATTCCCACTGCTCACGAGTATTGGTTTATTTATTTATTTTAAATCTGCCAAAGAGTTCCAGAGTTTGGGCTTTTTTATTTACTGCTAATCTTTATGATCTTTAACAAGGGGGCGTGGCTAACAGGCCCCATAGAATTCTGTGAGCAATGCCCCATAGCAAAGACCATAAAAATAAGCACTATATAAAAATGCCCAAACCTCTGGAAGCACATGGTGGATTTAAAGACAGAAGCAAAACAAAACAATACTCAGGGGAGCAGGGAGAACAATATAAGAAAAAAAAGAAATTTGGATACTTTTGACCTGTTGACAGGTCCTCTTTAAAGGGTTTGACCAGAGCAGCTCGATTTTGCATGTGGTTGCATCTGTTTTGATCACCTCTACACTAATGTGTATGGGCACCTGAAATCTCTGTATGCTCATTTGGGATTTATACGAGACAGAATATTTAAAAAAAAGGAGGATGCAAACTGATAACAAACTGGAACCAAAGTTACGCTTTTAAACGGATCCATCCGCTTCGGTTTCCATTTCTCATCTGTTTTTGTTCCATTTTAAATAGATTTTTACTGCTCTTGGCATGCACAGTGCTAAATAACGGCTCTTTTAAGCTGATGACATAATGGATGACCATCTGTTGTGACCTGTTTCCCAAATACATTAATGAAATACAAAACAAAACAGATCTGTCCGCTATCCATTTTTTGGAAGGACAAAAAAGTTGTGCAGACTTTTTGGTCCTTCAAAAAAGTGGATAGCAGATGGAGAGGATGCAAATCTATGCCTTTAGAAACATAAAAAACAATATTCAATTAGTCCTGTAACTTAGCATTTAATTTCCATTTTTAGGCTTCCCAAGAGGATCTTAAAAGTGAAAATTAAAACTGACATGTGAAGAAAGCCTAAGACTTGCAACTAACTGAAATTTGCTGATAACAAGGTTATCCTGACACTAATAACCACATAACATGATTTCAATGAACAATTCTAGTATGAGAAGACAAGAAGGACAAATGAGGAACTCACCGTTTCATCAGTGCAGATGGAGTGTACTTGTGTGCCAAACATCACAGCAGTGAAGATGAGGAAGAGTAAACCCTCAAAGCAGAGCAGGATAAGGAGGATGACTGTGGTAGGAGGAGAGAAGGAGCTGCACTCTATGGGAACAAGACAAAAGCAAAAATCAGAGGATGTGTAGTCAGCAAAGTGTGAGCTTGTCCGTGTACAAGGAGCAGGTTTTACAAGTTTTTCTATCACGGTAAAGAGGATTTGAACAAATAACGTAGCACATTGTAATACTGAGTATGTAAATATGAAATATGAATAGCATAACTGCTGTAAAAAATAGAAATAAATAAAAATGCATCAGGATCTGACTTTCCCACACATAAGCAGACGGAGGTCTCTTAGAGAGGTATTCACATTGTTAGGTCCTGACATCGAGAAACGCCTTACCGCGGCTGTCAGGTACACATGAATTGGCCAATTTATGCGCTAAGATTTCTCATTTACTTCTACAGCAGCAATGCTATTCATATTTCATACTTCATATTTACATGCGCCAAAATTTTTTCTATTTTTTTTTCATTTATTTCTATTTTTTACAGCAGTTATGCTATTCATATTTCATATTTACATACTTAGTATTACAGTGTGCTACGTTATTTGTTCATTGTATATGGAGGTAGCTCCTCTTAGTAGGCACCTTTTCACACCTATCTCTTGAAGTGGAAGTGCCGTCATTTTCTTTGGTAAAGAGGATTTGACTTATAATTGGTTGGTGTTTAACCTCTAGAAGCCCATCCTTTCTATAGGGCGACCTCCTTTACAGCGGTGCTCCTGACCACTGGACAGTTTAGGTCAATGAGGCTGTGCTGAAATTTGTGGCTGGGAATGCCCTTGTGCAGAGAAAAACTGAAAAGGAACAAGCACTCCAGTCCCTTCATCTTATCAATATGCCATCACTTACTGAAACAAGAATACCCTTAAGAAAACATATCTAAAATGTTTGCCAAGCCCATCAAAGCATCTGTGACCAGTCCACTGACGCAGTAAAGGTCTCTGTAGGTAATGGCAGCAGTACTCAGCTGATTGTACATGTAAAATATAAACATAGTAAATTAATAAAAAATAAAATGTCCAAAGATGACCAATATGGCAAAAGAGTTTCACCCTGCCTATACCCAGTCTGTGCAAGCTTCAATGCCATTGAACATTTCAGGGCATATTTACTCACTTGTCCAGTCTTCTTCAAAACAGTACAGGAAATGAAACCCTACCATGATGAGGGCATGCAAGGAAATCAGGGCTATGTACATCTGAAACAGAGAAAAAATGTCAGCCCTAAGACATCCACATCTCACAAGATTCTCTAGATTATTTCACTTTCAAGCAAAATTTAAAAAAAAAAAAAACTAAACTTGATATCAGGTTTCAGAAGATGTCTTTTATAGCTTCTAGTTTAGAAACAGAATGGATGACATTCACTATAATTAAAGACTTGATGTATGGGGCACTGACCAGAGATGACAACTCAGGTAATCATATAGGGAGGAAGGAGATGCTGGACAGATTGGATTCTCGTATTCCTTTGTGATCAGTGGTGGTCTTAGAGACTTGACCCCCACCGATCATGTTACTGCATACACCAGTGATATATGGAAACGTTATTAGGTGGGCATACCCGGTAAGGATAGCAGCACCACTACCACACCATAAAAAATATGTGCATTTACTCTACATGTAGTTTTGTCAGCTTTCTTGAAAAATTGTGGCTTTGAACACATGGACTATTTGTATCTAAAATGGTCATCAAACTGTGGCAAACCATGTGGTATGCTATGACAACGAGTAAATATATGCCAACAGCCAATATGCAAAAAGTTGGAGCAAGCTTTAAAGACTTGCTTTTAGCGTATAAGATCAGATACTCACAGTGAACAAAACAAAAAATTTCTGGTTGCTTTCTCCCACGCAGTTATTAACCCATGGACAATGGTGATCCATCTTCTTGATGCATCTTTTACATACACTAGGAAAAGAACAAAATGATATAAAACATTAAAGAGGTTGTCCAATACTTTCGCATTGAGGACCTATCCTAAGGATAGGTCATCAATCAAAAAGTAGTAGACAACCTCTTTAATATACATTTAAAGTATATAGAGATGGAAGAGATTTAATCTAAGCTAAAAAAAAGAAGTGTTCAATGAAGCAATGGCACAATCACCTTGTCATTCATGTTAAGATGTTTTATGGCAATTCTGCATCATACAGACCTGCTGTGGATTCAATAATCTGCAGCATGCCCTCTAAACACCACAGGAAAAATATTTTAACAGGAGTTTTGAAAAACCTATTCACATGTCTTGTACCATACTCTTTGACCCAGAATCCCTACAAGCCTCCCATAGGATTTTAAGGGACTGTATGTGCTCATGGCAGACACTGTACACTGTATTGGATCTGTACAAGATACGGTTTTCGTGTGTTTGTGTTTTGAAACATATGGACATTATGAGAAGAACCCAGTCCTCAGAGGGGTCTGTAATTCAGAACAGAAAGCTTCTAATGCTAAGTGCCCATGATGCAGAAATGCATCTCCCTGGCAGAAAAAACACATGTGGATTTTACATGCGTTTTTCCTGCCAGGTAGAAGCGTAAGTGAAGCGTTTTGAACATGCGATTTCGCATGCGGGTTATCAAGTGCTTTTAGCATCACTTGGAAAAGTGCTTGACAACTTGGTCACACTATATAAATCCATGCAACCTGCATGGATTTATATAGTGTGACCAAGTTACGATGCTGCAAATGCAGCATCAATAGTAAAAAAAAGAATAAAAATGGAGAAAAATAAAAAAAACACATTATACTCTCCTTCCGATGGCCCCCGGTCTCCTTCTCCAGTGTCTTTGGCGGCTCGCGGTGGTGTAAAAGGACCTTCCATGACGTTATTTAGTCATGTGACAGGTCACGCGACCGCCGACGTCAGCGGTTGCGTGACCTGTCACAATGACTAAATGACATCATGGAAGGTCCTTTTACCATCGCGAGCAGCCGAAGAGCCAGTAGCACCACCGGGAGCACACAGGGGGCCATCAGAAGGTAAGTATATGTTTATTTTTTATTTTAATTCTTTTTTTACTACAGGTACTATGGTACCCGGGTCTGGAGGAGAGTCTCCTCTTCTCCAGACCCGGGTACCATCCGCGCATTGAACCGCATAATATTCGCATGTGCACGTGTAGTCATGCGGATTTTGTGCGGTCCAATGCAAGTCAATGACGGCTAAAAAGCAGCGATTCCGCAAAATTAATGGACGTGCTGCGGATTTTTCCGCTATGATAATCCGCGGAAGTGTTTCCGCGGTGGAATTGCAGCTACGGAAACACTTAAAAAACGCATCGTGGGCACGCAGCCTAACAAGCAGCAGCTTTCGCTTTAAAGGAATTGGGCTGCCTGTGTATTACATAGCCTTAGGCTGTGTGCCCGCTATGCGTGGTAGGTAGAAGGTCTATGCGCTTGGTATCATGTACCCCAATGATAATCCGCATGTGCTGTGCACATGCTGCGGAAATATCCGCTGCGGATTATCATTGCGGAAAAATACGCAGCACTACCAATTATTTTACGGTAGCATGGCGTTTTCGCCTCCAGACCCGGGTACCATAGTACCTGTAAAAAAAAGAATAAAATAAAAAATATACATTATACTTACCTTCCGATGGCCCCCAGTGTCTTTCTCCGATGCGTCCTGGCTTGCCTGACGTTAGCAGGTCCTTTAGTGTACTGCAAGCTGCGGCAAGCCAGGACGCATCGGAGAAAGACACCGGGGGCCATCGGAAGGTAAGTATATATTTATTTTTTACCATTCTTTCGGTCACACTATATAAATCCATGCCAGTTGCATGGATTTATATAGTGTGACCAAGTTGTCAAGCACTTTCCAAGTGATGCTAAAATTGCTTGGAAAGCGCTTGTCAACCCGCATGCGGAAATGCCAGTGAAGAACGCTTCACATCCGCTTGTCCCTGGCAGGAAAAACGCATGTACAATCCGCATGTACAATAAGCATGCGTTTTTTCTGCCAAGGAGATGCAGAAACGCTCAGGAAAAAATCCGGAGCATTTCTGCATCGTGGGCACATAGCCTTAGTAGCATTGTACTATATTTTTCCTGCAGGGTAAATATCTCCATTACTGTGGCTGACTTCAAGGTGGTTTTGATGTTAAGGGAACATGTCAGGTCGGATAACATAATTACCTGCAGATATAGTGTTAATCTGCAGGTTAGCAGCGTTATGAAGGTGCACGGCCACTGTACTGAAACTGCGGCACCCAGGAGAAAATGAACTTTATTTCTCCGGGAGCCACCTGCCTTCAGTCACACAACTTGGCCGATGTGGCCTCAGTCATGGCTCACTGTACTGTGAGCACCGCCCCGGTGACTGACAGCTCCCTCTGTACTGATGCACTACTGAGCAGAGGGAGCTGTCAGTCACAGTGCCGGGGCGTGCTTACACCCACTGCTCACAGTACAGTGAGCCATGACTGATGCTGGGCCAGTATGCATGTGTGACTGAACGCCGGTGGCTCCCTGGGAGAATAAAGTTAATTTTCTCCAGTTCATTTTGTTTCAGTCCTGCATCCAGGCTCCATCATAACACTATTAACCTGCAGATTAACCCCAGATCTGCAGGATAGTATCGTTATCCTGGCCGACAGGTTTACTTTAATAATACAGTAGATTTAAGACTTTTCATGTTAAAATTTTTTTAAAAAAAAACATCAAAAACCATCCCTTTAAGTCATTTGTGATCAGACAGTTGTGTGCAGATTACTGATTCAAACAGACGATGTCACGGTTAGGTCACGTTCAGACGTTCAGCATTTGGTCAGTATTTCACATCAGTATTTATAAACCAAAAGAGAAACAATAGAAACACATGCACCACTCCGGCATTTTTCACACAATTCTGTTTTTTGCTTACAAATACTGATGTGAAATACTGACTAAATACTGAAAGTGTGAACGTGGGCTTAGACATAACATCATCCTGCTGTGACGGAGAAGGGTGATGTGTATACATTCCATAACGCCTTCCATTAATATGCCAAATGTGACTTGTGTTTGGTAGTAATACTGCCCAGACGGCTGGTGCTAGTGTTGGTGCTTCTGCTAGCAGCTCCCTTATTCTTTGCCATTTTTCCTTTACCATATACAGTATTTTGCAGAACACTACAATTACATTTTAACAATATTTTCAATCCCAATTATTCAACCCTTGCAAAAAGGTAGGTACATACACTGCCATTCAAAAGTTTGGGGTCACTTACAAATTTCATTATATTTTTTTAAAGAAAAGCACTTTTTTTTTTCAATGAAGCTAACATTAATTGAATCAGAAATACACTTTATACATTGTTAATGTGGTAAATGACTATTCTAGCTGAAAACGTCTTGTTTTTATTGCAATATCTACATAGGTACAGTACAGACCAAAAGTTTGGACACACCTTCTTATTTAAAGATTTTTCTGTATTTTCATGACTATGAAAATTGTACATTCACACTGAAGGCATCAAAACTATGAATTAACACATGTGGAATTATATACTTAACAAAAAAGTGTGAAACAACTGAAAATATGTCTTATATTCTAGGTTCTTCAAAGTAGCCACCTTTTGCTTTGATGACTGCTTTGCACACTCTTGCCATTCTCTTGATGAGCTTCAAGAGGTAGTCACCGGAAATGGTTTTCACTTCACAGGTGTGCCCTGTCAGGTTTAATAAGTGGGATTTCATGCCTTATAAATGGGGTTGGGAGCATCAGTTGTGTTGTGCAGAAGTCTGGTGGATACACAGCTGATAGTCCTACTGAATAGACTGTTAGAATTTGTATTATGGCAAGAAAAAAGCAGCTAAGTAAAGAAAAACGAGTGGCCATCATTACTTTAAGAAATGAAGGTCTGTCAGTGCGAAAAATTGGGCAAACTTTGAAAGTGTCCCCAAGTGCAGTTGCAAAAACCATCAAGCGCTACAAAGAAACTGGCTCACATGAGGACTGCCCAAGGAAAGGAAGACCAAGAGTCACCTCTGCTTCTGAGGATAAGTTTATCCAAGTCACCAGCCTCAGAAATCACAGGTTAAAAGCAGCTCAGATTAGAGACCAGGTCAATGCCACACAGAGTTCTAGCAGCAGACACATCTCTACAACAACTGTTAAGAGGAGACTTTGTGCACCAGGCCTTCATGGTAAAATAGCTGCTAGGAAACCACTGCTAAGGACAGGCAACAAGCAGAAGAGACTTGTTTGGGCTAAAGAACACAAGGAATGGACATTAGACCAGTGGAAATCTGAGCTTTGGTCTGATGAGTGCAAATTTGAGATCTTTGGTTCCAACCACCGTGTCTTTGTGCGATGCAGAAAAGGTGAATGGATGGACTCTACATGCCTGGTTCCCACCGTGAAGCATGGAGGAGGAGGTGTGATGGTGTGGGGGTGCTTTGCTGGTGACACTGTTGGGGATTTATTCAAAATTGAAGGCATACTGAACCAGCATGACTACCACAGCATCTTGCAGCGGCATGCTATTCCATCCGGTTTGCGTTTAGTTGGACCATTATTTATTTTTCAACAGGACAATGACCCCAAACACACCTCCAGGCTGTGTAAGGGCTATTTGACCAAGAAGGAGAGTGATGGGGTGCTACGCCAGATGACTTGGCCTCCACAGTCACCAGACCTGAACCCAATCGAGATGGTTTGGGGTGAGCTGGACCGCAGAGTGAAGGCAAATAGGCCAACAAGTGCTAAGCATCTCTGGGAACTCCTTCAAGATTGTTGGAAGACCATTTCCGGTGACTACCTCTTGAAGCTCATCAAGAGAATGGCAAGAGTGTGCAAAGCAGTCATCAAAGCAAAAGGTGGCTACTTTGAAGAACCTAGAATATAAGACATATTTTCAGTTGTTTCACACTTTTTTGTTAAGTATATAATTCCACATGTGTTAATTCATAGTTTTGATGCCTTCAGTGTGAATGTACAATTTTCATAGTCATGAAAATGCAGAAAAATCTTTAAATGAGAAGGTGTGTCCAAACTTTTGGTCTGTACTGTATATAGAGGCCCATTTCCAACAACCACCACTCCAGTGTTTTAATGGTACATTGTGTTTGCTAACTGTGTAAGAAGGCTAATGGATGTTTAGAAAACCCTAGAAAACCCTTGCACAAGTATGTTAGCCCAGCTGAAAATGGTTTGGCTGATTTGAGAAGCTATAAAATTGACCTTCCTTTGAGCTAGTTGAGAATCTGGAGCATTACATTTGTTTGTTCTATGAAACTCTCAAAATGGCCAGAAAAAGAGAACTTTCATGTGAAACTCGACAGTCTATTCTTGTTCTTAGAAATGAAGGCTATTCCATGCGAGAAATTGCCAAGAAACTGAAGATTTCCTACAACGGTGTGTACTACTCCCTTCAGAGGAGAGCACAAACAGGCTCTAACCAGAGTAGAAAGAGAAGTGGGATACCCCACTGCACAACTGAGCAACAAGACAAGTACATTAGAGTCTCTAGTTTGAGAAATCGACGCCTCGCAACTCCTCAACTAGCAGCTTCATTAGATAGTACACGCAAAACGCCAGTGTCAACATCTAGAGTGAAGAGGCAACTCCGGGATGCTGGCCTTGAGGGTAAAGTGGCAAAGAAAAAGCCATATATGAGACTGGCTAATAAAAGGAAAAGATTAATATGGGCAAAAGAACACAGACATTGGACAGAGGAAGATTGGAAAAAAGTTTTATGGACAGACGAATCAAAGTTTCAGGTGTTTGGATCACACAGAAGAACATTTTTTAGATGCAGAACAACTGAAAAGATACCATGTCAAGCATGGTGGAGGTAATGTGATGGCTGGGGTTGTTTTGGTGCTGGTAAAGTGGGAGATTTGTATAAGGTAAATGGGATTTTGAATAAGGAAGGCTATCACTCCATTTTGCAACGCCATGCCATACCCTGTAGACAGCGCTTGATTGGAGCCAATTTCATCCTACAACAGGACAATGACCCAAAGCACACCTCCAAGTTATGCATGAACTATTTAGGGAAGAAGCAGGCAGCTGGCATTCTATCTGTAATGGAGTGGCAAGCGCAGTCACCAGATCTCAACCCCATTGAGCTGTTGTGGGAGCAGCTTGACTGTATGGTACGCAAAGAGTGCCCATCAAGCCAATCCAACTTGTGGAGGGGCTTTAGGAAGCATGGGGTGAAATTTCTCAAGATTACCTCAGCAAATTAACACTAGAATGCCAAAGGTCTGCAATGCTGTAATTGCCCCAAAGGGAGCATTCTTTGACAAAAGCAAAGTTTGAAGGAGAAAATTATTCTTTCAAATAAAAATCATTATTTCTAACCTTGTCAATGTCTGGACTATATTTTCTAATCATTTTGCAAATCATTTGATAAATAAAAGTATGAGTTTTCATGGAAAACTCAAAATTGTCTGGGTGACCCCAAACTTTTGAACGGTAGTGTACATGTACAGAAAGAAAAATGTAGCGGCAGGCCCTAGTATATGTGTTGCATGTACAGTTCTTAAATTGGACTAGTAAAAGAAGTGTGCAAAAACACATGCGCAGTTAAACGTCTATATTTTTATTTTCTTTTACATTTTTTTAAACAATATTCAACCCTCTTCCTAAAAATGG
Source organism: Phyllobates terribilis (assembly GCF_046119375.1). Classification (NCBI taxonomy): domain Eukaryota; kingdom Metazoa; phylum Chordata; class Amphibia; order Anura; family Dendrobatidae; genus Phyllobates; species Phyllobates terribilis. The sequence goes on from NW_027362764.1 coordinate 235,091,944, forward strand.
CTAAATAAGAACTGTTAAGTAGGTACACAACCAAAAAGCTAGCACCTGAACCAGGGCGCAGTATTAGTGTGGTGTTTACGAATAGTGATGGGCGAACCTGAACAGTAAAGTTCAGGGTCCACACCGAACACCAAGCGTCTGTGCATGGACCCCAAACACGGACCTCTCCAGGAAGTCCGCGTTACTGTTCAGGTTCGGCACCCCCGAACATTGGTTGTTTCCCACGCTGTCATCTGTGTGATAGCGAGAGAAACACCGGCAGCTCTAATTGGCAGTAAGTTAGCGACCGCCGGTCAGCGCGCTGAAGTCCCCACGCAGTCAGATGACAGTATGTGAGCCACCAGCTGTGACCGGCGATAAAAAGGTTACCGCCATTCACAGGCGTCAGCTGATAAGAGTACTACTCTCATCAGCGTACACCTGCTGTCGCTCATAGCAGCGAGAGCAGGCGCAGCTGATGGGAGTATTTATCAGACGGAGGCTATGAAATAAATAAATTAAAAGAAAAAAATGACATGGGGTCTGTACTATTTTTGATAACCAGCGCAGGCAAAATCGACAGCTGCAGGGTGCAACCCCCAGCTGTCAGCTTTATCATGGCTGGTTATCAAGAATAGAGACGTCCCCACGCTGTATTTTTAATTATTTAAATAATTCAAAAAAACACGGTGTGGGGTCCCCCCATTTTTGACAATCAGCAAAGCTAAAGCAGACAGCTGGCCCTCTCCAGCCTAAAAATAGCATCACGCAGCCGTCCCAGAAAAGGAGCATCCATTAAATGCGCCAATTCTGTCACTTTGCCCGGCTATTCCCACTTGCCCTGGTGCGGTGGCAAGTGAGGTAATAAATTTGGGGTTGATGTGAGCTGTTTTAGGACATCAAGCCCAGGGGATAGTAATGGAGAGGCGTCTATATATTACTAACCCCATAGTTAGATTGTAAAAAACAAACCCAGACAGAATAAAGTGTTTTAATTAAAATAAAGACACTGACTCCTTTATTTTAAATAAAAAAGCAGTTATACTCACCTTTACGCCTAATCCATTGATGTCCATGTCCCCTGTAAAAGACAAAAAATAATAAACCACCATATTCCTCACCTGTTCGACGAGAAGATAACCCATATCTGTCCCACGATGATCCAGATGATTTGGAGAGCAGTCACATTAGTGACTGCACTCCACGCCAGCCCGCTACTGTCTCAGTGTGAGCCGGCTGGCTTGGATAGCAGTTGCATCACTGATGTGACTGCTGTCAAAATTTTCCGGATCATTGTGGGACGATGATATGAATTATCTTCTGATCGGACAGGTGAGAAATATGGTGGTTTATTATTTTTTGCTTTTTTACAGGGAGAAAGGGCTACAATGCATTATCTTCTCGTCGAACAGGTGAGGAATATGGTGTTTTATTAATTTTTATCTTTTACAAGGGACATGGGCATCAATGAATTAGGTGTAAAGGTGAGCATAACTATGCTTTTTTATTTCAAATAAAGGAGTCAGTGTGTTTATTTCAATTAAAGGACTTTATTCTGTCTGTTTTTTTTTTTTACAATCTAATTATGGGGTTAGTAATGGGGGCGACTTACAGACGCCTCTCCATTACTAACCCCTGGGCTTAATGTCAGTGGCCATAAAAGAGCCATCATCAACTCCAAACCTATTAACCCACTTGCCATTGCACCAGGGCAAGTGAGAAGAACCGGGCAAAGCTACAGAATTGGCGCATCTAATAGATGCACATTTTCTGGTGCGGCTGCGGGATGGTATTTTTAGGCTGGGGAGGCCCAATATCCATGTTCCCTTCCCAGTCTGAGAATACCAGCCCCACAGGTGTCTGCTTTAGCTTGGCTGGTTGTCAAAAATAGGGCAGTCCCCACGCAGTTTTTCAAAATAATTAAAAAAAACGGCATGGGTCCGCACCATTTTAGACAACCAGCTATGATAAAGCTGACAGCTGTGGGTTGTTATCAAAAATAGAAGAGAACCTACATCATTTTTTTTTTTTTTATTTATTTATAGCACTGGCGCCGGCTGATGAATACTTCCATCAGCGGTGCCTGCTCTCGCTGCTATCAGCGACAGCAGGCGTACGCTGATGAGAGTAGTACTTTCATCAGCCGACGCCTGTGACCGGCGGTAACCTTTTTACCGTCTGTCACAGCTGCTGGCTCTGTTGGCATGGGAACCGCAGCTCTCTGACCGGTGATAACGATCAGAACCCATGTTTGCCGAGCTGTCACGCAGATGAATGGGGCCCGGGTTCGGGAACTGTTCTGGCACCAGAACCAAACTTTTTTTAAATGTTCGGCCGAACCCGAACATCCACGTGTTCGCCCATCACTATTTACGAATGTAAAATTTGAAAAGAAAAACAGATGTGCAAAGAGGAAAAAAAATAGTTTGCGACAAGCACACTTTATGAGGTACACAGTCAAAGTAAAATGTCTGGATTTGAGGGAATTTTCTTTAGTATTTTTTTTTTACATTTTCCCTACTTCACATAATAGATTACACAAGAATTTCAAAAACTCAGTAGAGTCACTTATGACAAGAAAGTGCACTGTCTGACACCGATTTCAAATTTTTATTTTCTGTAGAAACTATTGTGCTCTTTTGCTTCTGTTTTCTAGTGCATTAAAAATGAAGACAAAAGGTGTAGATATAATTCAACCGCAACAAGACAGATGCCAGCTACACCATATGGCCACATTCACATGTTACACATTTGGTCAGTATTTTACATCAGTATTTGTAAGCCAAAACCAAGAGTGGGTACAATGTTTCTATTATACTTTCCCTCTGATTATTCCACTCCTGGTCAGTAAAATACTGACCAAATACTGAGCGTGTGAACGTGGCCTATCAATGATCAATCACACAGTCTGGCACTGCTGCTGGCACCTTTCCTAATATTGCCTGACTACTACTCTCCCCTTCACTGCTGCAGTATTTACCAGTGTTTTAGGGCCTTCTCTTCATGTTTCCTTTGCTGAGCTGTGAGCACTGATGTACTCTTACTATCCTAAAATCACCTGAAAATAGCTGCGGCATTCCCTTTCATGCTATGATAGTCCCTCCTGACTGGCTGTGCTATACCATATGCTGTGACTGATGCAATCTGCTGAAATGTGTAAAAAGGCACCAAATTTGTGAAAGTCAGATTTGTGCAAATCAATAGAGAATTGTTCGAATTCATATTGAATCGCTTCAATCATGTCTATTAGATCTATGGGGAAAAAAAATCACATTTAAAACGAAAAATATATTTAACATAAAATACATTATTTAAATTCACTTTAAAGGGGATAAAATAAGCCTATTATTTGTGTATAAAGGCATCCCAACAATTCTTCCTTCTAAACTATTTGGCACATCTGTATCACTTTTAAATAAGATTGTACTCCTTAAAAACAAAAGCCCCTGTGGCGTGGGACTAATGCTGATCCTAGTGGTTACCCCACGCACTATTGATCTTAGAGCACATAATCAGTAACTACGACAAAGAACTTACTGCCAATTACAGTATTAATAAGAACAGGAAATACCAAGATAAAGCTGATTTTACATGTTCCATTTCCAGTTTTCAATTCTAAAATAATGCTGTTCTCCATGAATGAAATAATTGCTATAGTCTGGATCAGTGAAGTTTGTCTTCCTCTGAAATGTAAGTACTTAACAGAGCTCTATTATCCAGAAATGTTGTATACCTGGCTCCAAAGCTTCAATTTGGTAAATCCTACTTAATCTAACCCAACCCAAACTTGATGATTTAGGGCTAATCTCTAGTCCCCCAATTAAAGCACATCGGTTAATAAAATATGTTGCCTATTTAACATCAATAACCGATATCAACACAGCTCAACTAAGCCTCCTAACACCACATGAAAGTAATGTACAATACTGTAAAACAGCAGACTCAAATACCAGCATTACCAGTGCAAGAGGGGCCAGTAAGGCCTGAAAGAAATAAAATTACCAGTTATAGTTACTAGATTTTGTAGATGGGCTGTTACTCCAGAGATTAATACTGATTATAATAACAAGAGTTGAGAAGGAATTTGCTTGCATAATATGGGGAATTTAGCATTAGCCCTAAAAGACTTTTGCCTTCTTCTGGATCAACACAGTAGGAATATAGGTTGGACTAGATGGACCGGTGTCTTTTTTTCAACCTTGTTAGCAAATAAGTCGTCATATAATCCTACTTGTGAAGCGGCCCGTTCAGAAAGTCTTTTAAAATCGTCAAGCAGGTCCCAAGTTTGTGATAACGTGGCAAATGTACATATCTAAGTGATAAAATGTCACTGATTTTTTTAAATATTTTTATTATAAAAGTAAAAGAAAAAAGGGCACATAAAACAAGTGGGATATTTGACATTGTATTTGAGAAACGAATGCAGCAAAATCTGGTTTGATGGAAGTCGCTGTCCGTGATTACATTTTATTTGCCCATAGTCTTGAAGACATAGAAAATATGCTCAATACGTCACAAAGGATACATTGAGATTCTGCGGTATACATAAAGTAAATACATTGAGACTACTCTATACAACACACAATATACATTGAAACTACTCTATACATCACGTAGGATACACTGAGACTGCAGTATACATCACATAGGATACACAGACTGTTGTATACAGCACATGATATACTGAGACTCTGCTGCATATATCACGTAGGATACAGAGACTGCTGTATACATCACATAGGATACACAGACTGTGGTATATAGCACATATGATATACTGAGAGAATACCTGCAATGGTGAGCCCTGTCGGGCTTTATACTGCAGCATTTGGGGCATTTGTAAACCACCTGTCCTGGCTTCAGTTGAAGGCTTTCAATAAATTCCTTTGTGGCATTTCCTTTAGGAACAGCACCCTGTGAGAAAAAAGACGAGAGACATTAATTTAGTGGAGATTAACTTAAATTATCTTATATATAATATTAAGCACACATACAATGAGGAAGTAAGAAAGCAAGAAAATGGCCTTTACTCTATAATGAAATTTTTTTTTCTGAACAAAACTTCCAATAACACATATACAGATTCACATACACCAATCCACAATATAACAAGTCAATAAGGGCTCATTTAATGGCGCTTTTTCACAAATTGATGCGAACTGTATGGGAATGGACAACTGTTAATCTGATCGGTCAGTCGGTCACCATACTGTATGTATATTCTTGGCAGCACACCCCCTGCTTACATTAGCAGATGTGCTGCCGATGACAAGTATTTTAAAAATCACATAAAAGATATGTTTGTCAGCTAATTACTGCTTATTTACACCATCTAAAATGATCATTGTGAACATGTTAAAAAGACCTTAAGGCTGAGTGCCCACGATGCGGATTTAATGCATTTCCGCCACGGAAACACATTAAAATTGCTTGGTAAGAGGTCTGAGATGTATCCCAATAATAATTCCGCTGCGGATTATCATTGCGGAAAAATCCACAGCACAACCAATTTGGGCAAAATCGCGCCCATTGACTTGCATCGAACCGCGTAATAACCTCATTTCAAGGCAGAAACATTACTGTGTCCAACAGTTATTACATATATCAAACTGAAATAGCTGTTGCAAAAACACCAATTTTTATAAAACATTAAGCTTAAGATTAATAGGGGTGCCCAAACTTTTTCATATAACTGTATACATGCAGATGTTATGCAGTTCAACGCGCGGATGGTACCCGGGTCTGGAGAAGAGGAGACTCTCCTCCAACCCGGGTACCATGGTTCCTGCAAGTTAAAAAAGAATATAAAGTAAAAAATAAAAAAAAATATTCATACTCACCTTTTCGGCGGACCCCGGTCTCCTCCCGGCAGCGTCCTCTCTCCTCGGCGTCCCGCGGTGTACTGAAAGGACCTGCGGTGACGTCATTTAGTCAGCTGATGGTCAAGCGACTGCTGACGTCAGCGGTCAGGTGATGGTCGCGTGACCATCAGCTGACTAGATGACGTCACCGCAGGTCCTTCCAGTATCCCGCCGACGCCGAGAAGAGAGGACGCTGCCGGGAGGAGACCGGGGGCCGCCGGAGAGGTGAATATAAGGTTTTTTATTTCTCTTTACTTCTTTTTTTTTTACTTTAGATGCAGCATTTGAAGTAGAAATTTGCTCTAAGTTGGTCACACAATATAAATCCATGCCAGCTGCATGGATTTATATCATGTGACCAACTTGTCAAGCCCTTTTCCAAGTGATGCTCAAAATCGCTTGGAAAAACGCTTTAAAAAAAGACATGCATAAACGCATGTAAACAAGCTGAAAAAACGCATGTAAAATCCGCATGGGTTTTTTCTGCAAAGGATATGCAGAAATGCTCAGGAAATTTCTGCTTCAAATGTGCATTGTGGGCACATAGCCTAAAAGAGGTTATCCAGACAGGTGATAATTTGTTGATCGGTGGGGGGGCCAAACTGCTGGGACCTCATCGATTGGCAGAAAGGGAACTCTTTTATTCCCGTTAGAGTGGAGTGTGACTAACGCTCCATTCATTCTATAGGGGCTGCGCTCATCTTTTTCCAGCAGCCCCAAAAAGAATGAATGGAGCAGCAGTCAACCGTCCGACCTGCTGTTCTATTTTTTAACAGGGATAAAAGGTCACCATCGTGGAAAAAAATTCTCAGTTATGCTGATCAGTGCGAGTCCACCGATCAGTAAGTTATCACCTATCCTACAGATACTGGTGAGAAAGGAATGTTAATGTCACAGGTTTACTGCGACAGAGGGGGGGCCAGAAGACTGCGGTGTCTGATTCACATACTCCTGCATTGATTAGAAACACTTCACCATCATATTAAATGGTACAGTTTTCTGCTAGAAGTGCAGGGATTAATCTGTTCAGTTGAGAGTCTCTGAACGTTTCCTGCTTTGATGAGCTCAGCTGTTCAGTGTTGGCCACTCACCTCTGCTATTTATACTGGCCTCTGGCAATCTGGATTGCCAGTGTTAGTTTTATACCTACTGGGGTGGAGTTGGAGGTGTTTGTTGTAGAGGTGTTTTGAGTGTTACTCTTAAGACTCTTGCTTGGTTATTTGTCTGCGTGCATATCCTCATCCTCTCCTATTTGTTTGTTCCTTCCATCTACTTTCTGGTGTGCCACTCTATTGTTTGCGAGTGCATATTTGTATGATTGGTATTTTCATTTAGCCCTGTACGTCTTCCCTTGTTAGTCTGATTTGTGTATTCTTATATACAACTACTCCCTACTTCCCTGGGTGGGGGAGGGGGCAGATAAAGGCTGATTCAGGAGCTCAGCGAGGTACATGGCCCTAGCATCTTCACATTTAGAAGTAATCCGGGGAGCAGGGAGAGCTAGGGCGCCCCTAGCTTTAGGGATAGGAAAGGAGCCCCTAGCCAAGGGTTATCAAACTACAGTCAGGTGACAGTTACAGTTCCAGGCCTAAAGCCGGAGGCTGCACCACTGATGGCCACATGTTTCGGTCAGCTGCAGAATCAAAATGTCATTACTTCAACTCGTCATAAAACCATCAAAAGGGAGTCACTGGCAAAGGATTTTCACACCATGAATATTTATTACAGACTCCCTTGTGAAAACATTTTCCAGTTTGATGTTGGCTATGAAAGTGCCTTGGACGCTCAGACCTTTAATAAAGAATAGCAGACAGAATGTAAAATACAACAATTATCCTCGTTTTTATCTTAGAATTCTGGATTATGACTGTGAGATGTTTCTACTTTTAAGTATCACACATTATAGAGACTCTGCTTTGTTGTAACCAAGACCACTCAACACAACCGCTGACATCAGACAAAATATTTGCTTTACAAATCCTGTACTCGGGACCTATTATGCAAACACCTTGTATTAGCTAAAAGAAAATGTAACATAGCTCACCTCCTGGACTGAACGCATGACACTGTGAATGAATGAATGAATGAATAAAGGTAAGCAGTGATCACTGTAGTTGTTGGAGGCAAAAGTGTAAAATCTATATATAAGCTGCTATCGAGGCATTTACACACTGGAATACATAAAGAAAACATAGGCTATATAATGTCCCATGACTCTGCATATTCTCTAAATTATTAGATGAAGTGAGCGGTGTGACTAGATGGGGTTGCTTTCCACTCACTACAGGCTCATATCATATATAGTTACATAGTTACATAGTTTATAAGGCCGAAAAAAGACAAGCGTCCATCCAGTTCAGCCTATTTCTTGTGCACTGCAGCTATTCCGCAGCGTTGATCCAGGGGAAGGCAAAAAAAAAACATGCGGTATAGGCCAATTTACATCATTGAGGAAAAATTCACTTCCCGACACCAATCTGGCAGTCAGATTAAATCCCTGGATTAATTAACTATCACTAAGCATAAGATGTAATTTTATTGTTCTCAAGAAAGGCGTCCAGGCCTCTCTTGAACTCATTAAGTGAGTTGGACATCACCACTTCCTCTCCCAGAGAGTTCCAGAGTCTCACGGCTCTGACCGTAAAGAATCCCCTTCTATGCTGGTGCAGGAACCTCCTTTCCTCCAGACGCATAGTGTGCCCCCTCGTCTTTGTCACCATCCTTGGTATAAACAGGTCATGGGAGAGATCTCTGTACTGCCCCCTGATGTATTTATACATGTTTATGCGGTCTCCCCTAAGCCTTCTCTTTTCCAACGTAAATAGGCCTAATTTTGACAACCTCTCTGGGTATTCTAGTCCCTCCATTCCCTTTATTACCTTAGTCGCCCTCCTTTGTACCCTCTCTCTAGCTCCAATATGTCTTTCCTGAGCACCGGAGCCCAGAACTGTGCACAATATTCTAAGTGCGGCCTTACCAGCGCTTTATACAGAGGAAGAACAATGTTCTCATCATATGCCCCTATTCCTCTTCTGATGCGTGCCATGACTCTATTTGCCTTCGCAGCTGCTGCCTGACACTGGGCACTCCAATTTAATTTGCTATTAACCAAGACGCCCAGGTCCTTCTACATGTCAGATTTCCCCAACGGTTTCCGATTTAATATGTATGGGTGACTGCTGTTTTTCTTTCCCATGTGCATGACCTTACATTTATCGGCATTGAACCCCATTTGCCATTTTTTGGCCCAACTGCCCAATTTATCTAAATCCTCCTGTAGCTGTGCCCTATCCTCATCTGTATTAACTACTTTACAAAGTTTAGTATCATCTGCCAATATTGCTATTTTACTATGCAAACCTTCCACTAGATCATTAATAAATATATTAAATAATATAGGGCCCAAGACAGACCCTTGAGGCACCCCGCTAGTAACCCTGACACCCCCTGAGCTTACTCCATTGATAACCACCCTCTGCTTTCTATCACTCAGCCAGCTATTTACCCACTTGCACACATTATCCCCCAGACCAAGCATTCTCATTTTATATACCAACCTTTTGTGTGGCACGGTATCAAACGCTTTGGAGAAGTCAAGGTATACAACATCCACTGACTCTCCCCGGTCCAGCTGTGAGCTCACCTCCTCGTAGAAGGCGATCAGGTTTGTTTGGCAGGAGCGATCCCTCATGAATCCATGTTGATATGGAGTTAGACAGTTATTATCATTAAGATATTCTACAATAGCATCTCTAAGAAATCCTTCAAACAATTTACCCACAACAGACGTTAAGCTGACTGGCCTATAGTTCCCAGGGTCACTTTTAGACCCCTTTTTGAATATTGGTACCACATTTGCTTGGCGCCAGTCTAGTGGGACAGTCCCTGTCCATAAAGAGTGCTTGAATATAAGATACAGTAAAAAGTCTGCTGTAGCCTTTGGTAACTGGCATGCTATATACACATTAAAAGGACTGTGTCATCACAAAATGACTTGTTGGGAAATCAGGTTTATATGGTATTTTTTAAACAATTGATTTTTTTATTTTTTTTATTTCACGATTTACATTAAAAAATAAATAAATAAAAATCTTGTCATTTTCACCCTTGTCATTAGTGCTAATTTAAAGAGGTTGTCCAGGCATGACATAGAAGTCTACCGTCACTATGTGAATCATGATAGCGGTCACATGACCACATGTATGCAATATGCATATTTGGGGTCTTGTGCCCACTAGACGTATCCAGCTACTCTCAACCCACTTCTATTGAGAGAGGCCGAGCACGACTAGCAGGCACATGACCACAAGTATGCAAACCGCATGCAAATGGTCACATGGCCACTCCCCTGCATTGGCAATACCAGGGGAATACTGACAGTATGTGTCAAGCATGGACAACCCCTTTAAAACATCTACTTCCTGTTGGGCATGTGGACAGTAGCAGCAATTGACTGGCTCAGATGCTTTTTGTTTATATCATATTTTCCTTGAATTTTGATATGGTTTTACAGAAAATTTTGTAAAGACATTTTGAATTAATAAACTGTATATAGAAGTGTTACCTGTCCTTGTAATCCTGCCTGTGATGATAATGAGACTAGTGAAAAATCATCATCTGTACAGAACAGGAAGTGGAGGCTATGATTAAGTCTAGTTGTCTGCATGAAAATTGTAAGACTTCTGATTTATTTTAACCACTTAGCGAGAGGTGCAGCATATTTATGGCAGCTGTGTGCCATCACCATATACAGCCCAGATTTTGGCTGTATTACATAGCCACCATCCTAAAGTAACTAGTGTGATCGGAGTTAGCGTCCAACATGGCAGCCATCATTCCAGGACTCAGTGCAATCATGGGGTACTAATGGGATGCCATGGCAGGCAAGGACCTTCGTCAGGCCTCTGTATCTGCTATGTTATCACTCCTATGAAATCCCTAAGGGGACTAATAAAAAATGTAAAAAAATAAAAAATAAATATTTTTAAGAATAAGAAAAAATATCCCCCCTTTAAATCATAAACACCCAAATGGCAAAAGAAATAGAAAAAAAAGCATATCTGGTATTGCCATGTGCATAATTGTCTAAACTAATAAAAAGTGAAAATATTTATCCTATCCGGTGAACGCCGAACCAAAAGAAAAGATTAAAACGCTAGCAACCGCTGCATTTCCACCCAAAGATGCAATAAAAAGCAATCAAAACATCATATGTACCCCAAAATTGTATCAATATAAATCTCACCGCAGCATGCAAAATACAGGGTCCACCCACAGAAAATAAAAAAGTTATGAGTCTTAGAACATATCAAAATAAATCTAATTTTTTTTCAAAGTTCCAAATATTTTTAATCACTAAAATGCACATCTCTCCATAAATATATGTGAAACACCTTATCAGTTTAGTACCCCATAATCATAAAGAACTGAAAAATCGAATTTGTTAGGTCATTTTTACGCATAGTGAACGCAAAAAATATACTTAACAAAAACATTTGATTTAAACAAAAGTTCATTTTCTGATGATGCATTCCCTTTTAATCACAAGGGACGCCTGAAGCGATAGCTGGGCCGTATTCTGGTTGAACAGGGCTCCTGCATCCTTGGGCCATGCATGATAAATGAGTGACTTCTATCTGACCTGAAGCACATCTTCATCGGGTGACAAGCACTTGACTGCATCAGTATTGAGCCTGAGCCTTTGTACATTTACCAGTGCTGTGTGTACTGAGCCAAGGACAACGAAATAGTAATCAAAGCGGGCATAATCATACACACCAGACGTGTACAAAAGATCGTGTGCACACCCAATTAACAAAAGCATGAAAAATCACAATAGATAACTCAATAAATCACTAAAAAACACAGAAAATCCAGACTAACAGCCCAAATTAATATAATGAACTGGACACCAGCGTAAATATCCTAAACAGGAATGTTCAGAACAAGAGCAAATTAGTCAGACCCACAAATTACGGTAAGCGATGAGCTTGGAACAAGGTAAGTAGGAGAAATAATGCAGCAAACCAGTAAGAGTGGTTTCATTTGGTCCTATATTCAGTGGTCCCGTCAGGGCTTACGTCCAAACCCCCACCATTAAACCGGATTCGGGAGCATGCGCAGACGGGGCTACTGACTAGAATGGTGCCAACAGAGTCAACATGTGCTCTGTCGTGCATCATTTTCAGGTGCATACGCCTACTGGAGGCGGACACCCAGGTGTAGGCTACTATACATAGTCTACAAGCCCGAAAATGAAGCATGACAGAGAACTTGTTGACTCTGTTGGCACCATTCTAATCAATGGACCCGTCGGTGCATACCCTCGAATCCCATTTTGCAGGGAGTTTGGATGTAAGCCCTGATGGGACCATTGTGCATGGGGAAGAACGCAGAATGAAAGCACCCTAAAGGGGAATAGCAATTAAAGGGAATCGGCCACTTCATTGGTGATGCCCAAACCACGGGCTGCATGAATCAGTGCCTGGCTACATGATTGTAGTTGGGTACATTTTTCTCAGAAATGCTCAGACAAAGAAACGTCTCTGGCTGAATTCTCCCCGCCCTGATTGACAGGTATCTTTGTGTGTACCTTTGGGCGAAACCTAACAATCAGATGGAGTGGGACGAGGAAAAGCCGGTCAGGGGCTGCAAGAGTCATCTCATCTCTCCCTACCATCCCCAGAGCATTTCCAAGAAAAACATACCTGGCTGCAATCATGCACCAGGCACTGACCCATGCTACCCGGGATTTGGGCAGCATTAATCAAGTGACAGTTTCACCTTAAATTTCAGGGAAAAAAATTAATAATGTGATATCCAAATTAAAAAGGAAACCAAACCCAGCAATGGAAAGAGTCTCGACAAATCAGTAAGACTCAGCATGTATCGCTGCAATGCAAGATGCAGCTTTGTCACAGGTATATACTGAGCCAGTAACATAGTAACATGGTCTTCAACCTTAAAAACTAAGTCCATCTAGTTCAACCCATAGCCTAACATGTTGATCCAGAGGAAGGCAAAAAAAACCATGTGGCAAACACTAAGCTCCACATTGGGGAAAAAAATTCCTTCCCGACTCCATACGACAATCAGACTAGTTCCCTGGATCAACGCCCTATCAAGGAATCTAGTACATATAACCTGTAATATTACACTTTTCAAGAAAGCCATCCATGCCCTTCTTAAATTTTAATAGTGAATCACTCATTACAACATAATGCAGCAGAGAGTTCCATAGTCTCACTGCTCTTACAGTAAAGAATCCCCGTCTGTGATTATGATTAAACCTTCTTTCCTCCAGACGTAGAAGATGCCCCCTTGTCCCCGTCTCTGGCCTCAGAGTAAAAAGATCAGTAGACAGGTCTTTGTACTGTCCCCTCATATACTTGTACATAGTAATAAGATCACCCCTAAGCCTTCTTTTCTCCACAGTAAATAACCCCAAGTGTAATAACCTGTCTTGGTATTGCAGACCCACCAGTCCTCTAATAACCTTGGTCGCTCTTCTCTGCACCCTCTCTAGTTCAGCTATGTCTTTCTTATATACCAGAGACCAGAACTGTACACAGTATTCTAAGTGTGGTCGCACTAGTGACTTGTATAGAGGTAAAATTATGTTCTCCTCATGAGCATCTATGCCTCTTTTAATGCATCCCATTATTTTATTTGCCTTTGCAGCAGCTGCCTGACACTGACCACTAAACGTGAGCTTGTCGTCCACCAATACACCCAGGTCTTTTTCAGTTACAGTTTTGCCCAGTGTTTTACAATTCAGCATATAATTATACATTTTATTTCCTCTGCCCAAGTGCATTACCTTACATTTATCCCCATTAAAGCTGATTTGCCATTTATCAGCCCAAGCTTCTAGTTTACATAGATCCTCCTGTAATATAAAATTGTTCTCCTCTGTATTGATTACCCTGCAGAGTTTAGTGTCATCTGCAATTATTACTCTGTATGCCCCCTACAAGGTCATTAATAAATATGTTAAAAAGAAGGGGGCCCAATACTGACCCCTGTGGAACCCCACTGTTAACTGAGACCCAGTCTGAGTGTTTTCCATTAATAACCACCCTTTGTTTCCTATCACTGAGCCAATTCTTAACCCACATACATATATTTTCCCCTATCCCCATTGTTCTCATTTTATGTATCAATCTTTTGTGTGGAACCGTATCAAAAGCTTTTGAAAAGTCCATATACACAACATCCACTGCATTTCCTTGGTCCAGTCCAGAACTTGCCTTCCTCATAAAAACTGATCAGATTAGCTTGACAGGAACGGTCCCTCGTAAAACCCATGTTGATATTGGGTCATGAGGTTATTCTTCTTCAGATGCTCTAGTATAGCATCTCTTAGGAAACCCTCCAGGATTTTACCCACAGTAGAGGTTAAGCTTACTGGCCTATAATTTCCAAGTTCGGTTTTTGTCCCCTTTTGAATATTGGCACCACATTTGCTATACGCCAGTCCTGTGGTACAGACCCTGTTATTATGGAATCTTTAAAGATTAAAAATAATGGTCTATCTATGTATCCCATCCGGGCCCGGGGATCAGTGGTGATGTAATCAGAAGATTGTTATATTAAAGGAGCACCATGTCCTATGCAGTTACCCTCTACATAGGATCTTGGATTTCCAAAGTGAGCAGCAGGGGGAGCAGACTTTTTTTTTTTTTAAAGTGCTCATTTAGATGTCAGTGATTTCTTCGGAACGCAACAAAATGACCAATTATCATCATAGATCAGATTTCATCCGTGTTTGGTCAGTATGCAAAAAAAAACCAAAATGGAGGATTCTCAAGCTTCTCCTATCAAACGGTCCGTTAAAAATGGAAGGAAATTGAATGGGATGGCATACTAGGTCTGCAAATACTCCCCCCTCCCAAAAAAATGTCCCATAAATTATCATAGGTACGAGTTCTATTCGTGAAAAACAGGGATAGAACCTGTTCAAGAGAAACTGACATCTAAATAAGGCCTCATTCAGGACATGCTCATTTTAATGAGAACAGCCCAAGGATAATGACATACGTGGTGTCAGGGGCGCCTACATACACATCTACCTTCCTCCAATCAAATACAAAGTGCATTTGGCAAAGAAAAACTATTGTGTTGGGGGCAGATTCATACGACCATATTGAAAAAAAAAAAAATCGGTCAGAGCTTCATCCAGAAAACTCGGATGATTTTTTTCTCCCTTGTCATCCGTGTACAATCTGTTTTCTTACAGCAACAGCTATTAATCATTTACAGTTTCCTATGTTACAGAATTGCAATGTAAAAATCGCAAGCTGTACTGTGGTTCTGTATGGCATCCAATTTTTTATCAGCGCCTGTAGACTTAAATGGGCTAGTCTCATTGAACGCATGGAAGAAACTAGTTCACACTGATTTTTTTAATATGCAGACTCAGTCAGTAAAAAAAAATCGGCGCTGCCTTATTGAGTAATATTGGTCCAGAAAACACAGTTGTGTGAACAAGCTAAAGGAAGACGGCGTAAGTTAAATGATCTTTAAGGTCGATATTAATAGTGCAGTCGTTTCAAAGGGAACCAGTCACCAGAAAAAAACGTTATTAACCTGTAAATATGGGGTTAATCTGCAGGTTAATAGCATTATAATGCTGCCCGGTGCCTGCACTTACCCTAACGCTGTGGGGAGAAAATTAATTTTATTCCCCCCAGCAGCGTCCCGTTTGAGTCACGGGGGCAGCGACGATGCAGTCACCGCTCTGAGAATACGGTGCAGTGGTTGTAACCGCACCACCGACACTGACTGACAGCTGTGCCCCAATGCAGAGAGAGTGTCAGTCAGGGCCGAGAATGCAGTTACAGCCGTTGCTCTGTAAACTCAGAGCGGTGACTGAACCATCGCCGCTGCCGCGACTTAAACTGTGCCCCCAGCCCGTGACTGACAGCTGAGCCCCAATGCAGAGGGAATGTCAGTCAGGGCCGGGGGTGCGGCTACAGCCGCTGCTCTGTCTACTCAGTGCGGTGACTGAACCAGCACCAGTGCCGCCCCCGTGACTGAAACGGGAACGCTGCTGGGGAGAATAAAGTTACGTTTTCTCCCTGCTGCATTCGGCTGCGTGCAGGTGCCGGGCAGCATAATAACGCTATTAACCTGCAGATTAACCCCATATCTGCAGGTTAACAGCATTATTTCTGGTGACAGGTTCCTGTTAAAAATTTGCTGCTAAACTAAAGATGGGCCTAATTTATTTTGACGCACAACTAATTAATGAGTAGACTCTCTTGCAGTTTGTGCAACAGAAAAATCAAATCTTAGCCTGCCTTGTCTACAATATAATTTAAGCCAATTTCTTAGGGTCCCTTTTTTTTTTTTTTTTTTTTTAAAGAAAAGTGGTGTGACAAGCAAAACAAAAAGAAAAAAAAAAAAGAACAAAGTTTACAAAATTATTTTGCAAATATTTTTTTTCCATTGACACAAACTGTTTCTGTAGAGACTTCCTGAGATATCACTAAGTACTCTTACCTCTAGCCCCTGAGCTGGTGACTGGCGACACACCTTGCTGGGTAAATATGTACCCTGATAAGTGAGGCTGTTAATGGCAATTATGCTGAGCTGCTCCACTTAGGCCACAGAGAACAGTGAGCAAGTGTCGGCTTATTGTAACCAGTGTTACATTACGTCAGACGGGCGATAGTGTACGGATTCTCTAATGTGCACAAAAACTCATATAAATGGTCTTCTGCACCATGCAAGGAAGATAATTGTATCCTGCAGGTGGCTATGTTTTCTTACTTTTGTGCAATAAAAACATTTTTTTGTTCCAGAAAATAATTTGTGTGTGTCGCTACATTGAAAGGTCTCATTTAGACACCCATGTTTTTTGACATAAGCAAAAATAATGGTGCGAGTATCATCAGTGTTTTGGATCCGCATTTCACCATTGTTTGGTTCGTGTGTCAGTTATTACCATCAATGTTTTTCACATATGGATAAATAAATGACAAAACTTCTCGTATCTTTTCCAGTGATAATGATGCCATCCATGTAATGTCAGCGATTTTCACAGACCCAGAAACTTGTATTGGTCTCTGTGATTTTTGCATGTACTCACGGTTTGCAAAAAAAAAACACGGACATGTGAATAGCCCCATAGACTATAAACGGTAGTGGGTGTGATTTTTCCTTTACAAGTAAAATATTGTGTATATTTCACCATATGGACTGCTACAAATGTGGCGATACCAATATATAAGTATACACACATGGATAGACATGTTTATGATATGCAAATTAGAAAAAAAATCAAAACAAAATTGTTCAAAACATCTTGATTGATTCAGTACTTGCAGAAATATCTGCAATTACAGGCCTTGTGTGTTCCGCCACGGTAAATGCTCTTGGACCTTACTGACATCACCGTTGCAGCGTGAGAACTTACTGTGCAGCTAGAGAATCGGCAGTAAGTTCTCACGCTGTAAGCGGTGGCGTCAGCAAGATTACCGCAGTTCAGCAGCTGTAAACTGCGATAACCTCACTGACGTCACAGCAGCTGGGTTCTCGCGCTATGCAGTGTCAGAAGCAGTAGTGGTTGCAGCTCAACTCTATGGAGCTTTGCTCTGAGCGGGGCTCCATAGACTAGACAAAGAAGACAGGGATTGTCGTGGGACCATGTGGACCACTGTGAATTATTTTTTGGGGGTAATAAATGGGTAAAACTGGGAAATTGTTGGAGAGTGCTTTTTACAAATAAAGGATTTTTTGTGTGTGTTTCTTTTTTTCTTTTGATTACGGGGTTAGTAATGGCTGATAGACACCACTCCATTATTTACCAATGGGCTTGATGCCAGCGGACATTGCACAGCTGACATCAACTGCAAAACCATTACCTTGATTGCCAAAACACCAGCGCAATCGGGAAGAGCCGAGGCTAAGCGCCAGTATTGGAGCATCTAATGGATGTGCCATTTCTGGGGCAGCTGAGGGCAGGCCTTATTAGGCTGGAAAGGGGCCAATATTTTTGCCTATTAATATCAGCCCGCAGCTGTATTCTTAGCCTTTGCTGGTTATTAAAAATAGGGGGGGCCCCACATAGTTTTTTTTTAGGGTCCCCCCTAAAAAAAAGCCAAATCAGAATCTCAATTTGCAGACACGGTAGAGGAGCATTGCAAGGCGAATAAGCCTCCTTACCTTGACAAGCCAGAGTCGGTATGTCACTCACCACAAGGAGAAACGTTACCCCTTAACCTCAGTCCAGAGCCTCTCACCTAGACAAATCAGATCTCATACTTTGCACTGACGAGGGCCGACAGCCCGAAACACTGTGTCAGCAAATTGAGATTCTGAATTGGCTTTTATGCTAAGTCATATTGCACGACTCGTTAAAGGGTTGATTGTGACTTGTAGGATAGCTGCTTCCAATAGGCGGCGCTATAGAGTTCAAGTCCTCTTTTTCTCTGAAGAGGCAATTTGCATATTTATTAGTTTTAAAACTAGCTTTAAATAATATAGAGAATTACAGTATGTAAAAGATGATGCTAAAAATGCATTGCATACGGACTGCATACACATGTCATACGAATGCTAGTTGAGAAAAATCACATTGTCTCACAAGGCACTCGTCCTACTTTTCTGGATCAACATCGGACTGATTTTCTATACGCTACCATGACTCCAGCTTAAGGCGGTTTCACACATCCGTGTTTTGGACTGAGATGCATGGATTGCCAGTGGGTCTCCTGAGGTGAACTCCACAACCTCATATTTTCCTATGATCTGTCGAGCTCAGGCCAGGAGACCCGTGGCTGGTCCGAGCATCTCTCACAGGACTGTGGGATCAGACACAAGAAACTAACACCACAAGCATTACTTGTGAATCAGAACTTGTTGGTTTTAGTATTATCATGTATCATACATCCACAGATATGTCATCGAGGCTGACAGGAACAAAGTAATGAGTAACCTAGATATTCTGGCACTCCATGCATAAACACAGGGACACCACTACATATGGCATCTGATTATACAGGTCCAACTTCATACCGCTACAACTATCTGGATGTGCATTAAATATAGCTATGACTAATGAAGAAAGCAGCCTTAATGAGTTGGTATCTCAGGACCATGCTTTCTTTTTAATTACTTGTAAAGCATGCTTTCTTCTATAAAGCGAGTGTACATACAGTATGTCCAAAGCTTTGTTGCAGCTCAGTTCTGTCCGGTTTCTCGCTATTTTGTTTGGACCGGACGTTTACTAGAAAGCTAGGTCCTTGAGGCACAACCGAGGTCACTTATTCATCAAGTGATTGGTTGCCACATTCAGAAGTCAGTGTCAAACCATCATCAATGGAGGCCAGGATGTACAGTGATTGGTGGGACACTCAGGAAGTCGAGGAGCAGAAGCGGCAGTGGCATTGGTAAAATAAATATTGTTATGTCTCTAGATGAAGAGGAAACATATCTGTGCAAGAATCATTCTTAATACAGGTTGACAATTTTCCGTCATTGCCAAAACATCTAGTTTTACATTAAAAACATTATAAAACAGTTCCAAAAAGTTATTGAATCAGACCTCAAATAGTGGACACATTTTTGGAATGTTTATGGTAAAGTCAATTCCTTCTTCCCCCAAGCATCTATGCTTCTCTCCCAGGACTGTGGGATCAGACACAAGAAACTAACACCACAAGCATTACTTGTGAATCAGAACTCGTTGGGTTTAGCATTAATTATCATGTATCATACATCCCCAGATACGTCAGGCTGACAGGAACAAAGTAATGAGTAACCTAGATATTCTGGCACTCCATGTATAAACACGGGGACACCTCTACATATGGCATCTGATTATACAGGTCCAACTTCATACCGCTACAACTATCTGGATGTGCATTAAATATAGCTATGACTAATGAAGAAAGCAGCCTTAATGAGTCGGTATCTCAGGACTATGCCTTCTTTTTAATTACTTGTAACGCATGCTTTCTTCTATAAAGTGATTGTACATACGGTATGTCCAACGTTTTGTTGCAGCTCAGTTCTGTTCGGTTTCGCTCTGTTTCTAGTATTAGTACAATGGTCTATATACCTTTATCCTATACCAATCTGTTGCATTATGTATATTTACTGTCGGTGCTGGTATAAAATGGACAGACTCTGACAATATATAATAAATTGGGTACAGTAGTACAATGCAGTTTGTGGGGAATATTTTTTCATAAGAATTTGGGAAAGTTATGAAATGTCCTATAAATGACTGTCCTATTCCTGATCTAAGATCTAGGCTTTTAGTTGAGATTAATCTGTTCTCCAGCCTTAAAATAATTAGATCAGATTTGAGGTCATCTATGAAGGAGGATCTGATGGAGGTGATACTATTTCTCAGAACAAATTCACAGACTGCACAAATGTTATTCAGTATGTATTTGTTGAAAACTGTTTTTTCCCCCACTTACTGCAGTGTATTACATATTTACAATTTATTAAAGCTTGTTTGTGTTCTAAAGTTGTATTCCAATAAATATATTTTATGTTCTATCTAAATAACTTGATTATTGTATCATAATGGTGATGAAAAGCCTGATGTTACCATTTTACCACAGTAAATTTATCACTTACACATGAGCCATGTATGAGGGAGTCGGAGTCAGGGAAATTGAGGAGTCGGAGGTTTGGCTTACCGACTCCACAGCCCTGTGTACCATGTAGGATACAGAAGGCCAAATAAACTCAGAACACTCCTTATGTTCCTTGTCCGCATCCTACTATAAACTACATTATAATTACCATCACGTGGATTTTTAGTTTGCAATTGTAAAATGTTGGGTGTCACTTCATAGGTAATATCATCCTTCCAGAGCTTACATATAGAACATAATTAAGCAAGGTATATGTTCATTTTGTTTAGGTCTTAGGTTTCGTCACAATAAAGGGGTTGTCCAAAACAAAAAAATCTGTTTATTGTAATGAAGTCAGTTTCGGGCCTCCACTCCTGGATCTGCAACTTCCACTTGCAAAATTCTTTTGAGAAAGAGCTACCTCATCCTCCTTGTGTCGGTTATGGGTCTGGTTTAGTTCATTAGCTAAACCAGCCCCCTTCTCTTTCACCGTTGATGCAGAAGCAAAGTACTTCAAATCATAAATTACAAATACAATTCATAAACCACTTGACGGCCCCTTATACAGTAAACCAAAGCCCCCAAAAATGGATGATTTCAACCATAATGAACTTTTTGGGTGGAATTTAAAGAGTACCCATCACCTGTCTGGGGCTGCTTTTTTATTCAAGAAAACAGTGGGCAGCTGCAGAAAGGTCATTTTACTAAATAGCATTAATTAGAAAAAAATGCACAAGAAGTGTCTTTAATGCCATCATAAAAAAAACTCTACCAAAAGACAGGTCCAACCTTGTAAGTCGTGTGATCTCAGCATGCAGAGCAGGATCCCACAAAACTCCACGGCCTCACTCACTGGCAAAGCACCAGATCACACGTTATTGTGCCATCTTGTGCTTTTAACTAAAACAGTGCAGCTACCTTATGTACACAGCACTTACCGATCATACGGTTTTAGCTATGATGCACAATAAAAAAATGATATTGTGGTACGGTGTTAGCCAAAAAAAAAACTATGAAGATACTTTTATGCCTAAAAAGGACTAAAGTACTTTATTTTAGCATTGATACCTTAATTGGCTAAACAGAAAATGGTTAGCCAATAAATGTATCACTCCATGAATACATTTGTCTTTTTTAGGGCATAAAAGTATTTACATACATGCTTTAGATAAAAGCACGAGATCTGGTGGTCTCAGGCAAGAGCCCACGCTTTGCCAGTGAGGGGGCTGAGTATTGTGGGGTTCAGCTCCACATGCTGGGATCTCACAAGATAGAATATTGGACCCGATGTTTGCTAGAAAGCTAGGTCCTAGAGGCTAAGTTCACACAACTGGTTAAAAAAATAGTCCGTTTCATCCAGAAAACTGGTGATTTTTTTTCTCATCTGTTTTTTTTTTTTTTACAAGACTACTTACACTTTCCTATGTTATAGGGAATCTGTCACCACATTTGACCTATCTAAACTATTAATAAGGGCATACAAAAAAGTCCTCCCTGTATGCCTCATATCAATGCCTTGTTACTGATAAATCATCATTTGTCACTTTATATAAATGACCTCTTCCAGGCTACAAGGAGGACACTGCCGGGAAGATAACTCTGCCTCCTGAGCTTATGTTACATAAAGGGGAGTTACCAGTGTGATGTTTAATGGTCGCTCTGAGACATTTTATCGGATAGAACTCTGCCCAATGTTATACGTATTATGGGGCAGTGCCGATTCGGAATGAGAAAACAATCGCAGCATGCTGTGAGTGTCTCCAATGTTCGGATCACTCGCACCCATACAAGTCTATGGGTGCGTGCAAAACATCGGACTGCACTCGGATGCCATCTAATTGCAGTCCGATGTACGCTCAGAGACAAAGGAGAAGATGGAGAAATTGCGTTCTCCACCTTCTCCGCACCTGTGACACGATTCTTTCATGCGAGACAATCGGATCACACTCAGATGACACTTGGCTCAAACTCTGACAGAATTGGCCCGATTCTCCATGAAAGATTGCTCCATGACAGATTCTTCATCCTTTTATAAAGAACATTGGTTCTGGCAATACGTCATCTGTTACTTGCCAGGTGTAATTGAACATGCTTGACCAATTTGACAGCTCCCTATATATTATAATGTGTATGGCTGCTTTGGTGGAAAGATAATTTACCGGACAAACATTCATTTAAAGTGAATGTGTCGTCAGAAAATGCAAAAGGGAGAAACAATCCAGCTTCCGATCAAGGTAACATTAAAAACTACCCTTTATTATAGAAGATTAAAAATATAAATGACAGGACATATCAAAAAACCTAGTGTGGGGTGGGGGTGGTATGGGGAAAACCTCTTCGAACAACCAAATGCGCTTTGAAGCACACTCCATTCTTAGACTTGGTTTGAACCTAACTTTCCTTTTCCTTGTCATCAGAACATTAATGGCCTATTGTTTAAATCAGGTGGTTGTGTTAAATGTATTTTTTTTCTGTTTTTGGCAACGTTTTTCCCCATAACACAATCTGTATTAAAGGGAATCTGTCACCAAGTTTTTGCTACCCCATTTGAGAGCAGCATGATGTAGAGACCCTGATTCCAGCGATGTATCACTTTACTGGGTGCTGCAGTTTTTTCTGCTGCAGATCGATCAGTTCTCTGAATGCTGAGCTCTGTATCACCCGCACACAACACTGATTGGCAGCTTTCTGTCTACATTCTGCATAAGCAGAAAGCTGCTAACCAAAAGGTGGGGACGTGGCTGGACTTCCTGGCAGAAGACTACACGAAGCAGACCAGTACGTGACAAATTGCTGGAATCAGAGTCTCTGCCCCAACATCATGCTGATCTCAGATTAGGTAGCAAAAACCGGGTGACAGATTGCCTTTAAAAATAAAAATGAGAAATTCTGTATTTTTCACATTGGTCACTGGGGCTAACCGAGACTACTGCTTCCTGCTCTTTACAGATGGACTCAGACTCTAACTTTTGTATTGAAGCAACTAATGGCAGCTTTCTGCCCATGGTACAGTGTACACAGAAAACGGCCAATCAGTGGCGAGGTTTTACAGAGCTCATGAATATAGAGGACTACCTGCCAGAAGGATTACTAGTCCTCAAGTGATAATATCCTGCTGATAAAACAGTGATTTTTATCAAAACTACACTAAGCAGCCCAGTAAGTGACACATCTCTGGAATCAGGGTTTGTCTCTACATTATGTTGCTCTCAGATTAGGTAAGAAAAATCCGGAGACCGATTCCCTTTTAGTACAATAAACACTACTGGTGTCAGAGTATTTCCCCCTACAGGGTGGCTCATGACATCACTGTTAATACTGTGACAACTGCAGGGTTTTGTGTTCTTACTTACAGGTGTCTAAAGACAGAATTGGGATTTCCAGAATGACTCGAAAGGAGTCAAAATAAATTGGGAGCAAATACATTTATATCCTTAATTTTCCATTTTCGTGCTGGGAGACGGATTTTGAAGTGAATGAAACATCAGAAAATGATATTGTTTCAATCCTCTTGCTGTGTTAAATACACAGTACTGTGCAAAAGTTTAGGCAGGTGTGGAATAATGCTGCAAAGTAAGAGCGTTCAAAAATAGAAATGTTAATAAGTTATTGTTATCAATTAACAAATGCAAAGTGAATGAACAAAAAAGAGAAGTCTAAAGCAAATCAATATTCAGCGTAACCAGCCTCTGCCTTCACAACAGCATCAACTCTTCTGGGTACACTTACACAGTTTTTTTAAGGAACTCGACAAGGAGGTTGTTCCAGATATTTGGAGAACTAACCACAGATCTGTGGATGTAGGCTTGTACAAATCCTTCTTTCTCTTCATGTAATCCCAAACAGTCTCCATGATGTTGAGATCAGGGCTCTGTGGGTGCCAATAGGATTAAGATCTTGGGAGTGTCCTGTCCCAAAAAATTCAATGTTTTGTTTACGGAGTCACTTCGTTATCACTTTTGCATTGTTGTGGTGCTTCATAATGATCAGAGATCTGTGGAGGCTATAGCATCACTTCCAGGACCCCTTGGTCTTCCTTACACGGATGATGGTTCTTCCAGCTGCAGAATAAATTTGGAGCCAATCAAATGCTTACTGATGTTATTTCATGAGGGATAAGTATCTGCCTGTATTTGTGAGCATTGAGGACACCACTAATCTTGACAAAATCCCCAATTCTATTTGCTGAAATGCAGACCCAAATTTGCAAGGATCCTACCCAAGCTTCACTGTTGCTAGCAAACACCCATTATTGTACCGCTTCTACTGCAGCCAATTATTTCAAATTTGGCTCCTCAGTCCAGAGCATCTGCTGCCATTTTCTGTCCCCAGTCCCTATGTTTTCTTGCATACATGAGTTACTTGGCCTTGTTTCCATATTGAAAATAAGAATTTTTAACAATAATTCTTCCATGAAGACCACTTTTGGACAGAATTCTCCAAACAGTATACAGGTGTAGATGGGTCATACTACTTGTTGCTGCCAGTTCTGAGTTGATGGCACTGCTGGATATCTTGAAGGGAAGCAAGTCTGATGTGTGTTTCATCTGCTGCACTAAGTTTCCTTGGTCGACTACTGTCTACGGTCTTCAGTGTTGCCCATTTTTTGATGTCAACAATGCTGAGAAATACAGATACTTATCCCTCATGCAATACCATCAGCGAGGAGTCAGACTTGCTCTAAATTTATTCTGCAGCAGAACAATGACCCTAAACATACAGCCAATGTCATTACAAAATAGCTTAAGCATAAAGCAGAACATGGAATAGTGGAAGTGATGATATGGCCCCCACAGAGCCCTGACCTCAACATTATAGAGTCTGCCTGTGATTACATAAAGAAACAGAAGGATTTGTGCAAGCGACATCCACAGATGATTGGAACAACCTACCCAGCAGAATGCCTTCAAAAACTGTGTGCAAGTGTACCTAGAAGGATTAATGCTGTTTTGAAGGTGGTCACACCAAATATTGATGTGATTTAGATTTCCCTTTTGTTTATTCACTTTGCATTTTGTTAATTAATAAAAATAAACTATTAACACTTCTATTTTTAAACCATTCTTACCTTGCAGCATTTTTCTACACCTGCCTAAAACTTGCACAATAGTGTATAATTTTTAAATTCTGTTTTGTTTTTTTTGTTACATTTTCCTTATAACAATTCTTATATAAAAAAAAAAAAAATCATGACTCCTGCAATTTTCACAATGGCCATTAAGCCTATGTTTAGCCTCACAATTCCTGTTCTCCACGGAAGACTTTTCAGAAGTCTCATTACCATCACAGTCAGGATTATGATGAAAGGCAACACGTCTATACAGTACAAAACGCAAAATCAAAGATTCACAATAAGCAATGGTCACAGCTCACTTCCTCCCCCTCTCTTTATAATCAGCACTGCTCTAATTACAGCATGCTCATTAGATGCTCCAATAAAACTCAGTAGGGTCCGCGTCAGACTATTACTGCTAATGTCCATGGTGCTTTCTGAATAGAAAAGGAAGTAGGAGTCTAGAATTAAGTCTAATGGCAAGGGAGAAAATTTCTCTTTTTTTTTTATTCAGACCATGATATATAAAACAAAAAAAAATTAACAAAATTAAACAAAAAATACATTTAAACATAAACACCTGATTTAAACAATTGATAATTTTCTGATGATAAATTCTGTTTTACCAGATAACATAACATGTACCATGGTATTTCTCGGTCCTTACCACCTTCTTTTCCTATACTGTTCACTCTGGGAACCTGCATATCCATACGGCATCATAATTTGCAGAAAAATCTTTGCTAGGTCCAAACCCATGGCATCTTTGTGCAAATAATAGTGTGGCAGAGAGCTGTCATCATCGTAAACTTATCGCAAATACATGTGGCTTTACTTGCTGCATGTGAACCATTTGCACACAATTTTTAATGATTGTAATGCAGGGAAGGGTCAGGTACACCATAGCTTACAAAGCAGCTTTGCTTTCGGGTTCACAGAAGTAAAGGTTATTCGAAGAGGGGTACTTGAGAGGAGACCTCCTTAAATTTTAGGTGCAAACTCTGTCAGAATGCAAGGCCGTTATGTAGTACAATAAGCAGAAAACAGGAATACAATGCATTTAGTAGAGAAAAAATAATGATGGCAAAATTCACCATTTAGTTTCTTTCTCATTTATGGGTACAGAATATATAAAATAACTCTTACAGAGTAAAGCCAGAAACGGATATGTCATACTTACAGGATCGGTGATCATAGCACGCAGATGTGAGGCCAGAGCTAGGAATGCGAGCATGTTAAAGATGATCCCATTGATTGTGCTATAAACCAAATCTTTGGATGGCACCAGCATAACAAAAATAACAACAAACTCTGCATAGAAAACCAGAAACCAGGTAACAATGGCACAAGCAATGCCGCAGCCATCTTTGATGAACCACACTTTATCCATGGAGTAATCTACTGGTGGTGGGCGACACTTCTCTGGCTGGAGGTACTCTGCTGTCCTCTCAATATCCCGGTAGCGGTGGCTTGGGGTTGGCATGGTAAGCTTTATAGTCCATATTTTTAGCCTAGAAGAGACTGAAAATTAATTTACAAGAAATGAGAAAAACATAACATCATTATGTGTGCACATACAGTTAGGTCCAGAAATATTTGGACAGTGACACAAGTTTGGGCATTTTATCGGTTTATGTAACTGTATTTTCAATATGTTTTGGTAATCAATATGAACTTAAAAGTGCTGAACCTCGGCTTTAATTTGAGGGTATTCACATCCTAACTGGAGTAACGGTTTAGGAATTACAGCTCTTTAATATGTAGTTGCAGCTTTTTAAAGGGACCAAAAGTAATAGCGCAATTATCTCAATAGCGCTTTAATGGGCTACAAGTCCCTCATTAATTCATGATCAGTTAAGCAGGTAAAAAGTGTGGGGATGATTCCAGATGTGGCATTTGTATTTGGAAGCTATAGCTGTGAACCCACAACATGCGGTAAAAGGGCATCTCAATAAAAAAGAAACAGATCATCATTAGGCTGAATAATGACACACAGCAGAAATATTAGTAGTGGCCAAATCAACAGATTGGTACATTCAGCAAAAAAAAAAAAAAAAAAGGAGCGCACTGGTGAGCTTGGGAACTGAATAGCCTGGAAGTCCACAGAAGACAAAAGTGGTGGATGATCGCAGAATCCTTTCCATGGTGAAGAAAAACCCCTTCATAACATCCATCCAAGAGAAGAACACTCTCCAAGAAGTAGGTGTTTCAGTATCTAAGTCTACCATAAAGAGAAAACTTCATGAAAGCAAATACAGAGGGTTCACCACAAGGTGCAAACCATTATTCAGCCATAAAAACAAAAAGGCCAGATTAGACTTTGCTAAAAAAAAAAAAAAAAAAATCTAAAGAAGCCAGCCCAGTTCTGGAAGAGCATTCTTTGGGCAGATGAAACCAGGATCAACCTGTACCAGAAAGATGGGAAGAAAAAAGTATGGAGAAGACATGGAATGGCTTATGATCCAAGGCACACCATATCCTCTGTAAAACATGGTGGAGTCAGTGTGATGGCATGGGCATGCATAGCTTCCAATAGCACTAGGCCACTAGTGATTACATATGATGTGACTGAAGACAGAAGCAGCCGGATGAATTATGAAGTACACAGTATACTTTCTGCTCAGAGGACCAAATGCAGCAAGGTTGATTGGACGGCGCTTCACAGTACAGATGAACAATGACCAAAACCATTCTGCAAAATCAACCCAGGAGTTTTTTTAAGGCAAAAAGTGGAATATTCTGCAATGGCCGAGACAATCACCAGATCTAAACCCCATTGAGCAACATTTCACATGCTTAAGAAAGGCAGAAAGACCCACAAGCAACAACTGAAGTCAGCTGCAGTAAAGGCCTAGCAAAGCATCACAAAGGAGGAAACCCAGCATTTGGTTTTGTCCATGGCTTCCAGACTTCAGGCAGTCATTGCCTGCAAATGATTCTCTAGTATAAAATTACAGTAATTTGTCCAATTACTTTTGAGCCCCTGGAATGAGGAGGCGTTATAGAAAAATGGTTGAAATTCCTAGAAGTTTCAAATTATATTTTTGTTCAACCCCTTTAATTAATCCTGAAAGTCTACACTTCAATTCCATCTAAGTTGTTTCATTTGCATTAAAAAATAGTGGTATGCAGAGCCCAAATCACGAAGATTCAACCACTGTCCAAATATTTCTGGACCTAACTGTATGGTGCATCACAGACAGCTCAGCGATGAATGACTTGTAGTCACTCTGTTTTTCCATAACTCTAATGCAAACCTTAAATTACAGATGCAACTGATTTAAAGGACCCAGCACTGTGTAAGAAAACAAAAAAAATATTTCCACCTCCTGAACTGGTGCTGCTCTTCCATATTGTGTTCCCCGCCACTCTATAGGCATCAACATTCTGCACTCTGCGTCAAGTGACCTCTGCAGACAATCAGGAAAAAAATATTTGACCAGAAGGTAAAGTCTGCGGACAATCAGCGGATGATGATTAGCTGCAGTGATTATGTGACACCCCCTCTGGATGCTGATGCCACCAGACTGGTGGGGGACACAGTATGGAAACAATCTGGGAGTTGAGTACAGTTTTTTTGGGGGCTCTCATACCACTTGAGGCCCATTAACATTAACCTGTTAGTAGCGGAGCATCCCTTTAACACTGAAAGCTAAGCTGCAGAGAGTTCTCTGTCTCCTAATTAGTGGAATAGTCAGTACTTATGGTATATAATGTCTCTAGTAAATCTTAACTACGAAACTTAGCACACCAGATGAGGAGAGTCATTTCCATTAAAGAGGTTCTGCAGTGAAAACAAGTCATCACCTGTCCAAAGGATAGGTGATCATTTATTGATTGGTAGGGGTCTGAATGAATGGAGAAGCAGTACACATGGCTGACTGCCGCTCCATTCAGTCTCTATTTGGCTGCCATTCGCTGTGCTTCTTCAGGAAGGCATAGACAATGAATGTAGCGCAAATTGGACATGTGTACAGTACTGTCACTCAATTCTAAAGAAAGTGCCCTGTCAGGGATAAAAAATTCTCTGTTCTGCGGAAAGTCCCAGCTACAGTTATATGAAAAAGTTTGGGCACCCCTATTAATCTTAAGCTTATTGTTTTATAAAAATTGGTGTTTTTGCAACAGCTATTTCAGTTTGATATATGTAATAACTGTTGGACACAGTAATGTTTCTGCCTTGAAATGAGGTTTATTGTACTAACAGAAAATGTGCAATCTGCATTCAAACAAAATTTGACAGGTGCATAAGTATGGGCACCTCACCAGAAAAGTGACATTAATATTTAGTAGATCCTCCTTTTGCAAAAATAACAGCCTCTAGTCGCTTCCTGTAGCTTTTAATGATTTCATGGATCCTGGATGAAGGTATTTTTGACCATTCCTCTTTACAAAACAATTCCAGTTCAGTTAAGTTTGATGGTCGCCGAGCATGGACAGCCCTCTTCAAATGATCCCACAGATGTTCAATGATATTCAGGTCTGGGGACTGGGATGGCCATTCCAGAACATTGTAATTGTTCCTCTGCATGAATGCCTGAGTAGATTTGGAGCGGTGTTTTGGATCATTGTCTTGCTGAAAGATCCATCCCCTGCGTAACTTCAACTTTATCACTGATTCTTGAACATTATTGTCAAGAATCTGCTGATACTGAGTGGAATCCATGCGTCCCTCAACTTTAACAAGATTCCCGGTGCCGGCATTGGCCACACAGCCCCAAAGCATGATGGTACCTCCACCAAATTTTACTGTTATATGTACTTATTTGACTTAACGATTTCTCTGTATTCCATGTATTAAGAGTTATTGGTGCCTCAGCATGTCATTATTATTGTGTGTTAATTTACTGATTTATATGGAGAGGTGTCCCATTCATTGTGATGTACTTCTTTCAACAGAGCAACTTTTATGCTCTGTTCTTCTATAGTGTATCCTCTGCTTTGTTGCCACCCACATTCTGTGCGCGTGCGTGTGGTGCGACCTTGCCCCGTGCAGCTGCGCCCGGCGTCTTCCCTTCTGTGACTATGCAGCCTCTTGCTGCGTACTCCCGGAAGTGACTGCCGTGTTACAGCTGCTGGACCTGCTCGTTCCACTGCGCATGCGCCGCAGTTTGGATGTGATTGGCCACCCGACGGTCACGTGGTGCACCACCTGACCTCCCACATGATGTATTTTAAGGTCCTGTTTCCACATCACTACACCTTCCCTTGAGAAAGCCGATCAGTATACACGCGAAACGCGCGTCGGGAAGCGGGCTTTCCCTTCTATCTTTTGGATTACTGACCTAGGGTAAGCACTGTTTATCTGCTATCCTCCTCTACTGTGGTGGTTTTTTCTACATGCCCCAATGGGGGGTTCTATTTTCTCCATCGATAACTGGACTTTTACGGCTGACCTATTTACTATAGTCCATTCGTAGGGCTCTACTCTGTGGAGCCCTATTGCCACAGTTAGGGGTCGGGGGATCTATGTACTTTATGGATGCAAGCCATATCTATTGATACATGATTTTGTCGGTATGTATCCCTCTGTTATCCCCATCCCCCCCCCTAGTACTGTCAATATTCGCTGCTACCGTTCCTAGCCCCCTTGCACATGTCTTTTTATTATATGTTTTGTGTTGTCTCATATTCTGTGTCAATAAAATTTATACCTTTTTATCTTTGACAAAAAGCTCCGTTTTTTCTCTTGGTGGTATACATGCTTTTGGAGTTTAGTACTTGTTATTGCACACTACCTGTGGTTCATATAGTGTGCTACTAGGCAATATGCCTTTGGGATTTTTTGTTGTATTAATTATTTCTGTGTCTTTCACAGCTTGTCCCATTATTCTCATGGACTATAGGGCCCGTGATGTCACATGGCTCTCAACTTTAAATGATGTGTGCAAGGAGGATTTGGTTACCAACACCAATGATATCGCCCCAAATACGCAAATTTTAATGGTACAGCTTAAAGACCTCATCAGGAGGAGGACACGCACGTGGTGGAACCACGCTTTTTTGGAGAGATACATACAGCGGGGTCTGATACCCAGGGGACTCCGTATCCAGGTGTTCCCCTCATTCCCCATTAATGACGAAGTATTTAAAGACAAATGGGAAGAATGCACCAATACTTGCTCTAAAGGGCTTCTTACCCTTTTGAGAGACCGCAATCAGGCATCCATTATTGAAATGGAGAATGAGATAGAGGCTCTTTTAACTAATCTAAAACATGATTTGACAGTACCCGCTTTTAAGAAATTCAATGAGGAGATCGACACAGAGATCCAAATTCTGGCAGACGAACTACAAAAAGTCAAGACAAACAAGTTTCAGAGAGACATTAATGATCTGAAGGCTAATAGGGTATATAGATGGAGGAATCCTCTAAGGCAATCACGCCAGCGTTCTCGGAGTGAGCTATCATCTAGATCTAGATCTTCATCCTTACGCTCAGATATTTCCAGTGACCACTCTACTTTGCTCCCTAAATCTGATAATTCAGGGCCCAGAAATAAAAATAGTAATAACTACCGAGTTAACACAAGACAAAATGCCAAACGCTCGGCCCCGACTAAGGAACAATCGACGAGTGACAGTCAGAATAGCCTTCAGGTAATTAACCTCTCTTCATACACTTTCTCTGAAGCAGAATTGCAGGTACTTCGCTCGGGCCTGACCTTGTCCCCCTCTAATGGATTTCATCTTTTCACAGCCCTCAAGGACCTAAATCTTTTTTCACGTAAATTAATTTTGAAGAAATTGCACTATAAGGATCATATTATGCCATCGGCGATGAGCTCTGTTGAGAGGGAGGCGTTACAATCATTGGAGGACCTCCTCGGTGAACAGGCGACTGAAGCCAGAGGTAGGTTCCCTCCACAAATCCTTCCAAAATCCACACGCTTCCCCCCCCCCCCTTTTAATCAGCCCAGCTGTTGAGATATTTACTAGACTGGTCTCGGAGGACTTTAGGAGAATCTCCAAGGCACGGGGACAGGATAATCTTACAGGCCCTCAGAGAGCAGCCCTTAATAAACTCCAGTCATACCCTGATTTGGTATTTAAATGTGCTGACAAAGGTGGGAATGTGGTGGTTTGGCCATGTGTCCTCTATGAGAAAGAGGCACTACGGCAGTTACGCGATAAAAACACCTACACAAAATTGAGCTATAATCCGCTCCCTTCCTTCTCAGCAGAGCTACAATCCATCTTGGCTAGGGCCTTTGAGGCCAATGTTATAGACAAAAAGGTCCTTGAGGGTCTTACTGTACGGTTTCCTAGGGTCTCCACCTTCTACCTGCTGCCCAAGGTCCACAAAGACGCCGTCAACCCACCGGGGTGCCCGATCGTGTCTGGTATTGAGAGCCTCTGCGAACCTATCTGCAAATTTGTCGATTTTTACTTAAAACCTCTCGTAGAGACTCTCCCTTCATATTTAAAGGACACGACGGGCGTTCTTACTCGCTTTGACGGCGTCTCTGTGGACTCTGACACTTTATTGGTTACAGCGGATGTGGAGACCCTATACACGTGCATTGATCATTCTGACGGTTTGGAGGCGGTCCGCCTCTTCCTCGGGGCCTCCAACCTGGGCGGCTCTCTTTGCGATTTAATTCTTGAGCTGCTGCGGTTTATCTTGACCCACAATTTTTTCATCTTTAAGGACCAATTTTACCTCCAGCTACGCGGCACGGCTATGGGCGCGGCCTGCGCGCCCTCGTACGCCAATCTCTTCCTGGGGTCCTGGGAGAGATCACTCTTTGGCGACGAGGGGGCATGGGCCGCCACACATATCTTATGCTGGCATAGGTATATTGATGATATCCTTTTTTTGTGGAGGGGTACACCGCAGCAGCTCAAAAGGTTTATGAGTGAGATTAACAATAATGATCTGAATATCCGCCTAACATATCAAGCGGATGCAGCTAAAGTCGACTTCCTGGACGTCAGCCTGGAGGTGGATTCTGACCTCTCCATTAGAACTGACGTATTTAGGAAGCCGACTGCTGTAAACTCACTCATCCATGCCTCTTCCGCAAACAATCCCGCAACCATTGGGGCCGTCCCGGTTGGACAGTACCTGAGGGTGAGGCGGATTTGTTCCTCTCCTGAGGCCTTTGAAGATCAGGCTAAATCCCTTCAATCTCGGTTCCTCGAACGTGGCTACAGCAAGCGTTCGATTAAAAGAGGATATAATAGAGCCAAAGCAACACCCCGCTCCCAACTTCTATACGGCCAGAGAATTAATAGGTCCACTGATAATCAGACTCGTTTTATCTCCACATAGTGGAACGAGATGCGCACTATCCTTAAGAGACACTGGCCCATCTTATTGACAGAACCTGCTCTGGTGGACACCCTTGGAGACTCTCCGTCCATGACGTCGAGGAGGGCAAAAAATCTTAATGACATGATAGTCAAGAGTCATTACGTCCCTCCTAATAAAACTTTTCTTTCAACATTTCAACCCACTCTAGGGTGTTTTCCATGCGGTCACTGCTTGGCATGCAGCAATGTCCTACGCACCCGGACTTTTGACTCTGCGGCAGGGGATAAACAATTTGTCATCCGACACCGTATCTCCTGCAGCTCCACTAATGTGATTTACTACGCTACGTGTGGATGTCCGCTCATTTATGTTGGCCTTACATCTAGGGAACTCAGGGTCAGAGTTCGGGAACACGTTAGGGACATTGCTGCGGCCAAGTCCGTGACGGACCTCTTTGAGCTAAAAACTCTTCCCCGTTATTTCCGCCTCTTCCATAATTGTAACCCATCATCACTACTTATTCGGGGCATAGACATTGTCCATCTTGGGGCAAGAGGGGGTAATGTGAAACGTATATTGGCCCAGACCGAAACAAAGTGGATAGTTACACTGGATACTTTGTCCCCTAATGGCCTGAATGAGACCATTAGCTATGCTCCATTTTTATGAACTACCCTGAGTGTACCTCCTCCTGGTGATATTCTCTCTTTGATCTGCTCTGCGTATTTGCTGTGTTTTTCTGTAGCAGTTTTTATTTTTAATTTTATTTTTATCCTTTTCCTCGGTGTGGTTTTTATGTTTCCTAATTTTTGTTTTTGTATATTTTGTCCACTAATTTTTGTATAGGTCCTTTCTATCCTCCCAAGATATACAGCTACGCACCAACCTCGTCTCTGCAATTACTATCTCCGATCCTCTGTATGCATCATAACTATGGATGGAGATTGTTATATGTACTTATTTGACTTAACGATTTCTCTGTATTCCATGTATTAAGAGTTATTGGTGCCTCAGCATGTCATTATTATTGTGTGTTAATTTACTGATTTATATGGAGAGGTGTCCCATTCATTGTGATGTACTTCTTTCAACAGAGCAACTTTTATGCTCTGTTCTTCTATAGTGTATCCTCTGCTTTGTTGCCACCCACATTCTGTGCGCGTGCGTGTGGTGCGACCTTGCCCCGTGCAGCTGCGCCCGGCGTCTTCCCTTCTGTGTCTATGCAGCCTCTTGCTGCGTACTCCCGGAAGTGACTGCCGTGTCACAGCTGCGGGACCTGCTCATTCCACTGCGCATGCGCCGCAGTTTGGATGTGATTGGCCACCCGACGGTCACGTGGTGCACCACCTGACCTCCCACATGATGTATTTTAAGGTCCTGTTTCCACATCACTACACCTTCCCTTGAGAAAGCCGATCAGTATACACGCGAAACGCGCGTCGGGAAGCGGGCTTTCCCTTCTATCTTTTGGATTACTGACCTAGGGTAAGCACTGTTTATCTGCTATCCTCCTCTACTGTGGTGGTTTTTTCTACATGCCCCAATGGGGGGTTCTATTTTCTCCATCGCTAACTGGACTTTTACGGCTGACCTATTTACTAGTGATTTATTTAATCTGGATACTGCCTTAATCTATAGTCCATTCGTAGGGCTCTACTCTGTGGAGCCCTATTGCCACAGTTAGGGGTCGGGGGATCTATGTACTTTATGGATGCAAGCCATATCTATTGATACATGATTTTGTCGGTATGTATCCCTCTGTTATCCCCATTCGCCCCCCCCTAGTATTGTCAGTATTCGCTGCTACCGTTCCTAGCCCCCTTGCACATGTCTTTTTATTATATGTTTTGTGTTGTCTCATATTCTGTGTCAATAAAATTTATACCTTTTTATCTTTGACAAAAAGCTCCGTTTTTTCTCTTGGTGGTATAGATTTTACTGTGGGTAGCAAGTGTTTTTCTTGGAATTCTGTGTTTTTTTGCCGCCATGCATAACGCCTTTTTGTATGACCAAACAACTCAATCTTGGTTTCATCAGTCCACAGGACCCTCTTCCAAAAAGAAATTGGCTTCTCCAAATGTGCTTTTGCATACCTCAGCCGACTCTGTTTGTGGCGTGCTTGCAGAAACGGCTTCTTTTGCATCACTCTCCCATACAGCTTCTCCTTGTACAAAGTGCGTTGTATAGTTGACCGATGCACAGTGACATCATCTGCAGCAAGTTGATGCTGCAGCTGTCTGGAGGTGGTCTGAGGATTGTCCTTGACTGATCTCACCATTCTTCTTCTCTGCCTTTCTGATGTTTTTCTTGGCCTGCAACTTCTGGCCTTAACAAGAACTGTCCCTGTGTTCTTCTATTTCCTTACTATGTTCCTCACAGTGGAAACTGACAGGTTAAATCTCTGAGACAGCTTTTTGTATCCTTCCCCTGAACAACTATGTTGAATAATCTTTGTTTTCAGATCATTTGACAGTTGTTTTGAGGAGCCCATGATGCCACTCTTCAGAGGAGATTCAAACAGGAGAACAACTTGCAAGTGGCTACTTTAAGTAGCTTTTCTCATGATTGTATACACCTGGCTATGAAGTTCAAAGCTCAAGGAGGCTACAAAACCAAAAAAAGTGCTTTAGTAAGTCAGTAAAAAGTAGGCAGGAGTATTTAAAACAAGAAAATGATAAGGGTGCCCATACTTATGCACCTGTCAAATTTTGTTTGAATGCAAGTCTGGCTTCCAGACTTCAGGCAGTCATTGCCTGCAAATGATTCTCTAGTATAAAATTACAGTAATTTGTCCAATTACTTTTGAGCCCCTGGAATGAGGAGGCGTTATAGAAAAATGGTTGAAATTCCTAGAAGTTTCAAATTATATTTTTGTTCAACCCCTTTAATTAATCCTGAAAGTCTACACTTCAATTCCATCTAAGTTGTTTCATTTGCATTAAAAAATAGTGGTATGCAGAGCCCAAATCACGAAGATTCAACCACTGTCCAAATATTTCTGGACCTAACTGTATGGTGCATCACAG
This sequence comes from Phyllobates terribilis, assembly GCF_046119375.1. Taxonomy (NCBI): domain Eukaryota; kingdom Metazoa; phylum Chordata; class Amphibia; order Anura; family Dendrobatidae; genus Phyllobates; species Phyllobates terribilis. The sequence goes on from NW_027362764.1 coordinate 235,128,714, forward strand.
ACAGCTCAGCGATGAATGACTTGTAGTCACTCTGTTTTTCCATAACTCTAATGCAAACCTTAAATTACAGATGCAACTGATTTAAAGGACCCAGCACTGTGTAAGAAAACAAAAAAAATATTTCCACCTCCTGAACTGGTGCTGCTCTTCCATATTGTGTTCCCCGCCACTCTATAGGCATCAACATTCTGCACTCTGCGTCAAGTGACCTCTGCAGACAATCAGGAAAAAAATATTTGACCAGAAGGTAAAGTCTGCGGACAATCAGCGGATGATGATTAGCTGCAGTGATTATGTGACACCCCCTCTGGATGCTGATGCCACCAGACTGGTGGGGGACACAGTATGGAAACAATCTGGGAGTTGAGTACAGTTTTTTTGGGGGCTCTCATACCACTTGAGGCCCATTAACATTAACCTGTTAGTAGCGGAGCATCCCTTTAACACTGAAAGCTAAGCTGCAGAGAGTTCTCTGTCTCCTAATTAGTGGAATAGTCAGTACTTATGGTATATAATGTCTCTAGTAAATCTTAACTACGAAACTTAGCACACCAGATGAGGAGAGTCATTTCCATTAAAGAGGTTCTGCAGTGAAAACAAGTCATCACCTGTCCAAAGGATAGGTGATCATTTATTGATTGGTAGGGGTCTGAATGAATGGAGAAGCAGTACACATGGCTGACTGCCGCTCCATTCAGTCTCTATTTGGCTGCCATTCGCTGTGCTTCTTCAGGAAGGCATAGACAATGCATGTAGCGCAAATTGGACATGTGTACAGTACTGTCACTCAATTCTAAAGAAAGTGCCCTGTCAGGGATAAAAAATTCTCTGTTCTGCGGAAAGTCCCAGCTACAGTTATATGAAAAAGTTTGGGCACCCCTATTAATCTTAAGCTTATTGTTTTATAAAAATTGGTGTTTTTGCAACAGCTATTTCAGTTTGATATATGTAATAACTGTTGGACACAGTAATGTTTCTGCCTTGAAATGAGGTTTATTGTACTAACAGAAAATGTGCAATCTGCATTCAAACAAAATTTGACAGGTGCATAAGTATGGGCACCTCACCAGAAAAGTGACATTAATATTTAGTAGATCCTCCTTTTGCAAAAATAACAGCCTCTAGTCGCTTCCTGTAGCTTTTAATGATTTCATGGATCCTGGATGAAGGTATTTTTGACCATTCCTCTTTACAAAACAATTCCAGTTCAGTTAACTTTGATGGTCGCCGAGCATGGACAGCCCTCTTCAAATGATCCCACAGATGTTCAATGATATTCAGGTCTGGGGACTGGGATGGCCATTCCAGAACATTGTAATTGTTCCTCTGCATGAATGCCTGAGTAGATTTGGAGCGGTGTTTTGGATCATTGTCTTGCTGAAAGATCCATCCCCTGCGTAACTTCAACTTTATCACTGATTCTTGAACATTATTGTCAAGAATCTGCTGATACTGAGTGGAATCCATGCGTCCCTCAACTTTAACAAGATTCCCGGTGCCGGCATTGGCCACACAGCCCCAAAGCATGATGGTACCTCCACCAAATTTTACTGTTATATGTACTTATTTGACTTAACGATTTCTCTGTATTCCATGTATTAAGAGTTATTGGTGCCTCAGCATGTCATTATTATTGTGTGTTAATTTACTGATTTATATGGAGAGGTGTCCCATTCATTGTGATGTACTTCTTTCAACAGAGCAACTTTTATGCTCTGTTCTTCTATAGTGTATCCTCTGCTTTGTTGCCACCCACATTCTGTGCGCGTGCGTGTGATGCGACCTTGCCCCGTGCAGCTGCGCCCGGCGTCTTCCCTTCTGTGACTATGCAGCCTCTTGCTGCGTACTCCCGGAAGTGACTGCCGTGTTACAGCTGCTGGACCTGCTCGTTCCACTGCGCATGCGCCGCAGTTTGGATGTGATTGGCCACCCGACGGTCACGTGGTGCACCACCTGACCTCCCACATGATGTATTTTAAGGTCCTGTTTCCACATCACTACACCTTCCCTTGAGAAAGCCGATCAGTATACACGCGAAACGCGCGTCGGGAAGCGGGCTTTCCCTTCTATCTTTTGGATTACTGACCTAGGGTAAGCACTGTTTATCTGCTATCCTCCTCTACTGTGGTGGTTTTTTCTACATGCCCCAATGGGGGGTTCTATTTTCTCCATCGATAACTGGACTTTTACGGCTGACCTATTTACTATAGTCCATTCGTAGGGCTCTACTCTGTGGAGCCCTATTGCCACAGTTAGGGGTCGGGGGATCTATGTACTTTATGGATGCAAGCCATATCTATTGATACATGATTTTGTCGGTATGTATCCCTCTGTTATCCCCATCCCCCCCCCCTAGTACTGTCAATATTCGCTGCTACCGTTCCTAGCCCCCTTGCACATGTCTTTTTATTATATGTTTTGTGTTGTCTCATATTCTGTGTCAATAAAATTTATACCTTTTTATCTTTGACAAAAAGCTCCGTTTTTTCTCTTGGTGGTATACATGCTTTTGGAGTTTAGTACTTGTTATTGCACACTACCTGTGGTTCATATAGTGTGCTACTAGGCAATATGCCTTTGGGATTTTTTGTTGTATTAATTATTTCTGTGTCTTTCACAGCTTGTCCCATTATTCTCATGGACTATAGGGCCCGTGACGTCACATGGCTCTCAACTTTAAATGATGTGTGCAAGGAGGATTTGGTTACCAACACCAATGATATCGCCCCAAATACGCAAATTTTAATGGTACAGCTTAAAGACCTCATCAGGAGGAGGACACGCACGTGGTGGAACCACGCTTTTTTGGAGAGATACATACAGCGGGGTCTGATACCCAGGGGACTCCGTATCCAGGTGTTCCCCTCATTCCCCATTAATGACGAAGTATTTAAAGACAAATGGGAAGAATGCACCAATACTTGCTCTAAAGGGCTTCTTACCCTTTTGAGAGACCGCAATCAGGCATCCATTATTGAAATGGAGAATGAGATAGAGGCTCTTTTAACTAATCTAAAACATGATTTGACAGTACCCGCTTTTAAGAAATTCAATGAGGAGATCGACACAGAGATCCAAATTCTGGCAGACGAACTACAAAAAGTCAAGACAAACAAGTTTCAGAGAGACATTAATGATCTGAAGGCTAATAGGGTATATAGATGGAGGAATCCTCTAAGGCAATCACGCCAGCGTTCTCGGAGTGAGCTATCATCTAGATCTAGATCTTCATCCTTACGCTCAGATATTTCCAGTGACCACTCTACTTTGCTCCCTAAATCTGATAATTCAGGGCCCAGAAATAAAAATAGTAATAACTACCGAGTTAACACAAGACAAAATGCCAAACGCTCGGCCCCGACTAAGGAACAATCGACGAGTGACAGTCAGAATAGCCTTCAGGTAATTAACCTCTCTTCATACACTTTCTCTGAAGCAGAATTGCAGGTACTTCGCTCGGGCCTGACCTTGTCCCCCTCTAATGGATTTCATCTTTTCACAGCCCTCAAGGACCTAAATCTTTTTTCACGTAAATTAATTTTGAAGAAATTGCACTATAAGGATCATATTATGCCATCGGCGATGAGCTCTGTTGAGAGGGAGGCGTTACAATCATTGGAGGACCTCCTCGGTGAACAGGCGACTGAAGCCAGAGGTAGGTTCCCTCCACAAATCCTTCCAAAATCCACACGCTTCCCCCCCCCCTTTTAATCAGCCCAGCTGTTGAGATATTTACTAGACGGGTCTCGGAGGACTTTAGGAGAATCTCCAAGGCACGGGGACAGGATAATCTTACAGGCCCTCAGAGAGCAGCCCTTAATAAACTCCAGTCATACCCTGATTTGGTATTTAAATGTGCTGACAAAGGTGGGAATGTGGTGGTTTGGCCATGTGTCCTCTATGAGAAAGAGGCACTACGGCAGTTACGCGATAAAAACACCTACACAAAATTGAGCTATAATCCGCTCCCTTCCTTCTCAGCAGAGCTACAATCCATCTTGGCTAGGGCCTTTGAGGCCAATGTTATAGACAAAAAGGTCCTTGAGGGTCTTACTGTACGGTTTCCTAGGGTCTCCACCTTCTACCTGCTGCCCAAGGTCCACAAAGACGCCGTCAACCCACCGGGGTGCCCGATCGTGTCTGGTATTGAGAGCCTCTGCGAACCTATCTGCAAATTTGTCGATTTTTACTTAAAACCTCTCGTAGAGACTCTCCCTTCATATTTAAAGGACACGACGGGCGTTCTTACTCGCTTTGACGGCGTCTCTGTGGACTCTGACACTTTATTGGTTACAGCGGATGTGGAGACCCTATACACGTGCATTGATCATTCTGACGGTTTGGAGGCGGTCCGCCTCTTCCTCGGGGCCTCCAACCTGGGCGGCTCTCTTTGCGATTTAATTCTTGAGCTGCTGCGGTTTATCTTGACCCACAATTTTTTCATCTTTAAGGACCAATTTTACCTCCAGCTACGCGGCACGGCTATGGGCGCGGCCTGCGCGCCCTCGTACGCCAATCTCTTCCTGGGGTCCTGGGAGAGATCACTCTTTGGCGACGAGGGGGCATGGGCCGCCACACATATCTTATGCTGGCATAGGTATATTGATGATATCCTTTTTTTGTGGAGGGGTACACCGCAGCAGCTCAAAAGGTTTATGAGTGAGATTAACAATAATGATCTGAATATCCGCCTAACATATCAAGCGGATGCAGCTAAAGTCAACTTCCTGGACGTCAGCCTGGAGGTGGATTCTGACCTCTCCATTAGAACTGACGTATTTAGGAAGCCGACTGCTGTAAACTCACTCATCCATGCCTCTTCCGCAAACAATCCCGCAACCATTGGGGCCGTCCCGGTTGGACAGTACCTGAGGGTGAGGCGGATTTGTTCCTCTCCTGAGGCCTTTGAAGATCAGGCTAAATCCCTTCAATCTCGGTTCCTCGAACGTGGCTACAGCAAGCGTTCGATTAAAAGAGGATATAATAGAGCCAAAGCAACACCCCGCTCCCAACTTCTATACGGCCAGAGAATTAATAGGTCCACTGATAATCAGACTCGTTTTATCTCCACATAGTGGAACGAGATGCGCACTATCCTTAAGAGACACTGGCCCATCTTATTGACAGAACCTGCTCTGGTGGACACCCTTGGAGACTCTCCGTCCATGACGTCGAGGAGGGCAAAAAATCTTAATGACATGATAGTCAAGAGTCATTACGTCCCTCCTAATAAAACTTTTCTTTCAACATTTCAACCCACTCTAGGGTGTTTTCCATGCGGTCACTGCTTGGCATGCAGCAATGTCCTATGTACCCGGACTTTTGACTCTGCGGCAGGGGATAAACAATTTGTCATCCGACACCGTATCTCCTGCAGCTCCACTAATGTGATTTACTACGCTACGTGTGGATGTCCGCTCATTTATGTTGGCCTTACATCTAGGGAACTCAGGGTCAGAGTTCGGGAACACGTTAGGGACATTGCTGCGGCCAAGTCCGTGACGGACCTCTTTGAGCTAAAAACTCTTCCCCGTCATTTCCGCCTCTTCCATAATTGTAACCCATCATCACTACTTATTCGGGGCATAGACATTGTCCATCTTGGGGCAAGAGGGGGTAATGTGAAACGTATATTGGCCCAGACCGAAACAAAGTGGATAGTTACACTGGATACTTTGTCCCCTAATGGCCTGAATGAGACCATTAGCTATGCTCCATTTTTATGAACTACCCTGAGTGTACCTCCTCCTGGTGATATTCTCTCTTTGATCTGCTCTGCGTATTTGCTGTGTTTTTCTGTAGTTTTTATTTTTAATTTTATTTTTATCCTTTTCGTCGGTGTGGTTTTTATGTTTCCTAATTTTTGTTTTTTTATTTTTTGTCCACTAATTTTTGTATAGGTCCTTTCTATCCTCCCAAGATATACAGCTACGCACCAACCTCGTCTCTGCAATTACTATCTCCGATCCTCTGTATGCATCATAACTATGGATGGAGATTGTTATATGTACTTATTTGACTTAACGATTTCTCTGTATTCCATGTATTAAGAGTTATTGGTGCCTCAGCATGTCATTATTATTGTGTGTTAATTTACTGATTTATATGGAGAGGTGTCCCATTCATTGTGATGTACTTCTTTCAACAGAGCAACTTTTATGCTCTGTTCTTCTATAGTGTATCCTCTGCTTTGTTGCCACCCACATTCTGTGCGCGTGCGTGTGGTGCGACCTTGCCCCGTGCAGCTGCGCCCGGCGTCTTCCCTTCTGTGTCTATGCAGCCTCTTGCTGCGTACTCCCGGAAGTGACTGCCGTGTCACAGCTGCGGGACCTGCTCATTCCACTGCGCATGCGCCGCAGTTTGGATGTGATTGGCCACCCGACGGTCACGTGGTGCACCACCTGACCTCCCACATGATGTATTTTAAGGTCCTGTTTCCACATCACTACACCTTCCCTTGAGAAAGCCGATCAGTATACACGCGAAACGCGCGTCGGGAAGCGGGCTTTCCCTTCTATCTTTTGGATTACTGACCTAGGGTAAGCACTGTTTATCTGCTATCCTCCTCTACTGTGGTGGTTTTTTCTACATGCCCCAATGGGGGGTTCTATTTTCTCCATCGCTAACTGGACTTTTACGGCTGACCTATTTACTAGTGATTTATTTAATCTGGATACTGTCTTAATCTATAGTCCATTCGTAGGGCTCTACTCTGTGGAGCCCTATTGCCACAGTTAGGGGTCGGGAGATCTATGTACTTTATGGATGCAAGCCATATCTATTGATACATGATTTTGTCGGTATGTATCCCTCTGTTATCCCCATTCGCCCCCCCCTAGTATTGTCAGTATTCGCTGCTACCGTTCCTAGCCCCCTTGCACATGTCTTTTTATTATATGTTTTGTGTTGTCTCATATTCTGTGTCAATAAAATTTATACCTTTTTATCTTTGACAAAAAGCTCCGTTTTTTCTCTTGGTGGTATAGATTTTACTGTGGGTAGCAAGTGTTTTTCTTGGAATTCTGTGTTTTTTTGCCGCCATGCATAACGCCTTTTTGTATGACCAAACAACTCAATCTTGGTTTCATCAGTCCACAGGACCCTCTTCCAAAAAGAAATTGGCTTCTCCAAATGTGCTTTTGCATACCTCAGCCGACTCTGTTTGTGGCGTGCTTGCAGAAACGGCTTCTTTTGCATCACTCTCCCATACAGCTTCTCCTTGTACAAAGTGCGTTGTATAGTTGACCGATGCACAGTGACATCATCTGCAGCAAGTTGATGCTGCAGCTGTCTGGAGGTGGTCTGAGGATTGTCCTTGACTGATCTCACCATTCTTCTTCTCTGCCTTTCTGATGTTTTTCTTGGCCTGCAACTTCTGGCCTTAACAAGAACTGTCCCTGTGTTCTTCTATTTCCTTACTATGTTCCTCACAGTGGAAACTGACAGGTTAAATCTCTGAGACAGCTTTTTGTATCCTTCCCCTGAACAACTATGTTGAATAATCTTTGTTTTCAGATCATTTGACAGTTGTTTTGAGGAGCCCATGATGCCACTCTTCAGAGGAGATTCAAACAGGAGAACAACTTGCAAGTGGCTACTTTAAGTAGCTTTTCTCATGATTGTATACACCTGGCTATGAAGTTCAAAGCTCAAGGAGGCTACAAAACCAAAAAAAGTGCTTTAGTAAGTCAGTAAAAAGTAGGCAGGAGTATTTAAAACAAGAAAATGATAAGGGTGCCCATACTTATGCACCTGTCAAATTTTGTTTGAATGCAGATTGCACATTTTCTGTTAGTACAATAAACCTCATTTCAAGGCAGAAACATTACTGTGTCCAACAGTTATTACATATATCAAACTGAAATAGCTGTTGCAAAAACACCAATTTTTATAAAACATTAAGCTTAAGATTAATAGGGGTGCCCAAACTTTTTCATATAACTGTATATGATCACACCAATCAATAAGTTATCACCTATCCTATGGATATGTAATAAATTGTTTTTTTTTACAAAAAAAAAACCTTTAATGAAGTGCTATACATTGAAGATGTATACCTAATGCCTATAAATATACATAGGCAATACTAACATGCAGAGGCAAATAAACATGTTCCAAATGCCATGCCACCCCTGTGTGGGGTTTTAAGAGCCTCAAAACATTTTTTTCTACCAATTTTGCTGTATACTTTCACAGTGGAATCACACCCTCAGAAATTCAGCAAATCTGCGTCCAAATTCATATGTGTGGGGAAATCTACATGGGGTTGATTGAATTCTGCACCATACTGTGGGTAGGTTTGGTGTCAAGCTTTTCCCTAAACCAGACACCCCAAAGTGTTTGTTAGTTTTGTAAATTGGATTGTGTAAGAATGACAATTACTGGATAATGAACAGACTGAGAATTTCATGAGTAGTCAGGATGGCGTATAGACACCAGACTAGAGACACTGTAGTCTCCTAGGTATTAGTGTTTGCTTTACTGAACAAAGCCCTACATCTAGTATTGATTATAAAAGCTTCTGTGATGTCCAGATGGGAACAAATAATTATTACATCAGCCTAGCAATAAAAGTTACGAGAGCCAAAAGTAATCCAGTAGATTATATAGGCACCTATAGATATGAGATTGCTGTGAGCCGTTTCATCATCCATCCGCCGACCCCAAATCACAAGCACGTATGCCTAAGCCTCTGATATGAAAGAAAAGGACGAGAATTCATTTCTCCTCATGGGAGGGGATGCAAAGGAAGATGCTTTGGCCCTCATAAACACACTGTACTGATAGATCCCACTAATGACTAAAGTTGTAGCGCTAGAGGTAGTTTCGCTGCAACATAAATTACTAAACAGATCCGTTACAAGCTACCAATAAGAAAGAGAAAACTAATGGTGTGACCCATCATCAAGGGTAAAACTGCCTGTTACTAACCAGTGCATGAATGTGCCACTCAGGGACAGGAGATAAAGCAGATCCCGTATTAATGCGATTCCCTACGACCAGTCAGGAGGGCTCATGTGTTACCCTTAGCCTTGTTCAAAGTCCTTTAAGCCTATGACGGACGTGAGCATTATCACTGCTGTCAGCTAGCTGAGAGAGCTGCGCTAGGGTCCTACTGTACATGAAAGAGTCATTCCTAAAATCACAAGTTATCCCATATCTATAGGGCTCCAGAGCCCTGAACTTAGGGGAGTCCCATTGGTTTGACCCCCAGCAATCAGTAAGTTATCCTCTATTATAGGATAGGCCAGAGGTCCCCAACCTTTCTGACCTTGAGAGCCACATTCAGCTATGAAAGAGGGTTGCGAGCCACATCCAGCTCTAAGAGAGGGTCGCAAGCCACATCCAGCTCTAAGAGAGGGTCGCGTGCCACATCCAGCTCTAAGAGAGGGTCGCGAGCCACATCCAGCTCTAAGAGAGGGTCGCGAGCCACATCCAGCTCTAAGAGAGGGTCGCGAGCCACATCCAGCTCTAAGAGAGGGTCGCGAGCCACATCCAGCTCTAAGAGAGGGTCGCGAGCCACATCCAGCTCTAAGAGAGGGTCGCGAGCCACAACCAGCTCTAAGAGAGGGTCGCGAGCCACATCCAGCTCTAAGAGAGGGTCGCGAGCCACATTCAGCTCTAAGAGAGGGTCGCGAGCCTCATCCAGCTCTAAGAGAGGGTCGTGAGCCACATCCAGCTCTAAGAGAGGGTCGCGAGCCACATCCAGCTCTAAGAGAGGGTCGCGAGCCACATCCAGCTCTAAGAGAGGGTCGCGAGCCACATCCAGCTCTAAGAGAGGGTCGCGAGCCACATCCAGCTCCTGCCCTACTCACAGTGGTGACACTCAGAGCCCTCCATTACCGGTATAATGACAGCCAAAGCTTTTCCACTGAAATCACACCAAGGCAGTATGCCAAGCTCCAGTGTTTCCCATTTTACCCCCATTCAGATCTGCTCTTCTGTGCAGGGCTACACACAAGTCACCATCTAGAGATCTACTCTTAATAGCTGTTTGCTACACCTGGTGCTAATGCACCAAGCTGGCAGGTAGCCGCGAGCCACACATCACGGGCCCACGAGCCACATGTGGCTCTCAAGCTACAGGTTGTTGAACCCTGGGATACGGGTTATCTGATGATTTTGGTAGTAATCCTTTTAAACAACCCCAACTTGTTAGAGGAGTCTCTTGCCAATAAGCAGATCACAAAGTGTTGACATGCTTCAGATTGGGGGAAAAAAAAAACGTTTTTTGTAATTCTGCATTACATAATGCCCACTGGAATCAGAAGACGGTGTGTGTCATGCAGGACCGGGCAGGTCCTCCACAGTGAGAAGTTGTAAAACTACGGAACAATTTGGCAATAGCTGAGGATCCCGAGCTGGAACCCTACTACTTACTCAGAATTCCCATAAGAGGTGATAGAAACCCTGCTAGTTTACTATCAGGGGATTTTAACAAGGTCCTAATATAAAATTCTCTGGCTTATAAATGAATACCTGCAACAAGAAGGTTTTGGGGATAATCATTTTACATATTTAACTTGCATAACACATCAGTATCACTAAATGACAGACAAGTAATCCAACCTTGTCTATACAAACATATTGTATCAACCAGGCACATAAAGAGGGAAATCAGAAGACACCTCACCAACCTAGATCCAAGTTGTGGCCATTCAGATGCCTGTCACTAGTAATGTGCTGCCGGCAACCAGGAAACAAAGTGCAGCTCTTCCTTTCAAGTCACTTCCTTAAACCTGTCCCAGCCCAGCCCTCCACTCCCGCCCAGCTAACAAGACAGGGACATCCAGAATCACTGATACCAGCTACAGAGGGAACTTTGCTCTTCCTATTAGAAGTAACTACTTGCAGAGAACCGGTTGTACTCAGGATGATCTAATAGTTAGAAGTCAGTGGGTACATCAGCATCTAAAGAGTTGCCATGTGAGGAAACGTTCTTTACAACTCTATATACTCAAACAACTAAGGCTACATTCCCTCAATGAGCTTTTGGTGAGTTTTTATGTTGCAGATTTTCTGCACAATTTCTGCACCTATTGAGTAAAAGAGGTTGCTTGCATTATTTAAAAAATTCACAGCATACAAAAACTCACCAAAAGCTCATCATGGGAACAAAGCCTTAGCCTTATTGATGTTCTTTGCGCTGCCTGCAGTAGAGCAAAGCGAAATAGCGATGCAACTGCGCAGGTGTGAGACCTCGTTCAGCTATGTGGGTGACGCAGGACGCATCATCCACATCAATCAGAGCCAGAGGACGGCTTTTACTATCAGAAGAGGAAAGACGTCGCAAGGAGGATGCCCATGGGACCGGACCAGCCTCATTAAACCCCTTTACCCCAAGGGTGGTTTGCACATTAATGACCGGGCCAATTTTTACAATTCTGACCACTGTCACTTTATGAAGTAATTACTCTGGAACACTTCAACGGATCCCACTGATTCTGAGACTGTTTTTTCGTGACATATTGTACTTCATGATAGTGGTAAAATTTCTTCACTATCACTTGAATTTATTTGTGAAAAAATCGGAGATTTGAAGAAAATTTTGAAAATTTTGCAATTTTCAAACTTTGAATTTTCATGCCCTTAAATCAGAGAGATATGTCACACAAAATACTTAATAAATAACATTTCCCACATGTCTACTTTACATCAGCACAATTTTGGAACCAAATTTTTTTTTTTGTTAAGAAGTTATAAGGGTTAAAAGTTGACCAGCGATTTCTCATTTTTCCAACAAAATTTACAAAACCATTTTTTTTAGGGACCACATCATATTTGAAGTGACTTTGAGGGGCCTTTATGACAGAAAATTCTCAAAAGTGACACCATTCTAAAAACTGCACCCCTCAAGGTGCTCAAAACCACATTCAAGAAGTTTATTAACCCTTCGGGTGCTTCACAGGAATTTTTGGAATGTGGAAGAAAAAATGAACACTTATTTTTTTTCACAAAAATGTTACTTTAGACCCCAATTTTTTTATTTTTGCAAGGGTAACAAGAAAAAATGGACCCCAAAATTTGTTCTGCAATTTCTCCTGAGCACGCAGATACCCCATATGTGGCGGGAAACCACTGTTTGGGAGCACGGCAGGGCTCGGAAGGGAAGGAGCGCCATGTTGCGTGTGAAGAGCCCCTGATGTGTCTAAACAGTGGAAACCCGCCACAAGTGACACCATTTTGGAAACTAGACCCCTCAGGGAACTTATCTAGATGTGTGGTGAGCACCCTGAACTCCCAGGTGCTTCACAGAAGTTTATAACATGGAGCTGTGAAACTAAAAAATCTAACTTTTTCCACAAAAATGATGTTTTAGCCCCAATGGTAAGAGGAGAAATAGGACCCCAAAAACTGTTGTGCAATTTCTCCTGAGTACGTCGATACCCCATATGTGGGGAAAATACACTGTTTGGGTGCACGGCAGGGCTAAGAAGGGAAGGAGCACTGTGTGACTTTTTGAACGCAAAATTGGCTGGAACTGAGAGTGAACGCCATGTCGCGTTTGGAGAGCCCCTGATGAGCCTAAATAATGGAAACCCCCCCACAAGTGACCCCATTTTGGAAACTAGACCCCTCAAGGATTTTATCAAGGAGTATAGTGAACATTTTGAACCCACAGGTACAACACAGAAATTGATAACTTATTCAATATGATGACCTAATGTTATCATTAGTCTTGAGCACAAGTGCTCGCTACTTGAGTTTGCATCGGTTACTCAGGTATGCACCATGTATGGTGGGTGCTCAAGTGACATGCTCGAGTCCCCGCCCCACATGTTTCACGGTTGTTAAGACACCCAAAAAAAAAAACATGCGGGGATCGCTCGTGCATGGCAGGCAATCCCAGCGAGGTTTTTTTGGCCGCAGAGCATGTGGGGCGGAGACTCGAGCACCCGTGATACTCAGTGCATACCTGAGCACCCGATGCGAATTCAAATTGCGAGCACTTGTGCTCAACACTAGTCGCCATATCGTCATCATTTTTTTTTTTTACTTTTGAAAAAATTACTAACCCTAGCACAACCCTAACCCAAGCACAACCCTATCCATAATCCTAGCACAACCCTAACCCAAGCACAAACCTATCCATAATCCTAGCACAACCCTAACCCTAGCACAGCCTTAACCCTAGCGTTTATTTTTTTTATGCCTTCCCTCGTGCGGTATAAGTGATTAAGACGACATTATTCTTCGGGTTGGTGCGATTGCAGCGATACCAGATTCATATTTGGGTTTTTATGATTGACAGCTGTCACACACTAAAAGACGCTTTTTTTTTGCAAAGACTAGTTTTTGCATCGCCTAATTTTGAGACATATAATTTTTCCATATTTCGGCCGACAGAGTCATGTGAAGGCTTGTTTTTTGCGAGACGAGTTGACGTTTTTATTGGTACCATTTTCAGGCACGTGACATTTTTTGATCGCTTTCTATTCCGATTTTTGGGAGGCAGAATAAACAAAAACCAACAATTCAGGAATAGTTTTTTGTTTTTTTTTTATGCCGTTCTGCGTGTCGTAAAATTGAAAAGACAGCTTTATTCTTCGGGTCAGTACGTTTACAGCGGTACCACATTTCTACAGTTTTTTTATGTTTTGACGCTTTTACACAATAAAAGCTATTTTAAAGAAAATTTTTACTTTTTTTTCCCCACTTTCATTCTTTAACTTTTATACTTTGTCCCACTATGGGACTTTCACTTTTTTCACACAGATCGCCTTTATAGCATAGAAATGCTGCAGCAGCATCTCTACGCTATACAGGCTGCAGCCATGCGAAAACAAGTTAGTTAGACCGTGCACTGAGCACGGTCTACCTAACTTCCTGCTGTCTGGTGACCCGGATGTCGTCATGATGACATCGGGTCACCATGACAACCACCGGGACCCGGCAGAGACAGCGTGGGACGCCGGAGAGGAGGTGAGTATCTGCGCTTACCTCCCCTTGCCACCAGAATGCTGCGATAGACTTCGACCACAGCATTTCGGGGGTTAATGTGCCGGGAGCTGTGCGGGTCCGCTCCTGGCACATAGTACCGTGTGTCAGCTGTGACAATCGGCTGATACCTGGCGGCGATCGCCCCGCAAAGCTTGTGTGCAGGCGCGCTCCCATTATGCAGTAATAGTACGTCCCTGACCCAATAGGCCCAGGGCACAGGGTTGTACTATTACTGACCATGTCAGAAAGGGGTTAACTACAGCACGGGACCAAAACAAATGGTATTTTTGAGGTGTACAGGGGGAGTCAGGAGGAAAATTAATCATTTGTGAAATGCAAAACAAAAGCAGAAAAAGGTGGTGGCATTTGTTGGGATGTTAAAAAACTGGTGACGGGTTCCCATTAATTATTCCTAATTCAGTATTTGCTATATTTGTTATTTCCTAATATCTGAAAGGGGTTTTCCCACTAATGACGTGTTACCAATCCACATGATGGGTAATACCGCTCAAGATATCTCTGCTGGCAGACCACTGATTCTCCTCAACTGTTAGGATGCAATGGCAGAATCATTGATGCCGCTATATTCAGTGTCTATGGGACTGACAAAGCTGGCTGCCTACAGCGCTTGGCAAACTCTGCCAGTCCCATGGAAGGAGCGACAGCCGTCATGCCTGACCATGTTGTATGCATTGAGCAGGAACAGGTTTGGGACAAAAGGGGTCACAGTAGTATGGCCCCTGGTATCAGACACATCACCTATTGTGTGGATAGGCAATAAATATATTTCTTGGGGAACCTCCTTAAGCGGTCCCAAGCCATAATCTTTATTTTGAGCACTAATTAACAAATACACTGAAATTAGTAAATATTCTTCTTTCTTGTTCACTTTCCTTGTTCAGGAATTAAAAATGCCAACCAATGACTATATTTAGTCAGCATAACAGTAGGGCTGACATATTGTGATAAAGGATTCCCAGGATATGGCGATATTGGTAAGTCCTAATGTGTTTGTATATTGGAAATAACCCCAGAAATAGACGTGCCCCAGTGTGACTCTGGCATTTTGTACTTTTGCAGGAACAATGTTTCTTGCTTACACAGGAGGAAAGGTCACACATGAACTGGCTGGTGCCTGCATGGGTAACCTATATTACTGGATCAGCAACAGAGTGCTCAGGTGGGCATAACCTAAAAATTAGCATGATGTCTCATGCACAGAGTCCTATTACGGCATTGTTTAGTATGGAGCAATAATGATGCTGCCAGTGTACTGTTTTGGCCTTTACTGTACCTCCCCATGCCGCCGCGCATATCTGTACGGGGGGACATGTGGCCCCTGTGCAATGCTCTAAAGAACAGGTACATTCACTAACAATATGGTTGAGTTATACAGCAATTTTGTCATCTACACATAGCGCTACATATCCTGTTGCAGATGTTGTCTTTAGACGCCAACAGAGACAGCTCTGAATATTTATGAGGAAGCAAACAATCCATGGACTTTCAGGAGCTTGATCGCTGTGCTCCACGGAGGCATCAGATGTCACCATCAGATTCCTGCTTTCAGATGACTGCTATTAATCACAAGGTTAAATATTTTTTTTTATTTATTGTTAATTTTAATGGAATATTAACTTTCTCCCCAAGTGACAGATCTATGGCATCTACATTTGCTAGGCCCTCTGCTGAGAAGGCCCCAAAGTCTGAGAAAGATCTGTGATCCGATGAGTTGGCTAGTTACTTAGTAATCGTATTCCACAGTGAGACACTGTCTAAGGAGGCGTTCACAAGCAGCGGCCACGGTGGTCTTTTCACGGCTTCCGTGCACAATCACATGAAGGGATACGGCTGGCAGCGTGGTCTTGCAGATGACATAGCCATTGCTCTTCCCAATTAAGTGATTGTACAGGGAAGCAGTGAAAAGACGGCAGTGGCACAGGACCGCTGTGTGTAAATGCAGTCTAGGCAAGGTTTTATACAGATTACAATGCCAGGACTGACATTGGATCTCCAGACCGGGCACTGTGGTCCATATAAAGACTGTAAAATATGCCTATCTAAAGCCAGCCCTAAGGCTATATTCACAGATTTGTGATCATCTAAGACAGAGGTCTCAAACTCAGCTGGGCATATGGGCCGCACACGGAAAAACATTTAATTTGGGGGGCTGCATTATTTGCATGACAAAGTGACATTTTTAGTGATACCATTTTATTTTCTATACACCTTTTGAACTGGTCCTCATCTTGTAGACATGGTCTCCCCTCCAGGTCCCCCATATTGCAGACATGGTCTCCCCTCCAGGTCCCCCATATTGCAGACATGGTCCCCCATATTGCAGACATGGTCCCCCATCCAGGTCCCCATATTGCAGACATGGTCCCCCATCCAGATCCCCAATATTGCAGACATGGTCTCCCATCCAGGTCCCCCATATTGCAGACATGGTCCCCCATATTGCAGACATGGTCCCCCATCCAGGTCCCTCATATTGCAGACATGGTCCCCCATATTGCAGACATGGTCCCCCATCCTGGTCCTGATGTTGCAGACATGTCCCCCATCCAGGTCCCCATGTTGCAGACATGTCCCCCATCCAAGTCCCCCCCCCATACTGCGAACAGGGCCGCCCCCCCCCATACTGCGCACAGGGTCCCCGTCCCCCCCATACTGCGCTCAGGGTCCCCGTCCCCCCCATACTGCGCTCAGGGTCCCCGTCCCCCCCATACAGCGCTCAGGGTCCCCGTCCCCCCCATACAGCGCTCAGGGTCCCCGTCCCCCCCATACTACGCACAGTGCGCCCCCCTATACTGAGCACAGGTCCCCTGTGCTGTATTTCACATGACAGAGAAAAAAAAAAAGATTCTCACCTGTCCTCCTTTCCCTCGGTGTCCTTTCTGCACCTGTGGCCCGCAGGCACAGACCCCGTACGATCGCGGCTCTCTCCAGCCGCCGCCGCCATCAGCGCTGTAATGCAGAGTATTTCCGCGCAGAGACAGGTTCTCTGCACAGCAATACCAGTGCCAGCCGCCGGCCTATCAGAGGTCAGCAGCTGATATCAGCGCATGGCAGTGACGCCATACGCCGCTGCGCTGGGACGCAGATGTCAGTTGCTGGCCTCTGATAGGCCGGTGGCTGGCACTGGTATTGCTGTGCAGAGAGCCGGTCTCTGCGCGGCAATACACTGCATTACAGCGCTGATGTCGGCGGCTGCTGGAGAGAGCCGCGATAGTTATGGGGTCTGTGCCTGCGAGGCCGCAAGAAGCAGCCGGAGGGGCCGCATGCGGCCCGCGTGTTTGAGACCCCTGATCTAAGAGAAATGTACCATTTTTTTATCAGGACTCATCCTAGTTGCATCTGTTTTTTCTCATCCGTTTAATTTCTCTGAATCAGGCAGACTGAACTTTTTTCATCCACTGACTTTTAGCAGTGGACCAGTTAAAAAAAAGGATACAACAGGGATGGAAAACTCAAGTACAAAGTCTATAGTGGTGTGAAACCGTGTTTGCCCCCTTCCTGATTTCTTATTCTTTTGCATGTTTGTCACACTTAAATGTTTCAGATCAAAAAACAAATTTAAATGTTAGACAAAGATAATACAAGTAAACATAAAATGCAGTTTTTAAATGAAGGTCTTTATTATTAAGGGAAGAAGAAATCCAAACCTACAGGGCCCTGTGTGAAAAAGTGATTTCCCGCCACCTTAAAACATAAATTAACTATGGTTTATTAGATCTTTGAGAAGCTGAATTCAATTTCCCTAGCCACACCTGTTCTCAATCAAGAAATCACTTAAATAGGACCTGCCTGACAAAGTGAAGTAGACCAAAAGATCCTCAAAAGCTAGACATCATGCTGCGAGCCAAAGAAATTCAGGAACAAATGAGAAACAAAGTAATTGAGATCTATCAGTCTGGAAAAGGTTATAAAGCCATTTCTGAAGCATTGAGACACCAGCGAACCACAGTGAGAGCCATTATCCACAAATAGCAAAAACATGGAACAGTCGTGAGCCAGGAGTTGCTGGCTGACCAAAATTACCCCCAGAGTGCAGCGACAACTCATCCAAGAGGTCACAACAGACCCTATAACATCATCGAAACAAATGCAGGCCTCACTTGCCTCAGTTAAGGTCAGTGTTCAGTGACTCCACCATAAGAAAGAGACTGAGCAAAAATAGCATGCATGGCAGAGTTCCAAGACGAAAACCACTGCTGAGCAAAAAGAACATAAAGGCTCGTCTCAGTTTTGCCAGTAAACATCTTGATGATTGCCAAGACTTTTGGAAGAATACTCTGGACTGACGAGACAAAATTTGAACTTTTTGGAAGGTGTATGTCCCATTACATCTGGTGTAGAAGTAACACAGCATTTCAGAAAAGGAACATCATACCAACAGTAAAATATGGTAGTGTGATGGTCTGGGGCTGTTTTGCTGCCTCAGGACCTGGAAGACTTGCTGTGGTAAATGGGTCCATGAATTCTGCTGTCTACCAAAAAATCATGAAGGAGAATGTCCGGCCATCTGTTCATGACCTCAAGCTGAAGTGCACTTGGGTTATGCAGCAGGACAATGATCCAAAACTAAGATTTTGGAGTGGTCTAGTCAAAGTCCTGACCTTAATCTGATTGAGATGCTGTGGCATGACCTTAAAAAAGTGGTTCATGCTCGGAAACCCTCCAATTTGGCTGAATTACAACAATTTTGCAAGGATGAGTAGGCCAAAATTCCTCCACAGCGTTGTAAAAGACTCATTGCCAGTTATCGCAAATTCTTGATTGCAGTTGTTGCTGCTAAGGGTGGCCCAACCAGTTATTAGGTTTAGGGGGCAATCACTTTTTCACACAGGGCCCTGTAGGTTTGGATTTCTTTTTCCCTTAATAATGAAGACCTTCATTTAAAAACTGCATTTTGTGTTTA
Organism: Phyllobates terribilis; assembly: GCF_046119375.1. Lineage (NCBI taxonomy): Eukaryota > Metazoa > Chordata > Amphibia > Anura > Dendrobatidae > Phyllobates > Phyllobates terribilis. The sequence goes on from NW_027362764.1 coordinate 235,147,579, forward strand.
CTTGTGTAAACATGCAAAAGAATAAGAAATCAGGAAGAGGGCAAACACTTTTTCAAACCACTGTATCATCTGTTTTACACAGATCCCAATGGACTTTAATGGCCAAGTCTGATCCGCAAAACAGAAGATAATAGGACAAGCCCCGAGTTTCACAGAAAGGAGACATGGGTCCATTTTTAAAACTGGTGTGTGTATGGCTCAATGAAACTCTATGGGTTTGTGTGTTGTTTGTAAAAAAAATAACCAAAAAACGGACAGCACTAGGACCCAAGGATGTGGAAATGCAGTCTAAGAGAAAGGCCAAGAAGAAGGTGCATGAGTGAAGACATACAAAATTTTATGCAGCTGTCTTGGTCAGATTTAAACTCTGGACGGGTGTAAATGATCTAAGCTAATGAAAGATGCTTGCTCAAAAGTGTCCTAAACTCAGATAGGGCCAGCTATTTTCTCCTCGTAGATGCGGCGGTCAGTCTAGAGATGGATACAAGTCCCAGGCATCTGTTACACACCTGTCTTGGATCTATGCTTTGCTTCCCTAACCCGATCTGCTAAACTTTCTTTTGCCCCACATTGGGCTTTGCAAGTAGCCCGGCGTGCTCATGTGCGTTTATTTCCTAGGCTTATACAAGACTTTCCAAGATAGACACCTGTGTCTTGGTATTACGACTTTCTAATGTGACTTTTAGTTTTTCTGTGCAGAGTTCCTGTCCCCAGTCTCCAAGATGCATGTAGTTTCCAGTCCCTGAGTTTCGTGCCTGCATCTTTCAGTACCACTGCTAAGTGGCTAGATTCATCTGAATGTCTCCTTTATGCCTGCGGCTTCCATGGTTTTCAGACTTTTTAGTTACTCCGGAGTTCTGTCTGCTACCTGTCTGCGGTCTCCTTGATGCCTCCTGTCTGCCTGTGGCTTTCAGTCCTTGAGTCTGCAATCTGACAGCCGTCTCCAGTAAGTCTGCAATCTGACAGCCGTCTCCAGTAAGTCTGCAATCTGACAGCCGTCTCCAGTAAGTCTGCAATCTGACAGCCGTCTCCAGTAAGTCTGCAATCTGACAGACGTCTCCAGTAAGTCTGCAATCTGACAGACGTCTCCAGTAAGTCTGCAATCTGACAGACGTCTCCAGTAAGTCTGCAATCTGACAGACGTCTCCAGTAAGTCTGCAATCTGACAGACGTCTCCAGTAAATCTGCAATCTGACAGACGTCTCCAGTAAGTCTGCAATCTGACAGCCGTCTCCAGTAAGTCTGCAATCTGCCTGCCATCTTCAGTAACTCTTTTAATGGTCTCCTGTCTCCTATCAGTGTCCTGTGTGCATCACCCACTTGCTGTACCCCTACAGCGATATCAAAACGATGTTCCGTCTTATGTTACTTACTTTAACCACTTCAGGGATTGGAAACCTGGGAGCAGTTAAAAGAAATTACATGCTCATTTTTTGTGAGGTATCCAATAGGAAACCTCACACTTCATATACTAAACAGCATAGCGTAAAAGCCACTGCAAAAACGACAGTGTAACTGCCTTAGGACAACGACTGCCAGTGTTTTCCTGAAGAGGCTTCACCTTTGACAATTTGGCACCTTTGCTGGCATCCAAATGACCCCGTGTTCACATACTCTAAGGTTGGAATACCAATTAGTGATTAAGTGTGACATGAACATACCCCTTTAAAGGGAATCTGTTACCACCTTAATGCTGCCCTCTCTGATTATGAAGATTTGGGACATTCATCTGTTACATGTGTCAGTCCTGTAGCTTTGGGAGAACTTTACATCTTATTACTTGCAGAGCTCATATTTATGAACTGCTAGGATAACTCTGCCCCCTTACTGACTGACAACTGTCTCCGTATTACTGTGCATCGGCAGAAAGTGTTCAATCTGTACCTGGAGGGTGGCGTTAGGCAGAAACCCATGGATACCTAAGACTCCACTCATGTGCTCATCAATGGAGTGAACTCCTTCCACACAAAATCTGCAAAATGTACATTTTTCTAAAACTGCAAGATAGACACATATTACAGGAAAAAGAAACTGAAATCAGGATGTCCACCATTATCTTGTGCTGCCTTAAGGGTGCTCATTAGGCCACGATCTTCACTTTTTTTTGTGCTCCCATACACTTGAATAGACGAGTCTCATGTGAACGTAGGTAGTGACAGATTTAATTTTAAAAAAATGTACCTTATTATCTAACTTGAAGGAGATATAGAGGAGTAAGTCATAAGATGAGAATACGTCTCCTCTTAGAGGAATATTGCGCTGATTATTCAGTAAGCCGTCTGTTCATTGCAGCGGTCATAGATCTGAGTAGAAAAGCAGCCCAGCAATGGACAATGACATTGCTTGTTTGGTTGTATTGTGAAGTAGAATGACATTTCTCCGTAATGCAATGCAATACCAGGCTGCCCTCCTGCCACGCTCATCTCCAAGTGATACTGCAGATTGTACCTGACCCCTGGGCGATGCAACACCTCTTTCTTATAACTTAGCGTCTTACCTTACAAGAATAAGAAAACTGTTTTCGGTGAGGAGAAACAATATTGTGAGTATGTACCAATAATACATAAAAATCTCCTAAGAATTCCCCAATAATAGAAGAGAAAATGATAACCTGAGAGGTCTTTTATCTTTGTGTTTCCTGCAAAGGGAGCAGTTACCCGAGAAAATAACATGGGATACAGAATTTCCACATCTACAATATATCTGGATGCTGATGTGTAAAATTAGTGTAGAAGCAGTGCTGTGTATTTTCTAACCTGCGGCATGGTCATTATGTCATTGAAATGTTATGAATTTTTTAGACAGATTTCTCTCTTTGCAGCATATTTGCTGCAAAACCCACAATGGAAGACATCTGAAATTTTCCACATTATTTTTGGGCCTTTCTATGGGCAATGGCTCCCTGTTTCTTCCGGCGCCTGCGCAGAAGAAACAAAAAGCCAATGCCTGTAGAATGGCGAAAAAGTAACGTGGAACATTGCAATTTTGGCAAAAATTAAAAAAAAATAAATAAAAAAAAAAAATCGCAATTTTCAAACTTTCAACCTTTATATCTTTAAACCAGTTAATAAATAAAATTTCCCATATGTCTAATTTACATCTGCATCATTTTTCAAATGTCATTTTATTTTGTTCGGATGTTACAGGGGTTAAAAGTTCATCAGTAATTTCACATTTTTTCAACAAATTTACATAATCTATTTCTTTAGGGACCTATTCAGATTTCAATGGACCTTGAGGGGCCTATATATTGGAAACTCCCGAAAAGTGATACCATATTAAAAACCGCACCTCTCAAATACTTCAAAACTGCGGTCAGGACATTTTTTAACCCTTCACGTGCTACACAGGAATTAATGCAAAGTGGAATGAAAAAAAATAATTTTACCTCTAAAATCTTGCTTTAGCCCCAATTTTTTCACTTTTACAAAATGTAACCTCAAAAAAGTGAACCCCAAAGTTTGTTACCCTTTTTCCTTCGAGTGCAGTAATACCCCACATGTACTGAATACGTTCTGCTTGGACAAATGACAGGACTCATAACGGAAGGAGCAATATTTGAATTTTGGAACACAAATTGGCTGAAAGAGATTGCAGGCACCATGTCGCATTTGCAGGGCCCCTAAAGGGCCCAAACAGCAGAAGCACCCCATAACCGACCCCATTTTGGAAACTACACCCCTCAAGGATTTTATCTAGGGGTGCAGTGAGGATTTTGAACCCAAAGGTACTACACAGAATTTGATGACATTAGGTCGTCATATTGAATATGTCATCATATCATCATCATTTTCTTCATCATCATCATTTTCGTCATCATCAACTTTTGAAAAAACCCTAACCCCAAGCTCAACCCTAACGGCAAAGAATTAAAGAAAGAAAAATTCTAAAATATTTTTTTTAAAATCTGATTTAAAGGGGAAGATTTACTAATTATTGAGCTTTTGATCACTGTGATAGGGTCTATCACAGTGATCAAAAGGGAGCCAATAAGAAAAACCCCTGCTGCTGCCAGCAGGCAGATCTCGGCAGGCACACTGCGCATGAACCCGCCATTTTTCTTCAAGAAGCGAAGGGCCGGGGTATGACGCAGGAGGGCCTGGGGATGGTAGGGATACCAAGGTGGATTTGGGGACATCATTTCTCTCTCCTCTGACATGTATATAATGACAGAAGGGAGAAAAATGATTTTAATAGGAGATCATAATTTTTTTTTACATGATCGTCGTTATTCATTGAATAATGGCGACCACGTGATCGGGGACCGGAAAATCCGGCCCTGATCATGTTCTCCAGGGTCTCAGCTACTGTGACAAAATGTTGGACTAATAAAGGCACACAGTATAACATTTATGGGTGCATAATAAATCTGGTGTACCCCAGTTGTTCTTTTTTAAAGCACAAATTATGCCAGAATTCTGGGCATTTGGTTCAGTAAACCTCGGTATTGTGTATAAATTTACATATATTGGAACCATGATCTAATGCAGTTCTATGGGGAAAATCTGCACATAAAACTCAGCATACCGGCAAGCAAAATTAACATGTTGTGGATTTCAAAAATGCACCTCAAATCAGTTTATGCAGTGTAAAAAAAGTACAGGGGGCATGAGATTTCTATAAATCCCATCCACTTTGTTGGAACTGTAACATGATGCAGTTTTTGGGCAGCGAAATTATGCAGCATCAAAATTTCACCACAAACTCATGGTGGGAACTTAGCTCTGACTCACTTGAAATTATTTGAACACCTATAAAACTTCTGGATGGAGAGTGGCAAAAAGTAGTATCATTATTCTTCTACAATAAACTGTGAAAACTGAGATAAGATAGGTAACAGATACAATAGATTGAAATATAATATACAGAGATTACAGATACAGTAAATACACTCTTCAGCTTTGAAATGCAAAACTGAGAAGGAAAACTGGAATTATGGCAATCACTGGATTAATAGACAAGCTAATATGCAAATGATGAAAAAATGGAAACAAAATTTTCAAAACATCTCGATTTATTCAGTGTTGAGTATGAGTGCCACTTACACAACTTGACATGGTATCAATGAGGTTATTGATGATTTATGAAGAATGTGCTGCCACACTGAAAGCACTTGGGCAAATCATCAAGATCCGCTGCTGGCAGCTCCCTTTGTAATTGCCGACTAATGACGTCCCAAATGTGCTCAATGGGATACAAGTCCAGAGATGCTACAGGCTATGGTAGCATGTTCATGGCTGCTTACAGTAGCATGAACAACACACAGCCTGGTGTACTTGTGTTGAAAAATGTCTCCTGGGACACTTTCACGTTCACTTGTTGAGGTCTCTTCATAGCATTGCCCATGTAGTCACTAGGCCAATTTCTAGTTAGCATTTATCCAAGACAAAAGCTGAGACCTCCATTCCAGCCACCATTGTCATTTTGCTGTGTACCATGATCGCCTTTGAGAGTGGTGGCGTGAAGTCAATGAAGAGGTCTCCATCTCACAACCGTCCTACTCCCTTGATTATGATGTGTGGCGGTATAATGTATGGTAGCTGGGCCCTTCTAGCTTTCATTCCAGGTACACTAATAGCTCGGTGTTACATTGATTTGCCGTGGAACCAGAGGTACGGCATTTTTCCAAAGTGAACCAATAGTCATTTTTCACCACGACAATGTCAAGCCACATATTGTTGGTGCTACTGTGAGCAGCCTAAACGTGCTACCATGGCCTGCAGCGTCTCCGGGCTTGTCTCCCATCCAGCACATCTGGAACATCATTGTTCGGCAATGGCAGGGGGAACTGCCAGCAGATCTTGATGATTTATGTGGTCGAGTGCATTCAGTGTGACAGAACATTCCTCATCGATAGTATGCCAAGGCGTGTGACTGCAAAATTTATGAATGAGGACATCATACTTAATACTGAATTAATTGAGATGTTTTGAAAATGTTGTTTCTATTTCTTCATGCATCACTTGCATATCATTAACATATCATTAACATGTCTATCATCCCGTGATGTCCATCATTTTCCGTGAGTGTGTCCTGGTGCTATAGCTACAACAAATGCTACATAGGTATAATACATACATAGCTAAGCATCACTATGTATGTGTATGTATGTATATATATATATATATATATATATATATATATATATACAGAGCATAGCTAGCTGCATACATAGCCAGACAGCACTGTGCAGCTGCCCTCTCTGCTGTGCCTGCCGCAGCCGTACACACTACTACACACCGTGCTGACACTTTCCCGATAGGCTCTTACCATTCACAATGTCTCCGCTGCTTCCTCTTTATTTCAGGCCGGTGACAGCCACGGGGTTTCCCCACCCACACAGAGAGGGTGGGGGTTAGGGGTAGACCAGAGGGCACCTCCGCCGCACCCACCACGGCGCACAGCACTGAGAAGGGAGGGGAATGTGGAGCAGGAGGCTCGGCAGCACTATGATGACGTCATGTTGCTAGGCGCTTGTGTGGGAGAAGTGTGAGGTCGCGCTCTGATGACGTAGTAGACGTGTATGGCGGAAGTAGCAGTGCGGCTGCAGCATGGCTTCTGTGGTACTGAGCGAGGCCGAGAAGGTGTACGTCCTGCACGGCATTCAGGTGATTCTTCCCCTCTGTGTAACTGACGCCTGACATCGGTATAGACGGGGTTCTGTATAGCGGGTTACTGCGCATGCACCAGCCAGCCTGAGTGTTGTGTACAGTGGCTAACATCATACATATGTCTGTGCTGGGTGCGCTACACTGCCCACATCTGGTGGCACAGAGGCAGTGCACACAGCTGGCTGGATCTGCCCACTATGTCACTGGTATCTCTAGGGTGGAGGCCATAATATTAAGCTATTATTACTCCATAGGACAGGTCCAGCAGTGAGACCCCAGTGATCAATCACAGCTGGTGGCATTGCTGACTTATGTATGGCACACTTCCCATAATAATAATCTTCATTTTTATATAGCGCCATTAATTCCACAGTGCTGTACAGACATCATCATCACTGTCCCCATTAGGGCTCACAATCTACATTCCCTATCAGTATATCTTTGGAGTGTTCAAGGAAACCTGAGAACCCGGAGGAAACCCACACAAACACGAGGAGAACATGCAAACTCCTTGCAGATGTTGTCCTTGGTGGGATTTGAACCCAGGACCACAGCGCTGCAAGACTGCAGTGCTAACCACTGAGCCACCCTGCTTCCCATAATTCTCCATGATATGTAAATAGCCGAGCATCCATCTTTGTAGGGACGTGCTATACACCTATGACCTCATCTGTCTCATATTAGTCCTGAATTACAGCTCTGTATTATTTCTCAGAGCTGCATTCACAGTTCTGCTGATTGAGAGTGGAAACAGTCAACAAGCTTGGAGACGTCACCACAAGAGCTTTTTTTATATGGCATCACTACATGGTGTGAGGAGGAAGCTCTGCAGAAGGCTCAGTGATTATCCGGAGAGCAGAGAGTGACATTTTCTTCAGTTTTTTTTTTTCCATTAGAATAAAATCCTCTGTCAGCTATCAGTATTTGCTTGCAAAAATTTCTGCACCTCTTGGCAGTAAAAACGCTGTGGAAAATCTGCAGCGTTTTTGCCATGCGTTTTTTCCAATGCTTTGTATAGGAATAACGCAAAAATAATGGACATGCTCTTTTTTTAACGTACATGAAATTCTGTGAGGAAAACTCCTGAACATGTGTACAGATCTTGCAAAATCTCATAGAAAATGCTGGGATAAGGTTTGCAATGCGTTTACCGCATCAAAAACGCACCTTGTGCACATTGTCTAACAGTAACGCGCTGCTGACCTGCGGGGTCTCTGCCCTTCTCAGGAACAGGCTTTCCAGCTCTCCTCTGATCCTTGTGGATCCACCTGCTCTAGCCCTATGACCCTGTTGGCGACTGCAGAGTGTTTCAAGGTGTGTAGTGTCACATGGACAGTGTTCAGTTTAAAGGGAATGTGTCACCCCCTGGCACTTATCTGACCTCTAATATGGGCATACAGGTGATAGAAATGTAAATCTATACTTACCTGAATGCCTCATATTAGAGATCTTGTTGCTGTGAAATGTCTTTTTATTCCTACAAGTTTCTGATGTGTTCCAGTCCCTGGGACTGTAAGAAATCCCCCGCCTACTGTGTGAATTACAATGCTTCACCCCTCTCCTGCATGTCACAGTGCCCTGTGATGTGCAGATGCAGCAGCCAAATCTATCACCTGTATGGCCATATTAGAGGCAGATAAGTGCCAGATTCCCTTTAATGTTTCACTGTTGTGTACAGTGTGAATAAGTAGGAGCTTCTGTTTCCACAGTAGCTGTATTAAAGAGAACCGGACAGCATGAATCCAAGACCGGCGCTGTTATCGCAGCCTTGTATCTTTCACTCTGAGACGCTGTCTCATTTCAGAGGAAATACGCCTTTAATAGCTGCCGTCGACCACGCGACTAGGATGGCTAGTCCTAAGCAGATCCCCAGCAACTTCTCCTGCCCCGCTCACTTACAATGACTAGTCTTGTCATCCTAGTCACGTGGCCCAAGGCTTTTAAAAGTATGTTTTCTCTGAGCGTCAGCAGTATTTCTGAGCAAGACATGCATGGCTGCAATAATGAAGCCGTTCTCCGTTGTTCAGTCAGCATGAATTAGCTGTCAGGTTCCATTTAAGGGGGGATTCAATGAGCAAGGGCCCTGTAATCATTACGGTCAGGCCTAGCGTTAAATGTATTCATCCAACAGAGTCCGGTAAAGGATGTCATATAGTAGCACACATCACCCATAGGGACTTACTTTTTTTTTTTTTAACAATATGTCGCACTGTATGGTATTCTTTTTCTGGAGGCCCTATGGAAAGGACATTTTCTATTGCTGGTGGTGTGCCAACTCATACCTTCCAGATGAAGGTCAGTATGCATCTAGTGTAGCCTTTATCCCTTTATCTGGGACAGGGGGTACAATCCATGTAACTGTCATCATGGCCTGTTTGTATCAAAGCAAAACCAATACTATAGGCCCAATTCATTAACACTGGTGTTTTGTACACCAATCTTAATCAAGGGAGCAGCGGACTAAGATGCACCAAATTCATTAAGAGGCGAGCACCTCTTTAGTGAATTTTGTGTGGTGCTGGTTGGGACTTGTGGAAAAAAACAAAACACCATTACAAGATTTTTGCACAACTTTGAGTTCTGGCGCAAACTACTTGATGAATCGGGCCCTGTTTGTTCTGTTTGGCAGATAACCTTGATAAAGGCCTGACGGCCGAAACGTTGGTATGAATTCTGTTTCGTATTGTTTGGTTCAATAAAATGTATCACTATCATCAAGCTTTCACTGGTGCTGAAGGTTTTTCCTATAAGTATAATTTAATGTAAAACAGAAATAAAATCTTCACCTCATCGTTCCCCCATTTCTCCCTCTCCATTGCTTCCTGGTCCCACACTAGTTTCCGTGCTTCAGTGATGATTCACAGGGGGTCATTAAGGTGAAAAAAAAATAAAAAAATATATATATATATATATTATATTACATTTATTTTATTATTAAAATATGTATGCATGTATATAAGATTTGTTTACCATATTAACAAATTTTATATATTTTTGCTGGCAGGATAACACTCTTCACATATTATTTTTATTTGATTTAGTAGTGCCAGTTAGCATCCAGTTAATAAAAGCAGTTTATTAGGACATATTAGTAACAGAATGGATTTTTGTAGGGAGCAGAGAAAATCAGGATGATTGAGCAAAGGCATCCATACACATTAGACTAAGGACATGCTGCCCGTCCAGTGTGTATTGGGCCCCTGTAGATGATGTTGATGGAGAGGAGCATTCTCTTGTTTGAGTTTTTATTCTTCCTGGTGATCAGCACCTGCCAGGGTAGTCTGACAGCCGATTCTCAAACATTTGGCTGAGCCCGGGGTTCTTCTGTATGGGGGAGTTAGCTGGCAGCTGATCGTTTGCAATCTATGGTAATTGTATGGGGGACTTAAGGTTTACCAGGTTGAATCATTACATCAACACATAATAATGTGTGGTTTGCTTCTGCAGGATGATTTGCGGACAGATGGCAGAGGATGTGAGGACTACCGAGGGATTGAAGTGGAGACCGATGTTGTATCAAATACCACTGGATCTGCACGTGTCAAAATAGTAAGTTATGATATTTCTAGGGGAGAATCACTCCGTAATACAAACTTGTGCTGGAACTGATTTCTCATATCTGATTTGTCCACAATTCAGCTCATTGTTTCCTGACTACTTCCGTCTTCTCTGTACAGTCATGGCCAAAAGTTTTGAGAATGACACCAAAATTATATTTTCACATGATCTGCTGGCCTCTGGTTTTTATTAGTGTTTGTCTGATGTTTATATCACATACATAAATATAATTGCAATCATATTATGAGTACCAATAGGTTATATTGACAGTTAGAATGAGTTAATGCAGCAAGTCAATATTTGCAGTGTTGCCCCTTCTTCTTCAAGACCTCTGTAATTCTCCCTGGCATGCTCTCAATCAACTTTTGGACCAAATCCTGACTGATAGCAGTCCATTCTTGCATAATCCATTCTTGCATTTTGCCAGAATTTGTTGGTTTTTGTTTGTCCACCCATCTCTTGATGATTGACCACAAGTTCTCAATGGGATTAAGATCTGGGGAGTTTCCAGGCCATGGACCCAAAATCTCTATGTTTTGTTCCATGAGCCATTTAGTTATCACCTTTGCTTTATGGCAAGGTGCTCCATCATGCTGGAAAAGGCATTGTTGGGCGCCAAACTGCTCTTGGACGGTTGGGAGAAGTTGCTCTTGGAGGACATTCTGGTACCATTCTTTATTCATGGCTGTGTTTTTAGGCAAGACTGTGAGTGAGCCGATTCCCTTGGCTGAGAAGCAACCCCACACATGAATGGTTTCAGGATGCTTTACAGTTGGCATGAGACAAGACTGGTGGTAGCGCTCACCTCTTCTTCTCCGAATAAGCTGTTTTCCAGATGTCACAAACAATCGAAAAGGGGATTCATCAGAGAAAATGACTTTGCCCCAGTCCTCAGCAGTCCACTCCCTGTACCTTTTGCAGAATATCAGTCGGTCCCTGATGTTTTTTCTGGAGAGAAGTGGCTTCTTTGCTGCCCTCCTTGAAACCAGCCCTTGCTCAAAGAGTCTCCGCCTCACAGAGCGTGCAGAAGCACTCACACCAGCCTGCTGCCGTTCCTGCGCAAGCTCGGCACTGCTGGTAGTCCGATCCCGCAGCTGAAACAGTTTTAAGATACGGTCCTGGCGCTTGCTGGTCTTTCTTGGGCGCCCTGGAGCCTTTTTGACAACAATGGAAGCTCTCTCCTTGAAGTTCTTGATGATGCGATAGATTGTTGACTGAGGTGCAATCTTTGTAGCTGCGATACTCTTCCCTGTTAGGCCATTTTTGTGCAGTGCAATGATGGCTGCACGTGTTTCTTTAGAGATGACCATGGTTAACTGAAGAGAAACAATGATACCAAGAACCAGCCTCCTTTTAAAGTGTCCAGTGATGTCATTCTTACTTAATCATGACTGATTGATCGCCAGCCCTGTCCTCATCAACACCCACACCTGTGTTAATGGATCAATCACTAAAACGATGTTAGCTGCTCCTTTTAAGGCAGGACTGCTATGATGTTGAAATGTGTTTTGGGGGTTAAAGTTCATTTTCTGGGCAAATATTGACTTTGCAAGTGCAGTAATTGCTGTTAAGCTGATCACTCTTTGACATTCAGGAGTATATGCAAATTGTCATTACAAAAAATGAGGCAGTAAACTTTGGAAAAAGTACTATTTGTCTCATTCTCAATACTTTTGGCCATGACTGTATGTGAATGTCCCCTGAAGTTCTTTTATGAAAATGCTTGAAAAGGTTATTCCCATTATGTTAAAGAGTTAAACTTGCAAAGCGCTTGTAAAAACAAGCAACTTTTCTGTTCCCAGGAACAGATGAGATTTTTTATTTTATTGTTTGCTGCTTGTTTTCTAGGTTACTGGCCACCACTGCATTCTGTCAGCTGTGGCCAGTCTCCAAGCAACGAGCACATGGCTTACAAGCTCTTTTCTGTAAAGCCTGTAAGCACGGCCGTGACACTTATCTGATCACTGGAACACACTGCTGGCTCCCGATCCGGGAGCTACTCTGCTGCCCAAATACTGCAGAGGCAGAGGAGCCTCTGTTTGCAGGATCGGAGAGCGCACCGTTACGGTCAGCGGTGAAATGACGCTTCTGCTCCAAACCTTCAATCTCACAGAAGCACACTACCCTCTTACCAAGCAGGGAGGCTGCGGAGGGGTGCGCTGCTGAAGATGAGGAATCCTAATACTTCATAGTCAGTGTTCCATCATGTTTGCCCATTTTTTAGATTAATGATATTCATTATGTTTCAGGGTCATACAGATATCCTCGTTGGAGTGAAAGCAGAAATGGGAACACCAAAGCTGGAGCATCCTAATAAGGGCTATCTGGAGTTCTTTGTAGACTGGTTAGTAATGAATCTGCACATTAGAGAACTATACTGACTATATGTATAGGACGAACGCTGAGCATCGGAAATGCTGATACATTTTATTATACTGCTACAGTAAACAACCTGGAGATTCTTTTTTATAATGGAAAACTGTCTGTCCGCCTGAATCCTTCTGTGCAAAGTACCTGTGTGCACTTCCTCTCATCCATTTGTGGTCTACACATCCTATACAGGTGTACGTCTCCCGCCGTCTCAGTACAGACAACATGGTGGTCTGCAGGTTGTGGGACTATAAGGTGCCATGGAATGATAGAACTTGTAGTTTCACAACAACTGGAAATCAAAACTATGTAACTTAAAGCTGCAAACATCCAATCTGGTGTTTTTCCAATGACTATAGTGTGGTCTGCAGCAGTATTTATGCCGTCAAAAACACCTGGATCCTAATGATCTCCATAAAAATGTAGGGGGGTCTATCAGTAGTTATTGGGATCCATGTAAATATGGAACGGCCGTGTCACAAATATGTACAGGCCTTCAGCTTATTGCATTAGAAGAAATTGTTAGAAATTACTGCACTACCTCTGTAGATCCTGTAAGTCCAGTAAGGCAGCGCTAGTCATCACGCTGGGGGACACTCGCTTCACCGGGTCAATTAAAGCACACATGCAACGTTTTCCAGTAACATGAAATCCAGCAGTTTATTACACTTCATAACTGCTTATCACACAGTCCATCTCAGTGGCTCACCGGCATGTTTACACACATAACATCCAAGAGCCTTTCAAGTGGCAGAATGGCCCACTTGGCTCCAGTTACAGGCCTTCAGCAAAGTAACTATATCAATGTCCATATAACGCAGCGTTTTTACCTTTGCCAGGTCGTAGCTGCTTCAGTCAGCTTTGTTCTGCCACAGCTGTGGCTTTACGGCTTCCCAGATGGACACACACAGGGATCCAGCCTCTGCCGTTCAGGACTCTTGTCTTCCTAGCCTCTTGCCTTCCAAGGCTACTGGGATCCCCCACACACACAGGGATCCAGCCTCTGCCTTTCAGGCTTCACCCGGTTTTACCAGGCCTCACTAGGCCTCACTCTCTAACGGTGTCCCACACACGGGGAACAGGCCTCACACCTTCCACACCCTGTTTCAAAAGCACCTGGATTTATATATCCTTCAGTGCACACAGGACCTGCAATGATGTCACAGTCATGTGATCAGTCCTTCAGTGCACACAGGACCTGTACTGATGTCACAGTCATGTGACCTCTGAGGGAGAGGTACATGGTCAGCCAGAACACACCCTGGACCATTACAGTAATGCCGCAAGCCGCTGCATTACTGACCCTAGAAAGTTTCTTGCCAGGTTACTAGAATTTAGTTGTTTTTTTTTTTTTTCTTTCTTTACATCCCATTCAGTTATTAGCAATACAGGCTGCATCCATTATTAAATATATCTTAGACTTGTTGAGGTTGGTGTACTTTGAAAACCCATGTCAGTCTGGTCCATTTTGAATGTTTTTATAAAGTGAGCATTTCATGAGTTTAGTGCTAAAAGGCCAATTTTTATATAGGACGTTCTTGCATATCAATATACACACAACAGCCTCATGTAGTCTAATAGATCTATTTAATAATGTATGCAAGTTGTACTGTGAAATCTTGTGACATAGTTTCTTTATAAAGCAAATATACATTGCATTGCTCACACTCTGTAATCCTGTGTACAATTACAATGTAATTAAATGAGTGGTCTAAAACTAATGTTGATTTTAATCCTAAATGTCTACTTAAAGAGGTTGTCCACTAGTTTTCGATTCATGACTTCTCCTTAAGATAGGTAATCCATGTGTGATCGCTCGGGGTCACACACCCGGCACCCCCGCCGATCAGCTGTTCTCAGTCGTGGCGGCTGCTGGCTATAACTGCTTGATTGCAGAGCTGCTCCGTCGTCTGATAGTGGCAGGGTACTGCACATCAAATCAATAAGAGGTGGATGTGCAGTAACCTGCCACGGCCACTATCAGAAAACGGAGCAGCTCCGGGCGGCAGTCGCCGCTGCCATCACCGAGAACAGCTGATCGGCGGGGGCATCGTACCCCGACCAAGACATAGGATTGTCAGAGAGAGATAAGGTCAACAATGGCAAAGTAGTGGACAACCTCTTTAATGTAATAATCAAATCTTTTTTTCTAATATATAAACCTATAAATGTGACTTACAATTATCCAACATATTGTTTATTAATTTAAATAGACAAAAATAAAATAGTTTACGGGGAATAGTTTACACATCAGATTATATAGGAATGATTAAGGGGATACAATGATTATAGAGATATACGGTAAATAATACCAAAAGATTTTTAGTACATGATCAGTATCTTGATGATAATAAAATGGTATTATGTATAAATTTAAATACTTAACCCCTTAACTACCGGTGCCGTATTAGTACGCATATTTGCGTACTGCCCGTTCAGTGAGGGCTGCTGCGCTGAGCCCTCACTGAACCGAGCACATGTCAGCTGATTATTA
Source organism: Phyllobates terribilis (assembly GCF_046119375.1). NCBI lineage: Eukaryota > Metazoa > Chordata > Amphibia > Anura > Dendrobatidae > Phyllobates > Phyllobates terribilis. Next base: position 235,162,612 of record NW_027362764.1, read on the forward strand.
CAGCTGACATGTGCCCGCAACAGCCCCGGGTGGAATCGCGATCCACCCGCGGCTGTTAACATGTTGAATGCCGCTGTCAATCTCCGACAGCGGCATTTAACGCGCGCTTCCGGGTAGCGCGTCATAAGCCCCGCCCACCGGCGACCCCTTCACGTGATCGCAGGTCACCGATGGGTGGGCATGACAACCCAGGGTCTGCAGCAGACGCCTGTGGTTGTCATGATCTTGTCGCTATGAGCGCCACCTAGTGGTCGGCGCTCATAGCACAGGACCATTTCTGCTGCATGCAGGGGACCTGCTCGTCCCCTGTATGTAGCAGAGGCGATCGGATAGTTGTTGCTTCTAGTCTCCTATGGAGACTATAGAAGCATGCAAAAAGTAAAAAAAAAAAGTTTTTAAAAATATAAAAAAAAATAAAAAAATATAAAAGTTTAAATCACCCCCCTTTCGCCCCATTCAAAATAAAATATATAAAAAAAACCCTACATACACATATTTGGTATCGCCGCGTTCAGAATCGCCCGATCTATCAATATAAAAAAAGAATTAATCCAATCGGTAAACGGCGTAACGAGAAAAAAATTCTAAACGCCAGAATTACGCTTTTTGGTCGCTGCAAAATTGCAATAAAATGCAATAACGGGCGATCAGGCGATCAAAACATCGGATCTACCCCAAATGTTATCAATAAAAATGTCAGCCCGGTGTGCAAAAAATAAGCCATCAACCAGCCCCAGATCACGAAAAATGGAGACACTATGGGTCTTAGAAAATGGCGCTATATATTTTTTTTTTTTTTTTTTTTTACCAAATTTTGGATTTTTTTTTCACCACTTAAATATAAAAGAACCTATACATGTTTGGTGTCTATGAACTCGTAATGACCTGTAGAATAAGAATGGCAGGTCAGTTTTAGCATTCAGTGAACGTGGTAAAAAAAATAAATAAAAAACAACTGTGGTATTGCACTTTTTTTGCAATTTTACCGCACTTGGAATTTTTTTCCCGTTTTCCTGTACAGGATATGGTAAAACTAGTAATGGCGTTGAAAAGTACAACTTGTCCCGCAAAAAATAAGCCCTCACATGGCCATATTGACCAAAAAATAAAAACGCTATGGCTCTGGGAACAAGGGGAGCAAAAACGAAAATGCAAAAACGGAAAATGCTCCGGGGCTTAAGGAGTTAAAGTGGCTTCAGATATCTAAGCAGTTTGGGTAAAGTGATTAGTACATAATTAGCTATTTTAGCTATAAGGAAATATTATGTCCAAAATCCAATACTAGGAAATAAAGTGATACGTGTATAGTGCATTATTACAATTCATCATGCATTAATGTAGAAATACAACATGCCAACATAGGAAACTCTGAAGGAAACACTGAATGCATAGAATAATATACTGGCCACCGCCTACACTGATGACAGCTGATTAGCGGGTGTGCCAGGTGTTGGACCCCGGTCGATCAGACATTGATGACCTATCCTAAGGATAGGTCATTAATATTAAAGTAATGGACAACCTCTTTAAGAAAGCTGTTCATAAATGAACGCCCACGGACCTCAATGAAGTTAAGCAATGATGTAAAGAAGAGTGGGCCAACATTACTCCAGGACGATGTGAGAGACTAATAGTCATTCACAAGATGATTACTTCAAATTATTCCTGCTAATTGTGGTCCTACAAACTATTGATACATGGGGTGTATTTAGTTTCTCAAACACTGCTTCTGCATTATGGCCTAGTTTTTGTTCAGTAAGGACACGGTATAATTTGTCATGGGTTGTTTTTCATCTTCTTTTGTAGTTACCCAATTAATGACAGACATACACCTATATTTTGCAGAGCTGCTTTTTTATGGTACTGAGAAGTAAGGGAATAGTGCCCCCAGTGGTGTAACTTAAAGCTTGTGTCCCTCAATGAAAAATCTCCAACAGTGCCCCCAACTATCATAAGTCTTTTCTTATGGGCTAAAGGGACCTTTTGGGCCCCCTAAGCTCCAGTGCAACTGTAACTGCTGCAATTATTCTAGTTATGCCCTTGGGGCTCCCTGACATTCCAGGATGTAGCGGATATTGGCTGTATTCTACAGCTGAAACCCTGCTGCAATGTCCACGATTTGTGCTCAGTAGTGACGGCGGCATATAGATGGTTAACAGAGGCAAGGGGCTTCCTCTTTCACCCCATCAGCACCCTCACAATACGATCGTAGAGGTGCCAAGCAAAGGCCTGGGGATCTGCCAGCTACAGTGGCCTGTTAGGCTCCGCCATAAGCAGGGTCTAAAAGGCACATGTCAGTTTAAAAGGGAAAGGTCTAAAGTACTGCAACATATTAGTACAGCAGTGCATTAGACCAATGATCAAAGTGTAAAATATTCAAGGCCTGTAATGAGAACAAGTAAAATAAATCACAGAAAAAATATTTTGCCATTAAAAAAACAGGTTTTATGTAAAGACAAAAGTACACCTAATTGATAATTGTTTTCTCATAATACCACCACACAAAAAGTCCAATAAATAGCAATCAAAAAGTCATTTAAAAATGAATTATTTATTTGCAAAAATGTAATGTCACGGCAAACCGTTCTCTAATTCTCTGGCATATGTAGAATAATTTCCGAGTTATTACCCCATAAAGTGACACGTCAGAATTGAAAAACTAGGACCTGGTCAAGAAGGCCAAAATAGGCTTTGTCACTAAGGGACACCCTAAAAGGACCATATATTTTTCTATTGCGCCTTGATATGAAAAACCATAAAATTCAATGAGGGTGTACTTAGTTTTTCTCGTGACTGTAACTGGCATACATTTTGATTACAAGGGCAAACTCAAGATATCTTCCCAGTCTCCTGACCTATTGTCCCTATGTCTTGTTCCCAATGACTTTGCTATGAACTACAACCTCTACTTCTGTGTAATAAGTAACAAATAAAGCCTTGAGATCATAGCTATTAAATCTGCCTTTTGTTAGGATCGAGGGGATTTACAAATCTGGACAATTTCTTATCGTACGTGCAATTACTTTATGCTGACCCGAGGGCTAAAATAAGCGCTAACCGATATTTCTCAGAAGCGGTGGGGCTGGGGAGGGCATACGGCAGGGTTGTCCCCTGTCTCCCCTCCTGCAGTCAAACCATTGGCCTACATACTAAGGTCGTCAGTTATAATAATTGGGTTTAGATGGGTGGGGTGGGGATAGAGGAATGAATTTCCATGTATGCTGATATGTTAATTTATTAGGGGAACACTCAAAAATGTATGACATGTTATGAGTATTATTATGGAAAATGGTCTGGTATACTTATTAATTGGGATAAGTCTGTGCTTTTACCAGTCTGTGATACCAGATACATCGTTTATGGCACATACACAAATAAAGGTAGTGCAGGAGATCAAATATATGGACATCCATATTACAAATAGACCCCTTGACTATATCAAACTTAATCTAATTCTATTATTGGATAAATTAATAACTAAAATGAACATGTGGTGTAAATTACCAATGTCCTTTATTGGACGGGGTAATTTAATAAAGATGATACCAATGGCACAACTTCTGTGCATACTTCAAAATTCTCCGGTGTGGATCCCAATGAGGTATTTTGATTAAATTCACGGTTTATTTAGGCATTTTCTCTGGAAAAAGAAGCGGTTAGGAATAAAATTGGAACATCTACAAAAATGATGAATCCTCATATACAACAATTAAGAGGCTGGGGGCAGAGAACAACCCTAGATATTGCTGGAAAGTTAGTTATTGAGAATATGTTGTGGAAAATACCTATTTGTTAGAGACTGGGATATGGGTCAAAAAAGGATAACTCTCACGATAATATCTAAAGTCTGCGACAGAGGGAAGGTGATAATGGGAATTAGCGGACATACTAAATTCACTACCTTATGCCATAACCGTAAACTGCCCGAATTAAATTATTTAATTTTACAGATTGGGAAAGGAAGGACATTAATGCGGTAAATAATGTTTTATTAGAAGGTATCCTTAAAAGCTTTTAACAACCTTGAGTAGATTTTAACTTGGCACATAACCAATACCTATAATACGCAAATGAAGACCCAAAACATGACCATAGATAGTAATTCTTTTATTGAGGCTGTCATCGGGGCAAATTCATCTAAAGGATTTATATCCACTACTTATGGGTATCTAATAACAGAATATTTTAAACATTTTCCTATGGACTTCCAAAATATGCACATTCAAAATAAATGGGCCGAAGATGTAGGAGACCTAGTTGATGGCCAATGGAGTACCATTATGGAACGCCCACCACAATTATCACTGTGAAGCTCAAAGCTTACCACAACGTACCGTATACACAGCAAATACAGAACTCCCAATTTTCTGCATAAAATAGGACTAAGATCAGATAATAAATGTCCAAAGTGTGGGGCAGACAGTGCATATTTATTGCATGTGCTCTGGGAATGCCATACTTTGGGGAATTTTTGGAAAGGGATAATTAATATTCAAAGAATCTAGAGCGTAACTGTATAGTTAAATCAAATTGTGTGCATTTTAGTGATGATGCCAGACTAAATGGATTTTGATCCAATACAGGTTGGCATATCAAGAATATTATTCCAGGCAAGAAAATATATTACCTCTAAATCAGGGATGTCAAACTCAAACACACAGAGGGCCAAAATGAAAAACTTGGATAAAGTCACGGGCCAACCAGTATACAGTGTAATGGGACCCACGCAGTCCTCCATACGGAACAATGGGACCCACGCAGTCCTCCATACGGAACAATGGGACCCACGCAGTCCTCCATACGGAACAATGGGACCCACGCAGTCCTCCATACGGAACAATGGGACCCACGCAGTCCTCCATACGGAACAATGGGACCCACGCAGTCCTCCATACGGAACAATGGGACCCACGCAGTCCTCCATACGGAACAATGGGACCCACGCAGTCCTCCATACGGAACAATGGGACCCACAGAAAAAAATCTGGAGAACCTAGTAAGTAGGCTTGGTGTGAATCAAATCGCAGAACTTGGTCCATCGGGCACGTCATTGATCTGTGATCGCTGAGCAAGAGTCATGATAGCTGGCCTGAAGCGACGATACAAGTGCATTATGCCACAATGTTGATTTCACATCACGGCAGCTAACCAAAGTAGATCTGTCGATGCCGGGAGGTAGGAGGTTGTTCTCTGGGTCCCGTTCACTGACCACAGATTACTGATGTGGCTGATGGAATGGGTCCTGCAAATTGATTTGCACTAACTCTAATAGTGAGCTTTGTCCAAATTGGGTGTAAAAGACGTGTCTAGTATCAGAACAGCATGAGGTTTGGTAAGTTGTTATCTTCTGTCATGTCTTGAAAGGATATTTAATCTCATTTGTACTAATATTAGAATTATTTTTTATTTTTTTGGCTGAAATGCCACCTCTGCAACATCAGTTACAGATATTTGATTTACAGCGGGTATCAGGACATAAGAAACCATTTTACTAATTCATACTAATGAGTTGTGAGCGTGCTTTATGTGTAGTGGAAGGGGAGAAGAGCTGATCTGTCTCCATCATTGGTTGTCAGTGAGGTGGTTATAATGGGGCTTTGTCAGTGGTCAGGCCACATGTCGGCTCTAAAAAAAAAAAAATGGCTACCGTGAACAGACTTGGAGCAAGACATTCTGTTTTCCAGATCCCCAAGGTTGTCCTGTCCTTCACCTTTTAACCTCTGTACAAGGGTCTGGACTTCCTTATGTTTGGGAGTCCTAAAGTCGACCGCTGGTGTAGGCTGGCAGGTAGTCGGGTCAGAATGGGAGGGCGGTCAAGATACAAAAGCGTTAAACAGGAGAATCTTCCGTAAGTAAGCCACAGTCAAAACCAGGAGGGCAGACAAGGAACAAAATCGGAAGGCAGAAGAATAGTCGGGAAACGGGCCAAACACAAAACGAGAATATCACAGGATCTGGATTGAAGATGTGAACCAGTCGTAGTACAACTATATCTGGTAGCTCCCGGCGTTGGCCTGGGAGTGTTAGTAGGGTGTGGTTCTGTCCAATTTAGCCAAGGCAGGAGCTGATTACACCTGCTGGACAGTGCACATCCATTCTGCCAGACTGGATGTCACTACAGGTCACCACCACCCTCATCTCAGTGGCTGGATAAAGCCAGGAGCATGTCCCAGAGGAGATCTGACAGTGGTACGCTATGTTCATGACTCGCCCCCTGGGCCATGTTGTGCAGCGTTGCGCACGCGGGGAATACCCGGAGCCGGATCCGATAGGGGTAGTAGTCCTTGTGGCGGTGACCCGGTCCGTGCCCAGGGTGTCAAACTTAGTGGCGTTATTGATATGATGGTATTAGTGTCCGACTACGCCACCCGTTGAATGCGGCTATGAAGCCGCCGCTGCAGGGCAGTCCGCTGAGGCCGGTGGTACGGATGTGCAGCGTGGATGGTATAACCCCCAACGGGAGGGGTATAGCCTCAGGGCAGCTGATGAAGCAGGAATAGATGATAGTGGTAGTGGTGGTGTGACAAGGAAGCTCAGAGACGTGCAATTGCAGTTTTCACGGCTTTACTCACAGTTCAGTTCTTTATCAGGTCCCTTGTGTACAGCTAGGACCACCCGAGCCGTGCTGCGTCCACCAGGTGCGGGACTCGGCCAACTCCCAGGCAGTTCCAGAGCGTGGTCCTGAGCTCCCCTCTCTTCCTTTCTACTGGCCGTCCCCACCAGGGATCCACCTTTGTCCGGCTCCCTCGGGCCTTCTGGTGGTGAAACCTTTCCCGGCTTCCCTGACCCTATACGTGGTTTGCCTTCCTGGTGGATATGGCGAGGGGTCGCGCCAAAACTTGTCCACGACCTCCGGTTCCTGGCTGAGGATATTTGGCCTCCACCAGTTTGGGATCCGGTACCCTGTTCTGCCAACCCTTCACCCGTTAGCTCGTGGGATCTCAGGGTTCCCTCTTCTCTTGCGTCTCTGGGCCTCTCTTGGTGTTCCTGTTTCTCCTTCTTCTTCCTTCTCTCTCTCTCTCAGGCCTCCTCTCCAGGCCTGGCTCTGGAGCTGGGCCCAGACTGAGCCACAGCTCCCTATCAGCCCTCTCTGGCTGAGCTCCTCTCTGCACAGAACAGACCCTGTCCTAGGATGGTGCCCACCTTATATACTCCCTTCTGACACCCGAGCCCAGGTGACTAGCACCCAATGGGCTCCTACCTATGCCCAGAGTCCCTCCCCTCTCCGCTCCTACACCACTGGGATGTTCCTCCCCCCTCCCCACTCCAGCCAGGGACAGAAGCTGTCGTACCTGCACATCTATCTAGTGGGAGTACCGTTGGTCTGTCCCCCGGAAATGGGGTGAGTGTAGTGTATGCAGCCTACTGAGCCCAGTTCCACGCTCCATCCTTACCCGGGAGTGGAATACCACACCTCTGGTTCGAGGTGCAATACCCCTGTAGCAGCCGAGTCCTCGGGGTGCTACATTCCCCCCTGGTAAATCACAGCACGTCCTCGGGCTGGAATAGAGCAAAACAATTAGACTTACAAAAATTTTAAAGTGCACTCACATATAAGACGTTAACCAACAACTCATCCCTTTATGGGAGGTACTCTTTTCTTCTTTCTCTTAACGTTACAGGTATAAAACATTACGGAAACATTATCAGACTTTCTTCACATACTTATAAAATACCATTAACTCTTTTAGCATCATATAAAACTTTGTCATATAAAACATTCTTGACCAACACGTTCTTGATCTCTGGCCACCGTGCAACTTGTGACCAGGTAAAGTGCAACAGTCTCTAGCTCTAAAGTAGAAACGCAGTTCTTCTATAAAACCAGTAGGGGGCGCCTTAGGAAGCGCAACTATTTACAGGGTGGCCGCTCTCAGTCCTCGGCCAGTAGGGATAGGGGAATGGCTGCTCACAGTCCTCAGCCTGGTAAGGGATTAAGGGCACACTGGTAACAGTTCACACAAACACCAATTTTACGACAGTTCTTGTACCCCGACGGGTAACTATATACAGTCCTTCTTTACCACTCTCTAATAATGGTGTCCTCTTCGTGCTCCTTCCTGAGGGTAGTCTTCAGACCCGTCCGGGTCCTCTTGGCTTTCCTCATACTGTATCTCTTCCTCAGTCAGCCGGTGTACGTGAAGGGCGTACGGTCCTTTGGCACACTGATGCCGGGTGAAGGTGACCTCATCACCCGGGTAAAGGTCACGTCCGCGGTGTCCCTCCGGCAGGTGGCTCTCGACATCCCTGCGGGTGACAAAGACGTCGCCGGGGGTTCGGTGATCCCGGATAAAGCCCCAGCCATGCTCCAACTGGAACTTTATTACGGTCCCGTTGGCGCGGGGACCGTGGGCCGCACGGGGGTTTCGTCGGGCCCGGCGTTTCTGCTCCGCGCTTTGGACCTGCAGCTGTTCCTTGCGGATCCGCCTCTCTCGCCGTTCTCTCCCAAAGACCTCCAGCTGTTGACGGCAGCACTCCTCCCGCCGGGCTGCGGCCGCCCGGGTCTCCTTGGTGAATCCCATGAGGTCCTCACCGGTGGGATCCCATGCGAATTGGGCGTCTTCCAACGGGAGCGGGACAATTTTGGCGGGTGCCGGTGCCGGTGCCGGGATCAGAGGCTCACACAGGGGCCGTTCCCTCCGGAGTCGGGGGTTGATGTACTCCGGTGGCCACACGAAGGGCAGCCCGTCCGGGCTAGTATGCTGCGCAAAGAGATCTTCGCCCAGGGGCAGCACTGTGGAGGTCGAGGGCGCTGTGGGGGCAGCGGCGCCCGGAGGTACCCGGCCTTGCGGCCAGGCCGGCGGCACAGTGGAGGTAGAGGGCGCTGTGGAGACCGCGGCGCCCGGGGGTACTCGGCCTTGTGACCAGACCGGTGGCACTTCCTGTTTTGCCGCGCTCAGGGTCAAGGGGCATGGCGTAACAGAGGGCGTGACCGCGGCTCCTGCCGCTTGAGGCCTAGTTGGGAGCGGTGGCGGTGCGGCAACGGGCGCGGTGAGTGGGACTTCGGGCTCTGCGACGGGGAGCTGGGGCAGGCTTACGGCTACTGGGCACGGGGTGATGACGTCCCCATTACCTGCTTCCTTCCTTGCAGCTCCCTCCGCGGCATCGTCTCCGGCCTTCGTCCCTCCTGCACCATCCTCAGGGGCAGACATGCCCCACGTTGCGGGTGGCGTCCTCTGCTGGCGGGTTCCAGCCTGCTGGGCCATCTCCCTTCTCCATTCGGCCAGTGCTTCTTGCTGTACTCGGGCCATCTTCCGGGCCAAGGCCTCCAGCGCGGTCTGTGCACGCTCCCGATCTCTGGGGAGTTGTGCCAGGATCTCCACCAGGCCTTCTGGGGTGGCGGCCTGCAGCAGGCCCCGGACCACGGGGTCGGTACCACTTGTCTCTTCTTCCATCCCCGGGTGCGATCTGTCCAGACTTCTCCAGGCTGCACCCATCTTCTCCGTTTTGTTCTCTATCCGCCCCCCTTGGGAGTGGTCCCGGGGCAACTTAGTGACAGTCAGTTTCAGGGGCAGACCCCCCACTTTGATGGACATTTCCATGGTGGTAGTCTCGGCTGGTGGGGGCGGTCTCCGCTTTTGGCGCCCTTCTGGGACCGCGCCCACGATGGGAGGTGGTCTCTTGCCACCCTCTGGCACGCCCTTAATGGCGTCCGCTCTGCCAGGGCGGGAAATCGTCTCAGATGGCGGGAATAGTCTCCCGATGGCGGGAAACTTCGCAGATGGCGGGCAAACGGCGGGAAACGACCCCAGATGGCGTCCGATGGCGGGAACCCTCTGGAATTGGCGGGAGACTCCTTTTTACGGTAAATGTGAACTTTTCTTCAGGCACGCAGTACCCGGTGGTTGCGGGCACGTAATCCTGCCGACTACACCAAAGTTGACTCGCCCCCTGGGCCATGTTGTGCAGCGTTGCGCACGCGGGGAATACCCGGAGCCGGATCCGATAGGGGTAGTAGTCCTTGTGGCGGTGACCCGGTCCGTGCCCAGGGTGTCAAACTTAGTGGCGTTATTGATATGATGGTATTAGTGTCCGACTACGCCACCCGTTGAATGCGGCTATGAAGCCGCCGCTGCAGGGCAATCCGCTGAGGCCGGTGGTACGGATGTGCAGCGTGGATGGTATAACCCCCAACGGGAGGGGTATAGCCTCAGGGCAGCTGATGAAGCAGGAATAGATGATAGTGGTAGTGGTGGTGTGACAAGGAAGCTCAGAGACGTGCAATTGCAGTTTTCACAGCTTTACTCACAGTTCAGTTCTTTATCAGGTCCCTTGTGTACAGCTAGGACCACCCGAGCCGTGCTGCGTCCACCAGGTGCAGGACTCAGCCAACTCCCAGGCAGTTCCAGAGCGTGGTCCTGAGCTCCCCTCTCTTCCTTTCTACTGGCCGTCCCCACCAGGGATCCACCTTTGTCCGGCTCCCTCGGGCCTTCTGGTGGTGAAACCTTTCCCGGCTTCCCTGACCCTATACGTGGTTTGCCTTCCTGGTGGATATGGCGAGGGGTCGCGCCAAAACTTGTCCACGACCTCCGGTTCCTGGCTGAGGATATTTGGCCTCCACCAGTTTGGGATCCGGTACCCTGTTCTGCCAACCCTTCACCCGTTAGCTCGTGGGATCTCAGGGTTCCCTCTTCTCTTGCGTCTCTGGGCCTCTCTTGGTGTTCCTGTTTCTCCTTCTTCTTCCTTCTCTCTCTCTCTCAGGCCTCCTCTCCAGGCCTGGCTCTGGAGCTGGGCCCAGACTGAGCCACAGCTCCCTATCAGCCCTCTCTGGCTGAGCTCCTCTCTGCACAGAACAGACCCTGTCCTAGGATGGTGCCCACCTTATATACTCCCTTCTGACACCCGAGCCCAGGTGACTAGCACCCAATGGGCTCCTACCTATGCCCAGAGTCCCTCCCCTCTCCGCTCCTACACCACTGGGATGTTCCTCCCCCCTCCCCACTCCAGCCAGGGACAGAAGCTGTCGTACCTGCACATCTATCTAGTGGGAGTACCGTTGGTCTGTCCCCCGGAAATGGGGTGAGTGTAGTGTATGCAGCCTACTGAGCCCAGTTCCACGCTCCATCCTTACCCGGGAGTGGAATACCACACCTCTGGTTCGAGGTGCAATACCCCTGTAGCAGCCGAGTCCTCGGGGTGCTACATTCACACGTTGCTTTTTTTTTTCTTCAGCTAAAACCTGATCTCTTGGCAGTAAAATGCTGCAGACATAAAGCAGGTTTTGCTGCCTTTTTTGCGACTTTTCTTGCTGCATTTTTGTTGCGGTGTTGTTTGCTAAGTTCTTCAGTATCCCAAAGATCAGTTTTGCTTCCATCATACAAGCATGAACAATGCAATGTGTCAGGCCATCAATGCAAGACATATGTGACACCATAAAACATTTTTGGAAAAAAGGGCAATTTGATTATTTTAATCTAGTAAGTTTTTTATGTTGTTCATATGAGTTCATGAAAGAATACACAATTGTAAATGTAAAAACAGTGGGGGGAGTTGAATAGGTCGGGCATAGTTTACCTAACACGTTGGCAGGGCATTGAATTGTAGTACATTGTTTAATTTCACACATTGGTCAGGTACTGAGATGGTCGGGAATTGTTTACTTTACACATATCACTAATTTAATGAAACTGTACTAATACTAACAGCTATTCTCATATGAGGGGACACCAAGACACTTTGGTTTAAACTTGAGAAAATCACAAAAATGTGTTTCACATATTGCTGTACCTGCTTTTTTTTCCCTAAAAACTCTGCAAAAACTGATGCCAACTTTTTTTTGCCTTACTTATTGCTTTCTATGGGTAAAAAAAACACTGCAAAAACGCTGAAAGAAGTGACATTCTGCAGTTTTAAGAAAATCAGGTTTCCAATTCAGTCAGGGAAAAAACAAAGCGTGTGCATGAGGTTTCTGAAATCTGAAAGTTTTTGCTGATGCTGTAAAAAGCAGCTTTTAATTTGCCTTAAAGTGCAGCAAAAAACTCAGCAAAAATGCAACGTGTGAACATAGCCATACTGTGACGTGTGATTCAGCTGTATAATCTATGTATCCTTTTACAAAAAATATTAGTATTCTACCTATTTCAATGGGAAAACATGCCTAAACTGTACAGTTGTGTTTTTTTTAGTGAGTGGAAGGAAAGCAACTTGTAAAAAAAAAAAAAAAACACCCTATGCACAAAAATACATGTTTTTACTTGGATTTTCCTGCATGGAAGATTCACATAAAACTTTGAACATCCCTTAACATCTTTCTTGGTATGGCTTATTCAGATGTCGGTTTCAACTGCTTCAGTAATATAGCTTTGTTAATTAATTTGATTTAAATACAGGCACTGTGTACTGTAATTACATGAGATAATTATAGTGCTTAGCACTAGTTACTGCGCACAATATGTCCTGTATGGAAGGCAGTCATTGGGATGGGGACTGGAGGAAATCCCAGGAAGGGACACGGCACTCTGGCATTGTACTGCACAGTTGGGTTCAGTTCTGGAAGAATCTGACAACTTTGTATCACATTAGAAATGACGCCTTGAATCAGTGCAACATCGCCCTCTAATGCCAAAACCATGTGTTAACGCCCTGTAATATAAATTTAAATATCAGTTTTGGTTCCCGGTTGTGATATTAAAAGTAAAAATGTTATAAATTTTGTATTTTTATAATCTGTTTTAGAGTATGCCATAAATGTCTAATATGGAGGGGGCCCTGCCACTGGGACTTTAATTGAAAGAATAGTTGTGATGTGCCCACCATTGTGCGCAGAAGAGAGAAAAAGCAGGAAGTGTCGGTAATGCATATGTTTGGCTATTTGGTATCGCTGCTTTCAGAAATGTCCAATTTATCAAAATTATAGCTAAATGAATCTGATCGGTAAATGGTGTAACGAGAAAAAAAATAGAAACGTCAGAATTAGTGTTTTTTTGGCCACCACAACATTGCAATAAGAGGCCATCAAAACATTGTATCTACCCCAAAATGATATCTGTAAAAAAACGTCATCTCAGAGCGCAAATAGTAAGCCTTCACCCAGCCCCAGATCCCAAAAAATGAAAACTTTACGGCCGGCAGGGCTGTGTTGTCAGTGTCCATTTTGGTTGAGTCTGAGTTGGTATAAAATGGAATCCGCTCCTAAAATATATAATAAATTGGTACAATGCAGGAAATGCTGTAAATGTTTTCTTAAGAATTTGGGAAAGTTATGAAATGTCCTATAAATGTCTTTTCTGTTCCTGATCTAAGGGTATAGACTTTTAGTTGAGATGAATCTGTGCTGCACTTTATGTACACGCTCAGTAGCGACACCGTGCTGTGGAGTCGGTGGTTTGGCTTACCGACTCCACAACCCTGGTTATGGGTCTCTGAAAATGGTGACAAAAGCAAAAAAAAATTTCATGCAAATTTCCAATTTTTTATCCCCACTTAAATAAATTTAAAAAAAAACAAAAAACTATACATGTTTGGTATCTGCATATTTGTACTGACCTGAAGAATCATATTGACAGGTGAGTTTTACCATTTAGTGAACATGGTAAATAAGAAACCCCAAAACAATTGTGGAATTGCACTTTTTTTGCAATTTCACCGCACTTGTTTTTTGTTCCCTCTTTTATAGCACTCTACAGGGTGGGCCATTTATATGGATACACCTAAATTTAAATGGGAATGGTTGGTGATATCAACTTCCTGTTTGTGGCACATTAGTATATGGGAGGAGGAAAACTTTTCCAGATGGGTGGTGACCATGGTGGCCATTTTGAAGTCGGCCATTTTGGATCCAACTTTATTTTTTTTCCATAGGAAGAGGGTCATATGACACATCAAACTTATTGAGAATTTCATAAGAAAAACAATGGTGTGCTTGGTTTTAACTTAACTTTATTCTTTCATGAGTTTTTTACAAGTTTATGACCACTTATAAAATGTGTTCAAAGTGCTGCCCATTGTGTTGGATTGTCAATGCAACCCTCTTCTCCCACTCTTGGCACACTGATAGCAACACCGCAGAAGAAATGCTAGCACAGGCTTCCAGTATCCATTGTTTCAATATGTAGGTGTGCCCTGGGACTTATGGACCAGCTACATACTATTACGCATGCTGCCGATCGTGCCTGCACACAAGCGATGCGGGGCGATCGCCGCTGGGTGTCAGCTGATTGTTACAGCTGACACCCGGTGCTATGTGCAGGGAGCGGTCCCGCACCGCTCCCTGCACATTAACCCCTGCAATGCTGCAATCGAAGTCTATCGCAGCATTGCGGTGGCAAGGGAAGGTGATCGTTATACTCACCTCTCCTGCTGGCGTCCAGTGATGTCTGCGGCGGCATCCGGATGTTGCCATGACGACCCGATGTCGTCATGACAACATCCTGGTCACCAGGAGGCAGGACGTTACTTTGGTCATGCGCAGTGCATGACCAAAGTAATGTCTCCCTGTGTGCAGCGCTGACAGGCTGCATGGCATAGGGAGCTGCTGCTCTCTATGCTATACAGCTGATCAGGCTGCAAAAAGTGAAAGTCCCATAGTAGGACAATGTAAGAGTAAAAAAAAAAAAGTAGAAAAGTGGCAAAAAAAAAAATGAAAAAAATAATCCCCAAAAAATAAAAATATATTTGAACCCATAATATTTATTTATTATGAAAAAGATAAACCAATAAAAGTACACATTTGGTATCGCCACGTCCGGAATGACCTGACCTATAAAACTGTCCCACTAGTTAACCCCTTTAGTGAACACGGTAAAAAAAAAAATAAATAAAAAACGAAGCAAAAAACAATGCTTTACCATCATACCGCCAAACAAAAAATGAAACAACAGGCGATCAAAAAGACGCATGTAAATAAAAATGGTACCGCTAAAAACGTCATCTTGTCCCGCAAAAAACAAGTCGCCACACAGCTTCATCATCCGAAAAATATGTTATAGCTCTCAGAATAAAGCGATACAAAAAATTTTTTT